>NW_026533203.1:0-1200000 GCF_028296485.1 Oppia nitens | reverse complement strand
ATAGGGAACTTCCCTTACTTGGAAAGTTTCCCGAACTCTAAAAATACTTTATAATTATTTTTAAATATGTGACAATTAATTATATAAAATTATTATAAATGATATAACTATTAATTTATATAAAAATATTTATTATTTTTTGCATATTTCTGCAGTTTCTTTAGGAGACGTTTCACATACTGGCAAAGACATGGAGTGTCGGGTCCTAACCATATAGAGATCGGACATATGCTGGGCCCACACCATGACTATACTTTATACGCCTATAAAAAGTACGGCCGAGTCTACGGTTCCTACGATTTATTCCGCAAACTGCTTGTCATCAATGAACCGGATCTGTTGCGTGACATTATGGTGAAAGACTTCAACGTATTTCCCGATCATAAGCACATGAATCTCGGCTCATCCACAGTCAATATCTCACTATTCTTTCTTCCCGGTAATGACCAGTGGAAGCGCGTTCGGTCCATACTTTCGCCGGCTTTTACTTCGGGCAAACTTAAGGCTATGATGTCACACATTTCGGACATCTCCGACAAGTTTGTCCAAAGTTTGAATAGTCACACAAAGACAGGTAATTATTTGTTTTTCAATAGTTAATAATTAATGAATAAAAATGAAATTTTGCTTATATTTTGATAAAAAAATACTAAAACTAGTAATTTTAATTAAAAATAAGCAAAACTTATTWTAAATTCTAAATTATAAAAATATTTGTTAAATCATTCAAAATTATTATATAATTTCATTAAAAAATAATTGTCACCTACAGGTGCCGCATTTAATATACGYGAACTGATCGGTGCATTTGCAATGGATGTGATATGTGGCTGTGCTTATGGCATAAACCTGGACTCAATCAAAAATCCTGAACATCCCGTTGTGGTTAACGCCAAGAAAGTATTAAACACTGACGTGAATTTACGTCAAGTGATCGGCCTATTGATGACACCGTTGGCTAAGTTATTGAAACTGGAGTTCTTTGACTTGAATGCCACCAATTTCTTTGAGGAACTAACTAATAAAATTCTTCAGGAAAGACAACACAAAAATAATTATACTGACAAAAGACGTACAGATTTTATACAATTGATGATCGATTCAGAGAAAACTGGTTCAGACATAGGATATGATTCGGGCGATGATTTAGAGACCAATAAGTCGGTCAATGAAGATAACAGTAGGATAACAACAAAGGGATCTTTAACTCCCGATGAGATTACAGGACAGGGACTGTTGTTTTTCATTGCTGGTTATGATACAACATCCGCGTCGATCACTAATGCAATCTATTATTTGTCTAAAAACAAAGATTGTCAGCAAAAACTGTACGAAGAAATTAAAACAGTGGATGAGTTTACCTACGATAAGCTGAATCACTTGAAATACTTGAATGCAGTGCTCAATGAGACTCTGCGATTGGCGCCATCATTGGTACGCATAAACCGGGAATGTGTTCAGGACTACCAATTGGGTAACACTGGTATTACTGTACCGGCCGGCACATCCATCGAGATATACCCGTACGCACTACATCGAGACCCGGAGTTTTGGCCCGAACCCGAACAGTTCAAACCGGAGCGTTTCCTCGAGCCTACACACCATCCATTTGCTTATATACCGTTTGGTGCCGGACCTCGAGTTTGTATTGGACAGCGGTTTGCGATGAATGAGATGCGGATGTGTTTAGCAAAACTGATCCATAGTTATGATTTCAGTTTGGCTTCCGGTGCTAAACGCGAGTTCTTCAAAGGAGTACCTTTAATGTCACCAAAAGAGCTTGAAGTTACTATTAAGGCCCGATAAATAGCATATTTTATTTTTATTTAATTATCTTTTAATCAATTATAGCTTTTATATGTATATACCGGTATTACTATTTTTATTTTGTTTTAACTATTATTAATAATTTTAAATTATTATTGTTCTGAGTTATTTCAAATATTATTATTATTATTATTTAAAGTATATGAATTTAAAATCGTATTTATTTTTGATGTAAATATATTAACTTCACTTTTTAAAAGTTTTTAAAATTATCATTTGTTTAACTAATTTAATTATGAAACAAGTTGTCAATAATTATAAGCTTAAAAATAATATACTTGTATACCAAAAACTTTTATTTAATATTGAATTATATTGTATTATAAATTTATAAGTTTTAAAGATGTTTATCTCATTAATTTGAAAAGAGTAATAAATTTAGACTAACTTATGTGAGTCAACCCTATAATGAATCATAAATTATTAATATCTTTATATTTATAATCACATTATTGGCAAAATTATAGCTTTTGATTTACACTAAAAGTATGTGTCATTAAATTTAATAGTAAATAGTTTATTCAAGTTTTACAAATTATCATACAATGAGTTATGATGTCTTATGAAATATAATTTTGATATTTTGTATAAATTAMAGYTAAATTTAGAAATATTTATTAAAATTTTATATATTTTACATTATTCTGAAGGATAACTACTCTTGAAATAAATTTWATTTGAAAGTTTCATTTACTTTATATTTAATAGTTTAACAAAAATGTTTAATTATTTGCTAAATCTTGTGTTCATTTTAGCGATAATCTTAAAATTTATTAATTTACAATTGGGTATGATTTAGTTTTAATAATTTTTTGTTATTAACAAAATTAAATTTTAAATACTTTATATTTAAATTGAAAAGTTTCAACAAATACATGGCATGACTTACAGCAAAGTCAGGTACCGGTGCGACGCATTAATATATCATACAGTTTGAGTCCAAATCCTATTAAATATGAAGACACTGTTGGCAAAAAAATGTGTCCACAATGTGTGGACAAACATTTGGTTCAGCATTATATGACACGAGGATGTCGTCCCATCATTAAAGGCGGCTGTGAGTGTCCATCACGTTATCAATGTCCCGAAACCAGCAATTTTGTAAACCAAACAAATGGTATTTATTTATAAAATATAATAAACTGAAATTTAATTGAATTACTGATAAATAAATGCATTAAAATATTTGACAGATTGTCGCTATAGAGGACAGACTCTGGCATTGGATTCATCCGTTGTCGACGACAACATTTGTCGTCTTTGCAAATGTGTATCCAATGGCCAATACATTCATATAGATTGCAGTCAACCCATCGCAGGATGTCTGAAGAGTGAACGTCTGAAAAATGATGACAAAAAGTGTCAGTCAATCAATTGTGATCTGAAATCTGATCCACGATTGATGGCCGGCTGTACACCAGTTTATAGTGACACCGGTTGCTGTCCTATTGATTACAAGTGCCGTATGTCAATCAATATTAAATTTATATATTATTATGAATTATTATTTTTGAATAATTTATAATTTTGTAATATTTTATAGCCAAATCTAGTGCCATCCGAGTGCGCGGTTTGGACAGCGATTCATTTATGTGTGAGTTCGAGACCCGTAAATACCCGATCGGTTCAGCGCTTTATAGTTCAAATAAATGCCACAAATGTGTGTGTCGTCTACCACCACAATTCACATGTATTCAACCAACAAATTGTTTTTAAATTGATATATTTGATAATAGTTGCTACTATTGGATGTAATAATGAACAATAAATTTATAACCAATGATATTATTAATTGTCTATCATTTTTTTGATAGTATAGTATAGTTATTACATATATCGGAAATGCATTCATTTCTTTCAAAATAAGCAATATATTATTTAAATATATTAAATTTTATCTTTATAAATTTATATTATTACTGAAATAAATATTATTAAATAAAGTTGATAATCTGTATATAAGTCTGCTTAAATTATATACAGTGGTATATTATAATTTTAAATTATATCTTATATTATATTAATTAATATATAATATTAATTAGAATTATTATATTAAATATATTAGATAGTTATGATTAAATAATAAATACCTTGGTATGTATTTTAAGTCAAGTATGAAACAATTATTACAGATGATTACTAAAATACCATAGAGTTAATTATAACATGTATGTCCCCATATCATCAATTGACTTTTAAGATCAAAAAACATGAAATGCTTGTTTTGACGTATATTATATTTTTATCATTTAATCAATTAATGTGTATAAGTGGCAGACAAAAGAAATCATTTCATAATATTATTTTTGTCTTAAATGCACCGCTTTTTAAAATTATCACTTAATAGTACAGTATTTACCATAAACTAATAGCTAACTTATATTAAGTGATCAATGAATATAAGTGCATAATATCTGGTATAATGAACAAGGCACTTTAATAAATAGAAGTTTTATAGCTATTAATTGTGATATATTTGTTATAAATTTCAATTTTTTCCAATTGTATTGTTCAGATTTATTTTTGTATTCAATAACACTGTTATGTTAATATTCAATAAGTCACTAATAATAATAAGTCAATGAATTATTGATAGCAATAAACAAAATTACATTACAATTATTTTTTATTATGTTCTATAAAAATTTGTTTTCAATAATATTATACTAATTTTTTAATTAATTTGTTTTTAAATGTTTTGGTTTTATAATTAAATATTGTGTGAAATAAAATAATAGAAATGACTTTAAACTATTTGTTATGTTTGAAATATCGGAGGAAACTAACCATAACTGAAGATACATTTACACCAGTAGTTCAACGAAATAGACATCAATTATATGCATTGTATATAACCTATACATGTGTCCTAATTGGAGCTATAATTAACATATTTGTTATTATTAGTCACATGTTATTTGCTAAATATTTTACCGACAATTTATTAGGAGTGTTATCCATAAGTGGCGGATGTCTTATAATTATTGGTATTATTATAGCTATTGTAATGCGACTCTTATTTGACCATGTGCCTATTGTTAAAAAATCATTACAAACTACTGGTTCCCTCAAAACAGTATCATCGATGATAGATACTACCATCTATTTTGTTTAAAATAATTAATTTTGTATTAAAAATTATTAATGATCTCATTTATTTTGTATTGTATATATATAAATTATTAAATATTATAAAATTTATTATTACTTAATTTTTATGTATAAATAATTTGTAAAGTTTTAATAACTTATAGCACAATGATTTATTTATATTTCTATATTTATTTTTAAAATAATTTATATTTAATATAAAAATTAGTGATAAATAATAATAAAGTTGATTAAAGTTATACAATATTATAACTAACTAATAGTGTGTCATATATTTTACATTTAATTTTAAATATTATTTATCATATAATTTAATTTATTTTTATTTAATTAAATTTAAGCGTAATTTAAATTAACAATTTACATAAATTATTATGATTAGCAAAAATCTTACATAGGCATTTTTAATTAGTATAAATAAATTTTAAATATGTTTTACAATTTTTAGGCTATATTTTATCAAATATTAAGATAAATAGTATTTTAACATTTAAATTCATACATTCATATAAAGGATATATTATAACTATCTATATTTGCTTAATAATTAAATATTATTATAAGTTATCTTCAATAAATACATATGTATAATATAAACATCTACCTGATTACATTTATCTATATTGTCTATTAAATTTCTAACTATTGTTACAAGGTCATTTTATTATAGTATTTTATTCTTAAAAATATTTTCATACTTTAAAAATGACAATTATATATAAGATTTGAATGATTTACATAATACTTAATATAATTACTTAACATTTCTTTTGTTTGGTTACTGACAAGTGTTTGCAACGTTTGCACAAAAAAATGATGATATGATTGGCTAAAGTTTATAAATTGATTTGAGTTTAGTCTAACTGATGACTTAACCATCAATTTGCACTTTCTTTTATAATACTCTATAAACTTAAATGTTTACTTAAATATAAAAGTTAAGTAATTATTAATAGATTTTTAGTATACAAAATCGTTTTTATCAATTAAAATAAATATAAAATATTTAATAATGTATGATTAATTATTTATTTATTTTAACTTTGATACATAATTTAGTGTTTTAATCATTTATATTTATAAAAATACCATATTTTAAGACATAAAATGTATATGTTATTTGCTATATTATTAATGAATACCAAATCAAAAATGAGATTTTTTTAATTTTATTATTTTATACAAAAAAAGATAGTTCTTAATAAATAATGAAACATAAATCTAAAATATTTCCGATTTAATTATATTATTGCACAATAATATTATTATAAATTTTATTTAATATACAGTAAAACTATAATTACAATATATATAGTGCAATACCATATTATTATTGCAGACAAAAAAATGTTTGAAAACAATAATGAAAACTTGTTTATCTGATAAATCCCCAAAAGTACTGAAAAGAAATAAACAAACTAATTATTTTTCGTCTATACTGTATGTATGCGTACTTTCGGTACATACAATATAGTGGTTTACTAAACAAACAAATAAGCAAGGTCATTTTGTCATTTTGTTAGACAATATTAATACTATAGGTTTATAAACATAGATCTTATAAAAAACAGATTTTATATGACTGATAATTTATAATATACTATGTTATACTTTTGAAATAAAAATTTTAATAAATATTATGAAATTTTTAATTAATTTATAAATATTGTAATACTGTTGACAACAGTCTTGTTATAATTTATATAAACTATATTTTCTAATTATTTTTTTTGAGTTGATCTTAGTGTAAAAATTATCTATTTTATTAAGTTTTCTATTTTAATATCATACTGTATTCATATTATAAACATTTTCAATATACATATTATATTACTATTTGTTTATCGATAATTTAATCAGTACTCATATATAAATTAATTTATAGTATATAATAAAAATTTGTACACTAAAAACCCCAACTGCACTAAATGTTTGCAATGAATGTACTTAAATGCTATATAAAATAAATCCCTGATATTCTGTTAGTATTTATTATTAACTATTAGGTTATAAAAAATATATACAAATTATAGCTTTTAAAAATATCAAACAATTTATTTGTAATACATTTTATTAGTACATAAATCTTTGTGCGCAAATGCATTGGAGGTAATGTTTAGCTGACTATATTTGGATCCTGTTTTCCACTCAAACTATAAATCCAAAGATTTTTTCCAAATTTCAATATATAATGTGATGTAATGTAATGTAATATATCTGCAAATACATTAAATAAATTTAATAAATATTTGATTGAAAAGTAATATTTTGTTCAACAAATAATTATTTCGAAAATGGATTTTCTAACTGTTGTTCTAATAGCTGTTTCATTAATCTTATTGTAAGCAAAATAATAATAATATAGTTTTCAATTAATAGTTTGAAAATATATTTTTTGATTAATTTTGTTATATAAATAATTTAATATTATTTTTTAATATTTATAGTTTACTGTATCGACGGTTTACCTATTGGTCGCGTCGGGGTGTAGTCGGACCAAAGTTTATAGAGATGGGCGGCTTTTTCACTAATCACCATAACTTTACAAAAACTCAATACGAAAAATATGGACCAATATATGGCTCATTTTCGTTTGATAGGAAAGCCATTTGTATCAATGATCCCGATTTGTTGCGCGACATAATGGTCAGGGATTTCCATATATTTCCCGATCACAAACACTTTCATTTCGGAAGCTCTAAGATCGATAAAAGTCTGTTTTTTATGCCGGGAAACGATGACTGGAAACGGGTTCGCAGTATACTATCGCCGACATTCACGTCAGGAAAACTAAGGGCAATGATGTCTCACATATCGGACATATCCGATAAGTTTGTCGAAAGTTTAAGTGATTACGAAAAGAAAGGTTTGTATTTTATTTTGAAGTCAAACTATTATTCAATACAAAAATAATTTTAAAATATTTGATATAACAGGTGAACCGGTAGATATGCGCAAATATATCGGCGCTTTTGCTATGGATGTGATCAGTGCCTGTGCTTATGGTATAAATGTTGAATCCGTGAAAAACCCGAATCATCCGATAGTGACAAACGCTAAGAAAATTCTTGGAGTCGACGCCAATATTCAAGCACTTGTATCAGTTCTGTTCCCACCTTTGGGTAAACTATTAAACTGTGAACCCTTTGATGTGAATGCCGTTCAATATTTCGATGATCTGACAAATCAAATATTAAAGGAAAGAAAAGCTCGTAATAAATATGGAATTAATGATAAATGTATGTATTTTTGTAATGTATGGATGAAATTATATTTTAATTAAATTGTTTTCTAATTTGTCAGTAAAACGGAGGACAGATTTTATACAATTAATGATTGATTCGGAAAAGACAAACAAAGATCTCGGATATGACTCCAACAGTGATGTCGACATCGATGAGTCCAATGAACAAACAAAACAAACAAAACCTATCGGCACACTTACACCGGATGAGTTGACAGCACAGGGAATACTATTTTTTATCGCCGGTTACGATACTACAAGTGCGGCCCTAACTCATGCTATATATTATTTGTCGCAAAACAAAGAAAGTCAACAAAAATTGTATGAAGAGATCAAAACTGTTGATGAGTTTACATATGAAAAGTTGGTTCACTTAAAGTACTTGAATGCTGTGATTAATGAAACCCTACGATTGGCCCCATCTCTCACTCGTATTCAACGTGAATGTCTACAGGACTACAAACTGGGAAACACTGGTATTATTTATATTACTTATTAATTTTATTATTAAAAATATGATATAAATTATTTAATATATTTTCAGGCATAACAATACCTGCCGGTTGTTCAGTGGAAATATTACCGTATGCCATACATCGGGACCCGAAGTTGTGGCCCGAACCCGAAAAGTTCAAACCCGAACGTTTCATAGACTCAACACACCATCCCTTTGCTTTTATCCCGTTTGGTGGCGGACCTCGTATTTGTATTGGACAACGATTTGCATTGAATGAGATGAGGATGTGTTTGGCGAAACTGATCCACAGATTTGAGTTTACATTACCTGATAATAGCAAACAAATGGAGTATTTTAAGGGAAGTATATTAATGTCACCGAAAGAGTTAGCCGTTAATCTCAAAGCCAGACAAATATCAACTCGTCTTTAATTTTTTTTTATATAATACTTTTGTCTCATATTTTAACTATAGTTTATTTAAATCTCTTTTTTCAAATATTATTAATATTATTATTTTATAATTATTATTTTTAATTTTGTAAACAATTTATATAAAAATTATATTTATTTGAATAATGATGTCATACTTTCTCACAAATTATATCTTAATTATTTACAAAAGTAATTTTTTTAATTATTAAAATTTACTTTATATTTAAAATTTATTTTATATTTTAAGGTTTAAGATTTATTTTATAATTACAATTAGTTATTTAGTAAAATCTAGATTTGTTAGTATAAGTAAAATACGTCATATTATATTAATATTTAAATTATTTATATTTATAATTATCACTGATTTTGAATATTAATTATTTAATTATTATCGATAATACTTTTTCTTATAGTAAAGGATTATTATAATTATTATTAGTTGACTAATAGAGTATAATATTTTAAAATAATAAATAATTTTTAAAACATAAATATAAAACAATTAAATTTTTTCCACTCAAACATTCAGACTCTGCATTGACTGATGTGTTGTCTATTTAATCATTAGTTATAACAATATTCCTATTATTTAATTATAAGTTATATTCTTTATATATAAATATAATAAACTTGACTTAAATTTATTCATAATTATAGTTAAGATTCAGAAATTGAGGAATTGTTTAAACATTTCTATAATTTATTAGTTGTAAACATTGAGTTATATCAATGTCAAAGTATATTAGAAAAGTTAGATTTAATTATAAATCAATTAAATAAAATTTATTATTCATTTTTTTTAATAAACTTGTTTTTGTATAACACGTATACAATCATATATCAAGTGATATACATTACTTCGATAGCTGTGTTTCTTCACAACATTTCAATCGCAAGCTTCCGATATAACAGTAACTACAGGTTCTGTACCCGTAGTAGTCGTTTAGCTTTCATAAGACTTTCGATATGTCAGTCAAACCATTGCCTTTCTGTCCAAACAACCCGTCCTTTTGGTTCAAACAACTCGAGTCAAAGTTCAATACCGCCGGTGTGGACGACGACGACATTAAATTCTGGTACGTCGTCGCACACGTCGGTCAACTCGTGCGAACACAAGTCATTGATTTGGTGTCGACACCGCCTGAGACCGACAAATACAACTCAATAAAGTCGGTAATTATTGAACGACTCGAACGTATTAGAGATAAAAAGGTATGAAATGAAGAAAAAACGGAATATTTGTTTGTCTGACATATCTATCGATATACAGAAGATTCTCATTCGTAACGAATCGATCGATACGAACGACTCGATAACACAAATGAACCGAAAAATTGACGAAATGTTTGAAACACTGAACCGAAGTATCGGACAAATTGATGAACGCATTGCACGACTCGAGACAATTGTATTGAAGTCAACCATTGGTTGTGAATCTCCTATCCTTCGACCTCAACATTCCGATCCTTCAAACTCACATCAAAGTGCTGTTCAGTGTTGGTATCACCAAACGTATGGTCCAAATGCTAACCGATGTCGACAGCCGTGCTCTCAATCGTCAGTCTTTGAAGAAAAACAGATCTGATTTAAGATTTAATTTAAAACAATAATACATTTTTTGGTTGATTACGAAATAAATATTAGTTTTTTTTATATTAAAGTCAAATGTTTTTTCTTATTTTTATTGTCTAATGACATGAATTAATACACTTAGGTATTGGTTTGGTTCGCAAATAAATATGAAAAACATGTTTTAAAATATAGTAAGAGATGAGACAAATACATATATATCTCATGTCTGTAATTAAGTTAGTAAACTGTTTATCATTACATTTGGTTTGATTTTAACAATGAAAACCAATGTATTTTTGGTTAACTTTAATGCAAAATATTAAATGCAGTCAAACTGATTGTTAATCTGTAATAATGATTAAAATAAGAATAATTATAAAACTAAATGATTTGATAATAATCTTAAACTAATTTTATATTAATATTTATTACAAACTCTCAATCAAACCACTGCCAGACAACACATTTAAAAGGTTTCCAAACATATAATATCGGTTTCGGATTATATTTGTATAGTATTTATAATTAAATATATAAAAATATAACATTTAACAGATAAAAATTATTTATTAATTAAAACGAAAAATATTTTTTTTAATAATTGACACTAAATTTTAATCATAATAAGTGATTTTTAATTATTATTTGAATTCAATAAAAAATAGCTAAAAAAGGATATGATAATAATATTAAACTAATTTCATTAACAATTTTTATCTTAACTTAAAAAAATAATTTGTTTTTGTTAAAAATAATTTGAGTACACTATACATCTAATACAATATAAATTTATACTGAATCATTTTAATTTATTTCTCAACACTAAAATATATAATTTATAAATAATTATTATAGTTTATTTTAAAACATTTGTTTAATTATTTTGCTTAGTTTTTTATATCAAATATAAAATATGAATTTATATGATAACATTGCTTGCGATCAATAAATGTCAAGTTTATATCAATTAATTTTTTTACTGACTATAACTGTATAATAATATTTATATACAATACATAAATATGAAGTTATCATATATTTTCAAAAACTTCTGTTATCTGTATATTTATATATATATTTTATGATTACCCCATGTATTAAAGCAAATTAAAAGAAATTTCATTATTATATGCAATATATAATTTATTTATTATAAAAAATACACTAAATTAATATATATATATATTATGCAGATTTATAATTATATGCATTTTTCAAAATTCTGTATTTTATAGAAAATTTTTAATTATTTATATCTTGATAGAAAATACTATATTTTTTATACTAAATATTGATTTTAATAAAGCAAAACAATAAATATGAAATCTATGAAATATAAAATTGTAATATTATTGTGTCAGGTACTATTAGGTTAATTTGATACAAACACTTAATAAAATTATCACAGATACAGATACTAAGGTATACTGTATTTATATTGTTTAATACACATATTGATTAAAGTATAGTAAATTTATGTCAACCTTACCTTTTAAAAATCAAAATCAATATATTGTAAAATTAATTTTTAAAAGCTTTTTAAGTTAATAATAAGTGATAAAGTGTAGTATAAAAACTGAATTATATATTTAAAAATTAAATAATATATTTTAGTCTTATTATAATTATAACAAGTTGTATGAAATACAGTTAAAAATATGGATTTTGCATTTATTTTATTAGTTTTAAACTTTGCAATTGTTTTTGCCTCCAATGATGACCTGATAGGCTCACTGCCGGGTTTGACTGAACCGATTAAATTTAAACAATATTCTGGTTACTTAACCGCACGCCCGGGTAGACATCATTTCTATTGGTTTGTCGAGAGCGAGACTGATCCGGCTAACGCACCAGTAGTTCTCTGGCTAACGGGAGGACCCGGTTGTAGTTCAGTGTTCGGTATGCTCACAGAGAATGGTCCGTTCCATGTGAACAGTGATGGCAAAACTGTTGCATTAAATACTCACTCCTGGAATAAAGTGGCAAATGTTATATACATGGAGTCACCGGTTAGTACTGGTTTCAGTTATGAAGACAATCAACTCATTCCTTACAACACTGATGTGTCGACAGCTGAAGACAATTATTTAGCTCTCGAAAGCTTTTTTGTAAAATATCCACATTTGAAGAAAAATCCGTTTTATATTGTGGGCGAAAGCTATGGAGGCGTTTATGTACCGATGCTTTCACTAGAAATATTTAAAAGAAACTCTACCATCAATTTTAAAGGCAATAATACTTATAATTATTGTTAAATATAAATTAATTAAATATATACATAATTTTGATATACAGGTGCAGGAGTTGGCAATTCATTACTTGACGGAAATTTATTGTCCGGTCAACACATGTATGACTTTGCATTGGGTCACGGATTGATTACAACTGACTATTACGAGAAAAAGATTGAGAACTGTTGTGAGTTTAAGTCCGGTCCACAACATCAGTGCGATTTTGATGAACACTTAAATAATACGTGAGTTTTTATTTTTGTAAATTATTTTTCAATTAAAAATATGTTATATTAATACTGTATATACTTTGCACTTTAGTAAATGCCAATCAGTACCGGTGCAATCGGTGTCGACACCAAATCCATACAATATATACGATGATTGTTTTCCTGATCTATACTATCAAACGATTTTCAATAAGTTTTATAAAGAAAGATTTGAAAGAATAGGCTTAAAGTTTCCTATTGGAGAGTCACTAAAATTGAATGGACCGGAAAAATTGAACTGTCCTCATGACGGACACTCAAAATATCTGAATATTGAAGAAGTTCGCAAAGCATTACATGTGAAGGAGGGTAGCATAAAATGGGTCGGTTGTGGAGGTGCTTATGACAGACAAAAGGGTTATACACCTCAACACGAAAATGTATTACAATTGGTTAACAAATACTCTTTGGGAAAGTTTGTTGTCTATAACGGAGACTTTGACATTATGTGTGACTTTATATCAGACTCGCGTTTTGTCGATAATCTCGAACTTAAAAAAACAGATACCTATAAGTATGTTATTTTTTGTGGTAATAAATGCAAAATTTACATTAAAATTATAATTGATTTTCTAGACAATGGACTAATGATGGCACAAAAGATGGAGATATCGGAGGTTTTGTACAGCACTACGAAAAAGGTGTTAGTTTTGTGTTAGTTCGCGGCGCCGGACATATGGTTCCTCAGGACAAACCCGAAGCCGGTCTACAAGTATTCAAATATATACTTGGATTGACTAAATTGTAAATTGTTTAATCAATATAATAACAAAATATTCAAATCATAATTTATGATTTTCAACATCTTCTGCAATTTTTGTTAAAATTAAAGTATTATAATAATTATTATTCACTTAATAATCAGTTACTGTATATTACTGTATGATTGAATGCATTACCGTATATTATACTATACTGTATATTGTATTATTTCCACTTTAAAAAATAAATTTTTATTTGTTATTTTTTAAAAATTGATTAAATTATACCTAATTTATTAAAGAAAACAAAATTATAATTGTGTGTTAAAACAACAATTGCTTAAAACTAAAGTAATTATAGTATAGTATTAACTCCAAACATCTGAACAATATCTTCGCTCTTTTTCCATAACTTTCAAGTAATCAACAGCTTCTTCATGTGTCTGACTATCAAACAGTACGATGGCATCAATTATTACATTTTTAACATCCCTGGCCAATGACTCGGCATAACCGGCAACATATACATAACCATTGTTTTTGACAATCATACGACCGATTTCATGCAAATTTTGTTTCATAATATCGGTTACATATTGTTTACAACTGTTGACATCATTGCGAGAAAATGCGGTATAAATTTTAGTCAATATATTGTCTTTAATCCAGTCATCAAACTCTTGTTCATACAAAAAGTCTTGTGATTGGTTTCGACATCCAAAATATAGAACAGCTTCTCCAATATTGTGACCACTGTTTAGCAAAAAAGCCCTTTCCTGGAGGAAACCCCGATATGGAGCGACACCACTACCCGTACCGATCATTATAATTGGTGCTTCTGTAGCGGCAGGCAATCGAAATTGTGATCGTCGTATAAAAATGGGAACCGATATATTGTCACCATTTTGCATACATTTCTTAGTCATAAAATCATTAGTGGCCACACCTTTGTTTATACGAAAGGGACTCTTGTCGACCATCATAGCAACCAAATGAATAGTTTTAGGATATAATTTAGATGAACAACATATCGTATAATATCGCGGCAAAAGACGAGGTAATAGTTCTAGTAATATATCCAGCGGTGGTCTAACAGAAGGCAAGTCTACTAAAACATCGACAATACTCCGACATTTGCTTTCAATCCATTCCCTATAAAGATATTTTCCTTCATCGGTAACTGAACTTATCTTTTTTAGATAACACTTATGTTGGTCATCATCGGTAAATCGAGACAACTCTTTTAAAATGTTAATTTTGGGGATACTTGTAATGTCGATATAATATTGAAGTGCTGTTCGGTAAGATGTGGGACATGGGAAGGGATGTCTTTTGAAACTGTCGTAACCCATGTTCTCTAAAGTGATCACTTCATCCAAATTGGTTTTTAATAATTTCCCGATTGTGTTGACAATTGTATCGTCATTTTTCTGATAGACGGCCACATAATCTCCTGCTTCGTAACTATTGCACAGATATTATAAAAATTTTCAAAATAATTCAAAGACACTAACCTTAAGTTAGATCTATCCAGTGATAACTCTATATGAAGACAACAACGATTGTCGTTTTTATAAAGCTCGCGATTGACTAAAACTTTTGCCAAAAATGGATTCTTTGAGGTAAAAGGAGGTCTCTGTGAGGACAACGAATGCAGTTGAGAGACCTCTCCCGTGAAGATCTGATAATCCGGTATATTGTTGTGTACTATGAGATGATATTGTCTGGATTTCTGACGAGAAACTAACTTTAGATTGAATTGCTTGCAAACCGATGACCACATATTAGTCTTCCATCGATTAAAATACTCATCAATATTATGCTTAGTGTCGCCCACTCCCAGCTCATGGATACGAATAGCTCCCAGTTCTTCAAGTCTCTTATCTAAGTATTTTCCCATTGTATTAAAATTATCGTACGAACTGTTGCCCAAACCAAACACACAATACCGCAGTCCCGATACCAACAGTTGCCCTCTTAAGAGCCAATTGTAAAACTCTAGTGCGTTATCAGTGGGATCTCCCTCCCAATAAGTGGACACACAAAATATAGCCAATGAATTAGAAATTTCTTTCATTTGAGCCAACTCATCCATATTACAAACATCAGGATCCGCTACCATTGCTTGTAATCCATAGTTTGTTGCTTCCAGTGATAGACGTCGGGCATAGTCTTCGGCAGTTCCCGTTTGGGAACCGTAAAAGACAATCACATTCCGGTTCTTAGAGGATGTTCAAGAGTTAGTGCAATAAAATTAATTTACTGTAATATCATCACTGAATTGGTTACCTTTTCTTTCATTTTATCGATAAATCCTGATTTGCGTTCATCTAAAGCCTGATTTGAATCAATTTTATCTCTATTTTCAGGTTTAACTGTAGAAACGTTAGGTTTATGACTAATTAAATGCTGATAAATAATATATAAAATAGTGGCAAACAATACAAAAAGTGGTACTAAATAATTGTCAAACATATTTAAATATTAATAAATGTGATCAATATATCAGTTAACTAAATATTATAAAATTATATGCCAATAAGTTTGTTATATTTATATAAATATATTACACATTTAAATAGGACACTTAATAAAATATATAAATTTATATTTTTATTTAATCTTTAATCCCTTACACTATTCAAAAGCACAGTCAGATATGAGCACAAGTGCTGCAAATGTAGTGTCCATTCAAATGCAGACATTAAACCACTATTTTTTTCAATGAGATTACTGTACAAAACATTTAACTATTCAGTATTTACATTATAATACACTCATTATTAACTAAATCTAATCAAATATTATTTTTGTAAAAAATGATAAGAAATTGTAACAGTAATACTGTACATGTTTTATAATAATTTATGAATAATTTTATACATACAATAAATAATGAAAAGCATAATAATAAAAATTATATAGTTAAAAACATAATGAATAAAAAAAATAAATATAATAAAACAATATATTTAACATAATATAATAAATTATTGATTTGATCCAAAAGGTTACGTAACCATAAAAGACTGTGTCATCATTTGTTCACCACATGTATGTGTCTTCATATGATTATCCAAATGATGTTTTCTATTATAATTAAAATCAATTTATTTTAATTTAGATTCAATTAATTAAGTTAACCAAACCTGGAGAATGACCGCTCACAGGCCGGCCAAATACAACGGTGCCGTTTAATCGATTCGTGTGTATCCATATGRCGCTTGAGATGTGACTTGTCTTTAAAGCTCATMCCGCAGCCGATGGCATCGCATGTAAATGGGCGTTCCGATGAATGTACGACACCGTGATTACGACAATCACGAGCGCTCTTAAAAGCGGCATCACATCCGGGCCACGAGCAGATATAGGGCCGCGAACCGTCGTGCACTCGTCGCTTATGTACTTTTAGATCACTGGCCGCACAAAACGCTGCCTCACATTCATCGCACCTATGATTGCGCTCCTTTCGATGTCTTTGTCCATGACTTTCAAATTGACTTTTGTAATGTGTTTCGTACGTACAATTAGGGTACTGACACTTAAATCTGGCCGGACGGTCCTTATTGCCGATACCTATGCCGTGTATATTTGCCCGATGAGAGTCCAAAATGCGTTTGAATGTAAACCCCTTATTACAATCGTTACAGAGAAACGGTCGTTGTTTGTAATGAACAGCTCGAACATGACCTTTCATATCGGTTCGGCGACCCGTCACAAACTGGCACTCATTGCACTTATAACCCACCGTACCATTGGTTGAGATCTTTCCGTCCACTGGTAAGTCCATATCGTTTGGCTTCTTTCTTAACACTTGATGGACAAAAAAACCAAGAATTGAGTCAAAGCTTTAAATTACAGAACATTTTTTATATTATACCAGATATGAGATTACTCTCTTCGTCTGCCAACACTTCCCATCGATTATCTCTCACACCATCTCTCAGTTGTTCTGCTGAAAGATATTTACGATTGTCTCTACATCTTCTTTGGCTAACATTCAAAGTCTCTCTTCTTATTTTTGGATTTAATTTTGTCAAACCTTTGGCCACTGTCTTAGACTTTGTAATTTTTGGCGTATGATTTCGAGTTTTTTTCAGAAATGATTTGTTAATAGTGTTGGATGTGATGACAGTTATCATATCCATAACATTTGTTCTCTTCTTAAATCTTGAAACATTGCTGTCGTTTGTATTAAACTTTGTGGAAGTCTTAGTCTTCAAGTTGTTTCGTGTCTTACTATTGGTAACTGTGTTTGACTTATCGCTCTCTTTATTACTACTGATGTCTGTAATGTTATCCCTATTGATAATAGTATCCATCAATAAATCAGTGTTAATGTCATTACTTAATTGGTTCCCATTATCACTATTGACATCAGTATTGTCATCGTAATCATCACTATTATCCTTATCTATGTCATCGTTGCCGTATAGTATAGCCTCTACTTGTTTGATCCCATTTATAAACTCTTGTTCATTATTGATACCAACGCTGTCATCGGCAGTAAATCTTTCTGTTTTGACGGTGTAGTGACCACTGAGATAACCGATCAAATGACGGATTTGGTTCAGCCTTTCTTCATCATAAACTTCGGTTAGTTTGATGTCCAACTGTCTGACAGACAGTTTGTCTTCCGACCCGTTGTGATGACATTGACACTCATTGACGACCCGTCGGGTAGTGTTTCGCCAATTGGTCAACAGTTCAATCAATTCAAGACAATAATTGACTTCACGTCTGACTTCGTCGGTGATCATCATCGCGAAGATCTTCACTTGAGTTACAATCAATGGATGGCAAACATCGATGTCTTCAACAGTTTTGACAATTGTTTTCAATACATAACTAATAAATCAAATCAATTGTTCAGATCATAGGTTAAACCGATTGACAAACTGTGGAAACTAACAATTGTTATGCAGTAAAGTCATAGCAATAGGAGTCACAACTATTATACATATTAAGCCAAATTGTATGTATATGTTAGGGGAAATCTATGAGTGCACATGGATTTAAACATTGGCTCTTACACTGTGTTTGTAAACACAAGTAAACATAAATTACGACAAATTATATTTTAAAAACTTTTGTTAAATTAACTGTTTGTCGGCTAAAACACCAAATAATTAGACACAAAAAACATCACAAATTTAGTACATTTATTGAAATAATTTTTACATATTTTTTCATTATTAAACATATATTTTTATTAATTTTTAATTATTTAGTTAAACAATTAAAAAATTAAATTCATTATATATTTAAAAATCGATGAAAAAGTTTAATAATATGATTATCATAAAAATCATAATAAATTCTAAAAAAATCAAAGCATTTTAAATAGTTATCAAAAAGTTATAAAATAATGTCTAATCGCTAATAATTAGCAAAATAATAATATAGTTCTAATAAATTTCCGTAAAAACATTTGTCTAATATTTGCTAAAATCGCGGGTCAATTGTTTGTAAAATATGTAGAGATATATAACGTATAGCGTAATGAATACCAAAATCGGTATATTAATGATACCATTGTTGTCCTCATAAAACATGCCATTTGGTCGCCATATGAAGTTTGATTGTCTGTCATGTATTACCCGATAGTCATTGTGACCGTCGATGAGCTCTTTGTTTGAAAAAATCTCTTCTTCTTCAATGTATTCATCAGACAATGACTGATAGATATCTAACGATATGTTATAAGAAGTCATCCATTCGTTGAACTCATATCTCACGGCATGTGATGACAACTCATTACATGAAATGCCCTGAAATCCAAACGAATCAAATGTATGTATAAATTGCCATAAAATAGAAGAAATCATCAAATATTTTATAAAAAACATTGTGTTTGTAATAAATAATAAAATTATAAATTAATAAAAAATTATTATTTTTGGATTAATTTTAATTTAAAATTTTCAAATGTAAAAAATGATAAATAATTTATTAATTTATTTTCATAAGATAACAATTTTAATAATATTTGTAAACTCATGAAATTGTTGTAAACTAAAACTTCATAATTGAAAATATATTTGTAATAAACTTTATTTAAAAACTACATGTTTTTTCCTATGGATTACTATTTCAACAATAGTATCAATTTCATGTTTTAATATTTATAATAATATGTATTGAAATTTAATAATTACTATTGAATATTCATTAGTCTAATATAATTATTAAAATTATTAATGGATACAATATATAAACATTTAGTTATACAATAATTACTATTTTTATAAGTATAATATTAACAATAAATATAATATTAACAATAATTATAATTAATTCCAATGTTAACATTGAAAATATCTATCACTCATCTAAATATTTAGCTTTAAATTATATTAAGTAAAAATATTTGACTATTTATTAAATTATGTTAAAAAAATCAAATTCTAATGTGAGTACAAATATATATTTTAAAATTAAAAATTAAAAACTTAATTTTAAAAAATTTAATTTTCAACACAATTATAAGATTATTATTTAAACATTATAAAAAATAATTAAATAACTTATGACTATTTGTGAAAATATATTATACTTTACAATAAAAGTTTTATTTTAAAATAATATCTGTATTTATTTAATTTATTGTTCCGTTAATTATATTAATAGTTTCAATACAAATAATATTTCACAAATTTTAAAGTATAAACTAACTATTTGTAATTTAATATTATTAATATTTAAAAATTGATTAAAAAATGAAACACATGGACATAATGTGAAGTTATAACTTTTAATATAATACACAGTTATTATAGAATTATTCTGAATAAAATTTATGATAAGATTAATGTTTAAACAAATAATATTATTTTTAGTGATGAAAGAGACAAATGGTAAGAAAAATGTAACATTGGATCTCTTGGACTAAAAGATTGGATTCAATAGATATGCAAAATATTGTCATTTTGGTCTATTAGATGTCGAGGAACTGTTATGCAGTGTATGTTTGATATTAGATCATTCAATGGCATAATTAATATTGTTTTAATTTATTTTGAATAATTTCTGTAGTAGTAAACAATATAATTTAAAGTGAGAAATAAAGTACATTTTGAAAAGTGTTAATATATTTTAAAACGAATGATTTTATTAAAATAATTATTATACAAAATAATTACTGAAATAGGTTTTGATAGGAATTGCAGAATAAATAATTTAAAATCTAACTATTAATATCTTTAAAAATTTATAAAATATATCGTCTTAAATATAAATAAATAGAAAAAAATAATGTTTTAAACACAAATTAAAATCATAAATAAAAAGATTATCATCGAAGAGCTTAATTAGCCAACGGGTTGGTTATTAACAGTAGTACCGGCGGGTAGGAAACCGATGATTTGTCCGGCATTATTATATAAAGCTGTGCGCCCGTCGGCCAGTTGTTGTGTGGCCGCAACATTATTGTTGGCGACTCCAGGTATTAAACCACCACCAATACCACCCACCGGCACGGGCACAGGTATGGGCAACGGGAGCTTTAAACCACAGAGACATCTATTAGTACGCATTGAAGAAATTGTCAGATTATCATTACTCGGCGCCAACTTTATAATTGGCCACTGAGTTGAATCAATTTTAATATGACTATTACTTTTATAGTCAATTGCTAATTGATTTGAATTGATAACTAAGTAATATAAAATAATTGTTATTAATATTAATATTAAGTTTTATTAAAAATTAAAATTACCTAAAATTGATAAAATAACAAATATAGTCATAACTTTATTGAGAATCATTATTTTTACAAACTAATATGTAATAAATATAAAACAATATTAAATTTATTATTTTTTATTTGTGTGACTATTTTAAAGATTATTATTTTTTGAACACAATTTATACTATATTTTATCGGAAATTAGTTTTACTTTATTATAGTAAAAATATATTAAATATTACAGTACATAATTATTTGCAAATAGTGATTAAAATTAAATTATATACAGTATAAAGTTTGTTTATAATATGTAAATACAGGAAAAATAAAAGTTTTAATTTAAAAACAACATTTATTTATTATATGTCATATAAATTTAAAAGTAGAAATGATTTTTTAAATTATAATACAATATAAATTAAGTTAAGCCTTTAAATAGCTTTTATTAACAGTATATTCTATATTAACACACACACACACACACACACACACACATAATATTCTACACAAAAATATAGCTTAAAATATAAGATAACTAAATTAACATTAATTGAGTTAAAAATGCAAAATCAAGACAAATGTCACAAATATATGTAAGTATAATATATGAGATATATCTATGAAAACATAGCTTAAGAGTTTGATGTCAATGTCAGTCATACATTCACTTTTCATTGACACTAATTACTGCCTTAACATTGGAAAAAGTGGGCGGAATGTGCTATCGCTTTGTATTCACATTTTATTTTGAGGGAAAGGGATCCTAAGGTTCTGTAAGAGAAAGAAAGAGCGAGAGAGAGAGAGAGAGAGAGAGAGAGAGAGAGAGAGAGAGAGATTGAAAGTGAGGCCAATCCTCTCACATTCACTCCGCAGGAGTTAATGGACAGGCATACTGTATTACAGACAATAGCTTAGACATTGGCTAAGTAGTGAGGATTGACTAAAATATATGAAAATTGTTTCAAATGATAATATTTAGTATGATTTAATAATCACACATAACATAACTTAAATTATTATCTCAATTTATATAATAAGCCTAACTTTTACTATTATTATATACATATATAGATGTATTCAATACTGTATATTCAATAGCATGTATATTGCTATTCTTGGCTCAACAATATATAAAAGAGCAACAACTCTCTCTCTCTCTCTCTCTCTCTCTCTCTCTCTCTCTCTCTCTCTCCTTCTCTCACTTTAAGGCCTCACTTACAGTAGTGATTGAATGCATTATCTATAGTGAAACTGCGGACCCCCTCTTGAGATAAGAAGTGCCATCACTTAGCAGTTATTCCTTATGCTGTCATAAGAGGCGCAACACTTGAGACGTGAGGCACGAGATTTAAAATATAATTAGTTTTTTCTCCTTATATTTGGCGACTCAAAAGTTTTGTGATCTTTTATTGTACAGCTATTCATCAAATTTTTTAAGAGAAAATTTTCCATTAGATATTCATTGATTATAATAATTATTATTTTATAAAATGTTATATTTATTTCTCATAACAATATGTCTATTAAAATATGGTATTGTGATCACTGAGGCCAGAGGTGGTTGCAGTGAGCACCGGCTTTGTTGTCCGGGTCGGGACTCATCGTGCGCTGCATTGCAACCAAAAGCCACGCTATCGGCTCTGACACCTCTCAACTCGATAGTCGAGGAATTGGCTGATAAGCACTGTTACTGTGACAGCGCCTGTATTACACTCGGAGATTGTTGTCTCGATTATAAACAAACTTGTGGTGGTATGTATGCTATTAATTTAAATACTAATTATAGTATAATATAAGTAACACATTTGATTATTTATGTATAATCAAAAATATTAGCTAATTATTAAACATAAAATATTTTTATCAATAAAGAGTTGTTTATATTTGATTTGATTATCAAATTAGTACATATTTTACATTACATAAAAAGTTTGAGTAAACAATAAATACATGTATATCAATAAGTCAATAACTTATATGATATGTTATTTAATTAATCATTATATTGATATAAATATAATTTGTAACATATATTTGTAAAATAATATGATTATATCAGTACAATCTATAAATAATAAAAAAACAGTTTTTATTTGTGTATAATTAATAATAAAAATAATTTTATAATTAAAGTTTATAACAGTTAATTAAAAACTCAAAATAATGATTCTGTTTATAAAATAAATAATATATTATTATATAATTTTAACTTCCGTATTAAACCAAAATTCAATACACACACAAATTAAATAAAAAATTACTAATTATTAATAATAATACCAACAAATAATTTTAATTAACTAAACATTGTTAACATAAATATTTGGCAAACAATATTACATAACACACGAGTCAATGTATTCTCTATTATATAATTATTTTAAAAATGTGTTGGCTTTATATCAAATTGTAGATATGATAACACTTAGCATACGTTTATTTACAAGCAATTTGTTTTATTAAACTATACTTAATCAACAACATTGTACTGTAAATCGTATCAAATATATCTCGTTTCATATCAATTTTCATAACAAATGTTTTGTATCAATTATAAATATTTTGTGATACATTTCTAAATTTAAATAATTTAAGTATAAATCAAAATTCGTTTAAAATTGAATAAAATTATCATTTGACTAAAATTTAATTAATATTTATATATTTATCAATATTCAGTAATTGACTGTCAGGTCACCGATTGGACCGATTGGTCGGAATGCGATTCCGACTGTGGATTAGGTACTCAACTAAGGAGTCGTACGATAATACGTGAGCCACAAAACGGGGGCAAAGAGTGTCCCGAAGTTCATCAGAAGCGGGCCTGTACGGGACAAAAGTGCCAGTTTATGGCCAATGATAAAGTTTATAGAGGTATAGACAAACTTATATTCATTATTATCACTTCATTAAATACTTTTATAGTATTATATAGATAATAATAATTATTTAAAGTATTTATTCTAAAGCAAAACACTAGTTTTTATTATTAAATTAATTATTTTCACAAAAAAAGAAAAAAAAATTAGCCAACAATATAGCTAATGATTTAAAGTCAAAACACAGACATTGCGTCGCCTGAAGAATAAATATCTTTTTGAATTACATTTTAGCTAAAGTCTAAAAAAGTGCTAAAAATAAACACATTTTTGTCATACAATTAAATTTTTGCAAAATTCTTTGATCTCTATCTTTACCGCAAAAATTGCATTACATTATAATTGAGAAAATACATCTATAAATATTTATGTATTTAAAAAATTAAATTTTCACTTTAAATACAGTATTGACTTTAAATTTCAGTAAATAATCTGATAAATAATTTTTTTTTAAATAATTGTTAGTGTATTATACTTTAACTTAGAGTCAAACAATAGTTTTATTTAAGAGAAAGTAAACGACACAATCATTAAACTAAAGTATGATATACTGTACAGACATTTAATAGATAAGAAGCATAACTGTCATATCATTTGAAAAAAATAAGATTAAAAGAAATGCCATTTCTCTCAATAGACACACAATATTTGCATAACTGTTCAAATGTTAACTTTTAATTTAACCGTTAAATTATTATTAAGCTAATCATATGTGAACTAAATTTCATAGTATTTATAAATGCTATTTTGAGCCAGTTAAAATTGTTAAGTAAGAAGTTTGTTAACATTTAATATTTACTATTAATATAAATGAACTAGGACAAAATTATAAAAACAATGATTTATTAGATGCAACTATTATTTTTAAAATTATAAAACTATAAAAGATATATTTATTACAGAAATTTGTTTTATAAATAAATTATTTGCTGACAAATTGGATTGAATTCAATATTTTTAAATTTTGTTTGCACTAAATAACATATAATAATTTAAAATGTGTTAAAAAACAATTAATTTAATTATAGAAACCGCACTTATATTACAATCGAGTTTTTCTGAGACCCGTTTGGTGGACGACTCGATTGACATCAGAAGTAATCTAAGATTAAGATATCCTAAAGACCCGCAAAAAGAGAATAGTCACGAGTATTATATTATTATTATTATTATTTTGCTATTAGTGTTCAATAATTTTTAAAAATGAAAATATATAATATAAGAAACTAAAATTATAAATAATTATAGAGAGAGAGAGAGAGAGAGAGAGAGAGAGAGAGAGAGAATCTTAAACAGCGGTGGCTATTAATTACAATTATCTGGTCAACAAATGATAAGGATCTAAAAGTGACCAATGTCAAAGTTATAGATAATTTTAAACGGAATAAGATTGTACTTGGTCAATTTTTAATCAATTGCATTATTGGCCAGATAATTGACAGTCGGCTGTTAACAAATTAAATAAAATAATAGTTGACTGCAATTATCTGGCCAATCATACTATTAATTTAAAAATGATCAAGTACAATCTTATTCAGTTTAAAATTATCTATAACTTTGACATTGGTCACTTTTAAATTTAACTTATTGTTAATAATTTTAATTAATAGCATTACCGCTATTATCGTTGTTTAAAATTCTCTTGTATTTGCTATATATATATACACTTAATAATAATTAAAGTTGTGTTACGATTATAGATAAACAAAAAACAAACAAAAAATGAATTGAAATCAATTGAAATATATTAAAATATTTATTTTTTATATCTAATTACATGAGTATAGGTATTGTGTAGTGTTTGAGATTGTCAAGTCTCGCAAGTCATGTGACACATTGGGCATTGAGTTGAGCCGTAAATTGGAGCAGGGTAATAAGGTATGTGTCCAATGCCAGGACGCAGCAATGCGCAAACATTTGGGCTACCGATGCCACGGACACGGCGTCGATGGCAAAGTTACCCGATGGACAACACTGGCCGGCAGTTCGTGTCACGGACGGTGGATCCGTAGGGAACAGTACACACACTGTCCTTGTCATGCAAGTGGTCACCCGGACTTCATATTTGTTTGATCACTACATCATTGCATTATCACATTTTGATTATTTAATTATTGAATATTTATCTTTAGGAGAAATTTATGTTTATTACTAAATATAATTTGAAAATTTATCACTAATTTAGAGTAAATAATTCAATTGTTTGATTAATGTTAAACAAAATATAATTAGTATAATACTCAATACACACGCATTTTTACTCAACTGTATATGATTTTAATAATTTAATAAATTAATAATAAATAAATAAATGCTTTATAAAAAAAATAATTTTTTTCTAAAATTACTCAATAAAATACATATTCAACATTAAAGTTTAAATTATAATAAATATTTTTTATTATTATATTAGTTTAAAATAACAAAAATATTACTTTAAATTCTAAATAAATTGAGGATATCATATCAATTTCATTTATTTATTAAATACATTAAATTTAATATTTAATTTATTATTAGTTGTGAATATTTATTTTTTATAATAGAATATATAATACTGTACTTATATTAGGACAAAATAATTATTTTCTTCATTATTTATAACAGTTTACTAAATATCAATAAAACAGTAAAATTTATATAATAAATAACACAATATTATTAATATTTTCAAATTTTTAGCACATATTGACTCCACAATTGATTGCATTCATATTTATATCCAATACCAAAGTCACTGCCAATAAAATAGCGTTTTGTGAATTCAAAGTAAGGATTAATCAACACATTGTCTCCAACCGTATAATAACTTTGCCATTGAATGCCGTCTTGAGGACCGGGATTTCTATTAATTGAATACAATTTTTATTATATATGTTAACAAATAGTATTACAGATAAATATTTTAATTCTACCCAAATCTAGCAAAATGTGCCAAAACTTCCATTATTTTCAAAGAGGTTCGCTTTTCATTAAGTTTTTGTGGATCATTAACACCGTTTGGTAAGTGATGTCTGTATGGCTCTCCAAACATAAGACTTAAATCAAGACCATAATCTGATCCGTGCCACGATTGACTTTCATACTTAACCGACCACTTGTATTGATAAACATGAGTTGAGTTTATGGTGCCTATCGACGCCAATTGTTTAGCAAATAACAGCGCCGGACAGGTAGTAATATAATCACCCAATGCTCTGCCTATGCCTTGTCTTATGAGAGAAAAATCATTTTCAGGTATATGACTGATATAAAGACGGTATATATCATCAGCCGAGACATATAAATGAGGGAAAAATCGACGAAAAATATTTTTCAATTCGAGTTTGGCTTCACTTTTGGTTAGATTCTGTGGACTAACTATTGAATACTTTTTGGTGTCTACTGTTGTACTCAATATATTAGAGCCCTCATCATCTGAGTTGACAATATTATAGATTAATTAATTAAATAAATTGATTACAATTATTATTATATATCATACCTGTTGTACCAATTAATAGATTAACATTTCTTTTAAAATCACCGGAATTTAACATTTCTGACGGACTTTTGGGCAAAAACTGGTCGCCATATATAAGAAAAGGCTTAACAATATTGACGTCTAATTTATATCTTTTATCAAAAGTCGATTCAATGAGTTTCTGGGCATTAGTTTCATGCAAACAGTCAACCGATCCGTTTATTACAAAAGACTGATCGCAGCCAAAGTCTATTGTAATGTTGGCCCACATTTCGCGGGCCACGTCTTTGTGCATAAATACGTCCGATACGGGACCACCCGATATCATGACTGCACTGTTAAATAAGTTTCGGGTTATCGGTGACAGTATATGCAATGCTACTGATATACTGCCAGAGCCTTCACCTTAAGTTACAAATAAATGTTAACTAATATTATGTTTTAAAAATAATAATAT
Source organism: Oppia nitens (assembly GCF_028296485.1). Classification (NCBI taxonomy): domain Eukaryota; kingdom Metazoa; phylum Arthropoda; class Arachnida; order Sarcoptiformes; family Oppiidae; genus Oppia; species Oppia nitens. Next base: position 1,171,663 of record NW_026533203.1, on the reverse strand, counting down.
GAATAACAATAATACCAATAATAGTGATCCGTTCGGGATCTCCACCGAAGTAATAGATGTTTTCATTGATCCATTTGAGTGCCAACGCCTGATCCCATAGTCCGACATTTCCCGGCGCTTCATCGGTACCCGAGTATAAAAAGCCAAACCAACCCAATCGGTAGTTAAAAGAGACTACAATGACATCCATTTTAGCAGCCAATACATCGCCAGTTGTTTGCTCCGAGTTGGCCGAACCCGCATAAAACCCGCCGCCGTGTATCCAAACGAGCACCGGCTTCAAGGGATCAGTTGTGGTGATATTGGTTGGTGGTGTCCACACATTCAAATACAGACAGTCTTCACTGAAATTTGTATTATTAATGCCTGACTTGAAAACAGTTGCCATCAATGCCGGTGACTGTTGGCACGGGTTAGCCCATTGGGTGGCGTTTACCGGTTGGTTATACTCCCTGATGGGCACCGGCTTCTTGAATCTTAGTTCACCAATCGGTGGTTTGGCGTACGGTATACCTAAATATATGCCAATAGTTTTGCCATCAATTTGTTTCGTTAATCCGTTAAATAATTTGGGTTTTACTTTAATTTGTACAACACTTTCATCATTCAAAACGATTACAATTAATGTTAACAAAATTAATGTAAAACTATTAATAATAATATTAGCCATTAAACTGTATATTCAACTGTATATTCAAATTAATTATAAAAAAAAATAATAAGAAATTTTTAAACATTTAAATACTTGACAGTAGTATTGAATGTAAAGATATTTTTGTATTATTTTTAAGCAATAGAAAAGTTTGGGAATTTTTAAACAAGTTTTTATACAAAATAATTAATTTATAATAACTAATTTTATAAATTAATATTTAATAAAATTAAATAGTTATCGATTGCAACTTTTTTTTCTAATAATTTTTTTTGGTTATTTGAAATTTGAAATTAATATAATTTAGTTAATAAAATAATGTCAATTTAAATTAATATTATTAATAATAATCTGTTAGCTTTACTGATTGTAGACTGTATTATGTAATTGAAGTATTTATTTATTTATTTATGAATTTTAATAATAATATTTACATTAATATTAATTTAATATTAGCTGTAAATTATTGACGAGTGAGCTCTGGCGCCGATTTTTAAAAGTTTAACTTTTAAGTTAAATTTTTAACACTAAATAACAATAATTAAAATTATTTTATTTTTACTATTTTAGTAAATAAATATATTCTACAATAAAAATTAATTTAATTTAAACATAAATTCAACAGATTTTAAAAAAAATCTTTGTATATTATTTTCAATAAATTATTTTGTGAAAATTAATTTGTCAAATATAAGATTAAATTAGTTATGTTATACAATATATGTTATTTAATTGATTTTCATAAAGTAAATGTTATACTCAAAAGATAAGACTATTTAATTTATTTCATCTTAAGTTAAATAATATTCTGATTATGTTTTACTATATATTAATCTATACTTTTATACTATAATTTATGGCTATCATGTAAATACATTTTATAAATTTATTTTATTAAATTATTGATTATAACAAATTGAAAATTTATAACAAAACAATATAAAATATAACAAATCAAATTTAATTAATCAAATAAAAATCTAATATTTATTATTTGTATTATTGATACTACTACTAAATTTAATATAAAATATTTTAAAATTTTGTAAAATAATTATTTTATAAAAAACATTTAATATCTATAAAATTGTCAATGTATTTAAAGGTGTGTTTTTATCAATTTCCTTGATGTCAATCTTTTTTATACTAAAAATAAAGTTATAATACAAATATGTATAAAGTAATAATAGTAAAAAATTAATGTAAATAATATTAATCATATTTCACAAATAATTTAGTTGCAATGCAATTGCTATGAAATAAATCATTATTGTTTAAAAACATACAATAACTAAATAGTGCAATAGTATATTAACTAAATTTATACACATGTAAATAATTTATAAATACTATATATTTAGATATAGTATTTAAAGTAAGTTTCAAAAACATTAATTATAAATTAAATAATTAATTTTATAATTATCTGAAATGATATCTATAAATGAGTACATTTATAAGTATCTATAATTAAAGTGCAATAAATTCAACAATTTATGATAGTTAATTTGATATGAGTTTAATTAATTAAAATGTCAATATTTAAAGCTGGATATTGTTTATATTTAATATCATGTTTTGTTAATATTCCTGAATCTCTTCCCGATTGTCCAACAAATTTTTGTAATTGTTATAAAGCATATAAAGGTGAGCTTATATTTAAAAATTAAATAAGTTGTGTAATTTAATTAAATTATTTTTAAAATTTATGTTTTAAAATAATATATGACATACTTGTAGGTGGTTATGGACAACCAATTGATATTAGTTTAATATGTGATGCAACAAAAATTGATAGCACATCAGTGGACAAATTGAGCAAGCTTAAAAATTATAATATTAATACATTTATCATACAAAAAGCAATTAATAATCCATTGTCTGACAATTTACTCAATGGTTTTCATATATTGAATATTGTGTTTGAAGATTGTTTGTTTGAAAATATTAAACTATTTGATGGCATCGATAGTAATGCAATAAAACATTTAACATTTTTAAACAGCAAATTTCCCATAAACTCTAAATCTAAAACTTACATATTTCCTGTAAATAAATTTAGCAAATTTATTAATGTACAAAATTTATATTTTGATGGTGGTACAATTACTAATTTGCTTGATGATTTTAATAAATTTCCTGGTGACAGTGCCATAACTATAACATTTAACAATAATGACTTAAATGATATATCGCAAAAAGCGTTACAAAATTTTAAAAGTTTAAAACAAATAATAATTACAAATAATAAATTGAAATCATTAAAATTTTTGTTGTCAATGGATGTATCAAATCTATGGCATCTGGATGTTAGAAAAAATCAAATTATCGACTTATCCTATCAATTGGCCACACATTTAACAAATTTGAAAGTTTTGAAAATTGGCGAAAATAACATTCATCTCATTGAATATCGAACTATTGATATTCTAATGAATAAATTACAAGAGTTTTCATTTGATAAAATTCCCGGTATTTATAAAAATTTCARTATATTATTATTTTAATTTATCTGTAAATAAATAATTATTATTTGTTGTAAACATAGAGCCAAATGATAAGCAAACGGTAGCAAAGAGTGACTATTTTTATCCTACAAATGACATGCTTTGGGTCAAAGATATTACAGAACTTACGGATAAATTTACAAAATTTCCTTATTTTATATACGAAGCTATGACTCAAATAAATTGTAAGACTATTACAAACGATCATCAAAAGTGTGCAGATATTAAACGCGAAGATTATCAATCATCAGGTAATGTCATTATTAATATTAGTTTTTTACATAAACTAATATTCAATATTTATCAATAATAATATTTAGATGAGCTTATAGTGTCTGACGACTACTTTTCTTATCGCAATCATCGGGTTGTCCTACTATCAGGTGCCACCAGCTCTATAGAAACCTGTGAGGGTTATATGGAACAGGTAGGACATAGTGGTGCAAATATCTATATGCTTACCATAGATATGTCCGATTGGACATTTATGTGCAAAGATGATCAGGAGTCACAAACACGGTTAGGCATATTATTGGAAAAAATCAATTTATGTTTAGCCTATGCTTCACAATTCAACCAATTTGTTATACTTAATCTGTGGCGATCCTCAGAGATACCTGTCCAATTGTACGATAAAGATAGCCATGAATTTAAAATATATATGGATAAAAATTTACCGCAAATTATTAATAAATTAAAAAATGTTAGACAACTGGCCGGTTATAACTTAATAGAGAAGCCCGAATTAGTTGTTCGTAAAAATGATGACATTGATCCATGTATTAATACTGATACAATTGTTGGTGCAGATGGACAAATTGATATACAAAAAGTACATTATTTTATCGCAATGCAAACTAAATTGATACATGAGCTAAATCATAGAAAATTAGTTACTGTGAGCACCGGGATATCAATGGAAAGTTCGTCCGAATTTTATCATTTTGAAGACAAGTGTTTACTTGTGGACGGGTGTATCACTAATGAATGTTATCTTGATTTCTATAGTGTAATAAATGATGAAAATGATAATTTAGTTAATTCAAAAACTATATTTAGTAATCCACAAAAACCAGTTATAATGTTTGTATTGAATAAAATCAATTCAGTTATCAATTTTTATAATCAATTTGCCGATAAAGAGTTTAGTGGTATTATTGCGGCATTTATTTTAGATAATAAACAAATTAGTAAAGGTATTGAAAATGCTAAACAAAAACATAAAACTGAAATCATTGGACCTAATTCTTAATAATACATTAATAATGATATTTATTATGTATTTATAATTCAATAATAAATTATTTACATTTATCTTTATTTTCATATTGTATTTTCAGTTTTCTATTATCTAATGATATGTTTGTACATAAAATAAATGTCAAAGATTTTGCACTAAATTTATCGGAAATTGTAACCAAATTTTTTTTTATTAAAATAAAAAATCACAACAAACTTTGTAAATACATTGAATTTCATAATAAATTTTGTAAAAATATATATTTCATGCTTTACTATACATTAATGCCATTCAATTCATTGAAACTTCATTTTTTACTATTTGACAATTCATTGATTACAACTAAATTAATTTGCCCATTGTTTATGACAATTATATTAGCACTTTTTGTGCTTAATATTACAATTTCTAATATTAATGTTGAAATCAATAATACTTATAAATCGTTGGAAAAAATTATTTAATCGTAATGATACGTTTGATATTAGCAATAAAATTGAGGTAAAATCTAAAAAATATAATTTTTAGATTTTAAAATAGATATTAATACTTAAAAAATAGTTATTACTTTCAATAGAAAGAGTGTCCAATAGATAAAAAACAAATGGTTTTTCTTGTGGCAAACAATTTATTAACAAAAGTTTAGCCTTTAAAATAATGTAATTTTTTGTCATTAAATAATAATTTTTTTCCACACACTTTAAAATTATTTTCTAATATTTTTTAGATTTATTAAATATTTATACGATTTTTTCTATTGTCACACAAATTGACCGCAAATTTCAAATAAACTTCAAATTACCAGCATTTTTAAATTCATTAAATAATTTTCTATTACCGTATAGAAAAATTGATAATAAATTCGTAAAATTTATTATATATATATTTTTATCTAATAGATATTAATGATGTTATTTGAGTATAAAAGATGTTTACGGTTTATAAAACTTATTATCAAAAGTTTTGAGTCAAATGTTCATCAACTCTAATGCCATAATGAATGCACTGTTGGCTATCATTGCTGTCAATGTAAGCCCAAGACATCATTGGTGTTGTGAAACCAATACCAGGCTTTTGATTGGGTGCCACAGCTATAGCGCCGCCGTAGCCGTCAACTCGTTTGGCCATCATTTGCAGTGACTTATCGACTGCATCCTGAAGTGATACTGAGCTAATTAACTCATACATTATATGACGTGACAGACAAGTCCTCATAATAGCCTCTCCGTGACCTAAAAATTACAAATACAATAACATTTGTAAATAATTTATTTACGGTAATTATAACTGACTGACCAGTTGTCGAAACTGCGCCACAAGAGTTGTCCGCATAACCACCGGCACCAATAATAGGACTGTCACCGACTCTGCCAACACGTTTGCCAGTTATTCCTCCAGTAGAAGTAGCGACCGCACAATTGCCATATTGATCGATAGCCACCGAACCCACGGTGTCGTGTTCTTTAGGTGATTCACTCTCTATCACTTGGTTTTCTGGTTTATCGTCGTCTATAGTTCGCGCAAAAGTCTTGTACTCTTTAAGACGTTTCTGAATTTGTGATAATTTGTTAATCAATTATCCATTAATTTCAAACACCAATCCAGTCAAATACCTGAGCAAATTCATGGATAAGAGATTCGTTGGTAACTAATTCAATGCCTACTTCTTGTGCAAACTGTTCGGCACCACTGCCTATGAATAAACAGTGATCTGATCGATCCATAACAGCTCTCGACAATGAAATAGGATGTAGTATGTGCTGAACACCAGCCACTGCACCCGATTTTAATGTCTGGCCGTCCATTATAATGGCATCGCATTCAACAGTGCCGGCATCGGTAAGAGATGAACCGTAACCTTATTAGAGATATCGTAAGTTATCTATTGAATGAAAAAATATTGCATATTTACCGCAATTCATAATCGGGTCGTTTTCCATACAACTAACAGCCCTTTCCACGGCATCCAAAGCAGTCGAACCGTTAGCCAGAGAGTCGTAACCCTCTTTAACGGCTCTCTTAACTCCAGCCAATTTGAGTGCAATCAACTGTTCATTACATTTAGCGGCTCCGCCGTGGACTACAATAATCATTTTAGTGGACAATTTGTGAATCAAGTTTATGGTCAAAAACACTAGTCTTTTGTCGGGTGCGCCGCTCTCTCAGATCTTGTCTGACTTCTTGTATTCTGTCCTCCAATTGATATTTTTTTGTCCGCAAATAGCGCAACAATCGGCGACTTCGGAGTCGATATGTCCTGAAGTAATAGCCGAAGACTGTGCCGGCAGTAAAGGACAGTATGATTATGGCTGACAACGACCTTAAAGACAGAGTATATGGCATTGACTGCGACTACGACTACGACTTCAACCAAATGTCAAACAAAAACATCTATTCATTCAACTCTTCATTTGTTTATTATTTCAAATGTTTACAGTTTTTATCAGAAATTTGTTTAAAGGGATAAAACTGAGGAAAAAATAATAATTTAAGTTTTTTTTAAAATATTTATTAACACTATTTGTTCACAAAATTATTATTGTTTTAATTATAACATAATTTTAATTGTAATCAATAGTTGACTTCATATCCAGTATTAAAACAAAACACTAATAAATAAATATCTTTCAGATCTTTACATAAGTTTCAAGTGATCTCTGATCTGTTCTTCAGTGGCGAACAGTTTGCGTGCGAACCGATCTCTTCGTCGTTTAAGATATTTAAGATGTAATGCCTTTAATTGAAAGCCACAGACGATTCCCATACCGAAGCTCAGGACTAACAGTGCTGTCAATGAACGCACAGTTAAATGCATTTCACGTTTTAATTGTAAACTAATTTTAATTCAAATCATATTTTTGTTTAACATTACATCAAAAATTGGATTTAATTGGTAATAGAGTAGAGAACCAAAATGGTTCGGTTCGGTTCGGTTTAGATCTTTATAAATAGATTAGTGTTATTCATTAGATATTGTTATTAAGTTTTTTAAAAAATATTTTTGGTTTCATTTTTAAAATTAATTTTAAAATTAACTGAAATGTTTGGTCTTTTTTTAACAATTGGATTACTATTTCATACAATTTTTTATTTATTTATTTTGTGGTTTGGTTTGGTTTTTCTAGTTCTATAGTTTTTCTATTCGGAGTCTACTCTACTGAGTGTTTACTGTTTTGAGCAGTTTAATAGCCTAATTTCGGGCCCATTTTATAGTAGAAAATCTTATTGTTTATTATAAATTTATATTAATAAAAATAAAACTAAAACACTTCATCACATTTATAGCGCTTTTTAGAAATAATTAAAAATGTTTTTTTTACTAATTATTTGTTACTTTTATTGTATTAAACATTACATATTAATAGAATATGATTTGATACATACAATACATTATTTAATATACAGTTTATTATTAATTCACAAATTAATTAAATTAAAAATGTATTTTTTTGTATAAATCTAAATAATTAATATTATATTGTTTATAATAAAAACATTTTTTAAAGCAAATAAAAAAAATATATTATATATATACTGTATAAATAAACTATTAACAAGTATTAAAAATATTGAAACTTAAAATTTATTTTATATAATTGTTATAATTGTTATAATTGTTATATTTGTTTATTACATTTATTCGACATTATATGATAAATACAATACTGTATATTAAAAACAAAAATTTTAGTACATTATAATATTTCTATTATAAATTACACAATAAGTAATAATAATATATATGATTATAATATTTACATTCATATAAATTAGTAAATTGAAATATTTGTTTTATAAATATTTTTAAGTAATAATTTATATTATATACTGTATGTGATTTAATAATTAAAATTATTATATGTAAAATATAAAATAGTATATAATAAATAATATATACTCTATTTATTTCATTATTTGATTTGTTTGATATCTTCGATAATAATATTTCATATAAAAATTGATGAATTTATATCATTTATTTGCCTCAAAATTAATAGTAGATTTTATGTATAATATAATTAAGAAAACTATATTAACGTATATTAAAGTATAAATAATTATAAATTTTTATTAATAAGGTTTTAATTGAAACAATAGTACATAAAAGCCAAAACTTGATAGTGTTTTCATTAGTGTCCAAATATTTTCTAAATAATACATACAATAACTTGTATTGTAGTCATCTATTTCCCTATAAATTGCAATTAATTTATATATAGTAAACATAATAAACTTATATTCAAATTTTTTGTTATAATTTATATATCTATTATAGCTTTTATTAATTCGTAATATATTATAATAAAAATAGAGTACATTCAACTCATATAAAGTCAATAAACTATTTTTATTTTTAAAATTATTATCTTTTTTATCTTTAAATTTAAAATACATTTTAATATTTAAAAGAAATAAAATTTATATAATTTCATCACATTTTTAAATAAATTTTACTACGAATACAACTATAAATAAATTATTAACTAATTTAATTAAATATTTGATAATTTTATGTTAAAAACATAAAAATATACTGTATATAATTATACAGTAAATACATTACAATTATATATTGTATTTATTACTTATCAAAATCATATGCCATTACAGATACAAATTAATAAATATTTTATGAATTAACTCTTTATATAAGAAAATGGAAATTTAATTTAGTAATTATGCAAATAGACCATGATAATTTAAAAATATATTCAATGTTAAAACTAGATTGAGGTCAACATTATTGATTTGTATTGATTAATAATGATTAATAATTAGAGTAAGATGTTTGCCAATGAACTTTGAAATATAAATAAATTTTTCATCTAAAATATCGTTAATATTTTGATGAAAACTAAAATAAATATTTGATCAGTAATTAATGGTATTGAATTTATATCAAAACGTTTAATCATAATAGTAAAATAAACAAAATTTATTAGGAATGTAATATTTACTGTAGTTTTAAATAAAATAAAATATATAGAAAACCAGTTAAGAATGCTAGAAAGCATTTTCAGAAAAAAACTTGAATAACATTGAAAACCATTAGTTATAGCGGCTATATAATATATAAAAATTTAAAAACTGGTCAAATATACATTATATAAATATTGTCATGTAGAGTATCAATTGACTCGATATGACAAAATAAACAACTATAGTCATGTAGGGTATCAATTGACTAGGTATAACAAAATAAATTCAACTATAGTCATGTAGGGTATCAATTGACTAGGTATAACAAAATAAATTCAACTTTTGTCATGTGGGGTATCAAATAACTCAGTTTGACAAAATAAACAACTATAGTCATGTAGGGTATCAAATGATTTAGTATAACAAAATAATCATTTATAATTATACTTTTGCCGCTTATACTTATTCTTAATGTTCCCGTAGATATCAAAATTTTAATGCATATTTTTTTATTTTTGTTTTTGATTCTTTATTCAAATCTATAATTAAAAAAAATTCTAAAATTTTTTTATACTTTTGCCGCCATTTTAAAAAAATATGCTGAAATATTATATCATATTTTTGATGCTCTTTACAATTCTACCTAATTTTTGTTACTTTGGCCGCCATTTTCTTTATGATCCCGAAGAGATATCAAAATTTTAATGCATATTTCTTATGCTTGTTTTTGATGCTTTATTCAAATCTATACTTTAAAAAAAATTCTTAAAATTTTTTTTACTTTTGCAGCCATTTTGTCCATGTTCCCGAAGGAATATCAAAATTTTAATTCAACTTTTCAATACATTATTAGTACTCCTCTAACCGAATCTGAAGTCAGAATTTCAAAATTCGCAAAAAAATTGCTACACACACACACACACAAAAGGCTCGTATAGATTTCAGAAAACAAAACTTTTCAAGTTTTTTTTGAATATTATATATGTAAATGAATTAAAAGCAGCAAATTTTAGTATAGAAATAAACTTTATTTTTGTTTTTTAAAATTTGTAATTATGATCATATTTAATGATGATAAATATTTTTATATATATACAACTGTTTATTTATTTACAATTTATTAATGAATGCTATTATTTATGCAATATTTCATTATTATATATTGTGATAAAATATTTATTATTATAAATATTAACACTTTACTAAAGATGAACTATAATAAATAGATCTTTAAAAAATTGATTTTAAAAATGAATGTTTTCATAATACTAACTTTATTAATTATTAATTATTTTTTATTAGCATTTATCTGTATAATAATGGTAGATGTAGTTCATAAATATAAACAATAAATAAAAATGTAGAAAATAATATTTGCTATTTTATTGATATAATTCACTAAATTATTTTTTATTTTCCATATTAGTAAAAATGTTTATTATTATCAAAATTTATATTTATGTTAAAATATTTTTAAATTATGATACTTCCGATAACTTTAAATAAGATGTTATCATAAAAAATAAATATATTTTTGCGTTTTATATTTGTCGCCAATTTTGTAAATATTAAAATCTTTCTCTTTCTCTCACATCTCTAAGATTAATACACTTATAGTAAACATATTAAACATAACGTCAATACACTTAAAGATAAGAAACATTGAATATCAATACTTAAATGATATTACACTAATTGTATTAAAATGCTTGTATTTATTTGCCTACAAAATGCACTATTTATTATACAGTACTATAACTCCACCCATTTTACACACAAAATATATTCCCGTAATATAAATACTAAAAAATATTAAATTATTAAAAATAATAATAAATATTAAATAAAATAATAATAACTAAAAATATTAATATATTGGTTCTTGTAGCGTTTACCGGTCCTGGGAATCCCGTATAGAAATGGTAGCCCAGACGTCCCTGAGTACCCCCATAGCACTTTCATACCTGTCCGACCTCCGCAATTTGAGATATTCGACTTTAAAGTCGATTTTTTAATGGACGTTATTTATGTATATGAGACATTATTTCAATGTACTTTTTAATGCTACTAATATATCTGAAAACAAAATTTCAATAAGACTTTTAGTATTCGAGATATTTGACTTTAAATCGAGTAAAAATTATTTGCAGTATAAACCAGTTGAGAATGATAGAAAGCATTTCCATACGTACTTTTTTAGGAGTTCGTGATAAAAGTATTATTTGTTGATAGTACTATAAAATACTATCATGATTTAACAAACTTATCATTCAAGTCTAGCATTGCCAAAAATATTATAAAATTGTATATTAATTTTACACACAATTAACAATAATAAATTTATACATTTAATAAAATAAATAATATACAGTAAAAATAATAATTAAATGCAATATACAAAAAAATCGACTATAGTCGAATATCTCGAATACTATATAACTTATAGAAATGTTGATTTTATTATGATAGTTATTATTAAAAAATACATTGAAATCATATATCATATGTATAAATAACGTAATTTAAAAATTTCGACTTTCGATTTAGTCGAATATCTCGAATACTAGAAATCGTATTGAAATTTTGTTTTCAGATATATTAGTAGCATTAAAAAGTACATTGAAATAATGTCTCATATACATAAATAACGTCCATTAAAAAATCGACTTTAAAGTCGAATATCTCAAATTGCGGAGGTCGGACAGGTATGAAAGTGCTATGGGGGTACTCAGGGACGTCTGGGCTACCATTTCTATACATTCCCAGGACCGGTAAACGCTACAAGAACCAATATATTAATATTTTTAGTTATTATTATTTTATTTAATATTTATTATTATTTTTAATAATTTAATATTTTTTAGTATTTATATTACGGGAATATATTTTGTGTGTAAAATGGGTGGAGTTATAGTACTGTATAATAAATAGTGCATTTTGTAGGCAAATAAATACAAGCATTTTAATACAATTAGTGTTAATATACATAATAAGTGAACACTTATTAATTGACACTTTAAGCGTAACTTATGATTGATTGTCTTTTTAAATAAGTTTTGATTTTATTAGCATTTATTTTGCAACAATTAAAACAAATACAAACACAACAATTTTGTTATTAATAAAACAAAAAATAAGTCTAAAATTATTATTAATAAAAATAATGTGATTTTATTAAATAAATGTTTGTCAAATTGTTAATATAATAAATTATTTTAGTTTTATCTCTTATTTATTTTTTATATTTGACAATCAAAAACTCAAATAATTAAGTAATTTTCTTATTAACAAAAACTAGTTTTATTTGTTTGTATATATAGTTTATTTATAAATTAAACTTTTGTTTGGTGACAATGGACTCGAAACCGATGCCTCCGGATCTGAATAAAAGTCATGAGCAAAACAATCAACAACTTTATGTCAGCTCACAGACAGATCCTATCATTAGTGAGAGCACCCGAAGTCAGAGACGGGGACTATCCGTCTCTTTTGCCGATAAGACCGATGTGATCGTCGATGAGACCAAACAGGCTATCACTGAATCCATGAAGGCTTTACAGAGTGCCAGCAAATTAGGGTATTTTATATTATAAATAATACTTAGATAACAATTTAGTGCAATATTTATTTTATTAAAGTAATTAAAATATTAGATTAAAAACAGTTATAAATATTTTTGATTATTAGGAGTATACATGAAGAATATTATGGGACACCTGAGGATATGGGCGCCGAAAGTACGGCACTACTCAAACAATACCGGGAACGACACCGAACAAAGTTGGGTTATGCGCGTAGAAACTCATACTTAGAGCAATCATTGGGAGGCGCCTCGTGGGTGACGGGAGGCTTTTTGCTGGTTAGTGCAGCACTGGGTGCTGGTATTCTCAACTATCCGGTTGCTTACGATAGATTAGGTGGTATATTCACGGCCACTGTTGTCCAGTTGGGCGTACTATTTATATTGTCGACCACAATGATGATACTTGTCTATTGTTCAAACATCAATCACGACAACTCATACCATGAGGTTCTCTACAGTATATGCGGGTCGACCGTCAAAAATATGGCAGCCGTTTCTATATTATTGTCTACATTTGGCATATGTGTCACCTATTATGTAATAATTGGTGACCAATTTGATAGGATATTTGCCACATTTTATGGATCACACTTTTGCTATAACTGGTATCTCAATCGACACTTTATTATACCTGTTATAGGAATTGGTTTCATATGGCCGATGTGTTACTTTAAAAATCTGGAGTTTCTCAAACATTTCAACATTTTAGGCAAGTTTATTGAAGTTTATTAATTTTACTTTTGATTTATAATATTAATAAATATATTTGGATTTTAATTTTGAAAAAACTAATTAAAATGTTTATAATTTTTAGGAATCATTGCAATGCTTTATGTGGTGTTTCTGAGTGTCTATGAATACGCTATGTTAGACAAAAAGCCCGGAGATATAAAGCCAGTTCCCGACAGTGCATTTGCTGTATTAGCTGCCATACCAGTGGTGAGTTTGGCCTATCAGACCCACGAACTGGTTGTACCGGTGAATGCGTGTCTAAAGGAGCGCACAATAACTAACTTTTCCAAATCTACGGGTCTGGCGCTGACATTACTGTTTTTCTTGTATTGTATTTGCGGTACTTTTGGATATTTGACGTTTGGCTCTACGGTTAGCGCTGACATTATGCAAATGTATAATGCTGAGGATCCCATTGTTGTAATCGGCATATTAGCACTAGTCGTTAAAATGATAACCACTTACCCGCAAATTGTTTTATGTGGACGGGATACTTTTTATAGGCTACTGGTGCCCACACAGGCATCATTGAATTTGCAAAATGAGGCGAACATACCTTTACCGACCAAAGAGTTTTGGCACCGAATCTCTATAACTACCGCATGGAATGTGTCGGCACTTATATTAGCGGTACTGACGCCTGACATCACGATTGCTATCGGATTTTTAGGTGCTATCGGCGCCTGTAATTCATTCATATTTCCCGGCATTTGTATGATATGTTTAGCCAAACGACAACTGAAAAACTCATTTAATCCGCAAAAAGTCTCAATGATTGCACTTTTTATTTACGGTGTGTTTATCACTACAATGGGCGCAACAATGTCTACAATTGTCATCATTAGAGCTATTTATGATTTATCTACAAATAGTGAAAGCATTGAATTATGTCAACTGTAACATACAGTTTATAAATAAAAATAACTACAATTAAATATTAAATATATTATAACTATATTTTTTTTTATCATTATACCAATATTATTTTATTGTAATATAAATTTACATTACAATTATTAATGTAATAATAATCATAATTATTTATACTTATATTGTAAATGTTAAATTTTAAAATTGACTATGTATAATAATTTTAAAAATTTATGTTTAACTATTTTAGTTTAGTATACACATTTGATAATTATATATGTTATAAATATCGTAATTACAAATAAAATCAATGAAAAAACAATTTATAAATTTATTTAAGTTTATAATAGTGCCGGTCTCTCAGTCCAACTCACAGTAAAAAATAAAACAAATATATATTTATTTAACGTTATGTTGATATGAGATCACATAATTTTGTTAACATTATTCAATTTATGTTTTTTCAATTTCCTATTTTTCTAAAAATTTTCTATCAATAGATTTAATTTGTTATCTATTTTTATGATTTTGAAAATCAAGATTATTATCAATTATTGCATGAACTGCAAGATTGCATTTTAATGTAGTAATAAATGCTTTTACGAACAATATATTTAATGTTTTTGTTAAATATAAAGATTATATAAAGAAAATAATAAAAAAAATCAGTTTATTTGAGTCAAACATTTGTCAATTACTGTTTGATTCAATCATTTAGTGATTTTATTATTGAAAAAAATAATTAAATAAAATGAATGTTCAAATAGACAGTCAGTCATACTTATCGATACTACTGTCCGCTTGACTATAAACAGTGCCAACAATAACAACATTATTAATATAATATTAATTATATAATCAAGTGATTCATTTTATTATAACATTTATAAATAAAAATAAATAAATCTTGTTTTTAATATATATTTATTTGAATTTTAAAAATAATTATAATGCATTATTATTAATATTGATATACTGTATATAATGTACAGTTCATAAAATTAATACCAGTATAAAGTTATTACAGTTATATTTATGATTTAATAATAATCGGATAATTATAGTTCATTTATGTTCGCACCCATATGTTTGAGGTGCCTGTCCTGTGCCATATAATCCATAATTGATTGCACGCAACATAGGATATGCAACTGAGCAACAATTAGGATGGTAATCATCCTGAGTAATTTCCCATATGATAACACCACCGAAACCATTATCTTTAACCCATTTACTTTTGCTATTATCACAAACAAACAAATTAATTAAAATAGTAAATATAGAGATAAAAAAATAAGAGATATACTCTAAGGCAGCGTATGGATCATCGTAACCAACCCATAGATAATCGTGATATGCAATTGGGTCGTGTCCATCATCAGGAGTCTCTTTAGTCCAGTGCTCTTTTTTGACCAATTCACACATCTCACTATACCATGCATTGTCTCCCTCTCCATGCGGTGTACGTCCCTCACCAGTAATCGGTGCTCCGATATAATGCTTGTTTTTGTCGGCCAATTTGAATGTATGTCCATAAAAGGGAATACCCATCAATACCTTTTCTTTAGGTATGCCTTTATTAACATAGTATTGAGAGGCACTAATGCAAAACGTAAACTTTGAATGATGACCAGTCATGTGCTCCCAAACACCCGCCTCATCGTAAGTCATAACACTTATATAATCTAATGCACTGAAAATGTTTTATTAGATTAGGAATTGAGTTATAATTTACATATCATAATATGAAAAATAATTTTTGTCAATTAGCATACCTGGCCATAGAAGCAAAATCATAAGCATGGTCAACTGTGCCACCCGGTACACCCGCTACTACTGCAGCTGAAAGTGAAAGTCGGGGACTCTGTTTGTCAAAGGCTGCTCTCAATTCCTGTAATATAAAATAATAATTAAATTCAACTAATATTAGCACAATATGTATGACTCAATTGAACCTTAAGAAATATACCAAAGTTTGGTTTATCAGATTTGGGACCTTTACTACAGTCACCGCTCCAACAAACCGGATATTCCCAGTCGACATCGAGACCGTCAAACTGATACTTATGTAAGTAAGCGATAGTATTGTTAATAAACTGTTGACGTCTTCCCTCATCACTTATGAGTCGTGAATAGGGGGCGTCTGGTTGTCCGCCACCTCCTAACGATATAATCACTTTGAGCTCTGGATTTCGTTTTTTCAGTTCATGTAGTCGTCGATAGATATCTGGTTGAGGACCGTCACTATCGCGAATCACATTATGATTTTCATCCAATACATGAAATGCGTGATGCAAATGAGTGCATAGAGTCGGGTCTATGTTTTCGGGTTTATGTGAATCGCCCCTCCAGTTGGGCCAATAACAGACCACTTTTTGTTTTGTGGCACTCAATTGAATGCTAATACAAAATAAAACAATTGCCAAAAGTATTTTCATTGTTATATATATACTGTATATATATTATTATAATATATAACTTATATTTGTTTAAAAACCGAAAGTAAATGAAAATTGTATTTCTGTTTTCTGAATTTATAATGGTTTCGATAGACAATAATTAATACTTTATTTTTATTGTTTTTTTATATTTTAATTGATTAGTTTATCAATTTCGGTACATTTGCTATAAGTAAAAAAGTTTTACATTACCGGTATTTGTTTCTAAGTGTTATTATCATTGTATTAAAACTGCGATTATATCCTCAAAATTATATTCTTATTATATAATATTTTTTAATTTATAATAACAAGAAAAATTATAATCACATATTGAATATTGATTTAGCATAATAACAATAATAGTAAAATAAAGTATTTATAGCACTTCAACTAATTGGGTTATAATACTATTGAAAATAGTTTATCATATTTTCTTTTATAAATGTATAAATTTAATCTAATAAAGGTATTATTTAGTATTCAACTTAAACATAAGATAAACAGTATTTAAAATGTTTTATTTGTTTCTAATTTCAAATTTACAACAAAAAACAATTTGAACAAAATTTAAAATTTTATTAATTAATAAATAAATTTATATATATTTAATAATTTGTTATAAATGTTTATTTATGTTCGCATCCATATGTGTCGGGTGATTGGCCGGTGCCGTAGAGGCCATAGTTGAGTGCGTGAAGCAATGGGTTTACTTGACTGCAACACTCCTTTTTGTAGTCGTCGTGACTGATCTCCCAAATAATAATACCTCCGTAACCATTATCCCGAACCCATTTGGCTTTTCTAATTTAACAGTTAAATCAAAATAATTAAATTAAACAAAAATCTAAATCTATTTATAGTTTAGTAATGCATACTCGTATGCAGCGTATGGATCATCATAACCGATCCACTCGTCTCCTTTGTAAGCAAACGGGTCGTGACCTTTATCTGACTGTTCTTTAATCCATCCCTGATTTTTTACTAATTGACAAACGTGTCGATAAACACCGTCCTCTTTACCTTCACCTATGATGGGCGCACCCGCTTCGTGACGACTTATGTCTTTCAGTTGAAACGAGTGTCCATAAAATGGTTGTCCCATAAGTACCTTATCCTTTGGAACTCCTTTATTGACATAATCCTCAACATCAGCGACACAGACATTATATTTGGAGTGGTGTGCAGTTTTACCATCGCTTAACGGGGCCAAGTCGTAGGTCATTACATTGACATAATCAAGTGCTCTGTAATATTAATTAATTTTTATGTAAAATAAATAAATTAAATTAAATTGTATTCAAATCACTGAAACCATACTCTCCAAGAGCTTTATAATCATAAGATTTGTCGGCAATATCAGCGCCGGCGACCACTGCCGCAGACAATGACAGACGAGGAGTCAATTTATCGAAAGCCTCTTTGATTTCCTTATATATTATAAAATAAGTTTCTAAATATTAAATAACATTAACACAAATAATAATTATAATAATTATAATTATTACCTTTATAAAAATACCAAAATTTGGTCGATCAGATGGAGGACCTGCTGAGCAATTACCTGTCCAGCAAACAGGGTATTCCCAGTCTAAGTCAAAGCCGTCAAACTTATATTTTTGTAAGTATGCGATCGTATTTTTAATGAAACCCTTGCGAAGTTCAACATTGTTGACCACTCGTGAAAATTTGATGTCTGGATGACCCCAACCGCCAACCGATGCAATGATTTTTATGTCTTTATTCTTTTGTTTCAATGCTTCTAAACGCCGATAGATATCCTCCTGAGGCCAACCCTTGGCATCAATGATAACATTGTGGACGTCGTCCATCACATGAAATGCATAGTGAATATGAGTGCATAGTGTCGGATCTATTTCCTCAGGTTGCATACCACCCCAATTGGCCCAATAGCACACTACACGAGGCCGGGAGGCGCCCACCTCAATGTACAACACAGTTAACAAAATTGAAAACAATAGAAATTTCATATTCAATAATATTTAATTGGGTGTATTAGTTTACGATTAAAACTATACACTGATTTGATTTACTAGATTTAACCTATTTTATTATAAAATAATTGTTTTAACCATATGTTAAATTCACAAACATATATCATATTCACATTATTTATTTTTTTAAATAATTAACCCGGATATATTGACGATTAGATAATTACTATATTATTTAACTTTTCGTAGTTATGATATATTAATTAATTATTGATATTATCAATGAAATAATATTTATTAAATAAAACTATGCTATTTAGGTGACAAACAAGTTTTATCACATTTTCATAATACAGTATATTACAAGAAATGTATTAATTTAATCATATTATAAATAGATTATTAAAAATTTTAACAACGTATTTAAAAAAAAATTATACTAAAATATTTTATTTTTAACAGTATATATATTTTATTTATTTTATAAAATCCTCTACCATTTGAATAATATATTTGAATTATATAAATATTAATAATATGAATAATTGTATTTATTCAGGTGAAATAGTTATATTTATAAAATATCAATTTAATTTTCAAAACAAAGTTCAACATCATATTCTATTATAAAATGTTATAAATTATTAAAAAAGTTAAAACAGCATAAATATTTACAATATACTTACAAATTTGTTGGAATTTATATATAATTTTATCATATAATTAAAATTGTAATGCCATCTAATGTTATGGTATATCCTATTTTATTGTTTTATCTAACTAAGATTTTAATTGATATAAATCACAAAAATACCAAAATTAAAAAAAATATTAAATCTAAATTTTTATATTTATTTTTATTGTTTTAATTAATGCAATGTTGTATTAATTGCTTACAGATAACAATTTCAAAGAGATTAAAAAATTATAATTATAACAAGTAAATAATATCTAAGAAGTTATTTATTTAAACTTTTGAATTTTAAGCTTTTTTATAACCACTTTTAATTGTGTTCAAACATTTTATTAAAAAACATTTTTTTTTAATTTGAGACAAATTATTTCAATTAACTTCTTGTATAAACTTGTAAACACTAGAAAAGTCTTTTTCGGCATAATTGTTATTTTTCATCAAACGAAACAACTGATGTGATAATGTTCCCAATGGTRTGGCACAGTTAGCTCGTRACGCCAGTGTCTGTGCTAAACACATATCTTTAGTCATAAGTCTACTTTGGAAACCTCCGTTATAGTCATTATTTGCCGGACGATCGCGACTAATACCGGGAACTGGACTATAATTTTCGGAACTCCACGACCGACCAGAACCAGCATTTAATACCTCTGTCATCAGTTTTGGGTCAATACCCAGTGTTTTGGCTAAATTGAGTCCTTCGCTTAGGCCAATCATAGAAATTGCTAAACACATATTATTGACTATTTTTGCTACCTGTGCCGATCCTAGTGGTCCACAATGGAAAACTCGTGCACCCATTGCTAGCAGTAGTGGTTCAACAACTTTAACATCATTTTCATTGCCACCAACTAAAAAATTGAGTGTCCCATCCCGGGCTGCAGGTACTGCACCGGTAACTGGTGTATCCAAAAATATAGCACCAGTAGATTGTGTTGCCTGTGCTACTTCTTTACATGTTTGCGGATCAATGGTCGACGAATCCATTAAATATGCACCCGATTTGGCTTTGCTTAGTATGCCATTTGGTCCACAATAGACTTGCAGTACGTGAGCACCTGTGGGAACCATTGTAATGATTCGGTCGCTTTTATCGGCCACTTCTGCCGGCGATGAGGCCGTTATCGCTCCCTTTTCAGCCAACGCTTTCATAGCATTGCTGTTTATATCGTAAACCACAAGACGATGTCCTTTTTCTAGCAAATGTCGGCTCATATGTGATCCCATATTTCCCAAACCAATGAACCCGACTGTCAGGCTCTGGGAGGCGTTGCGTACTATAAATATTACATAATTATTAATTTTAAATATTAAAAAACTTGAAAATACCTTTAATTTGATTTATGGCATTTGAAGAGACTTTAGTTTTTATATTTAACAATGATTTTAGCAACATTTTGAACAATTAACTAATAATTTTTATTATTACAAATATTTTAATTTAATTTATTAGTTTCTTTAAAAATGTTATTTAATCATTAGACAAAAAATATAAAACAAAAAATGAAATTATTTTATATATGGTTTAATTTTTAAAAAATTGATTATAAATTATTACAAATGACCTTGATGTAAAATATCTATATAACTGACTGTATATATTAGATAACAAAAATGATTTGTATTTAATAAAATAGCATATTATTAAAATTTATTTAAATAACTTAATTTCTCAAAATCAATAAACTAATCTAATATATAAACTATATTAAATTTTATAATAAAACTATATAGGATTAAATATTTTAAAAAATTAAATAATAACATTCAGTTATTTTAAAAATTATGATGCATTTTAAATATTAAAGCAATAACTTATTTTAGTGTATATTCATAGTACAGTATATTTTAATCTCAAATGAATTATCAAATGAGTAATCAAATGATAAATTTAATGTTTAATTAAACAAATAAAAACAAAAACTTTAGACTTCATCGAAACTGTCAAACAGTTCAATGAGTGGCAGAAAAAATGATTTTGTTCTGAGTTTTGGTTCCGATTTTGTCTTAAAATTGTTGAATTGATCGCATTTGTCGGAACTGTCATTATATTCAGCACAAACCAGATTTAGTGACGATCCGGATATGGATTCAATAAAACGTATGGCTATATCCACTTGTTTTTCACTACAAGTATTTACTTTATCCGATAGTTTGGACATACAATGATTTTTCTTATGATATGCACTGATAGGTTATAATAAAAAATTATATAAATATTATTATCATTTAAGAGGACAGTTAGTGTATGCCTTACCAACAGGCCATCGGTATCTTAACCTTATCGTCGACTGATTTCAGACTAAAGAAGTGATCAATAGTGATGTTATAACATCTCTGGATTTCATCGCTGGCTTTATTCAAACATTTGGCCGCTTCTAACATCTCTTGCATTCGCTTCGATGGTCCAGACTTTTGGCGACACAACTGTCCAAATGTTTTCTTTGCTGAATAAGTAGTGACCGAAAGCACTTGTTTGACCAAACCTTTCATACAGTTTTTATTTAATTTTTCTATTTTACTGATTGCTGTCTTTGTATCACTAAATTTTTTATTATTATATATATCAAAATTTAGTATATAATTAAATTAAATAAGTAATATATTTAATAAATAAAATTAATTACTCGCAATATTTGGACACATGAGTGGCCGATTCGGGAAACTTGCGGCCAGAATTGCCAAATGTTAACATCCGTGCAATCAAACCGTCCATCTCTTTGTAAGTCTTTTTGTTACATTTCATATTTTGTGTCAAATTAACGCCTCCACCACCACTACCGGCGCCGTTAGCATTATTTTGTTGACAATAACTATAGCCAATCAATACTAAAACACAAACTATTATAACATGAATTTTCATAACTGTATAATTTTAGTGAACAACAAAAAACAAAGTATCAAATATTTGAAATATTAAATGATATAAAATAAAGTTTTTATGTACAATATATATAAATATTTTTTTTCAAATTTCAAGACTGACTTCACAGACAAAATTGACGCAAATGTCTGTTAAGAGATATTTATTCAATATTTTATTTTACAATTGTTAATGAAGATGAGCTCACAATAAAGCATCAAAAACACAATAATATAATAAAATGTTAATAAAAAGATAAATATTGAGATAATAAGAGCACAACATATATTCAAATTTGTGTAAAATAAAAAAAATAATAAAACTTTTTAGTTGTGTAAAAAAGTCAATTCAATGTCAATAATTATTACTAATTATTAGACAATAATATATTTATATAATAATTTTCTTGAAGAGATTTCTTGAAAAAGTGAAAGATATTGAAACAATTTTACGTAAATCTCTTATTTCATTGATTTTATAACAATAATTGTTGTGAAATTTTAGTGAACTAAAAGTTGTATTACAAAAAAATGTTTAAAAAATGTTTCCATTGTATTAAATAAACATAAATTATTTATTTTATTTGTATTTAAACTTTTTATTTCACTTAAACTTGTAAGATTCCTGTTTGACACATGTGCTCAAGGTGGTTTAGCTATTTATTTAGTATTTGAATGATAATTTTAATAATAATAATAATAATAGATTTTAAAGAATCTTAAACTACTTATCTTTTTATTTATCTCAATTATTCAATTATAATTAAATTGGTGATTAAAAAAATTAATTATRTTATTAATGAAAATAGGAAATCCTGACCATCAACTATCATAAATAATTTATCCGTGAATTTAGGTTTTTATTATCATTATACTAAATAATACTTTTTTTTACTGAACATCAAGATTCAGAAAATAGGAACATTAATAGATATGTAAAAATTAACGGTTAAACAAAGTTTTTATTTATTTATTATTTATTTAATGATAATATTATAATCATAATTACATGATTTAAGTGATTTTTGAGTTCAAGGTAATAGTAAAGTTAGATGAATACACTTTTAATAAAAGTCTATAAATTTTAAGACTTCTAATCAATATTACAGCCGTGAGTATTGATGACATTGTTAATGTCCTCCTATTATAGCAATAATTAAAATTTTTATTTGACTAAAAGGATGTCCCCTGTTATTGACAATTTTATTTATGAGTTAACAAAAATAATAAATCTTATAGACAAAATTAATTATTATTTATTATAAAATATAAAATTTTAATTTAATTAATTTCAATATTTTAATGCACAGTATTAGTAATATTTGTAATTTTTTATTCTAAAATAAATTGAAATAAAATTTACATTATATATTGTTACATCAGAAAAAATTATTACAAATTATATACAGATAAATTCAAAAAAATATTTATTTTAAGCAACAAAAATATACTTAAGCTTAAACTAAAAAAGATTTCAATTCTATTTTTTAAAATTTATACAAAAGTCAAATATATTATATTTATATCTATCTTTATATATATACTATAATCAWTAGTTTATTTATTTTATATCTATAAAACAATAAAAAAAAATATTTACAAAAATGTCAATTACTGTTGTTGTGTGCCATTATTTTTATTGTTTTCGGGTATACTTTCGAAAAGTTGCAAAAATGCAATAATCATTGATTTGGTCCGTCTCTGACCCTTCCGTTTCTTTGGTGGATTCAATTGTAAGCACCGATCCGTATCAGCCGTGTATTCACCGCACGCGAAGCTCAATGAGTTACCAATAATAGAGTCAATGAATTGTGTGGTTAGCTCTGTGTGTGCATCCGTACAGATGTCCACTTTGTCAACAATACGTCGGATACAGTCCTTTAACTTTGGTATTTCACTAAATARAGACATCAATTATTGTCTATTTTTAATTAAATTTAATATTAAAAATATTTATAATTATATATATTATTAACATTATGYTAGTATTTTTATCTTAAAAATAATTAAGTATTTTTTGAGTCCAAGGACCTGTATATTAGCAATGATGCGATTATGAAATAATTCAAACATTTCCTTAAATATTATCAATAGTATATAAATTGAATTATGAAGAGTTGAAGATTAATTAAAATATAAAAACATTTAATTTTTGAAAAAATTGTTTAAAATATAAACATATAATGTAATAATAATTAAAATCAATAAAAAATAATAATAAATGATAAGTTAATAAGTTTAATAAACAAATAATAATAATAATAATAATAATTACCAACAGGCCATTGGTATACGTTTGGTTGTCTCCGCTGATTGTATGCCTAATAGGTTATCAATACCTGTAGTAAAACATTTATTGACGAAATGTTGTGCTTTATTAACACATTTTCCGGCGGAAAAGTTTATCTCTTTTACGTCTTCCGAGTGTTTACTGCAGGCCTTCTTCTGTCGTTTGGCTATAGTATACATACCGACTGATAGTATATTTTTGGCGAAACCTTTTACACAATTTTTGTTCAACTTTTCTAATGTGTCCACAATTTGTTTGGTATCACTTATAAATATTTATAATAAAATAAATTATATATATATTAGAAATTGATTTTAAAATATCTTTAACTTATTAATACAATTAAAGTTTTTGAAAATAATAAAATGTCAAAAAATATGAATTGTATATATACTTGCAATATTTTGGCATATCATCCAAACTCTCGGCAAATTTGCGGCCAGAGTTGCCATAAGTTGTCAATCGGGCGAACAAATCATCGATACGTCTGATAGTATTTTTATCACAATTCACGCTATCTTTTGCTGAGCTATCGGTGCTCTGAGACTCAGATAAATGACACAAAAGAAATAAAATTAAAACGAAAATATTTAACGCTAAAAATAAGCGCATTATTAATGATACAATGATATAACTGAAAACAAAAAAATATAAAAGTTGAAGATAAATAACAATATTAAACTAAATAAAAGTTTTTTTCAAAAGCAATTGGGACTATAGTTTGAAAAATTGTAAAAATAATATATTGTCGAACCAACACAAAAGTCTAATATTTATATCAATGTATTTCATCAATAAAATAATGTCTCATATCTTATTAAATCTGTGAAAATAATTGATAACTTAATGTTTTAAAACTTGTTCTGATTATTCCAATATAATCATAAATCTGATGCAAACATGAATATACTGATTAATTAACTTATAATTAAATGTCATAATACCGATTATTACCTAAAATATCAATTAAATAATAATAGTCATTGTATTTACACATCAATTGAGGTCTAAATAATTACAATAATAATAACAACAACACCAATGTTGTTTTTGTTGTGTTTATTTTAAAATAACTTATTAAAATATTTTTTAGACCAAGGATAAAATTTTAAAAATAATTTCAATAATATTGACAGATACTGTACATACAATAATAGATAATAATATAGTAATTTAAAAATTGTCATTGATCAATTATTGATTAGGAAATAATGGATCCACAAAATGATTATATAATTAGTATTGTCATATATTTTATTATTTTATTATAAAGATATTGTACATTAGATAAAAATATTGAAGCATTAATAATTTATTTTGATAAAATTTTATTTTCAGTTTTATTATTATTAATATTTAATTATTTTGATTTACTGATCCGCTGCAATAATCATGAGAATAAAATAGCAAGTTTTTAATTTGATTTTACAAAAAAGTTAATTTTTATTAATTAATAATATAATCGCCATTTAAATCTATGACATCTCTCCATTTGTTCGGCAACTCATAAATTCCTTTGGAATACCATTCCTCTGGTTGTGAATCGAAAAACTCTTGAACTGCCATTTTGACCTCTTCTCGATTTTTGAATTTTTTTCCATCAAGAAAGTGTCGCATTGATCGGAACAAATAATAATCTGAAGGAGCAATATCTGGTGAATATGGTGGGTGATCCACAACATCCCACCCAAACTCCTTCAATAGATCTTTGGTCTTCTTTGCAGTATGTGATGGGGCGTTATCCTGTTGAAACTTAACGCCCCAATATCTTATCAATGAACCACGCTTTTCGAAAAGCTTATCACGAAGTCTTGTTAATTGTTGACAATAGACTTCAGCTGTAATAGTGGCTCCGACTTCCAACAGTTCCCAGTGGATTATCCCACCAGACAACATTACTTTCTGTTGACGAAAATCTGGTCGTGGTGTCCCAACAGGTAGTTGTTCCGGACTTCTCCATTCACTCCTTTTATCAGCGTTGACATAGTATATCAACTTTTCATCACCGGTTATCATATGTCTTATAAAACCGTCAGAATTCTCTCGAGAAAGCAATTGTTGGCATACTTCTACACGTTTTGCCATTTGCTGAGGAGTGAGATCGTGTGGTACCAAAACAGATGACACATATCTCTTGCCAATGGCTTTCAAATGTCTTTGAATGGTAGTAGCATCAACTTCAAGTATATCACCGAGCTCTTTAGTTGAAAATTTTGGATTCATTTCAATCAGATCCGTCAATACTTCGTTGTCAATCTTCGATGGTTGTCCTGGTCTTTCTTTGTCTTCTACATTAACCCCTTCTTCTTTCCATCTCTTCCACCAACGATAACATGTGCTCTCACCAACGGCTTTCGGGTAGACCTCATTGATATTTGCTGCGGCTATTGATGGTGGAGTTCCGCGACGATATTCATATTCCATGGCATATCTCAAACGTCATGTGAGTTTTTCTAACGGTTCCATCACAAGATATCACAAATATTTAATAACACAATTGAAGACTAGTAATGACTGTTATATTTTGTCAACAAACAAAATTTGTAAATATTACAATGGGTCGCACAAATATAAAGTTACTTTTCAATACAGTATAATTCTCACTTTTATTGCAGCAGAACAGTATGTCTTTTATTTTAAAGCCATTGAACTTTTTTCATTTTATTTTTATTATTTAATTATGGTTTAAATGATTATTTTATTAAATATAAAATAAATAAAATCATTAGCATTATTAAGTCATAATATTGTATTATATTTCGTAACTTATGGTTTATACAAATTACAGTTAATGCAATGTCTTATTATTACACAACACTTTAGTGATTTAATTATGCTTATGATTCATATCAATTATATTTTATAATAATTGTAATTTTTATTTAAAGCGTGTTAACTATTTAGTTTCAATATTTACAATAATTTATTTTTGGTGATATTCAAATTAACTTTATGTAATAACAATTTACATTAGATATAATTAATTCAATATATCTATATATTTATATACGAGTAAATCATTTCTATAATAATAATAATAATATATTATTATTATTATTATTATTCTTGTTTTGTTTCGGGAAAAGTTTGTATGAGATGGAGAAACGCCATAATTAGCGAACGGGGCCTTCGCTGTGACTTTTTTTTGTTGGGCGCCGACAACTTGTCACACTTGTTGGTATTTTCCGCGTACTCCCCGCAGGCCAACAGGTTTACCGTATTACCTATGATTGAGTCTAGAAATCGATTGGTACTCTCTATGTTTTGATCGGTACAGCCATCGATGTTTCGCTGGACATCCTCTATACAAGTCCTTAATAATGGTATTTCACTGAAGTTGAATAAAATGTTTGGTATTAATTAATATTGATTATAAAAATAAATAGATATATATTTAATACCCACCAACAAGCCATTGGTATCTTTTTATTATGTTCTGCAAACTGCATACCAAGCAATTTATCGATACTTTTACTAAAACATTTGCCAACCTTTAGTAACAAATTATATTAATTATATATAACTTTATAAAATCTAAACATAGATACTGTATATAAAACACTATATTAATAATGTATAATATAATTAATGTATTACTTTATTTTGTACTCTGTTAATGCATTTTGCGGCATCAAAATATTGAGGTAACAGTTTATTGGATTTACGGCACAGTTGTCTTATGACTGATTTAACAGTAAATATACTGACAGTTAACACACGTTTGGGTAATCCATCGATACATTTCTTATTAAGAGACTCTATGTTTTCGACCAAACTTTTGCTCTCACTTTTTAATATAAAACAAAATTTTTATTTCAGATTAGCTATTAAGCATATTGTACTGTATAACCATTAATAGACAATATATTTTAATTATAAAAAAGCAAGTATTCAAACAAAATTTAAATGTAATAAAAATATAATAATAAAAGATTAATGTTTAATCTAAATTTTACACATTAAAAACATATTTATGGTTAGCTTAAAATATTTTTAAATTAATGCAATAA
This sequence comes from Oppia nitens, assembly GCF_028296485.1. Lineage (NCBI taxonomy): Eukaryota > Metazoa > Arthropoda > Arachnida > Sarcoptiformes > Oppiidae > Oppia > Oppia nitens. The sequence continues at coordinate 1,142,910 of NW_026533203.1, read as the reverse complement.
ATTGCTTATAATTTACTTGCAATAAATTGGCAACTGATCGGTATTTTCGGGAAATTTTCGGCCGGAATTTCCATAAGTGGTCACTTTAGCCAACAGTTCATCGATCCGTTTCAATGAATTTTTATTACACGATATGTTGACTATAGATGTTGAGGTCGATGTGTCATCACTGCTGTCATCGCCGGTTGTTTGCCCGGATATACACCATATTATTGAACAGAAAATTAATATAAATGTTTGAAATTTAAAGTTTCCAATTATATTAAACATGTTTTCTCTCTTAAACTTACTATATCTTAACCGTTAAAAACCAATGACTTTATATAGCCCCCAAAAAAGTGACCACAAAAACAACATAAACATAACATCATTGATTTATTTTTATATTTTTCGATGTTATATATTTATATATATATACAGTATATGTACACATTATATGTATAAAAACTTATATAATAATCGATAACTTCAAGATTTATTAAATGCCCAAACAAATAGATTGAAGTAATTTATTATTTTATATTTTTTTAAACATATTAAAATACAGAAAATAAACAGTAAGTTATAATATTATTTCAAAATAAATATATTTTATACATTACCATATGAGCCAAGGGTAGTTTAGTTTTTAAAATTAATAAAATAAAAGCAATGTTTTTAAAGGTTACTTAAAATAAATCCTTCATAATATGTATTATTAAATAATAATAATCATATTTACTGTGATATAATAACAAAATTAAAAGTTCAAAACAAATTAATCATAATGTAATCACTTACTATGTTGAACAACAAATTATATTTAACAAATTAGTCTGAAAACATTTTTACGATATTGATTATTATAAAATAATGATTTATTATATTTAAATTACTTATTATTACAATAAAATTAGTTTTACATAAATTTTATATTTTATTTATAGCTATATTTATTATTAATAAATTGATTGTTTGTTAAATATAAGATGGCTATAATTATAAAATACAATTTTTAACATAATTTGATACAACTTTCATTGAACTACTTATTAAATTATAAATCAATATTTAATATGTTTTTTATTTTGTTTTTTGGATGATTTACATCTGATAAGGTCAAGGCTCACATACAGTCTACGATAACATGAAATGTTTTAAAGTTTTAATTATTTATAAAAATTTCATTTTTATTTCATTTCAATTTTATACATTTTTCATTTGACACAAATAATTTGAATTTTATATTAAATTATTAAATATATAAAATAATTTGATTGTGAAATTTTCTAAAATAATCATTTAAACAACTAATTTACTGAATTATTAATAGTTTTATTTTTATATATTATGACATTTTTATAATAATAATATTTCAAAATAAATTCTACCGGTATTGTACTCAAATTAGTTTCATTTAATAAATATTAATTAATTATATTTTAAATTCAATAATTTTATAAATTATTATATTACATAATATAAATATATAAAAGATAATTACGCAATAATTTGATATTTATACTTTATAAAATTAAATAAACTTTAGTTTAATATATTTTTTCATTATTTATGATTAATAAAAAACTAAATATTTTAGAAAATTTTTATAATTTATGTTAATATTAAATTATACTGTTTTCTAAACTTTAAAATATAATATACAGTAGTTTATAGTTCATTGATAATTGTTAAATAATGCATAACTCTTAATCAAATCAATAAAACWAATAATATTCAGTTATTTATATAATATTTAAATATGTGTTTTTGTCACTTATAAGTAATTAAAAGATTAAAAATTATTAAAAACCAATATTATTTGTTTTCATTAAAGCTATCAAAAATGTCGACTAAAGGCATTAAAAAGCTTTTAGGTATGGGTTCATCCTTTAGACGGTTAGGTATTTCAAGTTTTTCGCATTTATCAGTTTCTTCGTTATAGTCACCGCACGCCATATTCATTGGACCGTTGGATACCTGTTCCGAGCGACGGACCAATAAGTTGATGTGCTCTTCAGTGCACTGTTTGTTTTTGTGACCAATTGATATCAAACAAGATTTCAATTTAACAAAAGTACTGTTAATAAATACATAATTAACTATTAATATATAGAATTATGAACATCACATAAAATAAATATATTTGATATAACTATAACTAACCAACAAATAAATGGTATTTTCATGCGGTCATCGGTGGCGTGTTTGATGCCCACCACATGATTCATGGCCTCATCAATACATTTTTGAGCTTCGGGTCGTCCGGAGTTAATACATTTGCCGGCACTAATGAGTTCAACCATTTTCTTGTTTGGTTTTTTACGACACATACCTTTCCGTTGGCGTCTAATTGAGTACAACATTACAGACACTATACGCTTAAGCATACCATCCATACAATGGTTCTTCAAATCTTCTAATTTATTCAATACATGAGTTCGGTTCCTATAATTATTAGGTTTATAATTATAAATTAATTTTCAATTAACAATATTTTATTTTTATATAAATTAAATGAATAACTCGCTAAAATTATTTAAAACACAACTATTTAAATATTTTGATAAGTTTTACAAAGTTTCTACTTACGGTAATAATTAATTGTTTTTTTAATTTATTTAAAGATAATAATTGTGATAAATAATATTATAATATTGCAATATTGTAATATATGRCTATTTCTTACAATTATTTAAGTTTACAATAAAACAATTTAATTGTAAATTTAAATGAAATAAAAACWAATTAGAGGTTGTATTAAATTTGATGACTTACTCGCATCTAATGTGCAACTCTTGAATAGTTTCGGGGAAACGACTGGTCGGACTCGTAATGCGGGCAATCATATGATCCAACTCTTTGTATGAATCTTTGCCACACTTGGACTCAGTTATGTTATTAAAACTATTTCCATCAGTTGTGTTGTCGACAGTCAATCGGTTTTGAAACTGTTTTTTGGATTTTCTATTAGATTGTGTCCGTTGACTGTTGGCCAACGATAGGCTCAACATTAATATAATCATAAATAATAACATAAAACATATCTTTGATGACATTTTTTATCACTAAACTTTAATGTCAATATTATTTTAAGATAAACTATATTTATATTTGTAAAAAATCCTTTAAAATATTTAAATATTTGAATAAAATTGAAAAGATGTTCAATAATGTAAATATTTAATCAATAACATCTCAATAGTCACTGATAAAGATTTAAATAATTGTTCAATTTTGACGAAGTTTTTAAACAGTATTTCATAATAAAAATAAAATTATATAATAAAGTATATAATATTATAACAATAATAATTTAATATTTATTGTACGATGTTATGAATTTTATAATTTTTATTGACTATTGTCAATAAACGAATATTTTTATATATTGTGTAATTTTATAGCAAATAATATTAAATATTATATACTATTAGATATTTATTTTAGAATAGTTTTTTCAAAAACAATAAATTTTTAACAATATTTAAAATATAATATAAATCTACTAAAACTAGTTAGAAATTATCCAATTTATAAGCAAATTGCACTAAAGTTTTAAATATTGTACTATTATATCAATATTAAACGTATATATCATTAGTTGAAATGTACTATTATTTATTAATCTATCAGTCTTTTCCTTTAAACACTAGTCTTGTTTTTTGAAAAAAATTATTATTTAATGTTAAAATTTAGTTTTTATGCAATTTCTAAAATTATATATTGTGTAATAAAATAAAATGATTTCTTTGATGCAATTAGTTAATAATAATATGTTTCTATATATTTCTAATACTCAGTCTATATATATATACATGTATATATTMMATATATAAATATCTGTAATTGTCTAAAGTTGTAATTATAAATTGTCTGCAATAATATTATTATTTAATTATTTAAAGTAAAAATATTTTTATAACTCTATTTTTCGTAATAAACAACTTTTTGTTTATTTTCATAATTATCCATTTTTTACTATTTTTGTAATTAACTACTTATTTAACTATTTAATGAATATATCAAAATAATATTACTAATTATTAAAGTTACCTTTTTCCTTATATAAGTGCTTAATTTTTATGACATAATCATTTAGATTTACTTAATTGATTAAATATTTAAATAATTTTAAAAACTTTCCAAACGTATTATCAAGTACTTAACATTTTTATTGGTTTACAAAAGTATAAAAATACATAAAAAAATTACTTAAATTATTAAATAGTTTTGAAAACAATTTTCTTAGTTATGTATAATGTTTACATTGTAAACTTTACACTTAATTTTATTATTTATTCATAAAATCTACAAAAAATATAAAAACAATAAGTTATTTAAAATTTAAATTTAAATACTTGTCTTATTTGAATTCTTTCACTTGAATTATATGAATGCCTTGAAAATGTCTAAAATATTTTTTGTTTTTGTTGTTGTTTTATACAATATAACAAAATTTAAATATTTTTGACATAAATATCAATTTTTATCAATGCTTTCAAACAACTGTATAACCGCTAAAACCAATGACTTATACTTGTTTTGACCCGACCTTACATTGAGTTTAACGGACTGCAGTTTATGACATTTATCACTATCGTCTTGATAGTCATTACAGGCCAACTTAAGTGCACCACCACTTAGACCATTAAAATGGCCGACCAGTACCTCCTTGTGATGGTCGGTGCAAATGTCGACAGTACTCAAATGATCAAGCATACATTTTTTAGTTTTACCAATTTCACTGAAAAAAAATCATTATTATAGCTTTTAAATTTTATTATATTTCTATGTATTTAAATAATACGATAATACTAAATAGGTTATATAAAAAACAATACATACCAACAAACAAGTGGTATTTTGAGATCATTGTCTACATTTTTCATAGCCATAAATCTATCCAATGATTTATTGGCACACTTTTCGACACCTGATCTGCCTTTGTTAATGCATTTTGCGGAATCAGTTAACTCCCTGAGCTCAGCGGTCGGTGATTTCTTACACATGGATCGTCTCTTTTTTTTGACCGAATATAAGACAATTCCGACCACTTCTTTCATCATACCTTTCATACATCGTTTGTTAAGATCATCCAAAGTTGTTAATGGCTTCAGTAATTGTCTAATATTTTTTTATAACATAAAGTAATAATCAATATAAACAAAACATAAAAGTATTTCATAAACAAAATAACATTTAATTAGTTTATTAGGTATTATATTAATAGAGAAAATCCTATTACTTGCAGCTTTTCATAGCATCGGGTAGTGTCTCGGGAAAGGTATGGTCGGGATTCCCGATTGGATTAATTTTGTTAATAATGGCATCCACTTTGTTGATGGTATTATTGTTGCATGGTAATTGTTTAGCCGATTCATATTGATCAATTTCTATAAATAACAATATTATTATTGAATAAATCAAAATAATGCTATTATTAAAAAACATCAACAATTTCATATTGTATTATTTATTAATTTGTAATATTTCAATATTCAAAAAATATAAATAATTAGTTTTAATAATATCTAAATACAAATATTAAATTATTTAAAAAGCAAAAGTGTATTAAATATAACCCAAAAATTTCAAGTACACTGTGTCTATGTGTAAGTCAGTGATACTATTTTTAAAAGTAAATATTTTGTTTGATTTTATCGGAAAATCTCAAGAAAACTTGAAATTTATTTTTAAAAATTATTTAGCCATAAAATTATAATATTTTTTAATATAGTGACAGTCACACCTATTGTATAGTTTATTTTGTTATTGCAATCTGGGAATTACATATTTAATTTACATAAAAATAGCAAATAATAAAAATAAAATGATTATTTATTATAAAATTATTCCAATAATACCGTATTAACTATAATTATATATTATATCATATTATATCATATAATGGGAATATATTGTATAAATTTTTTGTTATTTGTGAAAGTCGTCGTCAAGAGGGAGATGAAAGATGAGAGACAAATGAAAGTTAAAAGACATATAAGACATATAACGTGATCGCAATATTAAACAGTGATATGTCGTACACAAAATTTAACCAAACTTTTCAAATAACATATAACTATATATTATATATTTTCTAGAAATCATTTTCTATCTATAATATAGTTTATTTATTGGTTTATTTTCCAAAAAAAGTTGATTACATATATTTATTATAAACTAGTGTAATATAATAAAAACAAAAATTAGTTTTTTAATCTTTATATTTAATCAATTATTTTATCACATTTATTGGCTGTATTTAGAAGTTTGACTACTTTTATATTAAATAGTATTATATATAAGAATATTGTATATGAATTATATGTGTAGTTCTATAAACAGTATTTAATAAAATGTGTGGAATTTGATTAAACCATAAAAGAGTTAATCGATAAAACCTAAAGCAATAATACAATACAGTACTATACTTTCTATTGTTATATTTTTGTTACATTGAATTATTTTTCATTACTTATACTATACTCTAAATAATATACACACAAAAAATTGAATAAGAAAGTGAGTGAATGAGTGAGTGAGTGAGAGAGAGAGAGAGAGAGAGAGAGAGAGAGAGAGAGAGAGAGAGAGAGAGAGGTGTTATATAATGTATGTTTGAAACACAAGTGTTAGATATTTGATACATACAGTAAAAATATATCTAATAATAAGTGTTATTTGAGTTTATTATCTCTCTCTCTCTCTCTCTCTCTCTCTCTCTCTCTCTCTCTCTCTCTCTCTCTCTCTCTCTCTCTCTCTCTCTCTATGTATTATAAACTATATATTGTTCGAACATTTTGTCTGTCAATTCAATCGCTTATGGCATTGATTTCATTATTATATAGTATTAATAGTGTTATTATTTTTGTGTATAATAATAATTTTGTTTTTAAGTCATTAATTTAAACGACATCACAAAGCATGCCTACAATTTTACAAACAAAAACTGAGATATTTTTGTTATACAAATAAACTAATATTTATCATATGATTTATAAGTTTTTATATAAAAATTTTATTTTTAAAACAATTTATTTTTGTGTAAAATATCCATTATATTAGTACTGTATAAAGTTTAGTATTATATCTTAAAATCTTGATGTTCATACAAAATAAATTATTTAATACTTTTTTAGTTTAATGAAAAACAAAAAAAAATACAATAATTATAATTTATATATACTATCTACTTTGTTAAAACATTAAAACGTTATAGTTATGCAATATATACTACAATACATATACAAAATATAGTTATGATATTTATATATTTACAGTATGTGTCATACATTATCTAATATACAATACGACTACTGTATATGTTTTTCCAATAATTTTATTATAATATATCTTTATTAATGACTAATTATATGTTATTATATATATATAGTGATATATATTATTGAATTTATTTATTTAAATCCTTATAAATTGACATAAAATTTTAATTTTTTTTTGCGAAAACTTTCAATTCAAATATTTTAAGAGTATTTATGTTTGTTTGTAAGCAATAAAATTTTTTATAGTTATTAGTAGAAAAATACGTTTCATATTTTACAATCATCGTAAATACAGCATATTATATAAATATATATATATATTAAAACTGTTTATTTTTATGAATAACAAAAAGTATATTAAAAATATTATTTGAATAATATTTTGCAAACATATTATATTTGTTTATATAATTATTATAAAAATATTATAAATAAAATAAAATATAAATCAAAAAATAAATAAATAAAATAATATTAGATTCAATAGGAAATACATTAAAATTTATCATCATTTAATTAATTATACTTAAATGTATATTATTATTAAACAATGATAAATAAATAAATTACAATATTATAAAGTAATATTAATCACAATTAAGTTTTATTGCATGTATTTAATAAAATATCATTATCGATATATACTCAAAAATAATAATATCAAAAATGTAAAAACCGTTTTATGTACTTATTATACGAAATAAAAACAACAAAAATATGACTAACTCAACAAATGTCTATATTATTTATTTGATGCAAACAAACAACAAAAACTAAAATATAAATTATTGTTAATCTTTTAAGGGATTACACAATAAACGAATTATACGTTAAGACGATTTCTATTGAAATACAGTAGATATTTAAAAAATATTGGAATCACATATTGTATAACATTTTTACGTATAAATAAAATAACATATATTTTATGAGAATTTAAAAAAATATTATTATTTTAATAACGATGACTTAAAATAATTTTTTTAAATTTAGAAATGCATAACAATAAAATTGTATTACTGTTTAATATATTTATATTACAAAGCAATAGTGTTTACATTATTTTCATAATTTTTTGTTATATTGGATTAAGGTTTGAGAAACAAAAATATTTATAAATTAGATATAAATTCTTGATTTATTATTTTTATATATTTGATACGTTTCTGGTTTTTAAGAAAACGGAAGATAACATGAAAAAAGTGAAAACACATATAAAATAAGTGGATATAAGTTAAAGATCACCACATGTTTCTGTCTTTTGGTATTTTTCACACTTTACATCAAAAATAAATTAGAAATCACATAATAAATGCGTTTTTTATCCACAGTTTGTAACATTTATATATAGTAATTGTCAATAAAAACTCATTAGGATTTATGAAAACATATTATTGTTATAAAAAATACATTTTTGTTATTTATATAGAATTATATAATCAATTCATATAATTTAATTAATATGAACTAAATGGCTATTTTATAAGAAACACATCTCATTGTCAAATAACAGATATATTACACAACATTTATTTTAATATAAAATAACTTTATGTTATGGCTTAAGGATAAATCCATTTTATGTTTTGAATTAGATTTTGTTGGATTTTCTGACATTATTTTAATTAGAGTGAATCATCTTTTTAAACATAAAAATATCTTTAATATATATTACTGTGGCTAATAAATTTCGAGACAGAATCTTTGTACTAAGTTTTTCTAAAATAATTCGAATATTAGAATGTTTTATATTTTTGTTTTAATGTACATATTTTCTATGATTATCACTTATCAAAATAATAGTAGTTTAATATCTAATGTCTAAAAAGTTTTCGGAATTATTTACAAAAATATTTGATAGATGACATTTTAAAACAGTAATCTTTTTTGATATTTTTATGTTTAAAATAAAAATAAATTTAAACAAAAAAATATTAATTTTAAAGAGTAATATTTGATGTTTATTTTTTAGTAAAAATCAGTAAGTTTATCAAATGCTTACAATTTTTAATAAATAATTTTATCTAAAATTAGGTCTAAATTTGTCTTCCAAAATAGCACAATTTTAATTTTTAATAATGTTTGGTATTTTCGTCAATAATAAAAAATTATTTTATTATTTTCTTAAAAGCAGGCAACATAATATAATATTTAATCATTTTAAAAAATTTATTAGAATAATCCAATTTTAATAAATAACAAAAACATTTTAAAATTTATATTCGTTTTTTAGAAATAAGTATAAATTGTATTTTTTTTGTAATTTTTCATAAATAATTCTTTAATTGTCAGAAATCTAATAAAATAAAAATACTTTTATTATTTTATCAGGATTAATAGTTTTTCTTAGATTTTATAAATTATACAATTCTAAAAATAGAGGTTACTAATTTTGTAGCATTATAAAACTTTAATTATTATACTATAAAATATTTTTATAAATTAACAATAATAATGAATATCTCTACTATTTAATACCATAAAAAAATAATTTTTAATTATTAAACCGAATGCAGAAAAATCTATTAAGTTTTCATATTACAATTTGTCTTGAAATATATTTGCCACAGTAATAATAATAATAATAAATTATGAAAAATATTATAATATTATTAAGGATTCAAATTAAATATTTATCTAAATTTGCACAAAAAAACCTTCATTTAAAAGTTTAGGCATTATATGAGAACATTAGATGACATATATAATGTCTAAAATTATAATAACAATGATTATATTTAAATCTATAAAAAGTCAACGTTTGACAAATAAATTAAAAATTTGAAAATAATTTTAGATTTTATTTTAGTTTCATTATATATATATATATATATATATATATATATATATATATATATATATATATATATATATATATATATTTGTTAAAATGACACAAAACAATAAAAGTTTACTATTAAAATTAATGTTTATTTTTATTTAAATGTTGTGAGAATTAAAAAAATATTCATTTATAATTTAAAAATATTTTTATTAATTAATAAATTTCTGACTAAATATAAGACAAAAACCAATTATATTTTTTATATTTGCTAAAATAAGCAAAATACACATTTTAATATAATATCTATTGTACAATATAATGTAAATTAATTAAAAAATACTGATTTAACACAAGATTATACTAAAAATATTTAAAATAAATTATATTTGTGAGACATTATAATTAATTTATATTATAAAAATAATTATTACTTCCAAAGATTAAGGTAATTATAATAACAAAAGTTATACAAACGTTTAGTTGTTTATACAAAATTATATATAACATATTTAATGAAAAAGCTTAAAATGCATTTATTTTGTTATTTATTTATTTTGCTGTAACATAATAAATAATATTCACAATGCTTAAAATTTTTTGTTGTAAAACAATGTTAATAAATAAAATATTTATATTTGCATTTTAGACTCTTTATTATATGTCTAAACATTGTTATATTTCTAGAAAAATTATAGTTTCAAAAATTAACATAAATTCTTTGATTTATTTGAAGGTATTTATTACTGTAAAAATAATTGCACAAGTTACTTTTTATAAATATTTTACATAAATGTTTTTTTTAATATCCTTATTACTTATAATTAAATATTTAGTTTTTAATGTGTTATAACTAAATCATTTTTTAAAAATTTAAATATAGTATTTTATATGATAAGTTGATGTACATTAATGTATGATTTATTTTCATTTGATATTGATTTCGTTTGAATAATTATTTATACAGTTTTTAGGTATTTAAAAATGTTATATTTGAAAATATATTTAACTATAGTTAAGATTTAATTTTATAAATATTATTTATTAATTTTTAAAAATGTATTTTTGTGTGCTAACATTTATTACATTTTTTGGTTAACTGCGTTTATATAAAATATGAAAGAATAATAAAATATTTTTGTATTTTAGTAATCTTATTATAATAATTAGATTAAACGTATAAAATATATAATGTTGCGCTTATTTATTAATTTATATAATAATATTTGCTTAATTAGAAAATATAATTACATTTACAAATTACTTTTTTTATGTTGAAATACTATTTCTTACTATGCAAATGTAAAATAATATAACAAAAAAATATTATAACAAATTATATATAAATTTGAAATAAGTTATCACTTTAATCACACACACCATTTGCACAGATTTACTCTAATTAAAGTTATTTATTGGTTATCATAACAATTATATTGTTCAATGTAATGCACAGTCAATGATGAAAATTAATATATTTAATTACAATGTGTCTTAACAACAATAATAATGTCATAAAAATAAGTTGTAAATGTAATTGTCCAGTAAATTACTGGACACAACATATTTTTTGTGTGCAATTTTCCAAACAATTTTGGCGATCCTATTAAACACAGCACACAATCGCAATGACTTTCAATGGGCTGCGTGTCTGTTGTCTGTTATATACTGTACTATATGTTCATTACTACAGATACAGACCGCACATACCATACCATACCATACCATAGGATCAGTGTTTCTCTCTTTCTAACTCACGATAACTTTATATAATATATAAATTTATATAACATATAGTTTTTCTCACACCAACAGTACAGTCATGCACTGTCTCTCACTTTCACTATATTTACTGTATTGATAGAAATAATAAAAAATAATAATAAATAAATGAAAAGATTGAAAGCATTTTTGTTCAAAAAAAAAAATAAAACAATTTTTAGAGAGCAATGTGTTTGACTGAATGAATGACTAAAGATAATACTAAAGAATTATAATTAAATTATTTATTATCACTGTTTTTGTCTATTAATATATATAAATATAGTTTAAATTTATTATGTGTTTATCAAATATGTGTGACCATTACTATCATAGTATCCAAAATCAAAAGCTCTGGTCCATTGAGATTACCAATTAAAGCACCAGTTTTGTCAACATGGGGATACTATTGAAATTAAAGGTATACACTTTATAATTAATTAAAACATTTAACTTTAAAGATAATACATCAATTTTGAATAAATATTATTTTAATAAATTGTTTTATTTAAAAGTTAGAGTAGAAATATTTTTTAATATTTTTATGAAATTATCATTATTTTAAAATTTGCAATCAATATAAATTTATAAATTAGTATTAAAAAAACTATAATATTAATCAATATTAATAATGATTATGCTCTATAATTTATATTATTTTTATGTTTTAAATAAATCATTTTCTATTAATGATAAAAAAAATCTAAAAATTTATTTAATATACACAACATATAAATTCTGTGTGTTTACTCTTTTACATAAAATAGATAATTTATTCAGCAATTTGATTGGTATTTAATTTTAATAGTCAAATACACTTAAATAGCATCCGGTTATGTGTCGTTTACACATCAATGTAATGTTTTGTGCGGTCTCTCTCTCTCTCTCTCTCTCTCTCTCTCTCTCTCTCTCTCCATATCATACCATGAAGTTTGAGTTTATAAAAATAAGATTAATTCTTTGAAATAATTAATTTATGTGTGTTTGCCATCGATTTTCAATCTATTATTTACATCACCTTTATTTATATGATATAAAATATATGAGCATAAAAATAGATTATTTTATATGAATTTTATGGTAAAAAATGTGTGCCAAATATTTATCATAATATGCATTTATGAATAAAATTTTAGCTCATAAATTTTAGTATACATAATTTTAGTAATTTAATAAGTATGACATTATATTCATATATACTATAAATGTTTATTTTAAAATTTTTTAATTAATTTTAGTTTATTATAAAAAATGCTATTATTTTCTTTATAAGTTAGTGTTATATATTTTAATGGATATATTCTATACTCTAATTTGGTATTTAAATGAAATATCGCATAATATATTACATTGTAATATATAAAAGTTTTTATATGCAAAATGAATGTTAACTAGAAATTGATTTGTGTCATTATATTGATATCATTTTAGTATTTGCATTATTAGCAAACATGTAAAAATAATTTTTAGAACAATAAATGATAAAATAACTTTATAACTCATACATAATTTATAAAAAATATATGAAAAATTAAATTTTTATATAAATATTTATTTTTTTGTTTGTTTTTTATTGTATCTAAAGTATTTTATATTACTATTTTATGACCTATACAAATACACACTTTACTGAATATAGACATTAATTATTAATTATAATATGAATCTTTATAATATTTACATATTGAGATATTAGTTAATATTGTCAATTTATACAAATTATATATTTAAATTGACTAATGTAAATAATTTTGACATTTTGTTAATATAATTTGATATAATGTAAAACAATATTGACATTTTATTTAGCATCTAATTGCATATGCAATACATGTAAATGTTTATCTCTTTTATTCTCTAATCAAATTGACAGTCAGTGTACTTATTATTTAAATTTATTTAAATTTAATTTATTAATAATACAAATTATAAGAGCATATTTATCCCTATTATTAAAGTTGTTATTAATTGTTAATAAAATCGTTGGTTAAGTTTATTAATTACCTAAATATAACACAGATTCCGATCACAAATATGCAAATATAATAATATATGTTAAAAACTAATTATTTTATACAGGTACATATGGTACTAAACTGTGCTAAAAATCTAATGTTTTTAATATAAAACTTGTCGTATATTTTGTAACACTTGGCAACCAATAATATAATAAATATAATAAATATATTTAATATTTCATTTAAAACTATATTACATTTATATCATAATAATAATGATATGGATTAATAAATAAAAAGGAAAGCTTACATATTAAATGAAATATACAAATATATACAAGTAATGGAAGTTATTATTTTACACAATTGTATAAATTGATGAATTAATAGTTTTTTTTAATTATAAAATTGTATTCAAAAAACTTATATTTCTATTTTATTTAACTTTATTCAATGACAATTATTATTAAGATTTAATTATTTTATAAAACAAATTTGATACAATGTTTATTGATTTTTTATATATTTATATAACTACAGCAATAATTATAAATACGGAATTATATAAACATAGTTTGTCTTTTTACTGTAATTAAGTTTATTATTGTTTCAATATATAAATTATATACAGTAATTGTCATTTTGAGTTTTTATGTTGCAAAATGCGTGCATAAATACAAATTCAATAAAAAAATAAATCTATTATTAGCGTTAATATTGATTTTTGTTGATTTTTATTGTATATTTTTATAAAAGGCATAGATTGTTGTTTAATATCATCAGTGAATAATATTATTATAATATACACTTATAAATTCATATATTATTTGTTATATTTAATAGTATTTGAGAAAATATAAATACCATGTCTATGAGTATTTATTTCATACTACAATTTTAAAAAAAACATTTTTTGTTTCAATTCAAAAATGAACTCAAACAACAAATATTTGAAATATAATGTAAAAATTGCAATACATATACAATAAATTCAATAATAGATTTATTTTTTACACACCAATAGATTTAAAGTATTTTAAAGATTATTATTTATTGATCAGCTATTCTATAATACAGTATATTTAAAGCATAGAATTAACATTTAATTACACAATTTATAAATATATATCAATATATTGAGTATTTATTATTCAATTTTCTATAATATTAATACATTGAAATATTCTTTTTAAAAAAACTATTCAATTCATGACTAAAAGATTATTATTAAAATTAAAATTATTTGTATTAAAAAATATTTTATTGTCATCAATAGTTTAAGTAATTACAATATAATTATGATAATATAAATTTAATAATACTTTAAACATTCGTATATTTAGTTTATAGTTTTGTTTTAATCGCATTGAATTTAATGACATTTAAAACAACTTAGATTTGAAAACATTTAGAAATATAGTCTAATTATACTGTCTATAATATATAACATTATCATTGATAACAATGTTTGACAATTTATATAGTGTTTGACGTCTATGTCGAGCAACTAATCGGGATTACCTTCCGGTGCAAAAACAAAATAGTAAATGTAATGTTTATTAAGTGTTGGCAGTAAATAATGGGTTTAGTAAACAACGACAGCGTTTATAACGACTACTATAAGGCTATTAAACGGGACGAGTCGTCAGTGATTATCAATAGTGCGGTGAATAGTGGCGCACAAGTATCACAAATGTCTAATGGCTTCCAACAAACAGTTTGTGCCAACAATGAGGAAACGACTCCGGAAGCGCTGATACCCAGCACTAGCAATGGTAACGGACATCACGACTATTATGTCTGCTATGATCAGTGCCAACGGCGACCCTATTCTTTAGATGTCGACATTCGTCGGCCAACACTAACATTAACCACACCTAATGGTGACAATCATTATTTGAAAAATCAATTAAATTATAATCGACAACAACAATCACAACCACCACTGAAAAAGTGTGACATTGAAGTTGTTATGACAGGTACATCGGGTACCAGTGCTGATACAATAGGACCTATTGATAGATCAGTATGTGGTGGTGGTGGTGTTGATGGTTCCAGTGCTAGTGCTATGGGAGGACCGTTAGGTGCTATGAGAGACTACATGAGTCCGACAACGTATACCAATCAATACTATACACGACTGATTGCTCAGCAAAATGATGCCGAAGAAAAATATTACTATAATAACTACGAGAGACAGTATGAGTTCAGCGGAACGTATGCTGATTTGGTTAGAGATCTTCGTTGGATTCAATGGCGAATGACTCTCTTTGTCTTCTATTGGATCGTTTGGTTTATTGGACTCATACTTGTTATCATTGTTGTTGCCTATAGGGCTAAAGTTTAGACAACAATATAACTTATAATTAATATTATCACTAATTTATCATTAATATAATCATCAATATCATCATCAATATTATCATCACATCTTTATTAACATTATTATTATATTTGTTGATAAGAGCACCTAATTTAACATTAGGCTACTATTTAAAATAATATGTGATAGCTTAATTCAATTACATAATTGTAATATATATTTAACAATTATTATTATTATTATCATTGTTATTGAGATTTATTTTATATCTAATGAATACAATAAATAATATACATATGTTATAATGAAAATAATTATATTTTTTATTAATAGCACTATTTACAATTGATCTTAGTCATTTAAATAAATAAATAAGTTAAATTAAATAAATTAAAATAAAAAATAATTACTTGACTTAATTTCATAGATAATCAATAAATAATAAATTATCTAGTTATTGATGGTAATTTAGTATTATATAAATTAAAATTTAATAAAAATAAATAGAGTTAGTGAAGTTTAAAATTAAAGTATGATAATCTGTACATATACAGTACAGTACATGTATATTATCATATATTTAGTTTGTATTCAAATAATAAATATATGGAAATTTGCATTAAATGAATAAAATTTTATGACAAAATTATAAAATTTTTATGGGTGTCACACATGTAATGAATAATTTACAAAACATTTGTTTGACATATACAGTAAATACAGTATATATACTGTATATTCATATATAAGTTATATAACACATAAATTTACAGTAGTAGTCGCAGCTGTTTATTGGTTTTATATACAGAGCGCACCCATCGTTTATCATGTTATCTACAATTATATATAATCTTTCAATTTATACTTTTGTTAACTTATACTATAAATATAATAAGCAATTAATTTCAATTGTAGTTTAGTATTATAACTTTAAACATATTTTTAAAAGTGTATCATAATACCAGCTTTTATTACACTATTGTATATTTTAATATAGCTTAATGATCTCATAGAAGTGTTCAAAATAAATTGAAGCAATATATTGAACAAGTTATACAAGTTATATAAGTTATCTTTACTTTATATTATATTATACGTATAATGAATACCTACAGTACTTTCTTTCATAAATTATTGAGACAACGTTACACTGTATTGTAACACAAGTATTGTTATATTGTAGACAATCTTTATATTCTTAAATTTCCACACATATTGACACACACTTACTCACTCACTCACTCACTCACCCACACATACTGTACATTCAAACACACACAGAATATTCTCTCTCTCTCTCTCTCTCTCTCTCTCTCTCTCTCTCTCTCTCTCTCTCTATTTGTGTATAATATTGTGTATCTATTTCTCACATTACTATCATTTTCGTCATTCATCTTATTTTTCTAAATTCTCTCTTTCATTCTGACTGTTAAAGCAATTGTCTGATCGTACGATAGTTTTACACCACTTATATGGCTATCAATTGATTTTACACAAGAGATTCATTTGATTTCTTAAAATACAAATCTTACGGACAAATAACATGTGAACCAAATATAATGATAATCAATAGACTGTGAAAATCGATTTATTATTCAATTCAAAGTGTCTTTATTTAAATTTATAGTTAACTATTTTATAGATAAAAGTCAATAATAATATTATTATATTATTAAGTATTTATTTAATAATAAATTAGCTCATAAACCAAATGCATTTTGTGTGATATTATTTATTAATTGACAAATGTTTAAATCTAATAAAAATAATTATACAAATTTTCTTTCTTTTTTATCCAATTATCAACTTAAATATAATGAATAAATATTTTATTATAGACTTTATAATAAAACTGTGGCAAAATAATTTATATTAATATATTGATAGTTTTATTATATATATATTAATAAAAATATTTTTTTAAATCGATAAAATTTACTTATTTATTCAACAAAAACTCTCAAAAATAATAATTGGAAAATTAAAAAAAAATAATTAAAAAATATTTGACATAAATTTTATCACATTCGACATTTATATATCAAACATTTAGTTAATAAATAGATTGTATGCCATTTAATAACAAATTCAATAAAAAACAATTATTAGATTATTGATTTACAGATTCAATAATGCATTAAACAATTAAATTATATACTGCACTACATTATTGTATACTAATATCACAAAATGTTAATATCACTTTGATAAAATTACCCCCTAATGTCTAAAATATATTATTATATTATTTTTATACATCATTATCAAAAAAAAAATAATTAAAAATTATTATAATATTAAAAATTCTTAATATAAACTTATATAAGAATATCAATATATTGTATTAATACATAGACACTATTGAATTATAAATATATAAATATTTTGTATTTAATTTATAATATGCCTACAAATATAACACAAGAGAATAAAATATAAATAATTAATATAAGCCTCTAGTGATAGAAAAAGTTGTTGATTTCACAAAAAATATAAGTCATATGATTGTTAAATCAAGTGCTATGGGATATGCACTTGACATTAAAAATATTATTAAATATAAATTTATATATAAGTTATATAAATAGTCTCAATAATAAACATTTACTAAACCAATTAATAATTAATTATTTGAGAAACCGTTAGTAAAAAAAATCGAAGACTAAAATGTTACGGATATTACTATTAGGTCTATTAGTAGTGGTGTCTATGCAATCACCAACCGGTCTATCATTTAATAATCAAAATGAAATGATTGAATATATAAATAGCTTGGAAGGCATAACGTGGAAGGTATGATTGTTATAAGTTATAACCAAATAATAAATCATATTATACTTAATTTTCTTATATTATATATTATTAATTAAATGCATGACTAGGCCGGCAAAAATTTTGATGACTCCTACAATTTGGAAGATATTAAGCGCCTGATGGGTGTCCCTCAAAACCAAGTCGTACCCGATGTTGAATACTCTGAACCACCTGAAGTTGATATTAGCGAAATACCCGAATCATTTGACTCTCGTGAAGCCTGGCCTACATGTGATTCAATTAAAGAGGTCAGAGATCAAGGAACTTGCGGTGAGTATTGTAATAATAGTAAAATAGATTTTACGAATAATTTTCACAAATGATAGATAAAAGCATATTATTAGTGATTTTCATTAGTTATTAATACGTTATAAATTGTTTGTACACTTCAGGCTCGTGTTGGGCCTTTGCAACAGTTGAAGCCATCTCTGACCGCATATGTGTCGCCTCTAATGGTAAACAACAGGTGGAGATATCAGCCGAAGACTTAGTTTCCTGTTGTTCTTCTTGTGGTTTTGGATGTAACGGCGGATATCCGGAGTCTGCCTGGAGTTACTACCAGCACACCGGTCTAGTATCGGGTGGTCTTTATGGCAGCAAAAAGGGATGTCGTCCTTATACTATAGCCGCCTGTGAACACCACACGACAGGCCATTTGCCGCCGTGCGGCAAATCGATAGAACCGACACCAAAGTGCCAGAAACAATGTATCGCTGGATATAACATTACCTACAATGAGGACAAACATTATGGCAGCAAAACGTATCATTTCAGTAATGACAACCAGAAATTGCAGGCGGATATCATGCAAAATGGACCCGTTGTGGCCACTTATCAGGTTTGGTATCAATAATATTATTTATTTTAATAATAAATATTAAACTAGAATTTGTCGATAAAATCAGGTTTTCGAAGACTTCTTGTCCTACAAATCTGGTGTTTACTATCACGTGACCGGTCCGTCGGCCGGCTATCACGCCGTTAAGATCATCGGTTGGGGCGTTGATAACGGTGTCGACTACTGGCTTGTGGCCAACTCGTGGAATGAAGACTGGGGTGACAAAGGACTCTTCAAGATCAGGAGGGGTCGCGACGATTGCGGGTTTGAACAACAAATTAGTGCCGGTTTACCCAAATTGTAAATTATTTATAAGTTTTGTTAATCAATAATTAACTGAAAAATAAATTGTCATTTATATTAAATCTAAAGTTCCTAATAAAACTATGCAAATATTTTAATTTTATTTTATTGAACATATGATAAAATAATAAACTTAAAATCTAGACAATTATAAATAAATTATTACTATTTAATGTAGTTCAAGTTCAATACCTGTATAACATATAAATTAACTTAAATTATTTTTTCTTTTGTTTTAAGTTACATTTTATCGTTAAAACTACCAGTACTTTATACACTTTAAAAATATAATACATTATGATGTTTTTGAATAACATTTTCTAAAGCCATTGCAATTTATAGACCTTTTTGATAAAATTCAGTCAAAAAACATATGCATATATTTTTATCAATATATTGTATTTTGTAATTATAATAAATATCAAGTGCTTATTAAAAACGGCCAAAGCAATGATCATGATAACATAATTATTATTATATTATCAGATAATACATTATTATTTTTTAATTAAATATAATATAAATAGAAATAAATTCTAATAAAAAAAATCATATAAACATTGCATTTAACTCTATATACCAGTAAGTCATGTATGTATTTACTATACTCGCAGTTAATCTATTTATTGGTGTTTCATTGCAAACACCGACTAAATACCAAAATGTGAACCAAATGATTGAATACATTAATAGTGTTCAAAATGAATGGATTGTTAGTATATTTAGTTAATAACAATATATTATTATTATATACATATAAAAAATATTTGTTTTTTTACTTAAAGGCCGATAAAACATTTGATGATAATTATAAACTTTCAGACCTTAAAGTTAAGTTAAGTACTTTACCGGTGAAGAAAGGAGTTTTGCAGATTAAACCAAAGAGTGAATATCCAAACATAGATATTCCCAAATCGTTTGATTCAAGACACCAATGGCCAGAATGTCAGTCTATTAAAGAGATCAGAGATCAGGGAAATTGCGGTCAGTATTTAATTATAACTTATAAATATTTTAGATAATAATTTTATTATATTGTTATAAATCTATTTGACTATTGTTTATATTAGGCTCGTGTTGGGCTTTTGCAGTGGTGGAGGCCATCTCTGACCGAATATGTATTGCATCAAAAAGCAAACAACAGGTTGAGATATCAGCTGAAAATCTGGTGGCCTGTTGTACTTCATGTGGTGATGGATGTCACGGTGGTTTTGAAGACGCCGCCTGGCAATACTATGTCAAACACGGCTTAGTAACCGGTGGTCTTTACAATAGTCATAAGGGTTGTCAACCTTATTCATTAGCCGCGTGCGAACACCACACAACTGGTCATTATCCACCGTGCGGTAAGACGATGGACCCGACACCTAAATGCCATCAAAAGTGTGCCACCGGTTATAATGTCAGTTATACTCATGACCTACACTTTGGAAGCAAAGCATATGATGTTGACAGTGATGTTGAAGCCATTCAAACGGAAATCATGACTAACGGACCCGTTAGCGCAGGTTTTAGTGTAAGAAACAACAAATTGTTTTATTTTGTGAAAATTAATTAACTTTAATTAAATAGGTTTATGAAGACTTTTTGACTTATAAGTCAGGAGTCTATCATCACGTAACGGGTAGTGGAGTCGGAGGTCACGCCGTTAAGGTCATTGGTTGGGGCGTTGAAAACGGTGTCGACTACTGGCTTGTGGCCAACTCGTGGAATGAAGACTGGGGTGACAAAGGACTCTTCAAGATTAAAAGGGGTACCAATGAGTGCAACTTTGAGAGCGGCATATCTGCTGGATTACCTAAACTTAACTAATAAATAAATACTGTATATATTTTACATTATTTTTAAATAATACTATATGTCATAAAATAAAATTATTTTTAAAAATTAAATTATGTTTTTAAAAACTGATAACTAATAAAAATTAACTCAGTTTTCTAAAATTATTTATAATGAATAAAATAATTAAAAATTTTGAAATATCTTCATTTATTTTTAAATTATGAGTTAAAGTTTTATCTAAATCTTATATATATTCAATAATTCATTTATCTGATCAATAAATCATTTTTACAATAAGTCTCAGATTGCAAAAAAATGACTGAAAGAGCTATATTTTATAGCCCCGTCCAATGATGACACTATTTGGCAATTTAGTGCTAATGTTAAAACCAGTCAATTTATACTGGGCTTCAAAATATAGGAAATATAACACTATTTTTTGTACTATAATTTATTTATTGTGAAAAAAAACAGTTGAATATATCAAAAGTATGTCATTATTTATTTTCTAGATTTTAATGTAAATTTTGATTTAGAGATAAATATTAATTAATTTTTTTGACAATTCCTTTCATAAGAGAAATATCAAAATGTTTACTTAAGTTTAAAAATTAAAAAATAACCTAGTACAAAACAACACATGTCATTAATTTTTTATGTTAATTACTAAATTAATATATAAAAGTTAAAATTATTTAACAGCATTTTCAACATACATTTTTTCAATACAACAACATTTTTGAAATACAATTTTTATTAAGTTTTCTGTTATTTTTGGTTATTCTTATAATTTATTTTTCTAAAATATGAATAATAATTTTTAAATTTAATAATAATAAATAAATTTAAAACTGATTATTACAAAATATACTGTAATTAAATACTAATTAATTAAATGATTTCTAAGAATTTTCAAATTATTATTACATATCATATGATTTTATCTAATATTTTTATACTAAATAATAGTGTACTTTATTAAACAATAAATTATTATTTTGCAACTTTATACTAAAATTAATTATCAATATTTTATTTTTTAATCATATCAAGTATTTGTTTATTTATTAAATGATATTTCTAGTTTTTGCGTTTTAAAATATTTATTAAAGTCAATATATAAAAACTATATCAATGAAAATTAAGGTAACACTATCGTATGTTATGTCGTATATACAGTATTTATAACATAAGCATACATATAGTTAAAAATTACAAAAAAGTGAAGTAAAATTATTTTTGTAATCAATAAAAATATGACAAATAAACTGATATATTAAATACTATTCACGTACTTAATAATAAATATCACAGACATTGACATTGTACTTTAATTTATCAAGGTTTATTTATTTAAAATCAGTTAATAGTTACTTAATATAATCTATATTATGTTTTTAAAGAATTAGACCACCTGCATCAATTCTCAATCTATATTTAATATAACATTTAATGTTTAATATGATCTATTGTAAATACTAAAGTAAATATAGTGAGTATATAAATTAGCAGAATATTACTGCTGAAAATCATATTATTATTACTATTACTTTAGTTAAATTGCCATAACTTAAGTCAATTATGAAGTTTCTAATTTTGCTTGCTACTTTATTAGCAAGTTCATTGCAATCGCCAACTGGCCCTAAAAGTTTTGATGAAATCATCGATTATGTTAATAGTTTAGACACAACTTGGAAGGTATTTGATTTATTAAATCAATTTAATATTATGAAAAAGTAAAAAAAACATATGTTAATCATAATTTGTATTTATATAACTGAAAGGCCGGTAAAAATTTTGATGACTCGTATACTTTGGAAGATATTAAAGTAAAATTGGGTGCATTAGAGGAACCGAATCTGGTTTACCCTAAGCATGAAATCGATGAAAATATCGAAATCCCCGAATCGTTTGATTCTCGGGAAGCGTGGCCTCATTGTGCGTCTATTAAGGAAATTAGAGATCAGGGCTCTTGTGGTAAATATTTATACAAATATTGGTTAATTAGATCCCATTATCTAAAAAATATATTAAATACTGTATTAGGTTCGTGTTGGGCTTTTGCAACAGTCGAAGCTATTTCTGATCGCATATGTATTGCCTCTGAGGGCAAACAACAGGTAGAAATCTCGGCTCAAGATATGGTCACGTGTTGCAGTTCATGTGGTATGGGATGTCACGGTGGTTGGCCATCGGCTGCTTGGAGTTACTACGTTCACACTGGTCTTGTGTCGGGTGGTCTCTATAATAGTAAAAAAGGTTGTCAGCCGTACTCTATTGCCGGATGCGAACATCACGCTACCGGTCATCTGCCGCCCTGTAAGAAAGATTACGACCCGACACCCAAATGTGAACACAAATGTGCTGCCGGTTATAACGCAACCTATAAAGAGGATAAACATTATGGCAGCAAAACATATGGATTTTCAAACGATAATAAAGCACTTCAGGCGGATATCATGAAGAATGGACCGGTTGTCGCAGCTTTCACTGTAAATGACTGTTAAACGACTAAAACTGTGAATTAATAATCATTTATTAATTTATAATTTAAAAGGTTTACAACGATTTCCTTCAATACAAGTCTGGTGTATATCACCGAACATCGGGTACAGTAGCCGGCGGTCACGCCGTTAAGATTATTGGTTGGGGCGTTGAAAACGGTGTCGACTACTGGCTTGTGGCCAACTCATGGAATGAAGACTGGGGTGACAAAGGATTGTTTAAAATCAAAAGAGGACAAAATGAATGTGGATTTGAGGCACAAATAGCAGCCGGTCTACCAAAACTGTAATAACTAAATAATTACTGTAATTACTGTTAATAATTGATTTTTTAAATTTTATTAAAAGATCTATTTGTAATAAATTGTATATTAATAAAATTGGTTATTAGTATATAATATAATATAAATGTGTTTTTTGTAATTATTTTATAATCTATCATTATTTTAACTAATGTTGCACCAAAAAAAACATTGAAAATAACTATATATTAGTAATTGTAACTAATTTTTGCAACTATTCCATTACATTATTTTAGTGTCAAAATTAATTATATTGATTTTTGTTGCTTTTATGTAAATTATCATATTTTTAATTTTTAACAAATCGGTAAATTTTGGCATTTATATTATTACATTATTACTATATTAATAGTAATAAATAAGTAGATATCTTAATAATAGTTTATATTTTTAGATAGAAAAAAAGTATAAAAGCATTTGTCAATAACTATTGCAAATAAAATACATTACATGTACCGTAAGTACTGCATATTAAAGCAGAATTTTAATTATATATAAGTATAATAAAAAAATATTGACAAATAGATTATAACAATTTAGTTAAGTAATCATTTATTATAATTAGTAATCAATGTTTAACTAATAAGAATAAACAATTTTTTTTATTATATTTTGTACAATAATTTGCATATAACGAAGCTAATAATTTTTGTTAAATAAAAGTTGTAGTAATTGATCAATGAATAAGAAATAATATAATGTTTTAATATCGCCATTGAGTTAAAATGTATTGCAATTACGACAACTCAATATAATGACAATCCGATACATAGAAAAAGACATGTATTTTAATTGATACCAATCTATACATTTGATGGATGAGTACTATTGATTTGACCTTTTTATGATAAAATAAAAAATATATATTTAATGAATTGTTATGATTAAAGTATGAAAAACTAAAATGTAAACCTATTTTCAAGTAATGCTTATAATTGTTGGCGACTCTGAAGACAATAAGTGATAGTAAAACCATTGCGGCGACAATCATGACATTTGTGATATCTTTGATAACAAATGCAAACAAACGGATACCGAGTACTACAAGAATGGCAATAATGATGGGAACAATGATATACCACACAATTGACGACAAATCCATCATAAGATGTTTATCAACGAAAGATATGTAGATTTTATTTATAAATAGTATATTAGATTGAATTAAAATAAAACCTCTTATTTTACTAAAAAAGACTCTAAGATTAAAAAAATAATATATTATATAAAACTGTATTTAAATTTCATTTATTTTGTAATTATAAATGAATTATTTCTCGAGAATCTTAATAGAGAAACAAAATCATTTCACGTAAATACCAATTATACTAAACTTTTAAATATATTAATATAATACTCTAAATAATTGGCTTTTAAAATCAAAATATTAATAAATCTAGAAAATTATATTGAACTAATAAATAAAATTAGTTAATTATTTATATACAATATCAACATTTTAAATAATTTTAAATATGAATTTTATGTCATTTTTTCTATATAAAAATAACTGCATTTACTAAAAATGAAAGTAATTTATCTCTATTATAATAATTATTTATAAATTTAATTAATTTTAAGAAATTTATAAATTTAATATTATAATCATGGTAAATTTTATAATATACTGTATATCAATCCAAAACACAAAAAATAATAACATAAATTTCAATTATTATTTAATTAAACCATCAATAGAAATTGATATTTGTAAGTGCAATGTTAATATTTTATCTTTAATAAATAACCAGCACCTGGATTAAATCTCATTTATTAAAATAATAAAATATACATTACTTAAGTATCTTTTGGTACAATTTTATTATAAATTAATTATAAACTCAATTAACAAATTTCAATATTTGAATTAAAATCATATTAAATTAAAATCAATTTTAGCATAATGATGTTATTAATTTTGCTTGCTACTTTTTTAACTTTTACAACAAATTCATTGCAATTGTCAACTAATTATGAAGATGTTAATGAATTAATTAATTACATCAATAATCTGAACACAACGTGGAAGGTATTCATTGAATATTTTTTGTATTAATTTTAAATCACATTTAAATTTAATTGAAAGGCCGGTAAAAACTCGTATACGTCGGAGGACATCAAAGTAAGGTTGGGTGCATTGGAGGAACCGGATCTGGTTTTTCTCAAACATGAAATCGATGAAAATATTGAAATCCCCGAGTCGTTTGATGCCCGGGAAGAGTGGCCTCATTGTGAGTCTATTAAGGAAATTAGAGATCAGGGCTCATGTGGTAAATATGACATTATTATTATTTAATAAAATATACAAATTTATTATTAATACTTTTATTATTAATCACTAAAAAAAACTCAAAAATAAGGTTCGTGTTGGGCCTTAGCAGTGGTGGAGGCCATCTCTGACCGCATATGTATTGCCACTAAAGGACAACAACAGGTGGAAATATCGGCCGAAAATTTGATTGCATGTTGCGATACGTGTGGTATGGGATGTATGGGCGGTTGGTCTTTTGCTTCGTGGGACTTCTATGTCAATACAGGTTACGTGACGGGTGGTCTATACAATAGCAAAAAGGGATGTCAGCCCTACAGTATAGCTGGTTGTGGTTCTGGTCCTCTGCCGCCCTGTAAGAAAGTGTTAGAACCAACCCCTCAGTGTCAACACAAATGCATTGACGGATATAACATGACTTATGCTGAAGACAAACATTACGGTAAAAAGTCATACGGTTTCTCAAATGATAATAAAGCTCTTCAGATTGATATCATGCAAAACGGACCGGTCGTCACCTCATTCACCGTATGAACTGTTATATCACTTATTACTATAAAATTAATTATTGAAAAATTAATTTGTTTTCAGGTTTACGACGATTTTGCTATTTATAAGTCCGGTGTATATCAACGAACATCTGGACAAGTGGTCGGCGGTCATGCCGTCAAAGTCATTGGTTGGGGCGTTGAAAATGGTGTCGACTACTGGATTGTGGCCAACTCGTGGAACACCTATTGGGGAGATAAGGGCTTCTTCAAGATTAGGAGGGGTACTAATGAATGCAACTTTGAAATAGACTGACCACCCAATTTATTAGTAAACCTGTATAATAGTATAAAATTATTATTTTCACCTGTATTTTCCTGTATATTAAATATTATATTCCTGTATGTTAACCTGTACTTAAATAACTATATTTTCGTATATATTTATAATATAAATTAAGAAAAATTTTAATTTAGATACTATAATTATATAAAAAGTTAAAATTATTTTATATTGAACATGAACAATTTTAGAAATATTTATAAATTTTTTATATTTAAACAAATATTTTAAATATTTAAACTGTATATTAAAAATACAATCAATTTTTTACTAACAAAACTTAATTCATAGTTTTATTAATCAATTAGTTTTACACATTTTAAAACTGTATATTTTATTATACAGGTTAGCCCTCTCCTGTCACCTGTATTAGACTCTTGATTCCTGTATAATACAGGCGGCACCTGTATGGGTGGTCAGTCTACTTTGAAAGCCAAATAACAGCTGGTTTACCAAAAATTCAATAATTTATTATTGTTTTACTAAATAATTTTTATAATATTTAATATTGAATTTAATATAAAGTTAAATCAAATTATAAAAATTCATTTAATTAAAATAATTATTCTATTTCTATAATATTTGATTCAAAAAATAAATCTGCATTTAATGTACAATATTTGTTATTGTCATAACTTATTGCCCTAATTATACATAAATGTAATTTTATATATAAATAAAATAATCAATTAATACCAATACAGTATACTATGAGAGTATATATACAGTATTATGTGAGTCTTAAAACGGCAGCATTTAATATTGTGAAACCATTAATCATAATTATCTGATCAACAATATGTTGGATTTAAAAATGACCAATGGCTAAGTTATAGATAATTTTGAACTAAATAAGATTGTACTTGGTCAATTTTTAATTAATTGTATGATTGGCCAGATAATTGAAATCGACTATTATTTTTAAAAATTTTTAACATACCACAGTAAATTATCTGGTCAATCATACAGTTAATTAAAAAAATGACCAAGTACAATCTTATTCAGTTTAAAATTATCTATAACTTAGCCATTGGTTACATTTAAATTCAACGTATTGTTGAACAAATAATTGTAATTAACAATATTGTCGTCTCTGTTTAAGACTCTCTGATTTATTATTTTATAAATATTTAATCAGATTCTGTATGTTTGATAAATTGATGATACAATGTAATACATTTTGCATACAAATATGAATTAAAGTTTATTTAAATGATTAAATTGTTTATGTTATTTATTTATCAACATATAAAATATATCTTACATTAGTATTTATATATTTTATTGAGTCAAAACTTTTTAATAAAATATTTCAGACACTGTCTGAACAATGTTTACATTGTATGTTATTTTTAACATTTAAAATTACTGTAGTTTTGTGCAAAGTGTCCGGTGTAAAACATTTATAACATTTGTAATTTATTAAACATGTACTGTATTTAATATTAGTCTATTTATGTGTTTATTATATGTTTAAATGATAGTAAATATATTATTGAAAAAATTTATTTATGTTTTAAACATTTTTATATTTATCAAAATAAATTATATAATTATTCTATAAAAAAATTAAATAATTTGTATGAACTCTAACATATAAATGGAAGAGCAGTCAAAAATAACCCGTAAGTCCCCATGGGATGGGTCTAATTTTTTGAGCAAGCTACTATTCATGTAAGTTACTTACATTATTTTATATGTTCACTATTTATTTATAATTTTAATTAATGTTTATTATCATATATCAATTAAATAATTTTATTCAACTATTTAGTATATAATGTATTAATAAATATTATATAATAAAATACTAAATTAACAATTTAACACTATTTTTAAAATATTCATTATTTTTATTTAGTTATTTTATTAAGTATTATATAATATTTATATTTATCATTTAATTAAAATTTTAATAGTTAAAAGTATAATGATTAAATTTAATTAAACCTTTTTTTTACAAATCAGTTTCAATTTTATCACTCTATAATGAGTTTTGTGACCTATATTATAAACATTTGATATAAATTAATAACTTTATCTCATAAATTGCAGATTGCAATTAAAAACATTATCATATCTATCAATTATATCATATAAAAATTATTTAAAACTTTATGTAAAATTAATAATTACTGCTTAAACTAAACACTTTTGATAAGTTGGGTATTCCCAACATTTTGGACAGGACTACGAAAAAATGGTCTCGACTTACATGACATACACCGCTGTTCTCGTAATGAAGAATCACAGATATTGTGTTACAAACTAGAAAAGTATTATTAGACTAGACTTTAATTTTCATTAAATCATTCAATAATTTTGTAATTTTCAACAACAAAAAAATTACAACAAAAAAAATAATACAGAAATTGGATAAATGAAAGCAAGAAAATAAAACCTAAATATTGTTTGGCATTGTTTTGGACATTTGGCAAACATTTTACTTTACCATTCATTATATTTCTAATTGAAGTTTGTTTATTATTTTATATTATTAATATAAATATTAATAGTTTCTATACGTTTACAATAAAAATTAAATTAATATATTTATAGGAAACTGTGATCCGTGTAAGTCAACCAATATTGTTGGGATATGTAATCGACTATTTTAGTAATAATAATACCATTGATTATAAAAATGCCTGTTTGGCAGCACTGGGTGTATGTCTGTGTTCCTTATTATTTATATCCCTTCATCACCCGACACTTGTGTTGACTCATAAGATAGGTATGAAGATGAGGATTGCCAGTTGTGCTCTTATGTATAAAAAGGTAACAATACTTACTTGAATTGCATTTTATTAAATAACTTTTTTTTATAATAATAGTCATTAAGATTAAGTCAGGCATCACTGGGAAAGACAACTATCGGCCAAATTGTGAATATGATGTCAAATGATGTCAATAGATTTGATGAGGTTTTAATTAAAAAAACGAATATAAATTGTTAAAATATATAATATTTGATAAATTAATATTTAATATTTTTATAGTTTTCCACATTTATATGTTATATAATTTTAGCACCCATTCAAACAATTATAATAGTGTACATAGCTTGGACCCATTTGGGCTGGTCAACACTGGTGGGGGTAGCTATATTAATATTATTCATACCGTTTCAAGGTATTATGGGTAAATTGTTTTCTAGAGTTAGGTAAGTGATTCAGTTATTTAATATTTAAATATTATAATTAAATAAATTTGATTTGTTAGACAAAAAACAGCAGAAATGACTGACAACCGGTTGCGTCTAATGAATGAAATAATAGGTGGTATGCGTGTCATCAAAATGTATTCGTGGGAACAATCGTTTACCGATTTGGTAGCAAATGCCAGAAAGTAATTCATTTTTTTTATATTATAATACTTAACGTAATATAAAAATTTATAATTGTATTAAAAAAAGATTGGAAGTGAACTTTATTAAGAAATCCTGTTTCTTAAAAGCAATTAATTTGTCGGTATTTTTTGTGGCCTCACGTATCATATTATTTGCATGTTTTATAACATATGTATTGACGGGTAATATCCTGACCGCCAAAGCCGTGTTCGTGACAATGGCTCTCTTCAATACATTGCGAATCACATTAACGCTATTGTTTCCCAACGCTGTCACACAATTGGCTGAACTGTCGGTTTCGTGTCAAAGGATTCAAGTAAGTTATGAAAAGGTTTTATATTTCCAATAAATTATTATTTTTAAAAATAACATTTTTAGACATTTTTAGAATTAGAAGAATTAAACGTTAAATCAATTGATAATCAAAATCATTTGAAAAGTAAGGAATTAAACAATGAGTCAATTAGTGTTTCAATTGATAATATAATTGCAAACTGGAGTAATGTATGTATAAATATTTTTAATATAATAATTAAATAATATAATTATAATATTAATTAAAACTTTAAGGAAAATCCAAATCCAACTTTACATAACATATCTGTAAATTTGAAATGCGGAGATCTATTGGCAGTCATTGGACCGGTTGGGTCAGGAAAAGTAAATTATATATATATCCATAAATTAATATTGATTAGTGAATTGTTATTATAAATCATCATAATTTTTTAACATTAAAAAAGAGTTCATTTTTAATGTCAATATTGGGCGAACTACCGGTTCAATCGGGAACTATACAATGTGTTGGATCCATAAGCTATGCATCACAAGAGCCCTGGAATTTCAATAATAGTGTCAGAAATAACATTCTGTTTGGCAATGAATACAATGAAAGCCGATATAAACGAGTCGTTAATGTCTGTGCTTTAGATCGCGATTTCACTATATTTCCGTTCGGAGACCGAACTCTTGTTGGAGAGAAAGGCGTCTCACTATCGGGCGGTCAAAAGGCTAGGATTACATTAGCCAGGTTTGAGTCATTCATTTAATTTATCGGTAATCCCTGTTTGTAATTATTATTATTATTATTATTATGGTATTTCATTGCAGAGCTCTCTACCGAAACTCAGATATCGTTTTAATGGACGACCCGTTAAGTGCTGTCGACTCGTCAGTTGCCGAACACATCTTCGATAAGTATGTCTACTATTACTTTGATATTATTACTGTATTAATATGTTTTGTATTAAATTCATAGATGTATTGTGGATCACCTGTCGGACAAAATACGAATTCTGGTCACACATCAGATTCAGTTCATAAGGAAAGCCACACAAATACTTGTACTAAATGAGGGAAAATGTCTAGCTATGGGAACATTCGATGAATTACAGGCACAGGGAGTTGACTTTATGACACTATTGAAGGAACAGGAAAAAGAAAACGCTGATAAAAAAGCTGAAATCGAGAAACAGGAACGGGAACGGGAATTAATACAATCGTTAACTCAATCAGGTTTTGATGAAAGGGTTAGATCCCTTTCCAGAAGTGTTTCAATTACTGGTGGTAGCATTGATTTGTCTAATATATTGGTAAAATTAGTTTTATTTATAATTATAAAATATTAACTTAATTTAAAATTACGCCAAAATAGGTTAATAACATTAATGATAACAATAGAGATGATCCTAAAATAAAAGATGAGGAAAGACAAGTTGGATCAATTGAGGGAAGAGTATACTGGGAGTACATCAAAGCGGGCACCGGACCACTCTTTGCTATTTTTACTATACTTTCTACTTTGATATCTCAGACAATATTTCATGGATCAGATATATGGTTAACTGAGTGGTACGTATATAAACTCAAATTAGTCTAAAGTATCAAATTTATATAAAAAATATTCCTAAAATAGTACATAAAAATTTTATGTGATTTATAGGACAAATAAAAATCAAATGTCAGGACATATTGTGAGCACAAGTGAACAAAACATTGACGCCTATATCTATTCGGGACTCATTGGACTACTGTTTCTAACAGCCCTAATGCGAGCCATTTCATGGTTTACCGTTTGTATGCGGGCCTCAATTAATTTGCATAATACTATATTTTATCGTTTACTTCGCGCACCAATTTCTATATTTGACAACAATCCAGTCGGTAAACAATTATATCATTATTTATTATAAATATAATTTTTTTAAGGTATATTATTCTACATTTAGGCCGAATATTAAACCGGTTTACTAAAGATTTGGGAGTAATTGATGAAATGTTGCCCTCGACTTCATTTGACTTGAATGTGGTATGTATTGTATGAAATATAACTGTTATGGTTTGCAAATTATAAGATAACTATTTATTTTTTAACATTTTATTTAATTTAGTGTTTAGCTCAAGGAGTAGGCATTGCAATAGTGGTCGGTATAGTCAATCCATATTTGATAATACCAGCAATAGTTATGTTTATATTAATTGTTATAATGAGAGGTATTTATATAAAATCAGCAAGGGATATTAAACGATTTGAAGGAGCAAGTTAGTTTTAATTATTTATTAAACTTATGGCTATTTATTGTTAAGTTAAGGTTAGTTAACAATAAAAACATTACTACTTTTTTATAGCCCGCAGCCCAGTGTTTACACATGTGAGCACAACATTGACAGGACTGGCCAGTGTTCGGGCCTACGGAGCACAGGATGTTTTTGAAAAACAATACTATATCTACCAGAATGATCACAGTGCTACCTGGTTCCTGTTTGTGGCCGCATCCCGTGGACTCGGTTGGATTATGGACTGGTTTTGTGTCTTATATATTATCGCCATTGCAGTTGTACTCATGCTATCTCCTAATGGTTTGAATTATATTATATTACATTAATTATATAAATATAATATTAAAATCTAATAAATCAATTTCTTAAAACATTGTATAATGAAATTATAGGTATTGCTGGAGGAACTGCTGGACTGGCATTATCTTCAGGTACAGTACTAAACAAACACTAGCGGTAATTGTTTTAATATAATAAACTAATAAGTAATATATATATAAATAAATAGCATTAATGTTAACGGGAATGACTGCTTGGGGGGTCAGACAGTCGGCAGAAATGGAAAGTCAGATGACATCAGTTGAACGTATCGTTGAGTATAGTAGACTACCTCAAGAGGCACCTCTGGAGGCAAATAAACAACACAAACCACGACCTGAATGGCCTGATTGTGGACGCATTCAATTCAAGAATATGTATCTGTTTTATGAGAGCTCTAACAAACCGGTTCTTAAGAACTTGTGTTGTTCTATCAAAAGTGCTGAGAAAATAGGTATCGTTGGTCGTACCGGTGCCGGCAAGAGCTCAATTATATCGGCATTGTTTCGTATGGTTGAACCAAAAGGACAAATACTTATTGATGGTATTGACACCAAATCTATTGGATTACATGATTTGAGAAAAAAGATATCAATCATACCTCAAGACCCGGTAGTCTTCACGGGTACAGTTCGTCGTAATCTCGATCCGTTTGGCGAATACAGTGACGAACAGATATGGAAAGCCTTGGATGAGGTGCAACTCAAACATGCCGTACAAGAGTTGAGAGGAGAGTTAGACGCAGAGTTGTCTGAAGGCGGATCCAACTTCAGTGTAGGTCAGCGCCAATTAGTATGTCTGGCGCGGGCTATCTTACGGTCCAATCGTGTACTAGTCTTAGATGAGGCCACAGCTAATGTCGATCACCAAACAGATTCACTCATCCAAACCACTATCAGAAATAAGTTCTCCGATTGTACTGTACTTACAATAGCCCACAGACTTAACACTATCATTGACTCTCATAGAGTACTTGTAAGTTGTTTAATGTGTTTCTAATATTTTGCAGTTTTTAATACAATTCAGTTTAATGTTATTCATAAATAATATAAAGTATTTATATAAAAAATATTATTATCGATATAAACATAATTAGATTAAAATAAACATTTTTTGATATTTTATATAATTGATAACAAATACTAATTTATTTAATTAATCAAATTATCATATTTTATATTCAGGTGTTAGACGCGGGAGAGATCATTGAATTTGACACTCCATTAGCTTTATTACAAAGAAAGGGAAAGTTTTATGATATGTGTCGTAAAACAGGAAAAGATATGTTTAATCATTTGATGAAAATGGCTAAAGAAATACATTTTCATAAATTTGATACAAATGAAGAACAAGAAGAAGGACAAGTAGTTGAATATCAATCCGACCATCAGTTCACATCTCACGGCAATAATAATGATCCACAAAAATACGGAACTTTTCAAGAAAAATTCTAACAAATAATTTTGTAAATTTTATTTAACATAAATTGTTTTAATAAAACATTTTAATAATTATTTATACAATATTGTTATTGTTAATTATAATTGTATTAACGTTATTAATTTATAACAAATTATAGTAAATTTCTTTATAATAAAAAAAATTAAACTAAATTATAATTACATTTTTATTGTTCTTTAATTATTGATTAAATTACTAAATAACATAATGACATAATGATAATTAAAAAATAGATACAAAATTAAATAAAAACAGATAAAACTAAAGTGTATCCGGATATTGGTTGATAACAGTGCTTGACTTGTGATGGGAACTACTACTCGAAGAACTACTACTACTACTGGATGTCGTATCACTTTTGTCTTCTTCATTTGACTCTTCATTTGTTTCAAATCTTGAAATATGTGTTTCTTTAGCCATTTTCATCAAATGATTGAACATATTTTTTCCTGTTTTACGACACATATCATAAAATACACCCTTTCGTTGTAATAAAGCAAATGGTGTATCAAATTCAATGATCTCTCCCGCGTCTAACACCTAAATATAAAATATGATAATTTTAATAAATAAATAAATTAGTAATTATAAAATATAGTATTTTAAATAAATTGTATAAATGAATGAAAATAAAAATTGTATGAAAAACTCTAAAATATTAGAAACACATTAAACAACTTACGAGTACTCTATGAGAGTCAATGATAGTGTTAAGTCTGTGGGCTATTGTAAGTACAGTACAATCGGAGAACTTATTTCTGATAGTGGTTTGGATGAGTGAATCTGTTTGGTGATCGACATTAGCTGTGGCCTCATCTAAGACTAGTACACGATTGGACCGTAAGATAGCCCGCGCCAGACATACTAATTGGCGCTGACCTACACTGAAGTTGGATCCGCCTTCAGACAACTCTGCGTCTAACTCTCCTCTTAACTCTTGGACAGTATGTTTAAGCTGCGTCTCATCCAAGGCCTTCCATATCTGTTCGTCACTGTATTCGCCAAACGGATCGAGATTACGACGAACTGTACCCGTGAAGACTACCGGGTCTTGAGGTATGATTGATATCTTTTTTCTCAAATCATGTAAACCAATAGATTTGGTGTCAATACCATCAATAAGTATTTGTCCTTTTGGTTCAACCATACGAAACAATGCCGATATAATTGAGCTCTTGCCGGCACCGGTACGACCAACGATACCTATTTTCTCAGCACTTTTGATATAACAACACAAGTTCTTGAGAACCGGTTTGTTAGAGCTCTCATAGAAAAGAGACATATTTTTCATTTCGATTACTCCTTTTTCTGGCCATTCCTTTCTAGGTTTGTCTTTATTGTCTGCTTCAAGAGGTGCCTCTTGAGGTAGTTTACTATATTCAATGATACGCTCGACTGATGTCATCTGACTTTCCAATTCGGCTGACTGTCTGACACCCCATTGAGTCATTCCCGTCAACATTAATGCTGTTATCAAACAAACGTTACAATTAGTGCATACTTTACATTAATAATAAGTTATTACCTGATGATAGAGCCAAACCAGCATCGCCTCCCTGTAGACCAGTTGGTACTACCATTATAACCACAGTTATGATTACAATATAGCCAACACAAAACCAGTCCATCATTAGCCCTAAAGTACGTGAAGCACATATAAACATGAACCACGTGGCGTTGTGGTCATTCTGGTACACATAGTATTGCCTCTCAAACACTTCCTGAGCTCCGTAAGCCCTAACACTGGCCAACCCGTTAAGTGTAGTACTCACGTGTGAATAGACAGGACTTCGCGCTATTTATATAAATGTTTAATTAGTAGAAATAAAATTACATTTGATTACTAATTTATTATGAATAACTTACTTAACCCTTCAAATCGTTTAATGTCCCTGGCTGACTTTATGTATATACCTCTAACTATTATGCTTAGTATTATCAAGAAAATTGCCGGTATTATTAGGTATGGGTTGACGAGTGCCACCACTATTATTATACCAACTGCTTGAGTCATTGTCTGTAATATAGTTATGTGATTATTGTTTGGTATTTATTAATTACAATGATTTATGTTTTTCTTGATAAATATATACCAGATTTAAATCAAATGCAGTCGACGGCAGCATTTCATCAACAATACCCATATCTTTAGTAAATCGATTGAGTATTCGGCCTATAAATTAAAATTAATTAAGGGTTATACACATAATGTAATTAATTTAAATTACCGGTAATAATGTTTTCGATACATACCTACGGGATTGTTATCAAATACAACAATTGGTGCCCGAAGTAATCGGTAAAATATACTGTTGTGTAGATTAACGGACGCCCGCATACACATCATAAACCAAGTGGTAGACCTCAGTAGTGCCGTCACAAATAGACCAGCAATTAGTGCAGAATATATTATTACATCCATGTTTTGGTCTCTTTCAATGCCGTTTTGATTATTGTTTGTCCTAATTATATAATAAGTTATTTTCATATTTATATTATAATTTTCATTATATTACTCACCATTCAGTGAGCCATAAGTCTGATCCGTGAAATATAGTCTGAGATATCAGTGTTGAACTTATTGTTATTGTTAAAAGTATGGGTCCGGCACCGGCCCTAACGTAATACCAATAGACTCCACTGTCAATAGATCCAACTTCACGGTTCTCATCTTGAATTTTTGGATCATTTAAATAGTCATCTTCAAAAACTTCAATCTAAACATTAAAATCAATATAAATATCTTATATTATATAAAATATGAATAACACAAACGTTAGATATTTCAAAATTTTCCGTTTGAACCACAGAAGTACTTCTTGATATTGATCTTCCTCTGGCTTTCAATGATTCAGTAAAAGTTTCGTTTTTGATTTGTTGACTGTCATAACTGCTCTTTGAGAACGACCTCATAAGTTCCCGTTCCTGTCTTTCAATTTCAACCTTTTTCTCTGCAATTTCTTTTTCCTGTTCCTTCAATAGTGTCATAAAGTCAACTCCCTGTGCCTGTAATTCATCAAATGTTCCCATAGCTAGACATTTGCCTTCATTAAGCACAAGTATTTGTGTGGCTTTCCTTAGGAACTGAATCTGATGTGTGACCAGAATTCGTATTTTGTCCGACAGGTGATCCACAATACATCTATGAATTTAATACAAAACATATTAATACAGTAATAATATCAAAGTAATAGTAGACATACTTATCGAAGATGTGTTCGGCAACTGACGAGTCGACAGCACTTAACGGGTCGTCCATTAAAACGATATCTGAGTTTCGGTAGAGAGCTCTGCAATGAAATAACATAATAATAATAATTACAAACAGGGATTACCGATAAATTAAATGAATGACTCAAACCTGGCTAATGTAATCCTAGCCTTTTGACCGCCCGATAGTGAGACACCTTTTTCTCCAACAAGAGTTCGGTCTCCGAACGGAAATATAGTGAAATCGCGATCCAAAGCACAGACATTAACGACTCGTTTATATCGGCTTTCATTGTATTCATTGCCAAACAGAATGTTATTTCTGACACTATTATTGAAATTCCAGGGCTCTTGTGATGCATAGCTTATGGATCCAACACATTGTATAGTTCCCGATTGAACCGGTAGTTCGCCCAATATTGACATTAAAAATGAACTCTTTTTAATGTTAAGAAATTATAATGATTTATAATAACAATTCACTAATTAATATTAATTTATGGATATATATATAATTTACTTTTCCTGACCCAACCGGTCCAATGACTGCCAATAGATCTCCTGGTCTCAGATGGACTGAGATATCATTGAGTGTTGAGTGCAAACTCTCCTATAAATTAAATGATTTTATATTTTAATAAATGATTAAAACAATTGATAAGAAATCTTTTACTTCATTCCATTTCGCGGTTATATTATTAATGGACACATAATTTGATTCAGTATTTGTTTTAATGTCTTTTGAAATATTTGTTAATTGATTTCGTTTTATTTCCATTTCTTCTAACTCTAAAAATGTCTTAAATTAAAATGATTTGTTAATATAAAACAATTCTTTAATTTATTTATAATATTAATATTATCACTTCAGACACAAATCACTGGATAATCTGATATAAATAAAAAATATAATAATGGGATTATCTTATAATACCTGTATTCGTCCGCATGAGACAAGTAGTTCAGCTCCCAGTGCTATAGCCTGTGGGAAGAGCCACGTCATAGTAATTCTCAATGTATTGAAGAGAGCCATTGTCACGAACACGGCTTTGGCGGTTAGGATATTACCCGTCAATACATATGTTATAAAACATGCAAATAATATGATACGTGAGGCCACAAAAAATACCGACAAATTAATGGCTTTTAAAAAACATGCTCTTCGGATACGCGATACTTCAGATCTATTGAATGTTATAATATTTAGATTTATTATATAAATATATTATATTATTCACAATGAATTACTTTCTGGCATTTGCCACCAAATCGGCAAACGATTGTTCCCACGAATACATTTTGATGACACGCATACCACTTATTATTTCATTCATTAGACGTAACCGGTTGTCGGTTAACTGAGCCGTCATTAATCTGCATAAAAAATTATTACGGTATTTATAATATCGATAATCACTTATTATTATAAACTTTATTTCAATATCTAAGTTACCTAACTCTTGAAAACAACTTTCCCATATATCCTTGGAAGGGTATAAAAAGTAATAGTAAGGCCACCCCTACAAAGCAGGTCCAATTCAAATGTGTCCACATTATATAAACAGTGATTACTGTTTGTATGGGTGCTATAAAAAAATAGCTGACAAATATTGAAAACTAAATAAAAAAGATTAATATTTAAAATATATTAATATATTATTTGTAATTAAATTTCAAACCTCATCGAAACGGTTGACATCGTTTGACATTAAATTAACAATTTGTCCGACAGTTGTTCTACCCATTGACGCCCGGTTTAGTTTTAGAGACTAATAAATTTGTATTAATAGATATCATAAATAAGTTTATATATTATTAGTTTTGTTAATTATTTTTAAATCATGATAATATCAATACTTTTTTATACATTAGTGTACAACACGATGCCCTCAATCTCATACCCATTCGCATGACTAACACGAGTGTCGGGTGATGTAGTGATATGAATAGTGCCGAACAAAGACATACTCCGCCGGCTGACAAACAGGCATTTGAATAGGATATATCTCCCTCTTTGCTAAAGTAGTCGATTACATATCCCAATAGGATTGGTTGACCAATACGTATGACACACTCCTATTTTTTATTAATATTTGTTATAATTTATATATAATAAATATTTTTTTAATAAAAAAATTAAAATTTATTATTACATAAGAAAATATCAATTAGAGATTTGCTAATTTTCTTAATAACGGTAATTGTTATTTGAATGCAATACCGTATTAAAACCTATATTTATAAAATTAAGAGTTTCTATTTTTTTTAATAACTTATTAATTAATTTAGAGAAATTATCAATATTTCTATTATAATAATTTTTATACGCTATACTATATTAATGACAATAAATCAATACCTGTAATTAAACTCTTGGAATTTAATTATCATAACCTTATTTAAATGAATCTTAAAATAACACATTTTTTTAAACTGTAGTATTAGTATAAACTATACTAACATTCATACATCATTATTAAGGATTATAATAAAGTTAATGATTAGAGTTTTTATTTATTTTAAATATTTAGTAAAATAATTAATCAAAAACCTCAAAAATAAAAATGATCATGGGCATTATGTAATATTTAGCATATGTCCAAAACAATGCCTTCCAAAATTTCGGTGATTTATTTTTTTGTTCTAATTTCCAATTTCTAATATAATTGAATTAATAAAATTAGATTTGTTAACTTAACTCATATATTAGTTCTAAAAAATCACCTTTCTAATTTTTGTGCAATTAGCTGAGATTCATCATATTTGGAGCATCGATATAAATCATCCAGGTCCAAACCATTTTTTCGCATTCCCCTCCAAAATACTGGAAATACCCATCTATTATATTTTTTAAATAATTAATTATAATTTTAACAAGTTAAACAATAAGATTATTGAACTTAATTTTATAATTTTAATTATAACATAAACATAATTAAAAGTTCATAAATATAAAATAAATATTATTTTAAAAAATATTTTTAAAGTTTTATGTTTTTTTTATTAAAATTGCTTTATTCAATGGAAATCTGTTTATTTAAGTTTGTTTATTATTATTATAAGATTTCCTGCAGATAAACAAATTTTTATTGATTACTGTATATTTGTCAATTGAAAATTACTAACAATTATGAATAACTAAATTAATTTTAATTAAATTATAATATTAATATTATTTTAATTTTTTTGTGCACTCATTTGTAAAAATTATATGAAATGGAATTTTTTCTCTGTTTATATTAATATTTATTTGCATTGAATAAACATATTTTACATTAATCTTAATCTTAATTAACATTATTTACTGACTGTAATTAAGTCAATATTATTGCAATACAGTATATAATTCATTTGGAAACACTGTTTATAAATTTTTAAGTACAAAGTTTATAAATATTTTACATATTTTACATATTTTAAAAATTAGTTTGGATTAATTATTAATTAGTTATTTTTATTAATTGAATATTAATAATAAATATATAATCTCATGAATTAATAACACACATATATATATATATATATATAAGTTATAAAACTATTATTTAGAAAAATAAAAAATGCAAGATTTATTTAATAATGACAAAAAAATTGCTTAATATTAAATAATAAAAAATTTTAAATATAATATTACATGTATTACATATTATATTATTTTTATTATAAAATATTAAAAATATAGTATTACTTACGTAAAAAATATTTTTTGTATAAAATTGGTCCTGTCCCATTGACATTTGCCCCTTATTTTTGGGTCCTCATCCATACCTTTTAAATTACTTATAACTTCACAGTTTATGATCAAAATTAAATTAATAATATAAATTAAAGCTTATATTATATGTCAATTTGCTTAAACTCGTATTTATTGAAATAAAATGTTTTTATCAAAAATACATCAATATATAATGTATATACTATTCGCACACTGTATAGATATTTGATTTGATTTGATTTTAAATAATGTGTAAATAGACTTATAATAACTTATAGTCAATAGTGTTGTCTAACAAAAAGTCGTCAATAATATTAATAATTTGACTTAATTTATAGGGAACGCCGGTTTGCACCCTCCTATTTGATAAGCAATGCCCATATAATTTAGTTAAGTG
Organism: Oppia nitens; assembly: GCF_028296485.1. Taxonomy (NCBI): domain Eukaryota; kingdom Metazoa; phylum Arthropoda; class Arachnida; order Sarcoptiformes; family Oppiidae; genus Oppia; species Oppia nitens. The sequence goes on along the minus strand of NW_026533203.1, from coordinate 1,100,169 downwards.
CATTATGAGTTCAATTATCATTAAAACATACAAATAAAACTATAGATAGATGAGAGAAATGCTCATCAATTTCAACATAATCTTTAACGAGAAAATGTGTTGTAAAAGAAAATTATTTATATTATGTTTATTAAAAAACTGTTCATCATTTATACAGTATATACTTCTATATATATAATTAAGATATAGTTAAATACATATAATTCAATTAGCAATTAATACAATATTTATACATAAATACATTTTTAAAAAACCTTTACATAACTAATATTAGTTTAATTAATATTTAGTTTCTATTTGTTATACACTGTATACTATTTTCGTATCTGTAAATCAGCAATTTATATATATTGTACATCATGTATTTAATCAAACATATTTTAAAGTGTTATTGATTTACATAATTAAAATTACATATTTTATATACTTATATACATAGTTTTAATACTAAATTTTTTCTTACTGTATATTTACTAATAATAAATCATTAATTATTACTTTATTTACAGCTATTTTTATGATCCGATGTTTATATCAGAATTTTGATTTTAATTAATGTACAGTAATTATTGTAAGCAGACTAATAAACTAATATAATACAAAAAAATAATTACTAGAACCTGAAAAAATATAGATATATTATAAAATATTAATAAAAATTAATTATATTGAAAGTGGAAAATATTATTTATAATTATAAAATGTTATACTTGATAAAAATATTAATTATTTATATAAATATAACAGAGTATTTACTTATATACTTTATGTCACCCTAATATTTTAAGTTATAAGTATAACAGGGTTAAGCAAGGTTTTGGATTTTAGGGGGGTAGACTGGAGTGAAATTTACAAAATTCTCGAAAAATCTTGGGGGTATAGGGGGTATAGACTTTATTGCATTTTTAAACGGCGATTTTTTCAAAAATCCAAAATCAAGGGGGGTCAAGAGAAAATTCCTTAAATTCACGAATATTCCCATGTAAATTAAATAAAGTTCCCATAAGTACCCGTATAAATTCCCAGGAAAATAGGTAAATTTTCCTAAATATATAAAAAATAAAAATTAATAAAAACTGAAATTTAATCAAAAAATAAAATAAAAATGTATTTAAGATTTAAAAATAGTTGATAAAAGCATTAATGATACACAATGAGTTATTTTTTGTATTTTAATAATTTTTAACTTTTAGCATAATTAATTTTTTAAATAATACTTATAATTGTTTATAATTTATAGTTATATATTATTTTTTTAAATGTTATTTTTATACAAATACTGACTGAATACTAATTATTTAACTCAATTTTTGTTAAAGTTTTAGTTATATTAAGTATAAAATTGAAAATATTTTTAAATTTTTTATTAAAAATTATTAATAAAAAACATAATATAACTATTTATTGTTTTATTAACTTCTTAAACTATCTTAAACTTCTATTTTAATTGTAATATGATTACTTTTTCAACAAATAGGTAATTTTTAATTTTTTAGTTTAATAGTTTAATTAAAATAATGTTATTTTTTGATGAGTTTTAACGTTATTTTAATTATTTTACTTATTTTTAATCAATAATTAGATTCATATAAATTTTAAAAACATAAAAACTCTTACTAAAATAGTATTAACTAAAATTATAAATTTTAGAGTGGGATCATTTCTCCTCGTTTTTAAGCGACAATTTTTCCAAAAGTCTGGGGGGTAAAATCCCAAAATCTCGATCTTAGGGGGTATTTTGGCCTTACCTCCTACCCCCTTACTTAATCCTGAATTATAAGTACACATTTTACAACACAACTACAATTGCAAAGTTATCAAATAAAAAAATTATATTATAAAACAATATATTTTAATATTTCATTTTTGTTTATTTAGCAAGTTTAAATTATTTTTATAAGATAGTTTATATTAAATTGTTTTATAATAGCAATTATATATCTTATAAGTGTATAATTAGTGCATTAAAAATTTATATTAATTACAACATTATATTCAATGTACAGTTAGTTCTGACACAAATGTTATCTTTATCTTAATTATTGTTTAATTATAGAGAATAAATGTTTAGGAAATGGTTACTTAAAAATCAATAACTTGTAAAACATATGATCAACAAATATTTATCAATCATTGACGCTAAAATAACATATAAATATTTGTTTTTAAAATATAAATACATCATATTGCATAAAAATTAACTATTGAATACTTAGTAATAAGTACTGTATTTATATTTTTATTAAATAAACATTTTGTGAACTAATTTTACGAATACAATACTAAAACAATTAATTATTATAGTAAACTGTAAATTCAATATTATCAATTTTATACAATAATAAATATTATTAAATTAAATATATAATATGTTCTACTTAGTTTTGACAATTTTACAAAAAAATAAATAAATTTATTTATTATAGATTTTAAAAATGTTATATAAAATAGTTTATTAAAAATATATATTATACAAATTAAGATAATTAAGTAATAAATTTCATTAATATACTTCTTTAAACTAATTTTACAGATGAGGATAAATATAAAAAATCAATTACAAACCAATTAGTAAAATGTTAGAATTAATAATAATTTATGTAAACATATTATTTGTTAATAAATTTGTTATTAATTTTTATGTAAAATTGATTATTAAAATTGACCTAATCTTAAATGTTGTTAATGATATAAATTGGTGGACATATACTTTATTTTGTTAGGCCTACGCTGGACATGAAAGTGACAGAAGCTGTCATCAATACATCAATAAGTTTTAATTGATTGATCAATAATTGTCACATTAATCTACATAAAACAGGTGAAACAGTTTATTGAAAATAATAAATCCATTTTATCCGCACACTGTTTGGTGAACAGTGAGAGTTGTATTTGACTTAATTTATTTATCAGTTGTCCCATTGATTAATGTTAAATAAGTGATGCAATATATATATAGTATATATATAAAACATAGAAAATGTATTATAAAATGATGAAAACATATTTTATATCTTTGGCACAAACATGTAATAAACGTAAATTAAATTTTTAATTAGATTAATTAGATTTGACCAGGACAATTAATTATGTATTATTGTTATTAAAATATTCTATTGTTTATTGCATTGTCTAACAAATGGTTTTTAAAAAAGTACACCCCTTTAGAAATTTTTAATACATTTTTATATTTTTTCAGTACTACTCCACTAAACCTGATGTATAAGTAATCGGATGAACCAATTAATAACAATTTTGTTACTTTTATGTCAATCTCAGGGTTTGTTATAAAAACTAAGTCCACACTTAAGATTGGACTAAATTATTAAGATATTCAATACGTCTGATTAGTGTAAAGGGTTGGTATAATTGTATTGTATTTGAATCATTATCAGGGTTTTTATAGTGGCAGACATAAACAATATATGCCAATTTTGGAAAATGCCTGCCATGCCCTGGACATCTATTTTCATGTGGTGACGCCTATTATTTTTATTTTATATTATTAATTATTTTATAGCATTGTTTGTGCTATCAATTGATTTATACAGTATTATAGTTGTATTACAATTGCTGTACGAATCCAATTAATTGATTACTTTTTTCAAATTTGCTGTTTTCTGTATACAGTATATGTATTGTGTATTTTGTCTCTCTTTCTGTCTCTATATATGTAAGAATAAATATTAAATAAAATACAGTATTTTAAAAAATTTTAGTCTTATATATAGAGATGGGCAAATAGAAAGTTTCTAGAAAGTTTCTCAGGAATAAATTTCTATAGAAATTTAACTTTTTTTGTTATACTATGGGATCCCCATATCTATAGATATTGTAAAACTATAAATATATTAATGAGACACTACTATACATATAATATTATACTAAATAATGTAGATTACTGTATAATACTATATTATACAAATGGGATACTTATATAAATAATTATAATTATTTAATAATAATCAGTTTTGTAAAATTTTATTCACCATTTTATTATATCATAGTTTAATATAATTAAATAAATAAATTTTTTACTTTAATTAATAATTAAAATACTAATACTAATATTTAAATATTACTTATAAAAATAATGTTAAAGATAACAAATATCGAGAAAACAAAATTAACCATGGGGATCCCATAAATAGAAATTTCTTTTAGAAACTTTCTAGAAATTTCTCTATTATTTTATAAATTTATCTTTTTTGCCAACACTACCAACACTACTTATATATAATAATATTAAAAGATTATATGCAATGATATTTATATAATTTTTAGAATATTTGATATAATAATTTATGTTTTAAGTGACTCATTAAATGACTTTTAATTATTTTAATTTAATTTTTATTTCAAAATATATTATATTATTTTATATATTTTGATTAAATTAAAAAATGATTTTATTTCATAAGAAATAAATAAAATTTAATATTTGTTACACAATTCCAGTTTTATCAATTATTTAACACAATAAAAGTTTTTAAATAACAAATACAACATTATATTTTATAATATTAATGATATAATGATATCTAAAAAATTCATTAATAATATATAATTGTATTCATATTTTAGTTTCTATAATTGTATTATTTATAAAACAATAGATAATTAGCACCTGTAGTCAGGTAAATATTGACATTTAAAATTGATATTAAAAATACAATAAATATATTAATATATAGATTTTTGTTATTTTTGTATATTTATTGCAATATTAATTTAGTATAGATTTAATATTTATTAGTGATTATTAGATAGATATTATTGTTTTTATAAAATCACAATCAAAAATAAAAATACATTTTTAATAATAATTTGATAACATAATATTTGTTATAATAAATGTAATTAACTGAAACTTTTTAGATATGTTATTTTTAATGAACTTAAAAATTTTTACTTAAGTTTAATGATAATAATTTATAAAACATTTAATATCAAATAAAATTATTTATTAAATTTAAGATAAACTATGCTATAAAATACCATTTATTTATTGATTTTTTTATATTTAAAAAATAATATTTTTTAGTTATTTTTGTGTTTTGTAAACTTAAGATTAAAATATTAATATTCAAAAAAATGTCATTTTTATTGAGTGATCGCATTATTTTAGTCGACATATTGTCCGCAGTGTTTGGCATCAGTTCTTGGATTGCAGTGAACGGCATTTGGACACAAACACCACTTTTAGTCCAACAATTGCCGGAAAGTTTCAATTTATTATCATATATTGTAGTACTCATACAAGTGGCTAATGTCGGACCAATCATATACTCATTTTTTAAATCTAAATTTTCAACCAAAGTATGCCAAACATAATTTATAATAATATAAAATAATATTTTTTGTTATTGAATAAATTAATTAATAGAAATATTATTAAAAACAATTAGTTATAAATCTAAAAGTTATTTAAATAATTAAGTATAGATTTTATAGAATATGGTTAAAGTATAATAGTTACTAAAATATAAACTAATATAATAAGTATAATAATAATAAATAATTTCAATTAAATAATTAATGATTAAATCAAATTAAACAGAGAGTGGAAGTGCCGTCCATTCATATAATACTATTGATCGGTTCGTTAGCCTGTCTGCTATCGGTCTTCTTTTGGGATCATTTAGCTGTCATTAATGGCACCAAACATTCGGTGGCATTCCTTGCGTTGACTACACTGTTAGCCATTATGGACACCACAACATCATTGCTATATTTCCCATATATGTCACACTTTAAATCTAAATATTTGGTATCGTTAATATTTGGTGAAGGCCTCAGTGGAGTGGTTCCCAGTGCTGTAGCATTGATTCAAGGTATGTAATACATGTATTTAGTCATAGATATTAATTATTATATTTATTGTGAACTTATATTTTGAGGTGTGGGAGGAGAACCCACCTGTAAGAACATAAGCACCGGAAACGATACCTATAAGATGATCCCAGTGTCAGCCGATCCTCGATTTTCTGTTAATATGTTTTATTTGTGTCTTTTTATTTTGGTGTTGTTGTGTTGGTTGGCATTCATTTTGCTCCATCACTTAAATATATGCAAAAAGGAACGGTTAGATAATTATCCCGAAACAGAAACAAATCAAAACACAACTATTGCATCAAATCAACAAATAATTGATTCTTCAATTGAAAAGAGTTCAGATAGTCATGAGATAATATCCAGAAATATGTTTATATACTTACTGTTAGTTCAGGCCTACATCAATGCCGTATCCAATGGAGTGCTTACAAGTAATTATATCATATTTTTAAATAATTTATTTCATCTTAATTTTGGTATTATTTAACATTGTTTTTAAAAACATTATTAGGTATTGAAAGTTATGCAAAAGCTCCATATGGTTATCAACCTTACCATTTAGCCGTACAATTATCGTCTATAGCTAATCCCATATCATGTTGTATTGTATTTTTGTTGAGCACACGTATGCAAAAATTGGTGATGCCTGTATGTGTGTCCATTGGAACGGCATGTGCCATATTTATATTAATCGCTGCCCGTATGAGTCCTACACCTCCCGGTTATAATACAACAGTTGGTAAAGTATTTATAGTGATAGTGTCCATCGCAACCACTGCCAGCTTCTCCTTCTCCAAGACATGTATTGCCGCTATATTTAGAGCGACTAAAACATCACATAAACTGTTATATTATTGCGGTATATCCACACAATTGGGTTCATTTATAGGAGCGGTCATTATGTTTTGTATTGTCAATTATGCCAATGTTTTTCATAGTGCTCCACCATGTTAACTTAAATTTGTTTTATTTTATTTATATAAAAGTACATATTAATAAAATATAAATAAAATATAAAAACAATTAATAAATATAGTATTTGTCATAATAGAAATAGTTAATTGATGTGATAATATATTATTTTTTTAATGGATAACAATAATACTTTATTTTGATTTCCTATATCTTATGAAAAACATAATATTTTTCTTATGATTTTTATAATATTGTAATAATTTCCAGTTAATTAATTACATGCAATCAGACCATGACTACATATGCAATAATCCCCTAACTTTAAAACAAAACGTTATATAATATTAATATTTACAAATTTACAAAAAACAAGTAAATGTTATTAATTTGTATTAATAGAAACTAACTGATGATGTTTGGTCACAGTATGGCCAGTTCGGGTCATCCCTCAAACGTCTAGACCGCAGTAGACTCATCATTACAACGCATCCGATGAGTGATAGTAACGTAATTAACAAATTAATCAAATAGTTTGTTTGTTTTGACATTTTGCTGTAAATTACTTTATATGTAATATTATACTCTATAGTAAATGATAATTTGATACAAAAAATATTATTAATAAATTTTTAAACCATAATTTTATAAAATATTTACAATGATATCATCTACTTAGTTATTATGTAATTAATTATATATTTTTTTAATAATTAAATATTATTTTAACTAATGAATAAAATTGAATTATTATATTTTATTACATTTTTCACTTTTATATATAAATATATCTATAATTACAAATGTATATATATATATATGTGTGTGTGTGTGTGTGTGTGATTAAATGAGTGATTTATTAAATGACTGTTATAAGTCAAATATGTATAACATTTTGTAAATTATTAAAATATTTATTATTTTGAAATTTATTTTAAATTAATAATTTTAGAGATAACTGAAAGAAAAAAGTCACAAATAATAAATGACGACAAAAGTGACCAAAAAATTTCAGAAAAAAAACTTTAAAATGAAAAATGAGATTAAAATCATAAAAATTGATAATAAATGCAAATAATAAACAATCAATCGATACATTGATATTCAGTCTGATTTTTATCCAATAATTTAAAGATTTAAATAATTTATAAATCATTGTTTTTAATATAATTATTATTACATTTATGAAGAGTTAAATTTATATTTATAATCTTAATATTATATTTATATATCATTTTTCTGTTATCAGATAACAACACTTCAAAACAAAGTTTCATTAATATCTATAAACATAAGTTTCATTTCATGACAAGTTCTTTACTAATTTTCAAGTAATAAATTGTAAAAACATAAAAATCATTATTTTATATAATATAGAATTAAAATTAGATTTTTATTTAATAAAATATTTGCGAAAACATTTTTAAATATATTATTATACATAAGTTACTATGATGTGTGATACTACATGTATGTGATATCAATTATAAAATTTTGTTGTATTAGATTGTGTTATATTTGAAATTATTATCAGTAATATTTATTAACATTTAGTAAAAACAATTGTATTTTACTTTGACTGAAGTTTTTTTTAATAATGATTATGTTTTAATAATTTTATAATCAATATGTTTACCTTATTTGATTTGATATTTTTTAAAAATATTAAATTTAATTTAATAAAAAATTTAAAGAAATTATTAATAGATTTTAATTTGTAATTTAGTTTACCATAAATTAAACACATTCATAGATAACATAGATATAATTTAATATATTATTTCAATTATTTTAAAAACTGTATAAAATTTGCAATTATGTGACAAAAACTTTTAATATTATATGATTACCTTATTATTTATATTAATATTTTTATCTCTTAAAAATATAAGTTATAAGTGAAATAAATCCAATAATAATTATCAATGTCATATAAATTGTAAATTATTGTAAATAATTAGTTATTTTCAAAAATAATGTATTATAAAAAAATACAGTCAAATGTGCGCATGAATTAACATAACATGATTCATACTAAACACTATTTGTATTAATACTTTACAATATTTCATATAATGTAATATACTGTAAGTTGTAAATAATTTAATGATAAGTAAATGATTACATAATACTGTATTTGTATAAACAGTTTTAGCATTAAATGTTTTTTTCTAAATATAATAATAATTATTACATATTTATAAAAGTTATTAATTAAATTTGCTAAATAATGATGAAAACTCCGGCATCTATTTTAGCCGATATAAGTATTGCAAACAATGTTAGGGCTGAGTATACTGAAGATGAAAAGGTTGAAGGGGTAGTTCACGCACCGGTATTCACAACCAGAGTTCAAATGGGTATAACTGAGGCCATAGGACGCGGAAGAAACAAGAAAAGTGCCAAACATTCAGCTGCTATGCAATTGATTGAGAAAATTATTAAAAACAATTTGTATGAAATCGAGAATAAGGATCAAGTATTGAAATCCATTGAAGAATATGCACACAAATTGACAATCAATGAAAATCAGGTAAAAACCAACAGATCTGACAATCAAAATGAAACACTCGATGATGAAAATCCATTGACAATACTTCATGAACTGTGTGTTAAAAGTCATTGGCCGACACCTATATATAAAGACATTGGTATCGATGGACCCGAACATAAAAAAATGTTTCACATGAGTTGTACGGTTGTGAACAAACAGTTGACATTCAATGGCAGCGCTTCATCCAAACAACTGGCCAAACGAAATGCCGCACAAATTATGCTAAATATGTTAAGAAGCGATGGGTTTGGCCAACAAAAAGACAATTTGAATGACACAAATAGGACTGAATTTGACACAAATATTATCGACAATTTTGACGAACACTTAATGCCATCGATTGAAAAAATAAATGATTTTTATGATACTTTACCGGACATAATGAGCACTAAAATCGATGAATTACTGACAATGTTTGGCCTAAATATCAATTTTTTAGATGATTTGGATAAAGAAGACGAAGAGTTTGATTATCTGAATGTTTTAGAAAAAATTACTGAATTGTTGGGCTGTTCTGTGATTATCAAATGTAAACCACAAACTAATGTCTCGACTGAATCTCAATATATTATTCAAATAATACCCGTTTCTAGTAATATATGTCAGAAGATGTCTGTTCTTACAGTTAGCGGTTCGCACCGGGAGTTGGAAAGAGCTAAACAAAAAGCTGCGGCAAATGCTATTAAATTATTTCGAAACAAATTAATTAATTAAAATGAAAAGTATTTTAATATTATGTTTATCATAATTATAATATTTTTCAATTAATAATAATTCAATTTTTTATTTTATTAATATTATTTGATTGTAAACAAATATTACATATTAATGTCTTGCAATTATTATTATCATTATTAGTAAATTGAAATAATTAATGAATATACACTAATTGTAATAACTATAATATTAATTTATATTTAGTTTAATATAAATTAATATTATAGTATAAGTACTGTAATTATAATATATTAATTCTAAATAATCAATTTAATATCAACTACTACTACAACTCTTAATTATTTAATATTAGCTGTAATAATATTTTTACGAAAACTATTAAAAAACATTAGATTAATATTTTAATTTATAAAATAATTTATTAGTGCGGCTTATTATTGTGTCAGTGAAACCTTATAACAAATGAGTAGTCCATTTCACACATGGACTTAAAACTTTTAAGTTAAAAGTTTTAAAAAATACAAATGTCAAGTCTAGGTAGGTTTGAACCCGGCACATGCAGCTCAACATTTATGTTATGAGTTGAGTTAGGCTGTAACCTTTTTAATAAATTAAATTTTTAGATAATTATAATATAGAAAATAAATACTATTATAATCTGATGTATTTGTAGACAATAACATAAAATATAATGTTTTATAGAATTTTAAAATATAAATAAAAATACATTTAAAACATTTTTATTTATCAAATATAAACTAGATTTTTAAACAAATATGTTTAAACAACATAAAAATTCAGTAAATAAATAGTAAAAGAATATTATATATTATTTTATTCCATATTGTTGTATATTTTATATACTTTTATATATTTAATTATTATCTATCGGTTAACTACAATAAGATACTATAAATACTAGAACAGGCAATAAAAATCCTTGAAAACAATAGTTTGGTTTTGTAAATAAAGTTAGATTTGTTATATTTTTTGTATTTATTAAAATTAAAGGCTTTTTGTGTTTAAAAATAATCTTTAAAAATCTGCTATTTTTAAATAAAATTTCGTCAAATATAACAAATTACAGATAACAAACTTATTGATAATATTTAGCGAAAGTTTAATATTTAATTGTATTTTCAAAAATCAAATTACATTAAGTGATTATTGTCCCCGTTTTATATTAAAGTGCTTATATGTTAGAAAAATGTGAATTTGTAATTAAATTTATAAATTAATAATCACTAATGACAAAATACTTTTAACTTTTAATAATAATAATAATAATAATTACTAAGCATTTTAATTGAAACAAAGTGTTGTAAAAATGATTAATAAATGCTTTACTCTCACAAATATGTAGACGACGTCTCTTTTTACTGACTGAAGTGTACCTGTATTTTATTATACAGTATTTAAAACAATATAATACTGATATACTTAATAAAAAAGTGAATTTCAGTGACAATTTGAAACTTATATAAAAAATATATGATTAGTTAACAACTGATTTTAATGATTACTAGTTTAGTACAACCATTAATTTGGTTACACCTTTTAGACTATTCTTTATGAAATTATATTATTTTATTACAATATTTGCAGAATTGTTGCCATATCTTCAATAATAATAATATAATATAATTGGTTGAAATATACTGTTTTTATAATACAATATAAGTGGTGATACCTCTTTAAGTTGGTAGTGCTTATCAGTATATTGTATAAACATATATACATTACTTGCTATATATTTATTAATTAATATTAGTAATAATAATATTATTATTGTTATTAGAATTATTAATATTATAAGTTATAGTAAAATCATAATAACTTATGATAAGAGACAGTAATTGTGATCATTAAGTGTGTGACACAATAGTTATATTCAAAGACAATTACAGTAGGGTTTTGATTTCATTGCGACAAATAATAATAAACTTATAGATTGATAGCTGGTTTGCCATCAAATAAATGTATGCCAACTATCACGAAGACGACGATTGACTGCAATTAATGCTATTTTTGCTATAAGTTTCACAAAGTATTGCGTGAAAAAAAGTTTTTGGTGTCAAAGAGTGTACTCATTATTGTGTCGATAGTATTAAATCAAACAATAATTACTATTTAATTACTAATAATAATTATATTTGTGGTGAAACCAGTAGTAGTTGTTATTGTAGTCTTAATAAGCAAATTATAAATCAGAAGAAGAAGATGTCCGCCACCGAAGTCGACCATACTTTGGCAACACCTACCAGTCCATCACTAGATGACGATAACAATCAACCAATTGCTGCAAAACGTGTGTCCAGTCCTGAACCTGAAAGCAATGAAGAACATGAAGAAGTGCAGCAAAATGGCAGCAAAGATACGGCTGACGACTTCATTCGTTATGAGGAAAGAAAACTTATTGATCGTTTGAGTCAAATGATGGACAAAGAGTTTTCCACACATACCGGTGCTGAAAGTCGATGGAAAAATGGAGAAAATGAATCAGAACAGCATGTGGTGGTCGCAGAGACTCATGAAGACAAACATGCAAAGCCAAACGATGATCATAACGAAAACCACACAAATGGATCAGTTGATGACTTTTTAACACAAGAAGAAGGCAATAATCAGGAGCAGGACTCAGAAAAAGATGACGAACACAAACCTCACAGATTTGCGCCGTCAGATGACGAGTATGCGGATCAGAGACACAGTGTTATCAATGAAATTCAGAGTATACTTACCAGTAATCCTGAAATTCACGAAAACATCAGAGATAATGAAACCACTGAAACCACTACCCATGAAACCCATGTGAAACACGAGAAACACGAGGATAATCACGAAAATCATATTCCGATTGTCGTTCATTCAGAGGAAAAGCATGAATTGGTTGATGATAATCATGAAGTTGACATTGAGACAGATATTACGGTCGGATCAGCTGTTATTCAAGAAGAGATCAATCATTACACTGAAGATCCGGTTGAAAATCGCAATCAACGCGACAATCACTTTGAGATCGGAACCTATGGGGCAACCAATGGAGACAAGAATAACAATACTAAACATTTGAACGACGAGGAAGAGGAAGATGAGGATGAGTTCAAAGAGATGGCCGGCTTTAAGAGCACTCTGAAGAAGTGGTCGTCACACGGAAAGGGAGATTCAAATAACAACACCAACAACAACAACAATATGGATGGATCACAAATGTCGAGCGCAGATAAGTTTAAGACATTAAAACAAATTAAAAGAGGAAACACTAGGAGTCTGATGGAGAGATTTCAAATACCAAAATAAATATAATTGTCTTTCTATTAGTTAGCTTTGGGGGCGTTTAAAAGTGAGAGAAAATATACGATAAAATTATTATTAGTATTAGTATTATTATCACTACTTCAGATTTACATTTATCAAATAAAATAGATATGAAATTATAGGGAAAAATTAATGGGATATCGGTTTTTGAGATTAAATAATTAATATTTAAACAGTTTTTTCATTTTAATTGTTATTTAGATTTTTAGGACATATTAAGAATATTTATTTTCTTTAAATATAATATTCTAAATACAAATAAATAAATATATATATATATATATATATATAATATATCGTACATGTATTTTAAAGTTATTTTTTTAATAACTTAGATAGAAATTGCTTATTAAAAATGATCATGCTTATTTTTATTAAAAAATAAATTTAGCAAACTTTAATTACTTTTACTAATGAATCAATTAATATTATCTGTATAATTAATTTATAATTTTTTTTATAATATTTATTAATTATTATTTTAATTGAAATATATATTTATGATTGTGTTTTTTAAATAACCGCTATAAAAATATTAAATTTAAGTAAATATATATTACCTAGTATATTATATATTGCTTTATTTTTTTAACATTTATTATATTTATTGTAAAAATTTGTTAATAATCATAATGATAACTATGAAATTAAGTCTAATAAAACTATAAAACTAACTATATTTTATTATTTGTATGATCTTAAACGATTTAATTAAATAATTACAAATTACATAAAATTAAAACAATTTAATTAAAGCTATTTTCAAAAAATGTATAATTCAATTATATATTAATCTGGTATAAATAAAATAATTATTTAAAATTTAAATTAATGTGTTAAATTTTCACAATTTATATATTTATAATTAATTTTTATAAAAATTGATTAAAAAGCTAAACAGTAGTGAAAATAATATAATATAAATTGTCATATAATGACTATAAATAAAATCTTAAAATTTTTAACAAAAATTAATTTTTTATTGTTATGTCGCCAAATAGCTTAAAATAATCGCAAATTCATTATTTATTAGAAATAATAATAATTATAATTTAGAAGATTAGATAAAACTCTCTAATATTTTAGTCATTTTATTTACAGTAGATCTGCTTTAAAAAACTTTTTATTTATTTATTATTTTCTTATTTAATTCATATAACATTTTTAAAATAATTTACTTTTTAATGTAAATAACAAAACATTTTAATTATAAATAATTTAACTATTATATTTAACATTTATCTTAATTAATAAGTAATAATATCCTATATAATAAAACCATTAAATATAATAGTTTTTTAATAGTATTTTTGTTAATTTAAATTAAATTAACCATGTTAATTAGATAATAAGGACTTTTTTATAATAAACTAAATTTATACATTTATTGTTAACTTTTTGATTTATAAGTGAATCATTGATAAATTGATTAGTAATTAATGATTTTATAAAGAAACTAATGTTAAGTAGACGATAAAAATAAAACGTTATATAAATAGATTGTATAGCAATTAAAATATATCTAAATTTAATTTAAATTTATAACTATTGTACACCAATTGTGCTGCACATCTACAGTAAATTATATAATATAATACTGATTATAATGTAAACTATAATTTTTTAGAAAATAATTCAGCATTTAAAATTAACAAAATTAAATTAATGTTTTTATATTAAAATTATTCATATTATTTGAGTTAATAAAAATACAATGGATAACTGATATTATGTTACTAATTTTGCGTGCAATAGATATTTGAGTATTGCGTTACTAAATATAAGAAAATGAAAACAATAGTAAATTATATTATTTTCATTTTCTTATATTTAGTAACGCAATACTCGATTATCTATTAATTAATAAATCAATGATAAACACTTAATATATTGTATTACTTATAGTAGCTTTGAATGTTTATCATTATTTTCAATTATTTATCTAGCTCAATTCAATTAACTAATATTTAGATTTATTAATTAATTTTTTTATAAATTTTAGTTATATCATAGTTATATCCTAAAAACTTCATAAATAAATGATTATAATTTGCAAGAATTTAAAATAAATGCTATATTAAAAAAAATTTGTATTAACAAAGTTATATAAATATTTGATTTATATACAAATAAAATGGTGTTTTTCATATATAAATAATATTAACAATAATAATAATAACACACAACTCGTACTCTTCATCAGCAGTGGTGGTTAACTAATGGTCAGATCTCATACTTTTAGTTAACTTAATATTTTTGTATTGCTTTAACATTTACTTTTATATACAGTATTAGTATCGATAACTACAAAAAACTTTTTTTTAAATTTATGTTATAAATTTATAATACACTCATATATTTAATGTTATTTCAAAATAGTTTTGTTGCATTATTAGATATGTTTTTAAAATAATTATAATTAGTTAATATTATAAACGACATAACTTTCGCAAAAATAGTATATATACATATATATAATAAAATCACATACTTTGAAAAATTTAGTTAAAAACTCTTTAAAATTACGGTAAATTAACTATAATTTTTGTTATATTTGGTCTAAAAATTATTAATATTATTACTAAATATTATCATTGTTTATATTAGTATTATATAAACATATTAACGAAATGATGATACAGTCGATTATTATAATACAGTAGATATTAATCATCAATAATTGTATTTATCATTGAGTATATTAAATATTTAATAATTTTAAAACATCATACAAAACATTATTTATTGAATGTTTAATAATTAGAATAAAATCTAATAAAATGCATTATTACAATAATTATACCAATTTTGATATTAAAAGTTTATTATTTAATTATATATTCATAATTTGTTATAAATTAAAATTGAAATACACAATTATTTATACATGATAAGAAATACCATAATATAATAGAAATTAAAATAATTGATTTAATTTAATCGATATAATAATGACTTAATATTATATAATATTATAATGGACTATATATCACAGGTATATATATAAAAGAGAATTAAATACAAGAAAACAATTGAAAATTTTAAAATATCTAATTATATGATTTAATTGTTTTTATCAGAGTATAATAAAAATAGATTTTGCAATTTATAGAAAATTAAAAAAGTCTTATATAATTAATCTAATATTAATTTCATATAAGATTACAGTAAATATTAATTATAAATTACTATTACTATAAGATTATTAAAAGATAAGATCGATAACCAATTTGTTGTTAACTTTCGAAAATTATTAAATTTTACTTTAGATAAACTTTTCTATAATAGAAATCACTTACCGGTAATTAAAAATTAAAATAATAATCTAAATAAAAAATACTAAATTTAATAAAATATTAAATTCTAAACGATTCCTGTTTTCCGTCGATATGTCTTAATCTCAGATAAACATCAGTACCGATGCCTTGCATTGACTCTATTGTCAATTTTCCGCCCAAGTATTCAGCGTACGCCCGACTGGTAGGCAAACCAAACCCGAAGCCATGCATTGGCGAAGCACTGGCCGCAGAGTCTTTCATTATCTGACCCAATATGCCTCCATCTAAGCGACTATCAATGGTCTCACCAGCCGTACTGAAGTGGTAATGAGTGACCAAATCAACCAAATGATGTCTTATACCACCGCCTCTATCAGTGATTCTTATAATAAAATCTGTGTCATTGGACGCTATTGTCACAGATATAGGCGGTAATGTTGGTGAGTCCACGTGTGCCTCAATAGTTGCTCTATTGTGTCATAAAAATTCATTTTATCATTAAAATTCATTTTTAAAAAAAAGATAAGAGAGAGAGAGAGAGAAAATGACCTAAATATAAAATACTAATTGCCTTAATATATGATTTGCAATTTTACAACAATTTACTAAAATATTGTAATTTTCATTAATTTTATATAAATCTAAAATTAGAAATTACTTTAAAATGTAAATATATTGTTCACAATGTATGTCAATTTTATATATTAAATGACCTCATTATAAGTCCAACATAAAAGTTAATAATACTTTAACTTTTTTAAAGAAAATAAATAATAAAAATTATTTCCATTTTCAATATACTCTCATTGATTATGTGATTATAAAATGATAATTAAATGCATACCGAACGGCATTCTTTAGAAGCTCTGGTAGTATATAATCTAACGGAGTTTGGATATAAGGAAAGGCAACGTTCACGTGACCATTGATCCGGAAAGGAGGCGCCCGTCCGTAATGGTGTTCACACATATTTGCCACATATTCGCACCAGTTTTCCACCACATCCTTGGGTCGCATCGCAACATTAATAATGCCCACATAGTTAGCCCGTTCCCTATCATCGGGTTCAGCAAATGCTAAATGATGCTCACAGAGCATACGTATACCCAAACGAGAGGTCAAAGTTTGATCCAAAAATTGTCTCACGAGGTCTTCATTCTGAATGTCAAAATGTTAATAAACTAATAAAATCTTATTTAAAAATAATAATATAATACCTGAATATGTTTTCGACACTCACGAAAACCTTCGGCCAGTTGTGTGACAACATTCTTATGTGTTTCCAGTAATTGTCTCAAAAGATTTGAATAACCCTTTTCAGACTCGAAGTCAGTTATCTTCAATACAAATCAAAAATTATTTTAGTTTAATCTGTATCTCATTGTGATAGCAGTATATAAGTACCGGCGGAAACTCTGATAACATATAAAAAGCTCGGATATACATCTCATGGACGGCTAGTATCGTAGGATTGCATCCGACCAGAAATGGTAGCGCACGGAACCCAGCGATTCTATGAGCGATACGCACCGGTAGCTCTTTTTGCAGATACAATGCACTTCTCTATTATTAACAATTTTGAAAATTAGTAAAACTAAATATTTGTCAAATAAATAAGGAAATTACATGTTTTTTAGTTTTAAATTTATTTATAAGTAAGTATTTGTAAATATTATTAAATTAATAATATTAATGATAACTTTCAAAATATAGAATAATTTCAAATATTTAATAATAAATTATATATCAAAATTAACTAATAATTGATTATAAAAATAATTGCAAATTTAAAAAATAAATATTCTATTATTGTTATTTTAATTTAAACAATTTAATTTAATTTAGAAGTCTTTTAAAACAATTTTGTTTAATTAAATAAAGTAAACAAATATATATTAAGAGCAAATTTATTTTGATAATTAAGTTTTATGATATGAAAACTTGAAAACTCTTTTTCAATTATTGTATAAAATGGGAATTTTTATTTATAAATAGTTAATTGAAAAATCAATACAAACCAATAGATGACTGCCATCAGGACTTTTACCCGAATATAGTATCGTTGCCGGCGTTAGTCTCACGGATGGCTATAAATAAAAATATACTTATAATTAATGTAAATAAAAGGCATTCAATACAAGTGATTAATTCAATTTTTTTACTTTCAATCAATAATATTGTCTAAAAGTTGACGTACTATAGACTTTTATTTTTAGATTATCTTATCATTTAATTTAATGTTTACATAATATATACAACCCATATGTCATATATAGTATTAAAGTTTTATTTATTTTTTAATATAAGTAATTCTAACAAATTTATATGCATTCAATAATGTCTAATATTAAATTAAGTAATATCTATCCTAATATAATTACGTATCAATTATATTTATATATGACCCATATATACTGTATATATATATATATATATTAAGTTATACATAATGTCAATCAAGAATATAGATGTATATTTTAAAGTAATTATCTCTAACAAAATTAATATGTCATTCATTCACCTACCAATTAATTAATCATTTAATTTAATTTATATATAGTTTTTTTTTGTACAAAAAACTGATATACTGTCTGGACTTTAAGAGTATACACATTTTGCTTATAAATTAATTAATTAATTGGCAAATATCCGGCATTTAATCATTTGTTAATAACAGTGCAGTAGTATTGTATTGCACTGCTCTGTACATCCATATTGCATGTGACACTCACACCGATTAGTCTAAATATTAACACAAAATTATGTAATAATACTTAAAAAAGCGTGTAATGCATACATGCTGTACATATACTATACTGTATATACATATACCATATATATATATATATTATAAGGATAGCATACGCATCATATAAAAGACCAAAAATGACAAAATCTAATCATAAACTCTAATATACTCATGATTTATATGTTTAATAAAATTTGTTTATTAATAATTTTTTTTATATATAAAATCTTATTAACTTTAATTGTTAATTTGTATGATTATCAATTTTAAGCTCATATGACATTTGCAAAAATGCAGACTAATTATTAAAAATATTTCATAACTTTCAATGTTACCAAAATTTAACGGTTAAGCAATTTAGTTTAGTTAATAATTACTTATATTGATTAATATTTATTTAATGAATTTGATTATAAGTACTGTTGGTTATTAAACAATATTTGTTAATATAATATCATAATAGCAAATATAATAAAACAACTAGTTTTATTTTTAAATTTTTTATATAATATATAAAATACACATTAAATATAACGTTAAGACATTTAAATAGCATTCAATAAAAATATCAAAACAGACAAATACTATCATTGATACTAAACTTGTAACAGACATTGAAAACGGTTTTTAAAAACAACAAAACACACACACAATTCAATATATTTTTATTTTAGTTAACATTGAAAAAGTTTTTATTTTTTTGCAATTTTTCTTTTTTGATAAATTTGTTAATTTTTTACTTCTATAATCTACTGTACAGTATGTATTAAATGCCATTATTAAACTTTTCACACATAAATCTATCGTTAGATTAATTAAATTATTATTAATATTTATATTTATATATGAAATACATGATTATATAATTAATTGAAAAAAATATTAAAAATTATTATTGTGTTTGTAATGCAAATAAATATCTTTGGGATAATACAGTATATAGTTATCACTTGAATAGTTTTATCAATTAATAGCCAACATATCTATTAGACATACCTTAGCGGCTGCGATATCGATGGCCGACTGATTGTAAAACCAGTTAACACTCCTTGAGACGGCACAACTTGAGTTACCATTTCTATAGGGGGTACCCCCTGGGCTACCGTTGTTAATGCTATAGTTACCATTCGGCCCATTATTATTAAAGCTATACTTTGTGTGACCATTAGTGCCATTAGTATATGTCTTGGTCTCGATCTCATGACTGGACGTCATAATAGTCCGCACAGAAGGCTGTCGACTATGTGTCCCATTGTTTAACACAAATTGAATCAAACGATTTGTCGGCGATTTCATTGTCATTACTGTTAATTCAGTAAACATTTTGTCACTTAATCTCAAAGTTATTACAGTATTAATAGTCACTCGCGTTATATATTATATAAATGAAATAAAACTTTTTTTTATCGACAATAAATTTGTAATTTATTTAATTATTTTTAATTAAATTAAAAGTTTAGCTAAACTTCTTATAGAGTTTATGCCAACAAAACATTTTTGTATATAACATTTGATGCATTTTGTTAAACATTTGACAGTATGTGGCAATCAATGAACTCTTCATATAATAATAATAGAGACTATCGTTTACACGACTTTTATTATAATCACTTACTATAGCAGTAGTAGTAGTAATAGTGGTAATCATATTAGGAAACCAATGGAAAAAAATGATCAAAAAATCCAATAAATATTTAATTTCAGTTTAATATCAAAAAAATCAAAAACCAAAACAACAAAAATTGTGTAAAATAACTAAATTTAGCACAAATATTGCACAACAAGAAAAAAACACTTATATAATAATAGTAAACATATTTTTGGTAATGAAACTAATTTTGTTGTTTGATTTGTTTGCAGACAAAAATAATAATTACTATTAAAAAAGACAACTATTGGACAAAATAATACTAATAATATTTTTTTGTTATACAAACTCAATGTTTCACTTAATGCTCTCTTTATATAAATGTATATTCAAACAGATCTCGTCTTTCATGGCTTTTATATACAACTTTTTAAAAGGCATACATACTATAGCTATAGCATCACTATATAAAGCTAACAGTGCCCGTAGGCTCTGTATAACTGCGCTCCTATTGCGAAATTTTTGAATGAATTGAAGTACTCAAAGATTATCCAATGCCACTATAGCAGGCACTGGTAGGTTCACTGATACAGCTGATAGCATACAATGTTATACGTGAACACCGGGACTTCAAGTTATGGGCTCTTATACATAGATTTTTAGTTTTATCGCTAATTACAAATAGTATCAGGTTAAATCACGTAATTTATTAATGAACATTTTTTTTCATCCAGTACACTAATGTTAATTCTAAATATACTACTGTATAATATATAAAAAATAAAATACATTTATAAAATGATATTTTGTAAATTTACTGTACAATACATTATTCACATTCATATATAAACTGCATTTGTAATTAAATATTATTATACAGTAATATAGGATTTTTAAAATTAAAATAACTTGAATTCATTACATTCACAATTACATAATTATTAATTATATAAAATAATATATTATATAACTTACACGACACATATTTAAAGTGTTACTATAATATAATAGTTTTTTTGTTGTAGAAAAGCATAGAATAAACAATAGTATTTGCAGTACTAAAACAATACATTATATGCAATATTAATAAAATTATTGTACTGTACTGTAGATTGTAGAGAGTGTCTACAAAGTTAATATTAAATTAATGTTATGATACGGTCATTCAACTTATACATGGATTTATTGACAGCATTACTAAAAATAACCCATGTACATTTTGAAACATTTTTTGTTTTTTCCCCTATAAAGACAACAACAAAAATGTTCAAATTTTCCATATATTTTATTAGTATTTTCTAATCTACGGTAAATTACAAATGAAAATACACATTAAAATTTTCTTTTTATTTATTTAATCGCTAACTTATCCAAAATAAATTAAGTTTATGTACATAAAATATTTATTGTAATTACTGTATGAATGTGCTAGCTAGATTTATATTTGTATACAGTAGACTAAAATAAATATACAGTATTTGTTATGTAATTTTATCATATTTATATTATTTCTAGTTTATTGCACAAAAAAGTTACTAAATTTTCTAAATTTTATTTTTTTTACTAAATACTTAAAAATATATTTATACTGTATTAGCTATAAAACATTTGAATTGATTTAAGTATACATAGAAATGTTGATAACCTTGGCTATAGTTATTAGAGATGATTTATATTATGAATACCTATACCCAATAGTCGATGGCATTTATCTAATAATGCTGTAATGACAGCACGTGTACTACGAGTGCTAAGTCACATGAATTGGGAACACAAACTGGTAATTGACTTTAATATATACAATATATTGTAAGTCTTTATATAATTTTAATGCCAAACTGCCGGTCAAAACCAGAACCAACTTAACATAGAGACATACATTTCTATAAAGAAATTAAAATACAGTATTTATAAACTATACTTAATATTAGGACAAAAGCCTTTGTAGGGCTGAGCCATTAAATTATATAATCCAGGTAATACAGTATATACAGTATACGTAATATAGTTATATTATATGAAATGATTGTCATCGTAATTACTATAAACCAGGAAATGCAATGAATAGTATATTTGATGATCAATAAAATTAATTGATAAAAAAGTTAATTTAATAGTAAAGCTATACATTTTTTCTATTATGAATATGTTTTTGTAATTTCTATTTAAATTAAATTTATAAATCTAAAAAATCAAATTTTTATTAATCAATATTAATATTTTTAAATATTATAGAAAATTTTTCATTAAGTATACATAATATATTTTATCTGTAAATAAATATGGTTATTAATAGAAATGAAAATAATTAAGTACTTTATTATAAAATATTATATTAAACAACTGTATTTTGACGTATCAAAAAACTTTACATTTAAATAAAATAAATATTTATTTAAATATTGTTTAAATTTTTGTTTTATAATATTTAACCAAGTCTATTTAATGTTTTAAATATAATATCATTGTTATATTTATATTTTATAATAATAACTGATTATATAATAATTGACAATTAATAGTATAAAATATACTATGTGTTATAACAACGATATTTTTACAGTGTCATTATAAAATTAAATTAAAAAAAATTCTAATTAATTATTATTTTTTTTAACTTTAAATCTTTACAAATATATTATTTGTCACAAATTTTTAACATTTATTACATATGACAGACTAGACATTAAAGTAAAACAAAAAATAAAACAAATTATATACAGACAGTACATACAGATATTTACATAATAATCGAAAATTATTATAACAATTATGAACATACAAAACAATTGACAACAAATATATGTTAACATAAATTTACGAAAAAACTTTTGATGATTTTAAAATAATGAAAATATTGTGGCTTATAAATTGCATGTCATGTAAAATAACAGCATAGATATAATGTAAACGTAGGATAAGTGTGTTAACCGTAACCAAATCCACCCAAACCTCCGTGTAATCCACCGAAACCGAGATTATGAAACTTTGCTTGTTTTATATACTTTAATGTTAACAATGGGTCATGTATTACTGGTTGATGAATAATCCTATAATTGAATAAAGATATTATCTAGTTAATTTAGCAATAGCATACTAAATGTTAAGTATAGTTCATACGGTATAGGTAGAGGAAAAGGGACCGGGATCACTTTTTTCTTTTTGGTTGCTGCGGCCGCTAAAGCAGCGGCTCCGAGGGCGGCGCCCTTTTTCTTCAAATGATGTTTATGTCTGAATAGGAAATGAAATAATTGCCTCTTAAAGTGGTGATCAGTAAACCCATTGCACCGATAGATCTCATCGTATATCACACAACACATAACAAACAATAATGCAGTCGATAATCTCATTTTTCAAATTTCAAATACAAATAAAACAAAAAACAAACAAAAATCAATTTCTACATTCAAACACAAAACTAAAAATCAATTGCATTAAAAAGTTTAACTCATTTTTCAAATAAAAACTAAATCACATTATTATTATTATATATTAGTAATAATAAAAACTTTTGTTTCGTGTGTCTTATAAAATGAAATGACAATATTTTTTCTAATCTTTGTATTTATATAGTGTGTGACTCTAATCTATATAAAGTTGTCATAAAAACATTATTATATTTAAAAAAATGTTATTAATACAAACAAATATAATTTATTTGTATTTATTATTATTATAATTTAAGTAAAAGTGTTTTTCCTACTATTTTATGGACACTTTTACTTCGTGAACACTTATCTCTTATTGGATTATTACATATAAACACTTTAAATATAATTAATAATAGGGAAAACAAGTGGGGGTGTTATGAGATGTCGGTGCGACAGTCCGTTTCCACTGTCCATAAATAGTAACTATTTTTATGTTTTTCTCACAAAATATATCTAATAATTTAAATTATAATTTAAATTTACAATACGGAACCAAAATAACTGGAAATAAAATGATATCTAAGTTTTGCCACAATTTATTCATCTATAATTTTTTATAATGATAATAATAACAGTTATATATAATATTATGCATTCATAACTTTTATTTATAGAATCAAAAACATAAAAATTAATTAAATGTCAAAAACAAGTAAACAATTTTTATAAATATATACATTAAATAAATGTGATTTTTTGTATGACTGGCATTACTATCCATATCATAATCAACTGTCCGAAACTTTTAGGTCAGTATTACTTTAATTTTATGTTTTCTCGCAAATTGTTACTTATTTTAATGTCATTCATAAGTAAACTACTATTTATTTAATGATTTTAATATTTATGTAAATTATATAATACTATACAATTTAAATAATAATATTCATAAAAATTAAGATTATGTATTTTTAGTTATCTGTATTTTACAGTATAATAATAAATATACAGATTTATATATTACAATTTTAGATAAAAATCTAATCTAATAACTTTTAAAAAATAATCATAAAAATATTATTAAGCACACTCAGATATAATTTATTATTTACAATATTAATTATTGAAATTAATTATAATTCTTGATTATAAATATAATACTTTATTTAAACAAATAATACAATTAATTAACATTATTTAAAGTTACATTTTATAACATGCACTAATAAAATATACAAAAAAGTAAATTATTAAATAAAATAATCAATTTAAAAACATTTATTTATTATAAAAATTATGTGTATAATATATTTACAGGACTAGAATATAATGTTTTATATTTGAAAACAATTTTTAAAAATTTTTAATCCCATCACCACTGATAATACCAACACCATATCTTAAAGATTATATTAAATTATAATAATTATAAATCAATTTTTTATTTCTCATAAAAAACATTAAAATTTATAAATTTTATATAAATTTTTATTATATGATTATATAAAAAAATATATATAAACCAATGATAAATATTTTGTAATTTTGAAATATATGGCGTAATGAAGAATTTTTGAATGAATTTTTTATGTATTATAAAATATTTTTAGTATAATTTCAAATTATTTGTCTAAATCTATACACGATTATCGTCTCCCAAACCCACCAAAACCAAACCCGCCTCCCCCAACGCCTCCACCAAATCCTCCACCAAAGCCTCCACCTCCACCCCCTGCTCCATGAGGTCCAGCAAAGCTACCATGGAAAAATGGAGGAAAGGGAGGACCAACTATAGGTGGTTGAAGTACACTATGAAAAATTCATTAAATATAAGTAATAATTGATTAAATTTTTTTATAATACTTACTCAACAGTTATTGGAATCGGTATCGGAATCGGTATTTTAGTTTTTCCATAAGTCATAGCCAAACCAAGGAGTGCTCCCTTTTTGACGTACGGAAGATATTTCAAATATTTATGATATTTACCATTTGTTTTGCATATTATTAACAAAACAATCAAAAATACAAAAACTAATCGTTTAAAATAAAATCTCATATTTAGTGATTTTTTCGTTGATTTTTGTTTTACATAAAATCACAAAACAAACAAAAAATTATTAATACAAGAGTTTATATTTTTGACAATCGTTTAATTTCTCACGATTTGATTAACAAATAAACTGAGTTTTCTAAAAAAACTTTTACTTAACAAATATTATGCTTTAATAAACACTTTTGAAAAATTAATTTTTATAATAAAAACTTTCTCTACCGTCCATTCATTGGACACCCAATAGTTTATTGCACTTTCTATCTAATCACGTGATTTGCAAGTACTGTACCGGACTATTGCCAACATATTTTTAATTTAGTTTATAAATAAACCAAAATATAATACAATTTTTTATAAAACATATTATTAAAAGATATGGTAATAATTCCTATAAAAAATATTAATACTTTATTTTAATTAAATATTTTTAAAATGATTATTAAAAATTTTAGTAAATAAAATAAAGAATTTTAATTATATGTCAATTCAAAATATTTTAATTTTAAAGATAGATTCAATCAATACAGTATTGTTTTTATAATATTACTTAATTAATATATTACAATTAAATTATACAGTAATAATTATAGATACTGTATTATATAAAATAAAAATTTAAACACTATTTAACTTAATTAATATTATGAATAAGGGTTATAAAAACATTTCTTTTATTTTTTATATAAACAAAATAAGCAATTTTTAATTAAATAACAAAAATAATACGTTTATTGTTAAATTCAACTTTATTTTTAGCAAATAACATGTAAAATAGACTAGACACAAATATTAATTATATTATATAAAAACAAACCAAAATACCACAAAGATTATTGCAATTTTTGTTATTTTATATAAACATGTATTATTATAATATACTGGTATATAATTTATATATAATATTTGTATTATCTATATATAAATATATTGATATTAAGAATTATTGTATAAATTTTATTTAATTAAAATATTTGTTAAAACAATGATGATGACATTAATCTTTATATACATTTATTTAACAGTTTATAAGACATAATATAGTAATTTATTAGCCATAACCAAAACCGCCACCCCCACCAAAACCGCCACCGAAACCTCCACCAAAACCTCCACCCAAACCGCCACCAAATGGTGCGCCCAATGCACCGCCCCATCCACTGGCACCACTGTAATAAGTGCCGGGACCACCAGGACCAACTCCAGTAAAACCTCCCGGACCAAGCAATCTTCCGTAACCTTTGCCCACACCTATTACCACAGGTTGTGGCGGTAGAAATGGTGGTGGTTTTGGAGGACCAATAATGGGCGGCGGGAATAATCTATTAATTTTTATAAAGTAAAATATTTTAGTAAAAATCTATTTTTGGATTATAAATTGAAATATGATATAAAAATTATGAATATCATTAATAACTTACTCAATTGGTATAGGAATAGGTATGGGTACTATTTTCTTGCCTCCCAATCCTATACTGGCCAGACCTGCAGCGGCCACCGCACCTTTTTTGATGATTGGTAACAGATATTTTAGGTGACTATACGACTGGCATCGGGTGATCAAACCCAACACTAGGACGAGCAGTATTTTCATCAATGAATATCTCATGTTTTAAAATAATTTTTAACACAAAATCAATACTTTTTAAAATAAACTTTATTATTTAAAAACTATTATTTTTGTTAGATTTTGTAAACTTTTTTTGAAAACATTTTACTATAAAAATCAACAATAAGTGAGAACTTAGAGAAAACTTTTATTTACACCATTCATAAACTAAAACAGTTTGACTGTCTTTAAATGTTTGTATGTTTAACTAAACTAAAAATAAATAAATGTCAACAAAAAGATACCAAAAAAATCTATTTGAAACAAAAATTTACATTTTTAGTGAAACAAAAATATATTTCTTAATATTTAATATAATTTTTCTGTTCTATATTTAGTTCAACAACTGATTGTTAAAATAACTTTTATTATAAAATCAGTGGACAGTAATTATTGAGAATATAATAAAGTGTATATTTTTTAAAAACTTATTATTATAATGTACTACTACTACAACTAATAATAATAATAATAATACTAACTTTAAGTGTTATAATTTTTTTAAGAAAAATATTTGTGTTACTATTATTAGTGTTTCAAAACAGTTTTACCTATTTTTTATTATCTAACGGTGCGACACACGACTGACCACTTAAGCTAATATAGTATGTGTTATTAACATTAATATTGTGCTTATGTTATTGTTAATGTATGGGCCATACAGTATGGCATAATAAAATATATTAAGTAATGAGTGGGAGTGTCATAACAAATAATGGGTTGAGTTATGATATCATATAATTTATACATTTTTATGTATACAATGTTATTTTTATTATAATTTTCAATTATTTTATTTTTATTTAAATTAAATACATGTAAATTATTTGAGATTATAGAGTGCACTACATGTTACACTAAATTAAAAAACATTGAAAACTTGAAGTTAAAGTTTAGTATAATTAAAATAAGTTAGATATTTGCTGTTAAACTAAATATTTCTGTTTATTATTTAATTTAACTAAAGTTTTGATAGGAAGTCACATCAAATCTGTGCATTAAAATAATACAAATCACAATTTAGCAGAAAATTACTAATCATTTTTCAAATAATTTACTCATAACTTATTTATTTTAATAAATCTGTAATTTTGTTGATATACTATCCTATAATATAGTAACTATGATATATAATGAGACTATTGAAGCAATAATAAACTATTATAATTTTATTATATCACGAATTTAACAATTATTTGATAATAAAAGTGGATAAATGTTACGTTCAAATAGGAAATCTATGAATTGATAATATTATGTTTAAGTATTGGTCACAATTAACTACTGTAATGTTAAAATATTTTTTATTGCATTAATTTTAAATTAATACATTGTTTTATTATATTTTCAATTTGATTTTAATATAATAAATAATAGATATTAGGTAAATTTAATTTATAAAATCAAAATTAAATGATAGAAAACAAACAGAAATGTAGGTTATATTATATAATATAATGTTAAATAATATTCGATAAAATACTTAATTACTAGTTTTAAACCATTGGCATTGATTTAACTGATATTAAAAATTGATTCTATAATATAACTAATCAATAAAAATTATAATACAACTATATATTGTTATTAAATAAATAAATGTAATAAAATGTAGTAATTGATCATTTTTTAAAACTAGTGTCAAAATAATTTTAATAGATTGATATAACTATTTCTTATTTTAAACTTTGTTTGTTTAAAATATTTTTTATACTTTTTAAGTAATTAAACATTTATTTGTTGTGTCTATTCTTATGATAATAAAGTTTATATAGATATTACTTATTTTATAAGTTTCTAATTTGACATAAAATAAATATACATTTATATAGTAAATTATGATTAAGCTTAATAAATTCACTACAATATTTAACATTATAAATATTGTTGTTTTTTATTTTACTTTTACATTTTCATTTACATTACAAAAATTGTCGTAAATTTTTAATAGTTTATTATACTTTCATTTATGCTGTGATTAAGATAACAGATAACTTTTATTTAATAAGTTATTATCACTCGTAACCAATATTCGGAAGGTATATCATATAACTATCTATTAATATATCATAAATAGGAAATTGATAAAATAAATTATATATAATAGACATTAACAAAATTATGGACTAATTTGATATTTTTGTCACTGTATTTATAAATTAATAAAAATTACTTTTATAGTTAAATTAAATGAGTAGTATACTTTTTTGAAAGAGTTAAGTGTTAATATTAAAGACATATCCACTTTTATTACATTTTTAAATATTACATATTACAATTGTTTAAATTTTTGTTAATTATTAAACACATATTATTTAATGAGATAAACGCAAACAATAATAATATATTTTATAAATTTAGGACACAATAATAGTAAATTAGAATTATTTGTGAAATAATTATTTACTTTATTAAACAAGACTTTTACAAATAAATATTTTATTGTTTAAATTATTGGCAAAATGTATACAATTGGCAATTAATTAGGTTTGATAATGTCATGAACTTTCTTTCTCTCTCTCTCTCTCTCTCTCTCTCTCTCTCTCTCTCTCTCTCTCTCTCTTTAATAATGATCTCACGCTTTGGTTGAATTGTATTAATTTATTTATAAGTATAACAAATAAACAAAGTATTTTGTGAATTAATTTTGCAAATTTTTAATACTTTAATTCATTGATTAAATGTAATTTTCTAATTAATAGCAATTATTAATAAATAAGAATTACGGATATTTTGTTTAAAATAATATATTATATATTATAAAATAAACCCTTCCGATGTTTTAAGGATAACCTCAATAATTATATATTTATTAATTTAAATAAGAAAGTGATTATTTGTCAATTGATTTTGTAATTGCAAAATAAAAATGATACTGCAATAAAGTATAACTTTTAAATTGTAATTTTTTATTAAAACTTTATATTTTATATTTTTATATTAATGGCACAAAAATAATAAAATATGTATTATTTGTAATGAAATATATAAAATTGGTAAATCTATTAAAATAATAAAGCAGACAATAAATATTTTAATATAATTACTGACAGTACATATTATTTAAAATAATGAACTCATTATTATTATTACTTATTTTGACTGATATGTTGTTTTTAATTTAAAATATTTTTTTAGAATTACTGTATTAAATCATATTTGTAAAGTGTATAAAATAAACTAAAATAAATAAATTAAAGATTATTTGTGAAACAATTTATGATATAAAAATAAAATATATAATAATGTAATGTAATTAAATTATATTTAATATCATTTTAAAATAACAAAAGTTTTACATAAAGCTAATATAAAATACAAAGTAAATTTTAACAATTGATGTATGAAAAAAATAATAAGGATTTAAAAATTTATAAATAAAAATAGATAATATGAACATGTTTTAAGTTAATTGTATTTTATAAAATTTTTAAATGAATTAAAATATATCTTTTACTACTCATTAGTTTAATTTTTAAATATTATCAAAGATTTTATGAAGTATAAAAAAATTTATAATAAAAAACTATAAAAATCTATAAAAATCTATAAAAATTAATATAAAATACGTGTTAATTATTAATAGTTTTAAATTATATACTTATTATAAAAATATTATACTTTAAATTAATTTGATAATAATATTTTAATAAATTTCTATATTAATAATAATATATTTATTTTATAAATAAAATTGTTTCAAAATGCTTTAACCCATATATGAAGGTTGGATTTATTTAGTTGTATTAATATTTAATAAAATCACTGATAATAGCAATTTAGTAGACCTATAATTATAAAATATTTTTTTTTAATAACTTATTTTTTGTTTATT
Organism: Oppia nitens; assembly: GCF_028296485.1. NCBI lineage: Eukaryota > Metazoa > Arthropoda > Arachnida > Sarcoptiformes > Oppiidae > Oppia > Oppia nitens. The sequence continues at coordinate 1,068,390 of NW_026533203.1, read as the reverse complement.
AAAATTTCAAATATACAAAATATGTATTACAGATATATCACTTATATACAGTATTTATTAACATTAAGTTCATAAATATTGTAAATCGTAAAATAGCTTTGTTTGTTTACTATTAGTATTAATAATTTATTATTTTATACTTTCTATTATATCAATATACATATCAGTACAGTATATAAAAAATCTAAATTATGATTAATCATTTTGAAAGTTATTATTATAAAGTATATGAAAATTATTTATAATATCATAATTTGATTTTCTGTTGTTAGATAACAATGATTTTTATCATTAGTCATAATTTGAATCCTTTAACATACTTTATGTTAAAGTTTTGATCATTTCTATAAAATATCAGTTTTGAATATAATTTATGACAAAATTTTTTAAATAATAAAAATTACAAACTTTTTACTTTGTTTTGAACAATTTAATTTTTATTTTTGTAAACTAATAATTATCATTAGTATTAGTATTATTATTTTGTTTGTTTAAACAAATAAACTTTTATTTTTATTAATAAACATAAATTTAAACTGTGCACATATGTTATTTTGTGTTACTTTTTATTAAAAAATGAAATAGCAAATTAACTATTAGATATCTCTAATTATTAGTTATTTAGTAAACAAAAAACATTAATATTTTGAAATGTTGTCCTAATTTTTCTAATTGTTTCTCTAAATATCTATAGTTTTAAAATATGATTTAAATAAAAATAAAATTATAATAAATATAATACTGATTTTTTTTAAATAGATATCAATAATAAAATAATTCAAATAAAATGGCCCTTTAATGATTTGGGTGACTTAGTCTAACATTAATAAACTTTTTAATATGTGTTAACAATTTACATGAAGGCCAACACTAAACAGTAATATAGATAATGGTTTTTTAATCACACATTTGTAACCAAAAAAATATTTTACTATTTTGTAAAAAAAACATAAAACAACAAAAAAACGATAAGAAACAAACTAGAGTTCGTAACTTTCAATTTTGTTTTAAACCTAAGACTTTATCAACAATTCAAAAAATATTATATACATTAAATAATTAATAAATTGTATTTTTTAATTATTTAAATTTCATAGTTAATAAATGAATAAATATTTAATTTTAAAAATAATAAATAATATAATTTAAAGCATTATTAAGTTTAATAAGCAATATTAATAAATGTCTAATAAATAAAATACTGTATTTTATATATTAGTACAATATTTCTTAAATCAATAAACATTTAGTCTGTTTTTTAGGTTCCGGTTTTGAATTTTTTCCAAACCCCTAATCACTACAATATTTTAATGTTTACAGTAAAACAACTTTCCTTTTAAAATATTTTATAAATGTTTAATTGCATTATTTTGTATTAATAATTATTTATTTATTTAAAGCATAATTGTGTATACAATGTAATTTATAATATATGTAGTATACTATATTTTATTCTATATAATTAAACCTGTTTAACTATACAATTGCTTTATTTGTTTTAAATTTGTTATTATTTTAACCAAAAATAAATTTATACAATTTATTAAATTTATTGCATATATTTTATTGGTGATTTTCAACGAGTATATAACATAAATAAATCATCATTATAATTAATGTAGAAATTAGTTTAACTATAATTTTGATATGACACAGTGATTATTTAGCACACTTTTGCTACATTAGACAGTCACCTACCATACCCTCCCTCCCCCTACACTTCCCTTTTATTTAATATACAGTATTATATCTTTCGCTTTCGATATATATATTAACAATTATACAATCATCGTGTCTGTGCTCAAAGCACCGGTCGATTTCAATAAGAGTTATTCAGTCAATTGGTTGAATCAATACCCAATTCATGACTTGTTTTACTCCCGACTCACTCTCTCTCCACTTATATATTATGTTAACATCTTTTTATTCAATCTTTTTGTGTATTATTTATGCAATATTTTCTAAAAAACAATTTATTATTTTTCGTAGTAATATAAAGTAACACATGATTTGTGTGTTAATCTAATAGTGTATACTCTTGTTATGCAATATATTGTATTAACACACATAAGTGGATAACAATAGGAATATAACAATAAATAGAAAATTATAATAAAAATAACTAATAATAATAATAATAAGTGAATAATTATTAGTAAAGTTAATAATAGCAGTCATATTTTGAGTGTGTACTGTATTTGCGTGTACAGTGCTTTCAATGACCCATCAATGCATCACTTTTATCCTCAATTCATCCCAACATACCAGTGCAAGTGGTAACAGTGTATCACAATTGCCATATTTCACAGCATACTGTATAACTGCTTTGATTATATGTCCACTGGTCTCAAATCAAAAGCCAAGGATTTAAGATTTAATATTTAAATACAGCAATTACTTTCAATTTATTTAATTGTTTTTAAGTGAAATTTTTAGATAATGTTAATAAATATTAGTATAAAATTTTTAATTTTTGTCATTTTGATTTAAAAACAAAATTTTACTTGAAGTGAAAGTTATAATTTTAATAAGTCTATTACTAAAAATAAATATAACAACATTATTGGTTTAATATTAATTTTTAAATTAGTTAATAAAATCTAGTTTATTTAATCTAATCATTTTATTTTATTTATGTGTTTAAAATGAAAAAATTTAATGTTAAATTAGCATAAAAAAGTTTTGTGTTTTATTAAATTAAAATATTTTGTGTATCGCAATTAGGAGGTGGCTATAAATTTTAATAAATTATTATTTTTCTAATATGAGTATAAGTTCGGGCGATAGTGAATCGGTATCCAATCACACCGATAGTACACAATCACCAACCAGTAAATTAGCGCCGAGACTAAGGTATGGTATGTGATATAAGTTTAGTATTTTTAATTTATTATTTAATTTTGCTAATAGAAAATAAATATATAAGATTTATTTTTTACTAATCTTTCAATAAAATTATATAATAAAACTATAAATATATAAAATAAATTATTGATATATAGATACTATATAGTATACGTTGTTTAATTTATATATTATTAGTTATATTAATATTGTATTTTTCTTTTTATTAAAGATTCATTTTACATTTTTCTTATTTACATAAAAAATAATAATAAATTTAATATATTTATCTTTATGATAATCTTTATTTTATATTATGAATACTTTATATTATGCATATTTTAAAAAAAACTATATATTTATAAAATATTATACATTGAAAAGTTTCAAATCAAAATTTTACATAATTATTTAATTTTAAAAGTATTTGAATGAACTAATTAATATTAATTATAAACATAATTTCCTGTTTAAAGAATTGAGTTTAAACATTTATTATTACTATTATATTGTGTCTTAATAATATAAATAATAATATAAAATTTAATTGTTCAAGGGCATTTTATAATTATAATAACAATTAAAACTTGAATAATTCAAACATTTTTACATAATCTTATCGCTTATTTTTTAAATTATTTATTTTTTAATTGTTATTTTTGTCTATTTTATGATTTAAGCAACATAGCATTTATGTATAAATACGTTATGTAATTATGTGGTTTATAATTATTGCTATTTTTAATCATAAATAAAATTAAATAATAATATTATATTTGATAACCAGTTTTTCATAAGCAATAGTTATTAATAGGAAATTCCTAATGTAATTGAATCTTTGGATTTTCTAATTTTATTCAAATGAAAAATGATTGATAATTAATTGTTTGCTGGGATTTAGTGATAATGATAAGTAAATATATCACTATAAATATTATAATCAATGCTATTATTATACAACAAAATGGTTCGGTTTTTATGCTTTTACACGATTACATATTAAATTACTTAGAAATTATATTAGTCAATTTAGTTATTTTTATTTTTTATTATTATTTAAATTATTACTATTAAATATATGCAGTTTTAGTTTAAAAATAAATTGTAATTAATATTTTTATTAAATATATTAAATAACTTTTATAAATATTATAATATATACAGTTTATTCCAATAACATATATAAATATAATGTTGTGAGTTTGTTAGAAATTATTTTTTAACTAATTAAAAATATTTTAAAGTAATTAAAAGAATATTTTATTTAATTATTTTTTAAAAATTAAATTTTAGTTTTGAGAGATGGAATCGACTAATGAAGTCATCCACTGGTCAAACGTGTCGATTCTCGGCATTATTTATAATAGCAATGATTGCTATTATATGTCTAACTGTAGTTTTACTTAGAAGACATGGTATACATATTATATCAAATAATATTCAACTCATGTTAATTACTCAGTGCTTATATAATGTATATATACTGTATATATAATGCATGTATAGTTCGTGTCCAACAAAATCTGTGTCTGACCTCAGATTGTATAACTGCGGCCTCGGATTTGTTGAAAAGTATGGACCGAACGGTAGATCCTTGTAATGATTTTTTTGAGTACGCGTGCGGCGGTTGGACTCATCATAACAACATCGATGAGGATGAGTCCCGTACCGACACATTCACAATCATGAGAAATCAGTTAACAAATAAATTAAAATGTATTTATAGATTGTTTTTTAATTGAAAAAATAATTGCTATTTTTAAACATTATTAGCAATTTTGGAGACACCGATTGCCGACAATGAATCAAATAGCACTAAAAAAGCCAAAACTGTATGTGTTTTTCTATTTTAGATGTATTTTATTTTCCTTAAAATTTTAATGAATATGTATTTTTCAAAACAAATAATAACTAATATTTTTTTATCAATTAGTTATATCAATCGTGTATTAATGAAGAGCTGATTGAAAAGAGAGGATCTGAACCATTGGTGAAATTGTTGAAAGAATTGGGTGATTGGCCTCTATTGATGACCAATAATACGAGCAATACTTACAACAAAAATAATGAACTTTCAATGAATTGGGTAATTAGTAATTTTTGTAATATTTGTTTATTTTTGAGTTTTTTTTAATGTTTTTTATATAATATTTAATATACTGTAACATTATTTTTATGAGGTTTCAGTTCAAGTATGTCTTGGCATAGAAATTATGAGTTTTTTATTTGATTTATACAGTATTATACTGTATTAACTTATAGTACTGTTAAAAGAAAAAAAACTTTTTGAAAGTTCATTTCAATTTCAAAATAATGTTATTTTATATAATAATGTTTTCAATAAATATTAATATTATGTCAAGAAAAAAATATATTTATGTAATAAAAATAAATACAGCATTTTTTTATAATCTATAGGTCAAACTTATGGGAACACTTAGACAGTACAACAATGAAATCATAATCGGCCACAATGTTGGTCCCTATGAATATAATGCATCCACTTATGCTATTAAGGTTAGTGGAAGTTATAATTAGTTAATTAATGTCAATAATTATATTTATATAAATGAGTATAAAATTAATTTTATAAAATTACTTATAGCTATATCCGGCAACATTAGGGCTATCGAGTGCCGATTTTTATCAAAACACTAGTAGTCGTCAATACAAAGCATATCATAAGCTGATCCAAGAGTACACCAAACTATTGAACGCACCGTTAGCTACCATTGAGTCCGATATAGAGGATATACTGCTTTTTGAGTCACGACTGGCCAACATTTCACGACCTTTTGAAAAGAATGGGGGCGCCGCCTATCAACGCATGTCTATTAGAAAACTATCGCGTTTAGTGCCTAATATTAATTGGAAAACCTACTTTGAACTGGCCATACCGGTGCCCATCAATGATACTGAATCGGTAGGAATTTATGGTCTAGATTATTTTATTGATGTCCAGGAGCTGGTTGATCAAACAAATCAACGGTATGACAACTTATAAATATAAAAATAATTAACTGAAAATAAAATAATTTTTTAATTGTTTCCATTTGATATCAGTACCATGGTTAATTATTTATTATGGCGATTTGTAATGAACCGTGCTAATAATTTGGACTCCAGGTTTGAAAAAGTACAACAGGATTATTATAAAGAAATATTTGGTACAAAAAGTCAATCAGCCAGGTGGAAAAAATGCATTGATTATGTTAATAATAATATGGGTACTAATAATATTTAGAAACTATTTATCAAAAAAAAAACAAACAAATAAATTACAAAAATAATAATATTTTATATAACAAGGTATGGCTGCCAGTGCACTGTATGTTCATCAATACTTCACCAGCGATAGTAAAGCTAAGGTTATATAATTGGATGACTCTATTAAATGATATATAAATATTTTATTAATATAATTATCTAAAATAGGCTGATGAAATTATCGAAAATATTAAACTTGAGTTTTATAAAATATTAGAAGAGATAACATGGATGGACCAGGAAACTAAACATGATGCTAAGACCAAGGTTCATTTATTATATCGTATTAATAAAAAAAAAATTTGTAATTTTTTAAATATTTTTTTTATTGTTAACTTTATAGGCAACTGTTATGGAACAACATATAGGTTATCCAGATTATTTAAATGACAATGATAAATTAGATGAGGAATATGCTCATGTAAATAAAATATTAATTAATTTATTAACATTAACAATAATACTTAAATATTTATCAATAGTTTAACTTTGAAATTGACAAATACTTTGAAAATGTTGTGGGATTTCTAAAAAATTCAACAAATAAAACACAATCAAAATTATTTACTGAAGTCGATAAAGACAAGTAAGTCATAATTATAATTTTTATTTTATTTTTGTTGTTATATTTTATACACTTTTAATTGTTATCTTAAATAGGTGGACTATTATGCCCAGTGTAGTTAACGCACATTATCATAGATATAGAAATTTGATGAGTGTGTATCAAAAATTTATTTAATTAATAAAATAACTATAATAATAATTGTTATTTATTTATAAATTTAATAAACAAGGCTTTCCAGCAGCTGTATTGCAAACTCCATTATTTGACAAAAACTATCCAAATTCATTAAATTATGGAGCTATTGGTTCCGTATGTATTTATTTTCTAAATTTTTATAATATTCATTATAATTATATTCACATAAAGTTTCAATTATCGTAAAATAATTTTATTAATTATAGATTGTCGGTCACGAACTAACTCATGGTTTTGATTCAAATGGTATATTAATTATTAAAATTATTAAATTATTAGTCATTTATTTTTAAAAAAAATATCACCCAGGACGTCACCATGACCAATATGGTAATCAACGTTTATGGTGGCACCCAAATACCATTGACCGGTTTGTTAGCAAATCTCAGTGTATGGTTAACCAGTATAACAACTATACAATTAGAGTCCTGAATGAGGATCACAAGGCATTCAATTTTTTTTTAATTTATTATTTTATTTTACAAAATTGATTACATAGTTTCATATATTGCAGATCAACGGTATGCTTACATTAAGTGAAGTATGTATTGTTTAAATAATTTATGATAAAATACAAAATTATTACAATGCTTTTATTTTTGATAATATTATAATATTAATTGTATTTATCTTATCATATTTAATATCTATATAATATATTAAACAATATATTTTTTATTTTATTTATACAATTAATTTTTATTTTTATAACAGAATATCGCAGATAATGGAGGAATTAAGCAATCATTTCGTGTAATTATATATTGTTTTCATTATTTTATTGAAATATTTACTTAAATTTCAAAATAAATAAATATTTCAATTAAATTTTGTTAAATTATAATAATTGATATATAATTTTAAAGGCTTTCAAGAAACTGGAGCTTAAGTACGGCGCCGACCGTTTGCTTCCCGGTGTGAATCTCACACAGAATCAGCTCTTCTTCTTAAAATATGCTCAGAATTGGTGCCAATCGATGACAGAGGAGGGGATGTTAACTGCATTGAAAACATGGAAACATACGCCGGGAAAATATAGGTAATATTAAATAATATTTACAACAAAAGTTTATATAAATCTTTATAAACATTTTATTTAAATACATGAACAGAGTTATCGGTGCATTACATAACTCGCGTGACTTTGCACGTGCATACAACTGTCCCGATGGTAGTCCTATGAATCCGGTGCACAAATGCGAGGTTTGGTAACTCTTAGCTTACCGTTCCTAAGCATTCAGTCCCACCAAATACAATACAAACTAACACATCCATCAAATTTATTATAACATAATATCATATATTATTTTTTTTTAAAAAAAACATCATTATGTGTATAAATGCATGTAACTTATTGTATGTATAAATTTTGATTAAATTAATAATAATAATAAAGAAAATGTACAATTATTGTAATAAATAAACTTGCAAAAATTAATATATCTATAAATTAAACATGATCATTTAATCCCAACAATGATTTATTGGGGGGTTATTATCATAAATTATATTCACAACGTTATGTTTGGATTATATAAATAAACATTTATGTGCACAACAAACATATTGTTTATAATTAGCATATATTGGACTATTATAATTCAGAGTTATTATTGATAGCAAACTTATAGAAACAAATATAAAAAAGTACCAAATTATCTAAAACTATTGTTTACAGTGTTTTTACTGAATGGGCGGCGGCTATGACTGACACACATATTAAGGCATTGATTGAATAAATTGAATAAAAAGACAAAAAATAAATTAAAATTTTTTTCTTTTGAATGCATTTGTTGTGAAAAATCTTTAAGTATTTGTTTGATTGACAACCAGTTTGTGGACAAAACATCTCTTGATTTGATTTAATTGTTAATTTACCGACACTTGATATAAGTGACGGATATGTCGGCTGAAGACAAGCTAACCGGTGTGTCGGGTTTGGGCGGTGGTTCGGGTATTGGTGGTCGCGATACTAATCCCGCGATTGGCGCCAAACCGACCGTCAATTTGCAGACAAAGCCGAAGATAACTCAAGCATTAAATGGCAACCCATCGGTACTGAAGACGTCTAATACCCAAAACAATGGCAGTACTAACGGCAACGGCAACTCCTATCGTGTCCTCAAACCGGAAGCCTATGTTGGCATCGATTCATTGCCCGAACAATTTGTCTCCCGTATAGTTCGGGACGGCTTTGGCTTTAATATTATGTGTTTGGGACAGACAGGTGTTGGAAAGTCTACTTTATTGGACAGTCTGTTTAACATGAAGTTTCCCGATGTATCCACTCGTTCGCACAATTTGAGTGCCGTTGATGTGACCGCACATAACTATGACCTCCACGAACGTAACATTAAACTCAAATTAGGTTTAATTGAGAGCAAAGGTTTTGGCGATCAGATTAATAAAGGTTTGTCTCATTAAATCGCTTATAAAAGTTAATAGTATTGTTGTTTTTGACAGTTAATTATCTCTTTGTTTGATCTATTGATAGCTGAATCATTCAAATCAATCGTTGAATACATTGATCAACAATTTGAGAAGTATTTGCAGGAAGAGCTCAAAATACACCGAAACCAGAGTCCAGTGAATGACAGCCGAGTCCACGTATGTCTGTATCTTATCTCACCCGTTGGTCACGGCTTGCGGTCTATTGATTTGGTGACAATGCGTGAGTTGGCCGCCAAATGCAATCTGATTCCCATAATTGCCAAATCAGACACAATAACTAAAGCAGAGTTAGACAAACTCCGGACTAAAATTATGTCCGAAATTGTGACAAATGGTATCAATATATACCACTTTCCTACCGATGACTCAGATGTGGCCGACATTAACAGTAAAAACAATTCTTTACTGCCGTTTGCTATCGTCGCTAGTCATGACTTTGTTCGCGTCGGTAGTAAACAGATGAGAGCCCGTCAATACCCGTGGGGTACTGTTCTCGGTGTGTATTGTTTGAAATAAAGTAATAATTATTATTAATTGTTGTAATTATTTTCCGCAATTTAATAGTTGAAAATGAAAATCATTGTGATTTTGTTCGGCTCCGGGATATGATTTTAAGAATAAATATGGAAGACTTACGCGAGACAACACATTCACGTCATTATGAACTCTATAGACGCGTACGATTGGAACAGATGGGCTTTGGAACCGTTGGCGGCACTGATAACTCAAAAACGACAAGTTTTCAGGAAACATACGAACAGAGACGAGCCGCACATCTATCAGAATTACAGCGAAAAGAGGAGGATATGAGACAAAGCTTTGTTGTTAGGTATAAAATGATAGTTTAATTTGAATTAAATAATTTTATACATAATGTTGAATACTTTATTAAACAGAGTCAAGGAAAAAGAAGGTGAGCTCAAGGAGGCTGAGAAAGATTTGCACCAAAAATTTGATCGCTTGAAGAAACAGTCGACTGAAGAGAAACGACGTCTTGAGTTAGACAAACAACGTTTGGACGACGAGATCGCGGCTTTCAGTTCCCGAAAACAGGTTGTTTTGGGCGGTTCTGGCAGTAATCTAACACTTCAGCAACAGTTAGGCAAAAATAAGAAGAAGTGATGTGATCTGTCGTATCCCACGAGTGATATAAACTGCTCGCCAGAGCTCTTCCTTTCTATTTTATGCTCTCTTATATAAACTTATAGATTGAGATTTGCTCTAAATATATACATTATTAATGAAATTATATTTACCAAAAATTATATTTATCCTTTAAATTACTTTAGATATTATTACTATTATGGTATTAATCATATTTTTTTTATAATAGTAAACGAATTGGAAATTATTTTATAAAAAAATATTCAAATTAAGGCTCAAAACTACTTATAAAAAGTATAAATTTTTAAGTCCTATAAAATATCTTTTTCTTTATTAAAATTTAGATTAATTTATAACAAAATGTATATTGTTTTTTATGTTTTATAAATTTTATATTTTATTATAATTTTTTGTATGAAAAGTATTATATATTATAATTTGTTTTATATATTTAATATGATATTACAGTATAATATAGTGAATTTTTTTACATTATTAATTATATTTAAAATCTTATAATTAACTTATTTAATTTTATAGCATGCATTTTATAAATTAAAATACAAAATAGATTTTAAAAGTTAATTTATTTAAAAATATCTCAAACTTTGAATTATTCAACATTTTAAAAAATTGTCATAAAATCTAATAAAAAATTTTCTAAAATTTAAAAAACGAATTTATTTTCAAATATAATAAATAATTTAATTTATAATAATTTACCGGTACTTTATACAGTATATATATATATATGATTTAACATTTTTTTATGTACCGTATATATAAAAAAAATATCTAGATATAGACATTATATAATACTGTAGTTAAATAATGGTATTGTATTACTTATTAATGTAAAGTACAGTGATTTTTATTACACAAATTAACTTTTATTTGATAGAAATAAACACTAAAAAGTATTTTATTATTTATCTGCATTTTACTCGAAAATTTATCAATTAATTATATCAAAATAGAAATTACCAAGTCAATTTTTAAAATATATACAATACATAAATACAATATATATAAATTATATTAATAAAATATCCAAGTGGACTAGTACTGTACATACCTGGGCGTATAGATTATGTAACAGTGCTCAGCTTTATACTGTACTGTACACTTGGGGTTTGTAATGTCTCCCAAGGGAGGGAAGTTCCCTAATAAAATCTCTCAAATTTTCCCAAAAAATATGGACAAAACTTTATTTTCCCTCCCTAGCTCCTTAGAAGGTTAATATAATTTATATTATTATAATAAATAGTACTAAAACTTAATATTTTAAATAAAATTTTATTGAAATATTCAAAATAAATTTCAATTGACTAAACTAGAGTTAGATAGAGTATTAGAGTTTAATATACTATTTTTTCAAACATTATAATAAAATGTGTGTTGTTTATGATTTAATAGATTGTAGTACAAGGAAATAAATTCCCTGTGAATTCCCAGGAAAATAGGAAACTTGAAAAATAAGACGAAATAAGAGGAGGGAATTAATTTATTCGAACCCTAATTATACTATACATTGCTTTTCTCAACACATTTATAACTCATTGAATCCCTGCGCGTAATAATAGAAACGTTTAGCGCATGCGTTAACTCCACACTTTGGATAGCATTTTGAAGTGAATTACAGTTTTCTATTGATTTTCCTACTGTTGTCTTGAGTTTAGTTTTGGCCTCAAATTCATACACTTATTATTATACCGTATATTATATTCATTGTGTTTCACTCTCTCTCTCTTTCTATTTCTCTCTCTATTGTATTATCAAATTATATACACTATAAATATATTATATATATATATATATTATATATCATATATTAATATACAAATAAATAATTGATATATATTTTGTATTTACTGTACATTTTTAAAAAAAAACTATTAGTGATAATAAATATATGTGCAAACATAACAAATCATCATCAATTAAATTTAGATAATTGTATTTTTATATATAATATATACAATATATAAATAATAAGTTTTAGGTTTAGGTTTAGGTTTAGGTTTAGGTTTAGGTGTGTGCAATGGTTGAGTGTGTGAGAGGACAGATATTTGAAGTCGGGCCCCGATATAACAACTTGTCGTATATCGGAGAGGGGGCCTATGGGATGGTGGTGTAAGTATATGGTCTATATATGACCACTATTGATGACAAATAGTCATATTATCACAAATGGTTAATATAATTATATGTTTTATTTTATATATGAATCGATGGTGTGATTGGTGTCATATATGTCACACGTATTACATACGGAACCTTTGGATGTGGCTATAGGTCGGCGTACGACAACTTAACCAAACATAAGGTGGCCATCAAAAAGATCTCCCCCTTCGAGCACCAGACCTATTGTCAGCGCACACTTCGGGAGATTAAAATACTAACCCGTTTTAGACACGAAAACGTAAGTTAATGTCAACTATTATTTGTAGACAACTGTCACATAATTTATCATTATTTAGATTATCATATGATATCATATGACTATTAGTTAACCTTATATTTAATGGTTGATAATTGCAAAAAGACAGCCGTTTTATTTGTATTTAATTTAAATCTATACTTTATTTGACTTCCTGGGCTGATAGAGTGATTTAAGGAATTAAAAATCCCGAGTAGTGATGATAGCTCAGACCAAACTGAGTCTAACCATACCACCTACATAGCTGTCCGACCTCCGCAATTCGAGATATTCGACTTTAAAGTCGAAAATTATTTTTGACGTTATTTATGAATATGATAAATACTTTCTATGTATTTTTCAATACTAATTATGAATATGAAAACTAAATCTCACTATGTCAAATAATTTTCGAGGTATTCGTCTTTAAAGTCAAAAATATTTTACATTATTTATGAATATGACATATATATTTTTATGCATTTCTAATACTAATTATGAATATGAAAATTAATATTCATTATGTTACATAGTTTTCGAGATATTCGACTTAATCAATTTGTTTTGATGTTATTATTTATATATATATATATAATATCAAACAGTTTTTCCGATCACTAATTATATTATTTTCTATTAATTTATCTATATAATAAAGTCTGGGTTGCGAAATGTTTTCGATTTCAGGGGGGGGGTATAGGGGGTAGAATGGCAAAAATCTCGAAAGAGTTTGGGGGTAATAAATTCCCAGTAAATTCCCTAAAAATATCCTCTTCGGCCCAAATAATTGATAGGGCCCCTACTAACTTTTTGGCTTTAGCCAAGGGGGTAAAACTTAAAAATAATATAATTTTAGTGCATTGATATCTAAATCAAATATTCATCCATTTGTAGCGCATATTGTTGTTGCACAATGTTGTATAATTGTTAGACCAATGTTTTTGTCTACAATTTTAAACAATTTACTTATAGAATAAATTATTATTATTATAAATATCTAAAGAAATTCTTTTATTATTTTTTCATTCTATTAATTTTATTTCAACTTTTTGCATTTATTTTATTTTTATTTTATTAATTACATTATATATAATTTATAAACTTAATTTTAAATACATTTAATTTATTATATAAATCTTATATAATTAATTACATTTAAAAATTCTTATTCTTATTTTTATTATATTGTGATGATTATAACATCACTAAGCGCTACCAATAATACAAATCTAAATTTAAAGTTAACTTTAACTTTATAACTATGATATACCGTATCTCTTTGTATTCACGCTATTATTAATTTAAATATTGTTTAATCTAAATTTATTATTATTATTTATGTTTAATTATTTTCAACTAATTATGTTACTTTAACTAAATATTATATTTAATCGCATTAATTGTATATTCGCACATTTTGATAAATCTAAAATACTGTAATTATTAAATGCATGTAATTCATTGACTATTGCATTATAATTATCAATAAATTGAAGTTTAAAAAGAGTTTAAAAATGTAATCATTGAGTACTAGTAAGTGTAAGCCTTAGGTGTAGCGGAGTTAGGCTATTATTCCGGCTTTTCACTGTTAAGTCCTTCCGAGCTCCGATATAAGGCTTCCGATACTTATTACCGATATAAACCGATATATAAGTTACCAGAGCCTCGAGTAGCTATTCATGTATACAGTGGCGTAATAGATAACCCATACAAATATACCGTAACTTTTAAATAGTCTTCATATAGTAACCCGTACAGTAATTACATCACTGTTCCCTATCAAACATACCCCGCATTGCTTATTGCTTCGTAAAGTCTACTTTACGGGCTATTTGACGGTAAACTATAAACCCGAACCCTCACAATATTAAAACTAATTTTTAATTCATAATCATAATTTTTACTATATAATAAATTTATACAATTATATATTTTTAAAATTTAAAATTTATAATTAAAATAATACAATTCTAATTTTTATTTACGATATTTAAATTATTTTGTCACAAATATTTATTTTGACTTTAAAGTCGAATATCTCGAAAACTATTTTACATAATGAGATTTTGTTTACATATTCATAATTAGCATTGAAAAATACATAGAAAGCATGTATCTTATTCATAAATAACGTCAAAATAAATTTCGACTTTAAAGTCGAATATCTCGAATTGCGGAGGTCGGACAGCTATGTGGATGGTATGGGGAGACTCAGGGGGGTCTGAACTACCATCACTATTCGGGATTTTTAATTCCTTAAAGAGCTCTACCAACCGACTTCCTGTCCCCATATCTGTCTTTCCCCACTTTCATACATCACATACCCTGAGGTTTGTTTTCTTTGTCAGCGAAACTGATGTTTTTATTTAATACAATTCATGTATTTATTTATATCCATATATTCACTGATATATTAATATTTAGCAGAGAAATGGTATTACAAATAATCCTTTATTTTATTAATATAAACATTAATACTATATATCATAACTGAGTTAACAGTAATGATTGTGGGGGTTATAACTTATAAGTTAGATGTGATACTAATTTTTTATTGAAATATTATGATATTTATTAATTTAATTTGAATTGATATTTATTTTAACCAAAATTTATTTGTTTGAGTGATTCAAACTAATGATGTGTTTATTTTATTTACCGACTTTCAGATTATAGACATCCGGGACATAATACGGGCGCAAACTATTGATTCAATGAAAGATGTTTATATAGTTCAGTGTTTAATGGAGACCGACTTATATAAGTTGTTGAAGACACAGAAGCTGAGCAATGACCACATCTGCTACTTCTTGTATCAGATACTACGAGGTCTTAAGTACATCCATTCGGCTAATGTACTTCATCGGGATCTGAAGCCATCTAATCTATTACTTAATACAACTTGCGATCTCAAAATCTGTGACTTTGGTTTGGCCCGAGTGGCTGATCCAGAGCACGACCACACGGGGTTCCTCACCGAATACGTGGCCACCCGATGGTATAGAGCGCCTGAGATTATGCTCAACAGTAAGGGCTATACCAAGTCTATTGATATCTGGTCTGTTGGCTGCATATTGGCGGAGATGATCTCCAATCGACCCATATTTCCAGGTATTGCGTATACATATTATTTAAAGTGATTGTTTGATATTTATGATTGAAATTTGTAGGCAAACATTATTTGGATCAACTGAACCATATCCTGGGTATATTAGGTTCACCGTCGCAAGAGGACCTGAACTGTATAATCAACGAGAAGGCCCGTTCCTATTTACAGTCGCTTCCAGCCAAGGCTAAGGTGCCCTGGTCACGCATGTACGCCGATGCCGATCCCAACGCATTGGACTTGTTGGACAAAATGTTGACATTTAATCCACACAGACGTATCACTGTTGAAGAAGCACTGGCACATCCATACCTCGAACAATACTATGATCCGGCCGACGAACCGGTCGCTGAGGAACCGTTCACTTTTGAGATGGAATTGGATGACCTGCCAAAGGAACGACTTAAGGAATTAGTCTTCGAGGAGACCGTACTATTCAAGAGTCGATAAGATATAACAAATTATTAAAACTAATTTTAATTAATTATTATAATTATAATAATTATTACATTTATTAATTACTGTTAAAAAGACACGCTTTTAAAGACATATTCTTTACTTTCAAACATTCATTTTTATAACATTTATATTATGAAGTGCTAATTAATTATTATTTTTGATTTTATTTGTTTTTTTCACACAATTAATTGATTTATTCATATAAATTGTTAACTTTCTTTTGATTTTAAATTTGTTATTTTTATAGTTGATGTTTGTTATGTTAAATATGACAACAAAGCTGATTGATGTCATTATGACAAATATTTACAATTTTCTATTATCAGCAATAATTAGGCTTTATTTGATTATTTTTATGTTTACTTTAACGATATATTGCTACCATTAATTGATTATCAAAAAAGTTTTATTATAATCAATTACATTTATTTTGTGATTTTTTAAAAATTAGTAAAATTAATTTTATTTGACAATAATTTAATTATGTGTAAATATTTAATATATTTGCATTATATATTTGTAATATATATATACAGTATATTTACGTGAAAGTTTATATTAATATTCTTTTAGACAATACATATATCTAATTATAATTATAGATGAAATATGTTGAAAAATTTTCTAAAAACTACATTAAAATAAATTTTGATTTTATTTTTAACTGTCATATGTAAAGTAAACATAAAAGGAGTACTATATCATAATTATTTAGCGATAAATTGTAATTTAAATATAAATTATTTTAAAAATACTTTTTTAAAAAATGATACTTATTATAAATTTGCCCATAAAATTCACTATTACAACAATAAATATATACTTTAACTTACACATCAAGTATATTGACCTTTTTTAACAAACAAACAAAATTATTAAACAAGCAATTAATGTTGCTTGAAAAGTGATACCTGACAATTCAATGGATCCATTATTATTATTATTATTAGTAATAGTATTATAATTAATTATAAATTTAATAGATAAAATATGAAATTGAAATGTTTTTGACAAATAATATATTTAATAATAAATAAACTTAAAAATTGTAATCTTTATATTCTGTATTTACAGTGTAAATGATATATTATATTCAATATTCATGAACTCTGTTCACGAATTAATTTGATGATTGCTTATATAAAATGTCATTATTTTTGGTGCTATTGAGTAAAGTCTATTAACTTATACTTTACAACAATGGCTAATATATAATATAAAAATGGATATTATTATGATCTAAATTATCTAATATATTAATTAAATTAAATGACATATTATCTTGTATGCATATGATATATAATGTTATTATTATCTTTATTTATAAAAAAATATTAAATAGATTTAATAGCTAACAACAAAATAAATTGTCACTTCTTATTTATAAATTTTAATTTTTAGTTTTAAAATTATATAATATTGTTTATAAATACATTAAATAAAAGAATTGTAATTATTATATAATTATAGTAACATTTAAAGAAAATGACGATTTCTGATTAAATTTAAAAATATTTATCTAAACATTTTAAATTATTATGTTTAATAAAAAATAATTGTTTCTATAAATAAAATTATTCATTTAAAATAATACTTGTTAAGTAATTATTTCATTTTTATTATAATGTTAATATACTCTATATTTTTATTGATAAAATTTAAATGTTATGACAAATATCTAATCTCTATTTATCATTTTTTTTAAATGTAATGTTTATATGACATATCATATATTTTCTAAGAAAATATGTGATAAACACATTGATATGCAATTACTAATAATAGTCTTAAAATATACATACAGTCAAATTATTTTTCAATTATGTTTGTTTGTGTGTGTGTCTGTGTCTGCTAAAGAGAGAGAGAGAGAGAGAGAGAGAGAGAGAGAGAGAGAGAGAGAGAGAATTAGTGACAATTTTATATTTTTTAAAACTATCTTTTACTTTATTATATTTTAACATTTTTATGAGTTTTTTAATTACTATATACCCAACAGTATATATATATATATATATATATATATATRTGTGTGTGTGTGTGTGTGTGTGTGTGTTATAGTTAAAGTTTACAACACCGTTTTTCAATTTTACTTATAAATAATGCGATATTTTGTGATAAATCCAATCCAATTATATCATAATTCCTTTCAAACAAAAAATTATTTGTTTTCATTTATAAAATATATTACAAAATATAATACAAAATTTGTATTACAAATTGTAACATTTAATTGTATTACAGTATTAAACATTTTCTATAACTAAATATAAAAATATTAAGACCAAATTTTGAAATTGTTTACAAATATTGTTAACAATTAATAAGCATTTTATTTTTTTAATTTGAAAATTAGTAATTATATACTATTGCGAAAAATCCAATATAATTTCCTAAAATTCTAATATTTTATCATCACTTGATAAAAACATTTTGTTTTATTGATTGCCTCTATTTATTTTTAATCAAATGATGATAAAAATTTAATGTCAATTTAATTAATATTAATTTTACCATTTATTTTTAATTATCATTACTTGATCTTTAGTCAGCTTATACTGTAAATATTATGTCCTTAACAAATATGAGCATGGTGAAAATAAGTTTTCCGAAATTTTACTACTTTTCCGAATTTCCGAAACTATAAAATTATGGGAAATATTTAAAATCGATACTTATGTGTCAAATAAATAAAAAGAAATAATGTTTTTAATATTTTTACGTTACAATCTACAGAATAATAAAAATATTTATATTATGTTATATTGTGTGCTCACTATTACATATATTTATAATATTATATATATATATATATATATATATATTGTTTAGAGTCAGATGTTTGCTTGTATTTCAAAGAGCTAACAGTATTTTAACGATTAAATGACTAACATTTCATATATATAATGTATTTTGAAATCTACAGCACTTTTCATGATGTGATAAACAAATTATATGTTTCGCATAGCATAACAATTTAGTTATATTTTGTATAAACATTCTATAATATATTATTGTATTTATTTTTATACAGTATAACTAAGCAACTTAAAAGTAAAATATTTATGATAATTATAAAACTAGTGTTATTGTATTACTTAAGGGTTAATAATAATTAATAATAATAAAATTCTTGAAGATTAATAAACATTATGCATTAATTAAATAATTTTATATGAGTTTCAAGCATTGAAATAATAAAGCACATAAATTATTTTCATTTTAAAACAGTATGAATTTGAAAAAATTATTTTATCTTTTAAAGTAAATTTTATTTTGTTATTAGTTGTATATTTATAATAGCATTTTTACATGTACTTAATTTTTATAAATTTCTTTGTATTTTTAAATCCAATATAAACTTTTTATATTATATAAAAAATATAAATTTATATATATATATATATACTGTATATAATATATATTTACACTACAGTATATACTCTACATTTAATAAATAAAAAACACAAGGATTACCTATAATACCTGCAGACATATTGTATTAATATATCTATATTTCATATTATTGTGAGAAACTGTAGATTTGTAAGGCTGGTACTTGACGTATGAAAAATGTTTATTCTAGTGTTTAATATATTATACATTTTACTTAACAATATCAATATTGGAAGTTATCGCTGAAAACATCAGTAAAGATTCAAACATTTTTTGCAAATTAATAATACAATGAGTTTTAAAGAATAATTTAATATAAGCACAAGCATAATAATAAATTCAAGTAAAAGCATCATGGTAATCTAAATGTATATTATAATTTAATATCTGTAATACAATATATTGAAAACTATATGTCATTATATATTATCAAATATTTATTATTACTTCATCATTGCAGAATATTATTATTTATTTTTGCTAATAAACATTTAATAAATATATGACAATTATTTTAAATATAAATAGCATAATGTATGAAATTATTTACTGTATTTATTATACTAAACATAATTTGATATTTATAAAATTATTAAGTATATTTATAAATAGATGCAGTATTTAATCATAAGAAAATATGATAATATATAATATCATTTTATAAAAATAAAGATATAAAGTTTAATATATAATTTAATATATAGTTTAATATATAAAATATATAAAAATGTTTATTAAAATTTATTTATATTATAATACGTAATATATTTTTAAAATTCAGTCTATAATATAAATATTAAATAATCTTTTTAACAAATTATCAATTTTATTATATAAATGTAAATTATTGTTATATTAATTAAGTTATATATTATATATACAATTATTGCATTTTGTTTTATTTGGTGATAACCTCTATGTCTGACACTGAAAATTTTACTCAAATATTTAATTGTTTGGTGCATTATATCTGATGTCTTAAATGTGATCTTTTTGTTTTATAATCTTTTTGTGTTAAACAAACATAATGTTTATGGCTAACGAAAATAAAGTGATTGTGTTTTGGATTAAATGATTATAATTTCAAATTTATTGATTAGTGGGTGTTTTCGGGGTATTTAATCCAAATCGCATCCATTACTTTGTTACTAAATCTTTATTGTAAATTATTGTAAATTATTACATAATTAATAATAATGTCTTAAGTTAATACTTAAAACAGAAATTAAAATACTATTTTCTAATTAATTACATATTTATTTGTTTTAAAATAAAATATTATAAACAATTATAATACTATTTAAAATTATTTAATTAAAATATATTATTCTAAAACTTTAAGTAACATATTTTATTTTATTAAAATTTTGTCATTTAAATGTAATGAATTTTTAAGTAGCTAGCTATTATTTTAATTAATTAGTTATTTATTTATTTATTTAAATTAATTGATATTTAAGATGCAAATAATATTAATAATAAACTTAATTAAAATTTGATTTGTAAAAATATAAAAGAATATTTGTATTAATAATTGGTAAATATAAATGTTTTATTTTATTAAATAATATTAATAAATTCAATATTATTTTAATAAAAATATTAATATAAATAAGTTAACTGAATTAATTAAATAGATAAAAATTTTATTATTATATGCTCTGTTATATTAAGTAAATGTTGTATTACATTATAACCAGTAAACCAAAAAATTCAAAAATTAGAGTAAAAGGTGTTGAAGCGTAGAAAAATAAATAAATCAATTTTTATATAATTCATTATAATACATAATTAATGTTATTTTATTTTTATATTAAAAAAAAATATTTACAAAAAGATAGTAATAGTTCAATAATAATATTTTCTAATAAAAATACAAAAAATCAACAATTTATTTTTTATGTATACAAATTAACATATTTTTCAATGCAAATTAAATTATACAAGTAAAATGAGATATATTTCATTTTTCAAACATTAAATAATGATATATAAAATATATAAAAGTTGTTAGTTTGTATTTTAAACTCATAATGATTTTACAAGTGCTACCAATAAGACATAAAAATTATGAGTGAATCTAAATATAAAGATTTGAAGAAAAGACTTGATTCATATAATAAGTTTAAATGGACAGATAGAATAACAGAAAATAATTATCAACAATTTGCAGAAGCGGGTTTCTACTCAATTGAGTTACAAGATTTTTTAAAATGCTTTGAATGTAATGGTGGATTATGTTTATGGTTACCTGGTGATGATTCTTGGATTGAACATGCTAAATACTATCCACATTGTACACATTTACGCAAAAACAAAACTACTGCTTTTATAGAAGAGTGTGTAAGAATACATAATGAAAGACAAAATAATGAAAAAATTAAATGTTTTGAAATAACTAATGTAATAATAAATGATAAAAAAGAAAATGAATTGTTATGTAAATTATGTTACTCAAATAATTTCAATATTGTATTTTTACCATGTTCTCATTTGCTAACTTGTTATGCATGTTCAATGAAATTGTCGAAATGTCCAATATGTAATGCAGTTGTTGTAATAAAGCAAAAAGTTTTTATTGCTTAAAACAATTTTATTTAATAATAACAATAAAATTATTACAATTATAAATTAAAACGTTCATTAAATATTTTTTCTCTAAATTCTTTTTCCAAAACGTACGATATATTTTCACCAATAAGTTTAGATTTATATTCATGAATACGTCTGTCCCATATAATCCAATGCCAATTAGATATTCTGGCTTGTTTAGAGGCATATGGCCAAACATACATTATCTTTACTTGTATATTATCATTAAATGTAACACGTCTCATAATTTTATTTTTAAAAGATTTATTTATTTTTAAAAATAGATAAAATAATATATTCGTTATATTTAGTATTTTTAAAAAAAAAAGTTAATAATATTTTTTAATTTAACATTTTTAGAACGTAAGATTATATAAAATAAACAATACTTTCCACAAGTTAAACTATTTATATTTTGAATATGAAATTTATTATATATATACTTGTCTCCATTATTATTAATAAAATTAATTATTTCTTTATGTCTTGGAGGAAATCCAAATGAATCAAAGTATTCTATTGGTCCCGTCTTAGGTAAATATATTGCAACCCAATGTTCTCCTGGAAACGTTGATTTTTGCGTATTAACAATAAATCCACAAGGCTTTTTAATTTTATATTTTGGTAGCATGTCTAATGATTTAACACCGCAAAATTCTTTTGAAACATATTTATCTTTTTTAATATAACTCATTATTTCATTTGTATACATGATTATGAGTAATCTACAGTAACGTTTCTATTTTCATCAATTTCAATTGTGTTATCAAAAACAGCATAAACTATAAGTTTTAATGAGTTTGCTAAATTTTCTTTAAATTTAATATCGATATTTATATAACCACTTTTTGGTACGTTTATGTAATTTTCTGGAAAACTATAATCACTATTTAAATTAAATGCATACAAACAACGACCAGTTTTATAATTTGTATAATCTATAGGGGGAGGAAAATTTACTGCATTTGCACCAATATTTAATAGAAAATCGTAATACTCTCGAGTATAATAGTGTATATCATAATTTGGCTGAAATGGTAGTTTAGGTAGCATTTCTCCGTTAACATTTAATGCTAAATAAGTAAGATTATTATGTGAAAATTTTAGAGGGTCATAACGATTGTTTCCATTATATGCAATTTCTGTAACTAATCCTAAAATTAATTTATGTGGTAGTTGACCAATTATTACGTTATCAATGTTAAATGATGATTGTCCAGCACTTAAATTTACAACTTTAGTAAATGGCCTTTTAATAGGATAAATTGCACGTGATAAACGCAATGCTTGCGCGTGAGCATTTAAAATGTTTGGTGCAATTTTTACTTTTCTTACAAACAAACTCATGTCCATTATTTTCAAATGAGGAAATGTATCATTTGTCCACCATCCATCTTTTCCAATAACAGGCCAACAAGGTGGTGCTTTTGTAAAAATCAATTTTATTGGCACACCACTAATTAACAATCGATTTGTTGTAAAAATAGGACCATGTAATTTACCATACAAAGATACTGGAGTACTTTTACGTACCATTTTTAACAAAATAGGGTCGGGTTTGTCATACACATATTCACTATTCCAATATGATGTAACAAATCCACTTGGACTAATTGATTGATTTGATATATTAGTAATATTAGTAACAGCCTCGATAAATGATAGATAATTGTAGTTTTTAGATGCTTGAGAAACTAAAGTATTTCCTAAATAGATTGCTAATTGATCGAATGCAGTATTAAGTACATAATTCACAGGACTATAATTATCTTCAGTTCCCAAAGTATCTGCAAAATCATTTCCATTTTGATTTATTACTTTATATTTCAACCATAAAAAAATATCAGGCATATAAATGTATTCATCTGTAGATGCCTGAATTTCAAACTATAGTATTTGAATCAGCTATAGGTGCTTTTGGACGATATTGTATTATTTGAGACCCCTCAATAGCTCCTTGATATGGCATACGTTGAAATAAATTAAGTTCGTTTTTTAATATTTCATTCATTTTACATAAATATATCCAATTTTTTTGATTTGTTTTTGCGACGACAAGCTTTTTTAGATTTGCGTTTAATTATTTTTTTAGTACTATTTTTTCTAGAACGACGACCTGGCTGTTTATTTCTTGGTTTACGCTTTAAACCAGATAGTTTATTAGTAATATTATTAGTTGAAATAGATTTAGTTTTAAACGGTAAAAAATCAAAATTATTTGGTTCTAATTGATTTATGCCTTGTATTGGCTCTCCAGCACCAGTTTGATTAGAATATTTTGCTTGATTACAATAATATTTTGTGTAATCATGCATTTTTATTTAATGTGAACATGTCAAAGACAAAATAATAACTAACTATATAGACGCTTAGGTCTAAATATAAGTAATACTAATATTTTGCCTTCATTTATTAACAAATTATGATCATTATCATCAGTTATGTTTAATTTCATAGAATGAATTTCATTATATTTTATTGGTATAAAGTTTTTTTGTTTAAAACTAAATTTCATAAAATTATCAGTCTCATTTATGTAAGTGGGTATAACTCTAATTAAACTAACTTTTTTATTATTAAAAAATGATTGTTTTACAATATCGCAATAAATTTGTAAATAATGAATTGTATTGTTAATATCTACTGGTTTAGTGTTGGATATAATTGGTGACACAATCTCCATATTTTTTCTAAATATTTCTTCACTAATATATGATGGGTTTCCTTCGTAATACCCACCCCCTAATCTAATTGTTTGTGGTAGATTAAGTGTGTTGTAATCTTTCATTCCTAATAATTTTTGTAATGTATCGTTTAATTCTAAATAAACAATACCACGTAATTTATAAAAAGCGATAAATTCAGTTGGGGTGATATTTGGATCAGGTAATTGAATTTTTAAATTGTGATCATAATCATTACCTTTTATATTTTTACAATAAATAGCAAAATTACCATTTGTCAATGAAAATTGATTATTAGATTCATTAAAATTAAATGAAAATTTGTTTATTATCCAATGATTTGCACGTTTTCCTAAATTATCTAATTTTTTAGATAAATATGTAGGATGGTAATTGGGTAAAAAATAAACTTGTGGAAAGCGTTCAAGTATTAAATCTTCGATTTTTTCATTAATTTCTGTTACTGTTTTTTTAAAACTATCTACCCAATTAATTTTATCTAAATTGTAATCTATTGTAATATGATCACCTTTAGTATAATTAGTGTTTGTTGGTATGTACATAAAATTTATCTCTGAATGATCATCAATATGTCTTATATCTTGATCCATAACCCATTTCATATGAAATCGGATATTTAAATTATCAACAATTTGCTTTTCACTTAACTTTTTAGGAATTATTAGTTCTTCTAGTGCACATTCCATATTATTTTCAAATTTTATTGGTGGATTAAAATAATAATTTATTTCACAGTTATTATTTTTATTTGTTAAATATAAATAAAATTTTTTATTATACGATGATAACATTTTTAAAACAATTTTTGTGGTCTTATTATTAATATAGCTATCATTTTACCATATCTAAGTAGTAAATCATTGTTACAATCGTCTTTTATATAAATCTTTATTGAATTAAATTCATTAAATTTTAATGGTACAAAATGTTTAATATCAAAATAAAATTTCATAAAGTCATCTTTTTCGCTAATTGCTGTGGGTATGACACGTAATAAATATAATTTACTATTATTATAATAAGATTCTTCTATTATATCACAATATATGTGAAAATAATTAATAGTTTGAGAGACTTTAATTGGTTGCACGTCAGTTAATAAATGTTTAATGTCATCAATGTTATTACGTAATATATACAATTCTGATTCAGATTCTGAAGTAGGAATTGGCTTTTTCAAAATATTTAAACTAGTTTTTATATTTGCAATATTGTATTTATTAAATCCTAGCAATTTTTTTAATTTATCATTAAATTCTAAATAAAATAAACCTCTTAAACTATAATATTTATAGGTTTTATATTTGTCTGTTGGTGCAATTATTTCACTAGTTTTGGGTATAAATGGATCTTTTAAATCAATAGCAAAATTTCCATTTTTTAATTTATATATATGTTTCTCAAACGAAAATTCAAATGGATTTATAATCCATTTTTTATTTAAATCATTAGGTTCGCAGTCTTTCATATATAATATTTCTTTATATTTTTCGTTTATTAAGTTATTAGCTTTTACGTTTAAATCACTAATCAGCTGTTTCAAATTTTCACGCCAATGTTTAGTTGTTGAATGATTTAAGTTAATCTTTTCAATGTAATGGTTACCATATTTATAATTTTCATTTTCTAGTACATTAATTGAATTTACTGTTTTATCTGTTGTTTCAAGTAAATCTATAACTGAATTTACTACATCGATTTCATCTTCTGATAAATCCATTATCCATTTTAAATTAAAAGTTATTTCCAAATCACTTAATAAATTCTTTTGATCTAGTTTTTTAGGAATTATCAATTCTGCCAAAGCACATTCCATTGGCACATTGTATTTTATTGTTTCATTAAAATTTACATTAAGCTCACATTTATCACTATCATTTGTTAAATGAAAAATTTGATTTTCGTTTTCTTTGAAATAATCCATTTTTAATTAATTTTTATTAATTCTTTAGCATAATATGATCCACGTATAATAGAACCAGATTTGTCACGCACTTTGTATTTATAATATGGTGAAGTATATAAAATTTTTGCTATAGTAAATATTTCTGTACTATAATTTTCTAGATATCCTTTATCAAAAATATTTCTTAGTAACTTAATTTTAACTTTATCTCCTAGTTTATATACTTGCTTTTCTCTATCAATAGTTGTATGATATAAATTATTATAAACATATTTTTCATTCTCTTTAGTGATATCAACTGGTTTGTATTTTGTACGACTATGCACTGTATTATTATATGTTAAAATAATGTTATTCAAAACATCAATAAAATTATCAGTTTTATTATAAAACAAATATTTTTGAATTTTTTCTTTTATTGTTCTATTCCAGCGTTCAACTGTTCTAGCTTTAGATGTGTCACGTAATATTAAATGTTTAATTTTTCTCCATCGCAAATATTTTTTTAATTTTTTATTTGTAAATTCTCTTCCTGCATCTGTTGACAATATTGTTGGTTTACGTTTAGATGACTGTATTATGTAAATTATCGCTTTTTTAACCACATCAGCATTTTTATATTTCAAAGGTATAGCCCATCCATATTTTGATAAGTTATCAATAATCATTAATATATAACGAAAATTATTATTCGATTTTGGTTTTGTTATATCAATTAAATCTGCCTGCCAATTCTCATCAATATGTTTAGACACTATTGGATTACGCTTAAAATTAAATTTTGGATATCGATGAACTGTATGAGTCGATTGATTTAGAAGCCATTGTTTAACTTGTTTAAATGTTACATTAGGATAAATGTTTTTAACATATTTATAAAGTTTAAGTGGTGTACTAAAACTAGAATGATATTTTGTATTATAATAATATTTTTTGAGTACTTGATTAATATTTTTCCCAATTAATGGCTTGTCTAACATTTTTAGGGTACTTAGCACGTATAACTTTAGAACGAAAACTTGCTGGTGTTTTCATATGTTCTTTATATTTATCTTTTTTAACTAAATTTGTATTTTTTGGAGATATATCGACTCGTTGGGATCGTAGATCTTTTATAAATGATTTTACTTTTAAAATTTTTTTTAAACTTTTATCATTTGTCTTATAATTTCTTTTAAATAATCCTTTAGGTGTTATGTTTAAATATTCTTCCCGTTCTTTTAATTTTTTACTAGGTGCTTTAAAATTGTAAGTATATTTTCTTTTATTTTTATTTATATCTGGGGTTATGTCACAATCTGCTTCAATCTCTTTAAATTTTGGAGTTTTAATTTTTGGAGTTTTTACGTTTATAATTTCTTTTTGTTTATCATCATCATCTGATTTGGAAGCTATTACAGCACTTGTTATATCAAGGCATGCTTTTTCCTCTGTTTGATCGATATTATTTTTAAATATCAAAAATTTTCTTAGAGCTTCTGCATATAACTTAGCTTTAATTCTTTCATCAATATTGCTAGATAATATAGATTCTATTTCTTTATCCAAGTCATTCATTACTAACAAATTTTTTGGTGTTTGGTATTTAACTAAATTATTAATACCATTTTGATGTTTAGTGTGGGTTTGAACAATTTGCATTTTTTTGAAACTCATTATATAAATATGAACTAAGAAGTTTTATTGCTGAATTAATTAGAATATTTAATAATATATTTCCACCTTTTTGTTGAAGGATTTTTTTCTCTTAGATACTGATGTTTTTGATGCAAATTTTCTTAATAGCTTTTTATTTTTATTTAATTTTTTAAAATCACAACTATTTATTGGTAAATTACCGTTCAAACAATTCTTAGCAATTTCCGATATTGAATTTATCACACAGCTTTTAGCAAGATTTATAAGTTTGTTTCTTTGTTTATTAGATTTAGAATTAATTATTTGATTTAAGGATTTTTTACAATTTTTAATATTTTTTAGTTTATTTTGTTTTAACATAAATAAATTTTGGGTTTTCATTTGGAAAAATGTTACTCCGTACTCTTACATCAGTCGATGTGTTTTGGTTAAAATCTAAAAATAAATAACTATATGGTTTGTCTTTTGTTGCCTCTATATAGCTATCATAAATAAATTTTGAATTATTTGCATCAATTTGTTGACTAAGTATTTTAATTTGTAAAGTTTCACGTGGATTTCTCATTAACACAATATATGAGCAATTTGTTGAAATATCTCTCATATATTTACTTTTGGGGAACATGTTCTGTATTAACAAAATTATAGTAATATTTTTATGATGACTCAATTTTGTAAACAGATCACTAATAAGTAAATCATTAGATACAGTATGCATACAATCATCTAATACTATTAAATTATTTTTAGTTGAATCAAGATTGTTTATTACATCAATATTAATGTTATCAATTTTTTGTATTTTAACACCATGTACATAATCATAATCTAAATAGCCTTGAGACGACGAATAAATAATATTATCAAAATAAAAACCAAATAATTCTTGCATATAATAAAATAAATTTGAAATAAATGTTGTTTTTCCACTACTTGAAGGTCCACAAATAAGAATTCTTGAAGGTTGAATTAAATTTAAATCATAACAATTCATGATAACATATATTAGTATAATGACGTAAATATTTTGTTGTTTTTATATTTTATAGCTTAACCTTGAAAAATATCATATAAATACTACTTACAAAAAAATTAATTTCTTATTAAATAATTCATTAAATATATTTTCTTAAATTATGGCTTTAATTACTCCAGTTTTTGAAGATATAAAAATTATAATGTGTTCAAATGGATACAATATAAACGGTAATTATTATCTACGTGAACTTGGATATTGTTATAATAATATTTCGTCATCAGTTCCATTTAACTATAGAATCAATAAAACTAAAATTGATGAGAGTAATAATTTTATTATTGATTATATAGAAAAAAATATTCATGCAATAAAATTTGATAAAAAATTTGAATATGGATTATGTCCAAGTGAATTAGTTTCAGTTATTAAAACTTTATATCATTTAAATTCAAACTCATCTGCTAAATATATTGCAGTTTGTAAAAATGATGAGGAATTAAAACGCATATTATATAAAGCTGGATTTGGACCACTTATTATTAATATAGACAATTTAAATATATTTTCAACTACTGTGATACCAAAAGATATTGATATAATGAAATCACTAACCAATGATATTAATTCAAATCCATGTTATTTGCATGAAAATTTAAAAATATCATTAAAACCATTATGTGCTAAAACTAAAGCAGAATTTTTGTATAATTTCTGTAACCAAACTTATATTGATTATTGTCAACTATTTGAAAATAACAATACGAAACTCATATAATAAATTGTAAGTAAATTGTATTATTATATATTTTAATAAAATATTATAATTCAATTTATTTACAGATAACAACATTCTTTAAATCAAATCATTTAAATATAAATTATCATATCGTAATAATTTATAATTTGTCTTAGCAAATTCAAACAATCTACTACATCATGAAGTTCAAGTGTGCTACTCAACATAAAATTATCTATTGTAAATTAACATTAATATGGTAAAAATAACTATTGCTCTCAGCAACTTCAAGCGTTTTACTACTGAGAAAAAATAACATAAATTCTCATATATTTTTATTTTATATATGTTGTAGTAGAACGCTTGAAGTGGCTGAGAACAATAGTTTACCATGGTAGTGTCACGTTTAATTTACGTTAATAATTTTTATTACAAAACTATTTATCTAATATATTTATAGTTTTATTGAATTGTTATAATATAATTGATTTTTTAAAAAATAAATAAAAAATGTTTTTAAATATTTTATTTAAAAAAATATAATTTTACATCTTATTATTTTTGATATAAATCAAATCAATCAAATCAAAAAATTTATTTTAGATAAATTATTTATAATTATTTGTAACATAAATATAATATAATTATCTTTACAGTAAATTAAAATAATTATAAATATAGTATTATATTCCTGTTGAACCAAATCCTTTATCACCTCGTTGAGTTTGAAACATTTCACCAACAAACAAACATGTATTCTTGAATTGAGTTATAATAATCTGAGCAATTCGATCGCCAATAAGATAATTAAATGTTTCATTTGAATTATTTATTAATAAAACTTTGATTTCTCCTGTGTAGTCGCCATCAATTACCCCAGAACCGACATCTATTCCTTTTAAAGACAATGAACTTCTTGAATGAATTTTACCATAGCAATCAAATGGTAATTGTATTTTAACTCCAGTTGATATTAATTTTCTTTCACAACATTTTATTGATCCAGATTCATTAGCAAATAAATCGTAACCGGCACTTAAATTAGTTGCTTTTTTAGGTAATATTCCACCATTGATCAAATTTACAATTACTCGTTTATCTGATATAAATAATATTTTGTATAAAATTTTATAATTTTAATAAGTAAATGTTAACCTTTAGGAACAATTATTTTTGGTTGGAGTTTTATATTTTCAACAAATCTTTCAGTTTCCTGTTTAATTGAAGAAATTATTCCAATGCCAATACAAATGTCCTTAATCAACAATTTTCCAAAAATTCGATCGCTGTTTGAAATTATTATGTTGATATATTTTTCATTGTTATCAACGTAAAATATTCGACAATCCAAGTTGATTTTTGTCAATTCAAAAATAGGCAATAAAGTACCAAATGTGAATGCTGGCCATTTTTTATTATTTTCAATAATAATAATTTGTTGATTCATTGGCTTCAAATCGTAATTCATAATAGGAGTAATATTTAGCATTCCTTTTTTGACAATGTTTTGAGTTAGATTAGCGCACAAATCATCCGAATTATTACTTAATGTTGATGAAGGAACACATTTCATAAACAAAACATTTTTGTTTATCAAAGATTGAGTAATTGATGATGAATTAATTTGAAGTTTTGCAATACTCGATGCACTCGTTTTGATTTCTTAATTAAATAATTTTTAGATAAATATAATTAATGTAAACTATAATGACCAAATGGAATACTATTTATTCCATCATCAAATAAATAAGTTTTGTCATCAAATGGATGTAAAACAAATTTAGTTAGTTGAACTGTTTTAACAGAATGATTAAACGATTGAATTTTATTCATTGTAGTATTATAATAGTTTTCTTCTTTTAAAACATTATTATAAATAGTGTGATTCATATAATTTGATATTATGTATTTTTTTACTCCCTTAGCTACACGTTTATTTTTTAATTCATCGTATAATATTGAATAAAGTTTTGATTTTAAACCAATAAATTCGTTAACAGTTTTTTCACCATATTCACATTTTAAATAACCAATCATTTTTTTATGTTTTTCATTAAAAAGATTATGTTCTTTTGAAAAATTTGAGTAGTCCATAATTGAGGTAAAATGATATTTCAAATCATCGATAAAATTATTCGTTTTAATTTCATATACAAAACTATCAGTATCTGTATACAATAATTTAATGTTTTTTTTATAATGTTTTTTAAATAAATTATAGTGAAGTGAATACATATAATATTTTGATAGTTCTAAAACACTAAATCCAATTGCAATAGGTTTATCCAATTTAATATCTGTTTTTTTCATTTTTATCAAAACTAAATTATCTGATAAAATTTGTGATGTTTCATAATTTAGTTTTTTAATAAGTTTTTCAGCTTTATTCCAATCTGTTACTATTTTTACGTCTATGTGCTTTCTTTTATCTTCTATACTTTTTCCAAAAACAGAATTATTCATCAGCTTAAATAAATCTTTTTCAAAATCATTTTTAGCATTTTGTCTTAATTTTGTATTTAACATTATATATCTTTTTAAAAAATCATCTTGAATAAATTTAATTCCAGAATGTATTTTATGTAATTTTAGTCCAAGGTTTAAATATAATTTTAAATTTTTAAAATGTATAACATATTTTACTTTATCATAAAAAGTTAACATTAATTTCTCAGAGGGTGTTCTTTTATAACCATATTCACTTAATTGTTTTAATAAATTTTGTTGATAAGTACTTAATTTATCGTTTTGTATTTTTAATTTTTCTGGACACAATGGAAAGTCGTGTTTATCATGCAAATATGTTGGATATTTTAAGTCACATTCTATAATATAACCATACTCATTATCAGTATTTACAGTTTTCCAATTAATATTATTTAGTTCTGATTTTGACATCCATTGAAAATCTTTTAAAGGCAACTTTTCTGTTAAACTCTTTCCATATAAATTGTTTACATCAAAATGAGCTAAATAAACACTTGGTAAATTATTGTTATAATTTTCACAATTATTATTATTTGCAATTGAGTGTCTTTTTAAAACATTACATATACCGCCTCTTATTCCACGTTCAATAAACATATACATATTTGGATCTTTCATTAACTCAATTTCAACACCAGTGTATTTTAAAGCGGCATTCCACGCTAATCCTGGTATTGAATAAAAATGACAAACTTCTAACTCGTAATTTTTATAAATCATTTTTCTAAATGTTTGAAATACGTCACATAATAAAGATGTATCAAGTAAGCAGTAAAAATCTTGAAACTCGCCTAAATTTTTAATATTAAATTTTTTCCAAATTTTTTTAGCAATCAAATATTCACTTGAAGTTATAGATTTGTCATTTAACTTCGAATTAAAATTTTCAATTGATGGTAAAGATGTTTCTTCAAATTTATTCCAATTAGACATGTATTCATAAGGGAATATCCCTTTTTTATATAATATATTCATCGATTCATTTTTATCAAAATAGTTTTTAAACACTTTTTCTGTAATTGGAAAATTATTACCAGAATTTCTTAAATTATTAACGAGAGTTTCTAAGCTTTCTGATAAAAATAAACATGAATCTAAAATTTTTATATTATCTAATATTATTGAAATATATTTTTCAATTGATTGAGGAATAATATTACATTTTTTAAAATGATATGATTTTAAACTCGAAACAATAAAATGACCATCATAGTTTTTTAGATTATGAAAAAACAAAGGAATATAATTTGGTATTTTAAAATTTAAATTACAGTAATTATGAGCTGCTCCACGATAAAAACCTGAAATATGACAATGATCATAAACTTTATCATCATTGAATGATTTTTTACATAGATAACATTTGTCACAAAGGTCATGATTTAATAGTTGATTTTCTGTAATAATCATATTTTTTTCTTCACATAATTTAGCATTTATTCGGTAACTTATTAAACTCAAATTTTCCATAAAAACATTTAAACAATCTTTTCCTCTATAACTTTTTTGATAAAAAATTTCATTGTCATTTAATATAACAATAATTGTAAATCCAGAGGCAACATGTTCTTCAGTTTGTATCATTTTGTTATTAATATTTTTTCTATTTTTAATTAGCAAGGATTCAAAATCAGCATAAATAACATATGGATATTTATGCATATATTGTATTTTTTCAAATTTCATAATATTATTTTTAGGCATAATAATTTTTGCTGCTTTATTATGTAAACAATTTTTTGTATGTTTTTTTAATCTAAAATTTGTTGAAAAACCACTAAGACAGTTTTCGCAAAAATGATGATGTATTGAAGTAAAACTACCACACAATCGATTAAAATTTTTTATAAAATAATAATGTTTTTTATAAAACAATAATTTTATGGTGTGTTTCGCTTTTCGTTTAGATATATATAATGGTATAATTGTTTTCATTTTATCAGTTGTTAATGTTTGATAACCATAAATATTTATACGAATATCTAAATTTTTATTATTTATTTCAAATTTTTTTATGTCATTCAATTTATAAGGAAAGTCGTTATTATTAATTTTTATATATTTTTCAAAATATTTTAATGTGCTAATACGTTCCAAATGAATAACTTTTTTATTATTAAATTTGAAATTATTATATGCTAAATAGCAAAGCACAGACCACATAAAACATTTGTTGTCTTTGTTTTTTACTGAAATAATTGCTTTTTTATTAAGTATATGCTTAGGTAATTTAACGTTCTCACACATTCCACGTAATGGTATGTATTTAGCAAACCGAATATCTAATCTGTCAATTTCATTTATTATCCAACCACTTCCTAATGATTCAAAATTATTAATTTTATTATCAAAATCAATTATAACTCTGTTAATTATAGTTTGGATATTATAGTTTTTGAATATTATAAAATTATCACTTAAAAAATATGCAATTGTGTACGTTTTGATACCAGCTGTCTCTTTATAAAATGTTATTTGTAGACAAATTTGAATTTTTGCAGATTTCATCTTATTAATAACAAAATCGATTAAAGTTTTTATTTCATTTTTATATTTAATAAAAAATTCATCAGAATTTTTAATATCATTAGTTTGAAAAAATTCATATTGTTGTAAATAATTTTTGAATGCTTGTTTACTTAATATAAAGTTAGATTTCTTTGGTATTTTCATATTTAAATGTCCATAACCATATTGTTTAAATTCATTCAATTTATGTATTGTAAACGATTTGTTGGAGTTAAATATTTTTTTACAGAAAATGCATTTTATAGGTACTTTAATTTCAGAACATATTAAATAATGCTGTTTTAACTTATGTTGAGTTGAAAATAATCGTAAACAAAATTCACATTTATTAATTAGCAATATGTTTTTATTATGATTGAGTCTTATATGTTGAATATATAAACGATGATTTTTAAATATTTTATTACACTTAACACACTTAGGCTGATCAACAAGTATCGGATGCATTTTTTTATCTAAAAAATGAATTTAATTATAATTAATGTTATGTTACATTTAATAATAATAATTATTTTAATAGTTTTAGTAATTAATATAAATAAACAAATGAATGATATCAACACAAAAATGCCGATTGATTATATCCTAAAAAATGAACTAAACAACTGCAATAATACTGTAAACAATTTTGTATCCATTAATTCGTTATTTAAATATAATAATGAAAATTATACATTTTTTTGGAAAATCAACAATACAGATAAAATATTTTTTACAAATATAACATCATATACTATGCCATTTTTCTTAGAATTAATAATAAATAATACATATGAGTGTATTTATTGTAATTGAAATATTTTGATTATTGTTATATAATAAAACTTTTTTTCATTTTAATTAATTACTAATATAATATATATTTATTTTATATAATATATAGTTACATAAATTAAATTTATTTAGTAATTTTAAATTCTAACACATCTCAGCAACTGTTATCTAAACAGATCATATTATTAATCATTTGTTTCAAACTATCATAGGTACATTGGAACTATGCCATTAGTGAGCTAAGTTTGAATAGCTATAATAAATAATTTTTGTCTGAGGAAGAAAGCTTTTAGCTAATTACAGCATAATAAATTATTAAGAATAATTTATTAATATTAAAATAACTAAATTTTTTAATAATAATTTTAAGTAAAATTTATATAGTAAATTAATAAATTAATAAATTAATAAATTAATAAATTAATAAATTAATAAATTAATAAATTAATAAATTAATAAATTAATAAATTAATAAATTAATAAATTAATAAATTAATAAATTAATAAATTAATAAATTAATAAATTAATAAATTAATAAATTAATAAATTAATAAATTAATAAATTAATAAATTAATAAATTAATAAATTAATTAATAAATTAATAAATTAATAAATTAATAAATTAATAAATTAATAAATTAATAAATTAATAAATTAATAAATTAATAAATTAATAAATTAATAAATTAATAAATTAATAAATTAATAAATTAATAAATTAATAAATTAATAAATTAATAAATTAATAAATTAATAAATTAATAAATTAATAAATTAATAAATTAATAAATTAATAAATTAATAAATTAATAAATTAATAAATTAATAAATTAATAAATTAATAAATTAATAAATTAATTAATTATTTAATTATTTAATTATTTAATTATTTAATTATTTAATTATTTAATTATTTAATTATTTAATTATTTAATTATTTAATTATTTAATTGTTTAATTATTTAATTATTTAATTATTAAATTATTAAATTATTTAATTATTTAATTATTTAATTATTTAATTATTTAATTAATAAATTAATAAATTAATAAATTAATAAATTATTTAATTATTTAATTATTTAATTATTTAATTATTTAATTATTTAATTATTTAATTATTTAATTATTTAATTAATAAATTAATAAATTAATAAATTAATAAATTATTTCATTATTTCATTATTTAATTAATAAATTATTTAATTAATAAATTATTTAATTAATAAATTATTTAATTAATAAATTATTTAATTAATAAATTATTTAATTAATAAATTATTTAATTAATAAATTATTTAATTAATAAATTATTTAATTAATAAATTATTTAATTAATAAATTATTTAATTAATAAATTATTTAATTAATAAATTATTTAATTAATAAATAATTTAATTAATAAATTATTTAATTATTTAATTATTTAATTATTTAATTATTTAATTATTTAATTATTTAATTATTTAATTATTTAATTATTTAATTATTTAATTATTTAATTATTTAATTGTTTAATTGTTTAATTATTTAATTATTAAATTATTAAATTATTTAATTATTTAATTATTTAATTATTTAATTGTTTAATTATTTAATTATTTAATTATTAAATTATTAAATTATTTAATTATTTAATTATTTAATTATTTAATTAT
Source organism: Oppia nitens (assembly GCF_028296485.1). Taxonomy (NCBI): domain Eukaryota; kingdom Metazoa; phylum Arthropoda; class Arachnida; order Sarcoptiformes; family Oppiidae; genus Oppia; species Oppia nitens. The sequence goes on along the minus strand of NW_026533203.1, from coordinate 1,030,578 downwards.
TTAATTATTTAATTATTTAATTATTTAATTATTTAATTATTTAATTATTTAATTATTTAATTATTTAATTGTTTAATTGTTTAATTATTTAATTATTAAATTATTTAATTATTTAATTATTTAATTATTTAATTGTTTAATTATTTAATTATTTAATTATTAAATTATTAAATTATTTAATTATTTAATTATTTAATTATTTAATTATTTAATTAATAAATTAATAAATTAATAAATTAATAAATTATTTAATTATTTAATTATTTAATTATTTAATTATTTAATTATTTAATTATTTAATTATTTAATTATTTAATTATTTAATTATTTAATTATTTAATTATTTAATTATTTAATTATTTATTTATTTAATTATTTAATTATTTATTAAAATAATGTAAATTAAAATAATACAATTCTTTTAATAAACTACAAAAATATTTATTTATTTAAATAATAATAATAAATAATTATAAGTTAATATTTAACAAAATAAATGAATATTTATATAACTTTATTTTAAATATATAATAAAATTACATGTTTTATAATTAATAAAATAAAAAAAATACAGATTAAAAAACTTAAAAATTACTAAAACAAATTTATTTTATATAAGAAATGAATTTTTACTTTAGTATTGAATATATGTTTAAAAACAAATAATAATATGACAAAAAAGCTACCATAACTATATAAAAGTTTGGTAAATACTTAGTTTGTTACAAATTAAATTATTTGTTAGTTTTAGAATCAATTTTGATTCCTTTAACTTTTGCAAAATGTTTTAAGCATTTTAATGCGAAAGGAATTTTTGTTTGATCCATTCGATAGCGTTGTGTTCCCTTTTTCATTTTTTGATCAATTTTCGACCAATAATAATTAAAAAACACAATCTTACCTTGCTTGTTCAATGCAAATCCAGCGAAATCTGAACGACATTTGTTTGTTAACTTTTCAGTTTCCGGTTGAATTCGAGTTGATGTATTTTCAACCATGTCAAAATTGTCTTCTTTATCATCATCGTCATCATCATTTACTTCAGATTTGACTTTTTTTGATGATTTTTTAAGCAATGGTTTTATAGTACGTTTTTTTCCTTTTTTTTCAACCAAATTGATTGGAGTGTCCACTTCTGATTCGCTACTTTCGCTTTCAGAACATTCCAATCCTTCGTTATCAGCAAAAATCTTTGCTTTTGACATTCTAAAAATAAAATATTATATATTAATGACATTCATTTGTAATTAAGAAACATATTAAATAATTATATAAATATTTACATATAAAAATATTATTATTTATATAGAAATATTTTATATAAAATAGCTTTGTAAAAATAGTATTAATACTTCACAAATAATATATTTTCTTTTATGTTAAATTGTCAGAATAATAATATAACTAAAAGTAATAATAATTAATATAATAACAACAATTATCATAATATTAAGAGTAACTAATTTTTATACATATTAAAAATCTACTTATATTGTTTATATGAATTAAATATTTATTATCATAATTTACTTACTTTTCTGTATTTTTAGATATATATACCTAAAATTTACAAATTATTAAATTACACAAAAATACTATTATTAAAAATTAATAAAATTTTAGTTATATTTCAAACAATTAACTCACTTTTGGCTTTTTAAAACAATGTTTTCTGTAGCACAAGTGAATATTTTGTTTGATATACAAATGAAAATTTTTGTTAAATTAATTGAATAATTTACTGAGTATTTATACAGATTTATTCAAGGTTAATTATACAATTAATTACATAACAATATTAATTATCTATTTCTAGAAAGATCTAATTGTTTTCAAAACAATTATTTTTAGTTATAGTCAGCATTTTTTTTATTGTTTTTTTCTAGAAAATTCTATTTTTATTTATTTACTATAAAATTATAAAATTCTGGAATATTCTAGAAGAAAAAATAAATTAATAGCTTACTATTACAATAAAATTGTTTACTGAAAAATATTTATACTAAAAAAGATAATAAAATTAATTTATAAAAATATTAAATATTAATTTAAACATTTTAAATTTAAATAATATTAAATAATTAATCAAATTTTATTAATTAATAATATTTTATTATTTTAAAATATAATTTTTTATTATTTATTATGAATTAATCTATTGAATAATTAATTCAATAGATTTATATTATAATCAACAACAAAAAATAAAACATGATAGAAGAGAACATTACATAATTATTAATCTTAAAATTATATGGACTTTTCTAAAAAAACAAAACTTTTATTTGTTGTAAACAATTAGAATGTTCTAGAATATTTAATGACCTTGATTAATTATATAAAAAAGCAAAAATTTAATTTACTATAATTTAAAATATTTTTATTCAAAAATTTGCAATTTAAATTAACAAAATATGATAATAATAATAATAATAATTTTCATTTATGAAAATTTTAATATTGTTCCTGAAATGAATACAGTTGATGTGAATACTCAAAATAGTTATGAGAATATAACTATTAATAATGGTATTAATGATACACCCATCCCAACAATTGAAACGCCTCCAAACTCAGATAATGAAGGTATGATTACTTATTTTTATTTTATTACATAATTTATATTTATTTATTTAATTTAAATATTAATACATATTTTATATATACTAATATATAGATATAATTTATATCTTATATTTATTTATTTAATTTAAAAAATTTAAATTCAAGGTTCAAACGATAAGGTATACAAGTGCAACTTATGTGGATATATACATTGGTTAAAAAAAGGTATAAAACAACACATATTATTGTCACATAATAATAATCTCATCGAAACCCACGGGGACGACAAAAATTTTTATTTTGTCAAAAATTTAAAAAATGAAAGCAAATAATTTTGTTTTTAACTATTAATCTCATATAATATAATTTTTATAAATTTTATCATTTATTATAATATAAATGTATAGATTTTTTATCTTATGCCGTAATAATATTAGCAGATAAAAAATAATTTTTTGTACTTTGTATTTAAATATTTTATATATAATATTTTTTTGCAAAACATACAGTTTAAAATGATTATAATTTTTTAAGCATTACTTAATATATATTATAAATGTATGATATATAAAATTTTGTAATATAATATTTCTATAAGCATATTATATTTTTTTAATAATCATAATTATGAATAATTGATGTAATTTTATTTATATAATATATAATAAATTTTATTTACATTGATTTTTCTATTTTTATTATTTGGTTTACTGGTTATAATGTAATACAACAAGTAAAATATTTATATAATAAGCATTAATTTAAAAATTGCAATATTTTATTTGCTTAATGAGCAAATAAAATTATAAATGTATAAAAAAATTAGTGACAAAATAAAAATATTATATTATACAATCTTATATATATATATATATATATATTATTTGTATAAAATTTGAGCATCACATTTGACCTTTTAATATTAGTACAGTATATATGGTATATATTGTATAGTGTGTCCAACACACACAAATCAATGTAATGGCAATGATTAATATTTAATCAATTATATAAATAATCTAAATCATGTATTATAAAATAAAATCATATTTCTTATTTATTTCGGCATTTAACTTCAATTATTAAAATTATTCAATATTAAAAGGCATTCAAAATTATTATTATTATTATATATTTAAAAAATACAATATAATACTAAACAAAATAAATGGTAAACAAAAATAGTATATTTTATCAAAAATAAAGATAATGTAAAATAATTATAAATTACTGTATATATACAAAATGTAATATTTTTTTTTAATAAATACTGTATAAACTGCTTGAAAAATGTCTGAATAAAAAATTATCTTTCAGTTAGAGAGTGTAACAAAATATTATATGATATGTATATAAAACTTTATGTAATAATGTATGAGCTATACTAGTGGTGTAAAACAACATCTTGTATCGTCTTGTTTAAAAAACAGCAAAAACATCAAAAAAAATTATTAATTAAAAATTACTATTTTAAATATATTTTTTAATAAATAATAATCATAATAATTAATAACAACTTAATAAATTAAATATAAACAATTTATACAAAATTTATACACAATTTATACACAATTTATACACAATTTATACACAATTTATACACAATTTATACACAATTTATACACAATTTATACACAATTTATACACAATTTATACACAATTTATACACAATTTATACACAATTTATACACAATTTGTACACAATTTATACACAATTTATACACAATTTGTACACAATTTATAAAGATGTTATAATTAGTATTTTATATAAGACGAGCAGATCTTGCAAGACGTGATATGACTGGGGTTTAAGCAAAAGTTGTAACACTATTAGTGTTACACTACTCTATACTATAGATTCTTTAGGTTTATTTTATAGTATTATATAAGTTATAATAATATAAATATATGAATAAATATAAAAGAAAATATTATTTTCATAATATTTATTAAACTTATAAATTTATAAGGAGCGTCAAAATGATAAAATATATTTTAACTATTAAATTAATCATCAATTATAAACATATTAATTATTACAAATTTAATGGAATTTTGTCATTTTGACTATTGTTTGTAATAAAACAATTGTGGATTTTTCTGTGAAGTAATAAAAATATTTAATATACACAAAAATTTAAAAAATATGTATTCAAAATTTTAGATAAATATTATAAATTAGTGTTATATATTTAAATATATTGTATAATATATTCTATTGATATAAATACAGTATTTACTACAAGATTTTTCACTTTATAAAATTGCTGTAAATCTATTTATCTCTGATACAAATTTTTTACTTTAGTTTATTTTTTAATTTATGAAACAAATTCTGCATTTATTTTCAGTTATTATAGTTTATGCTCTGCAATACTAAATCAAAAGCAATTCAATTTATCAATAATATAAATATACTGTATTTCATTAATTAAATGTTACACATTATATGTTTTTATTGTACAAAATATAAATAGTAAAAAAATAATTAGAAAACATATAATTTTTAATTAAAGATATTTTTTCTTTTTATTATATTAATCCTTAATAAGTCTCGTTATACAATATAATTAAATCTGAGTTTTGTCTAACTATTGGATACAAATAACTTTAAATAAAAAATCTAAAATACTAAAAAACTAATAAATACCAATTATAATATTAATAAAATATGTTTTCTAATTTTCATCAATTATTATAAATTTATATAGCCATAATAATTTAACACATTATATACTGTATCTTAAATATTATTTTAGAAATTTATATTTATTTATTATCATTATTGAAATTAATTTAAACACATTTTCAAAACACATTTAGTCAAGAATATCAGTATTGCATTCTTATAAATAAATAATTATTTTTTTTGCATTTTAAGTATTTTTTAAAATTAAAATTTAAACACTAAGTGATGTTATCGATAATCTATAAAATTAACAATGTCTTAGTTTCTTAATACAATTTTATGTCATCCAATCAAATAAATTTATTTTAAGTTTAGTAACATTATTAAAGCTTTATTTAAAATTTCTAATAATCTAAATATAAAATAATTTATTATATCTTAATTTAATTTATTAAATAAATTTACATTTAGTTCTATCAGTTCAACTATTTTATCAATTTTATATTTTTACAACTACTAAATTTGATATGATATCTTAAGTTTAATAGTAATATTATATTTATTAATAACAAAAACTATTTATTTTAATATACTGTATATTAATATTATTATTTGACACTTTAATTTTGACTAATGAGAGACTAATATAATTTATTCAATGAATGTTATACTGAATAATATTTCTATATAAATATAAAAATGTTTTCTGTAATATATTTTTTATATAACTAAACATAAATATTATATTGAAATTTATTCAATACTTATTCACAATGTTCTACTGTACTGTATATGCTAATTAATAATATTATATATTAATATATTATATAGTAATTAATAATTAGATAGAAATTTAATATAAGCGTTAAATAATTATATTTTATATATAAATACATAATTTATATAAAAATATATTTTGTATCTTAAATATAAATACAATTAATGTATTAAGTTATATAATATTTTATTGCTTTCTTCAATAATGTATGCAAATGTGTTATTTTCAAAAATTAATTAAAAATATATTTTTATAATAAACAGTTAGAAATACTATACTATATATACAGCTTTAGTTATAATATCGTATATACTTTATACTATAAATAATAAACAGTATATTTATAAATTTGAATGAATCACAATTTCATTTTTACTTATTTAACTAAGATTTACGTATATTATATGATATAATTTAAATAAATGTGTTTAATGTATAAATTTAATTAAATATTATTTAAATATTTTTAAAATATTATTGATTTTTTAGAAATAGTTGCAAAATATTTTATATAATATTTGAGTGAAATTTTTATATAAAAAATACAACAAATAAAACTTGCATTAAACCTGAGAAAACTTGCATTAAATAATTTATATTGATTTGTAAGTATAGTAATATTTTAGAGTTATTTGAAATATTGTTTGCATAGGTCATACATAAACATATTTTTTTGAATAAATAAGTTTAGCATTGAAATATACAGTCAAATATAAGTATATATACAACAAGTTCGTGTGTTTGTAATAGGAATCGATTATTTTTACATTGAAATTGTGTTTCTGTTGTGTCAGTTATAATAGCAATACTTAAAAAATGCTTTTATATAAATTAATTTTTCATTTCAAGTAAAGTGAGCTTTTAATTAAATAGTGATGACATAAAAAATTATTATTCAAATGAAATATAATGAATAATTTTAACAATATTGTTATATGTTCATGACATAAATGATTTTTTAAAAATACTTATTATTTGTTATTTATTATTTAATTTGATTAAATTAAAACTAGGATAAATGAGTTATTATTAAACAAAAATTAATGGAAAAAATATTTTCTATGTGTTACAAAATTTAGTTTATTATTTATCAAATATATTTACTTATATTTCTATTATTCGAAATTAATTATTACATTTTATTAAAAATATTATTATTTTCAAATACTTATTAAATCTAATGTTATTGTATTAATATGAGTAATATTTTACACGAAGTTCAAGTAAATGTTGTAAATATAATTTTATAAATTTTATATTATTTGAGTAAAATAAATAGATTAAAATAATTGAGAAATTTCTAGAAACTTACAAAAAAAAAAGAAATTTCTGTATATTGAATCCCTATGTCAATTTTGTTTTTTATAACATACATATAGTTATTAATAATAACTAACTATTATTAGTAATATTTTTATTAATAAACAAAATAAGTAAATAAGTAATCGTAATTTTTTAAATTTTTATTACTTTGATTAAAATTTTGAAAAAAATATAAAATCGGTAAATCATTGTCACAGTTAGTAAAATGTTTTTATTTGTTATTTTGTTTAATTTACTGAAATAGAATTTGTAGTAACCATATAAATCTTGAAGTTTGTTATGGAAATGCTATTATCAATTGCTTTATAAAATTTTATATTAAATCAGCTTTTAATATTGAAATCTGATATTTACAGTATAATATAGTAAAATTTTAATAGAGTTATTAATAGTTTTATAGAAATAGGAAAATAATTTATTTAAAAAATTTATTTTCCAATATTTATATATAAGTTACTTATCATCATTTCTTATATAAAGATTTAATATACTGTTGTATTATAAATTAATATATCAATTATTACATAAATATGATATATAATTTGTCATGCTTTAAATTTCATAAATCAATTTATCAAAAATAAAATAATATTTTGTAAACATGTTATACATGTGAGTCTATACATCATCTTACTATAAAATATTATGAATTAATAATAAAATGTACAAGTTTATATAAATATCTAATAATAATTAAATTGTTCAATTTTTTGGGAATTGTTACATAATGTAATTTGACGTAATGGAAAATTTTACTAAACTAAATAATAATCTATTTTTTAAAATATATTATTATTATTAATAACAAATAGTTACTAGAATTTTCTGCAAATACATAACATACAATTATTTGTTTAATTATTAGATTATTTTGATATTTTTAATTGGATTGTTAATTATTATATCATTAAAATAATAATTATTTTTTTAGTATCATATAATGAATAAATAATATATAATTTACAAGTTATTACAGGTCATTAATTGCATTTAATAAAAATTTTTTTTTTTAAATCCACAAAAATAATACTAAGTATTTAACAATTAATCAAAATATCATTTATTATTTAAATTAAAAATTTAATTGTATTTTACACATTGTAATATACAATGCTTATTTTTAAATTTAAGATAAAAATTTTATTTGTTAACTTTTTTTATTTGCCTAAATATTTTTAAATATTATTACATTTATAATTGTGATGTACTTGTATTAAATTCCTGTAAAAAAAATCTTAGATAATTAATTTAGTATAAAAAATTAATTTATTTATTAATATTATTATTATTCAAAAAATAATACACTATAATTAAGTTAAATAGATGTTTACTTTATCATTAAATAACGGTTATAATGCGTAAAAAAAAGTTTTAAAAATTCCCTTATAAAATAAATTTATAGTGTATTTAAATGCTGAGAAAACATAAAAATTTAGTGTTATTTTTTTTTAATTTTTTACTGACATTTGATTTTTTATTTTATTACAATATTTTTTTATTATACATTTTTATTTTAAAAACTAATAAATACATGAAACAATATATTAAATATGCAATACATAGTAAAAACATATTTAACATTATTTCTTAAAGTAATATTCTATTTGTTAATATCATTTTTTATTGTAAAATTTATAAAATATTTTAAACAAATTAATAAAATACCTGGACCAAAAATTAACTTTTTATTAATTGGAAATTTGGATATATTTTATAGATACTCAAAATCTAAAGCAACATGGTTTCAAGGTATAAAATATTTAAATACTTTGATTAATTGTTTTAATATATAATATTGTATGATATCTACAATAGATACATATGAGGCACTATTATCAATAGCAGCCCAGTATCACAAATCAGGTGTTTTCCGACTCTGGTTGGGTCCTTTCAATCCAGTTATTGTTATAACTAATGCTACAAATGCCGAGGTTTGTACTAATATTATCACTAAATAATAATCAATATATTTCTAATCAAAATTTAAATGGTATTTATAAATTGTTTATATTAAAAAAAATTTATTTTATATTATATAAAATATTAATCAAGTAATATTTTTTATAGAAATTGCTTTCAACTAAAGCAAATATAACCAAAGCTCATGAATATAAATATTTGAGGCCATGGTTAGGATATGGCCTACTGACCAGGTAGAATTTTTAAATTAAATCTTAAAATTTTAATTTATAAATTTTAACATTTAATTTGTTTACTATCTATTGTAAAGCACTGGTAATCAGTGGAGAACCAGCAGAAAGTTGTTAAGTCCAGGATTTCATTTTCAAATACTAGAAAATTTTTTGCCAATTATTATAAATCAACAAAATATTATGATGTTTTTGATTGACAAACAAATTGCTGAAAATGATGGTATAGTTGATGATATACGACCATTGATTACAAACTATACATTAGACGCTATATGTGGTAAGCAGTTATCGGCGATTTAATAACAAATAAATTCAAAAGTTGCTTATTTAGTAATAATAATTAATTATTATTATTTTAATTATTATTATTATAGAAACAGCAATGGGATCAACAGTCAGAGCACAGACCAGCCCTAACTCAGACTATGTGCGGGCAATTCAACGCATGTTTGCCGTATCAATCATACGGTTTATTAAGCCGTGGCTTTGGTCAGACTTTATCTTTTACAGGACACGAATGGGCCAAAAGTTTACGCAATGGCTAAAAGTTTTGCACGACTTTACTGAATCAGTAATAATAATAATATATTTTTAATTGCTTAACATTTGGTGTATATTTTTCTATATCTTATCTAAAGGTAATCAAAGAGAAAAAAGCAGAAATTTTAGAGAAAATTAATAATTTTGATAAGTCTTCGGACATAACACGAGAAGAGATCATTGATAAAGTTATGAATACTATTGGATCAAAACGTCGTCTGGTTTTTATGGATCTACTTCTTCATTATCATCTCAAACATCCGGATGTGATGACCGAATTGGACATACGTTCAGAAGTTGATACCTTTATGTTTGGCGGACACGACACTACCTCGAGTTCACTAATGTTTACACTACTATTGATTGGTTTAAATTCAGACGTTCAGGTTTGATATAAATTTAGATTTAAATTATCACTCAATTATTTTTTGTTTAAATTACTTTATTAGAAACAAATACACGAAGAATTGGATGATATATTTAATGGCGATATAGATCGCGAAATAACCGTTGAAGACATCAGACAAATGAAATATTTAGATCAATGTATACGTGAAGGTCTTCGCCTTTATCCTCCCATTCAACTCATTGGCCGACAAATTGAGAAATCTTTTCAATTAAGCGATGGATGTGTCATTCCCGGAGGTATGACATGTTATGTGCCATTGACTGCTATGCACAGGGATCCCAAATATTTTCCCGATCCTGAGGTGTTTGATCCGCAAAGATTTGATGTGGACTTAGTTGCCAAAAGACATCCATATGCTTACGCACCGTTCAGTGCCGGTCCGCGCAATTGTATCGGACAAAAGTATGCTATGCTCGAGGAAAAGGCTTTTTTAGGACAACTTTTCCGCAAATATAGCATTGAATCGCTGGTCAAACGGGAAGACGTAAAACTTGAATTATCTATTGTTTGCAAACCTTCGACGCCATTGAAAATGAAATTTAAATTGAGATCATAATTGTATAGTTCATTCAAATGACTTTTTAAATATATTATAAGTATATACTGTACTCTGTATATAAAAAATTTAAATTTTGCTTTTATTATAATCAACAATATATTCATAATTATATTAATACACAAATTATTTAAGTCTTACAAAACTATATTAAAACTATAATTATAAACTTTAATAATTATTATTTCAATATATTATATGCAGCAATTGACATAATATTTAATCAAAAATATATCTATTAATTTTTTAAAGATAATAACAAATAATTTTTATATTTTCATAAATACTAATAGATGTAAATTCATTATAAAATCAATATTTAATATCTTTTTATTGCGATATTAAATTATACAATAATATAAATTAAATATTAATAGTTTTCATATAAATAAAATATAGATTTAATAAATACAGTATTATATGAAGTAATAAAAGTATTGTAATGTATTAGCAAAATTAAATATTCAAATGATGATTATATTTTGCTAAAATTACATTACTTTTGTAATTTAATGAATTTTATATTAAATGCTTACAATATTTCTTATACGATATGGTGTATCTTTTTTATTTCAAAATAATAAAAAAGAGTTATTAAAATTTAATATTTATCATAACTGTTTTTAGTTGACTATATTTACTCAATTTTAATTAAATTTTATTGTAAATTTAATATCTTTAATATTTATAATATTATTATGGTTACTATTGAGTATTAAAATGATAAATATCAATAATAATTTATAAAATTATTATATTTAATTTGAGTGTATTTTCCTATTATAGAATTATTATATAACATAATCTGTTTTCATAAAATATACAAACATTAAAAAACTTATCACAAGTTGCTTAATAATTATTATGTTAATATTTAAAATACCTACTTATAGTATTATAAAGTATTTATAAATTACATCAATCGCTTAACTAACATCTATTGATTCAAAATAAATATAATAGCAAATTATTAAAAATTATATTTGAGATTTATTATATATTTTTGCAATTTTTCAACTAATTCAAAATTATCAAAGAATACAAGTTTGTATTAATAGAACTCATTAACTATTGATTTATTTAATAATTATTTTAATTTATAATTTAATTTAAATAGTTTAATACTGAGTTTAAATTAACTGACAACAAAAACGTGTCTATTAATATTATAATATAATTATATATAAAATTTATTTAAAATATTTAAATTAATAATTACGATTGAGTGAAATTTTCCAATTTAATCGATAAATTGATAACTTTTCACTCTAACATTTAATCGTTATAATTGACAGATATTTAATTAGTTTTACACCAATTACTATAATGAAACTCAAAACTATTTATATAATTATTTTAAACACCGCTTAAAAGTCTCTATACTTTAGTTCTCATTTATAGCTCTCGTAAATGAATAATGTTTTTATAATTTATACAAACTATTATAATAAATACAAATAATGTTATTGTGAAATAATAACAAAATTTAATTATTTATTTTACTGTATTTATTAGAATTGCAGGTAAATATATAATTCAGTATTAATTAATGCAGCATCACATGTAAATATATTCAATTTTTATTTTTATTATAGTTATAATTAAAAAAAATTACAAATAGAAACCTCCATTTACTTATTTAAATAAAATAAATGGCACTACCACTACCTGGATACTTTATCGCGGTATTGTATCATAATTTTTAAATTTGTTGTTCAATTATTTAAATATTTTTTATATTTATTACAAAATACACACAAATAAGTTATAAATATTCAAATAACACGTTATCTTAGGCGGATATTTAAACTAATCGATGAAAACATATGTAAAAAATAAGTATTATCTCAATTTAATATTTTTTTAAAAACTTATAAACGACAATATAAATAGATAGAGATTATTGTTGATAAAACTTAAGAGAAACTCATATGTATTTATATATTTAAAACCATAAAACCATAAAAACAAAAACACTTTTTTGAAAAATTAATTGTTTATAAAAATCTCACATAAATTATATTAGTTTATAATTTGACAACATATCAATTATATAATGATAAACGAGTAAAAATTGAAAAATGATAGATAAATGACAAGTAATTTTCTAGACTGTGGTCAAACCTACACAAAATTTTTATATTATATCATATTTTAATGCAATGATTTATAATGACAAGAAATTTTCACTATAAATTGTTAATATATGTATCGTGTTGTGAGATATAATTAAATATGTGATACATTTTTTTTGTGTGAATAAAATTGATTTAATTTGACGCTTCAATAATATAATTATATAATATAAAAAACTATTAAAGAAATTGGTCAAAACTCATGGGATATTTGAATTTTTTGAAAATAATTATTCAAAAAATATATAGATAACAACATTATCAAAACATTTTTAGATATTTATTATAATAAATTGAATAATTTATTGTTTAAGTTTTAATTTATAAGATATAGCAGTAGGAGGTGTATCGATAACAGAGGAACGGTGGCAATCAATCGACTTTTCCAAACACATGTCTTAACTGGAGTTACATTTATGACCCGAAAACCTAAAGCTCAACCAATTATCACTCTTATTATTGAACCGTTTGATGTATTTGTGTGGATCAGTATAATAATAGCACACTTAATATCATAATATTTATTATTCATATATTTAAATTAATTGACAAAACTAATAATAGTTTTGATACCATTCAATAGACAGTTACCGGTGCAGTGTTTAAGCAACAGTGCGGTAGTGTTGATATACCTAAACAATTAAGATATTTAATCATCAATTGGTTAATGGCATGCCTTGTATTGACGTCCAGTTATAGCGGAAAGTTCTAAGTCTATGATGTCTTTCCCCTCAACAATCAAAACCATTAATTCAGTGGAGGAGTTGGCTGACGCACAGTCAGCAAATGAAATACAAGTGATGACTACACAAAGTGGTGCTTATTATAATATGCTGGAGGTATGGACATGACATTTGTCTCATTTTTATTTAACACAAATAAAATCAATTACTTTGTAATTAAATCAACAAACTTATGCATTATAGACTATACAGTATACTGTATACAAAGATTTTTAATAAATTATTTGATAATATTATAGCATAAATACATTAGTATTTATTTTTTTTAATATAAAAAAGAAATGAGTTTTAGAAACATTTAATTTTAGATAAATATTTTTTCAAATATATTTATACTTATTTAAAATTTTTATAATTTTTTTGTTACAAATTATTAAATTGTAATAAAAATATAGTGATAGTAATGTTTTTATAAAATTGTTAAAAATGATATGTACATAAAGTGTAATCTTTATATACAGATATATATTTATGTTTTTACAGACATTGCATTATATAATTTGTGTTAAAATTTTATACAAATGTATTTATATTATGCATAATCATCTAATTTATTACAAAAATAGTTTATAATAATTATTTATATAATAAAAACAATTTAATTATTTAATATAGAAGTCCTCTACTAGTGTCGGAAAAAACTATTTGAACGTCTAATAGATGTTGAAAATACTAATGAAGGTATAAAACAATTGATATCAAGTGATGAGGAACTGGCGTTACTGTCATTTCGTGAATCATTAATATATCGTATGTATGAGTCGGGCGGTCAACGATTTCATTTGCCTAAAGACACGGATGAGTCCACACTTTTTATGGATATACTGGCGATACCTATGCGTAAAGTCTTTCAATACAAATCAAATGTCAATAAGTTGTATGTTTTATATTAATAAATAATTTCAAATAATATATTTTATTTATAACATGTTTGAAAAATATTTTTCTTTAAACTTATTATTTATTTTTATACTAAAGTATATATCTTGTGTCGCAAAGGGAGGAATTGTCGACTATTGGAAAGCACTAGAGTTTAGGAAAATGTCAAATGATTTTTACACTTTTAATATTTTAAGCACTTATGAAAATAAAATGCCAGAGGATTATCATTCAATTAATGTTAACCAATTGAAAAGTGCTATTATTTTTATCATTTTTGGCTCAATCACTACAATATTTATTATAATAATTGAATTGTTATATTATAAATGGCATTTAAATACATGTATTTATGAAAAAGTCAAATTGTAAGTACAATAAAAATAATAAATTATAATACAGTATAAATCATTAGAAACAAAGTGATTAAAATTAATTTCCGAGAAGAAAAATGTTTACATTATTAATGATTTATTAAATAAATGTTTACATTATAAAACTAAAGCTTATTTATAAAAATATATACAAACATAAATAATTTTTAAAACATACATATCATACATATATCAACACTCATTTAAAATAATAAATTTAATTAACAAATAGTTTGTAATAATTTCAAATTTGTTAGATTTATAATAAAAATTGTTTGACAAATATTATTTAAATTTATAAGCAATGAACAAACAGAGTGGTAGAACCCATATATCAAATTGTTTAACGAAGACATATATCCAAATCGGTGCAAACAAAACACTAATACCGGTCAACATCTCAATAAACAACGACCTGTGGTTATATCCGACATCTCCGACACGTTTTTGTCTGCTCTCAACAATCTCTTTCGATGCCTTTTTCAAATCATATGCCCAACCAATAGATGCAAACATATCGATGAAAGCTGTGGCCGGATTAAAGGCATCCCATGGACCCAATTCACTGGCCGAGTAATCCCTGTTTTTAGATAATTTTAAATAATTAATAAAATATAATATAATAATTAATATAATATAATACAAATAAAACAAACCATGGAAATGCGTGGTGATAATTATGGAAACCCTCACCCATCAGATAGTGTCTCATATGAGCCTCAACCGGCACTATATCTTTATCGTAGGGCTAGAAAATGTTATTGAAATTAATCAAAACAATTATATATATATATATATATATATGAATAATTACAGAGCACCCACCTTCATGCCCCACATATGAGCGGCACTATTGACACACCAGGTTAGGTTAAGAGTGGCAGCATAACGAAGCATTACACAAATAAACCATGAATTCCATAGGGATTCACCCCATAGCAGGTATGGTATATATGTGGGAAATGCAGCCCATATTAGTCCCAATAATGGTATATAAAAAGCTCGTTGAAAGCGAACCAACGGGTCTTTTGCCAAATCAGTCATATCAAGTGTTTTTCCTCTTTCTTTGACCTCCGGGTGCTTTTTGCAGAGCAACCAACCGACGTGTGAAAAGAAAAATCCTCTCTGAGAGTTATGAGGATCGGCGTCAGTGTCAGAGTATTTGTGGTGAAGTCGATGGTCTCGACTCCACTCAAAGATATCATTTTGAAGGGCCAATGTCTGTAATACCATTAATATGATTTGAAGCGGTAGTTTGGCTTTATATGTTCGGTGACACCATAGTCTATGTGCCCCACACTGTCATAAAGTAAAAAGATATTTATTCAACAATTTTTTTATTAAACAGACAAACAAATGCTTATGTGTTTACCTGAATACCCATTGAAGACATTAAAGCGATAACATATGTAAATATAACTGTTTGTACTTTTACTCCTCTGATTGTCAAATAGGCGCCATAGAGTCCCGAGATATGTATTATAGCCATCAAAATAATGTTACGCCAAACCAACTCAAGTTTGTATGGCTTAACCACTTTAGTGTCAGCATTGGTACCATTAGAGTCCATCACTTGGTTTTCAGTTTTACTTATAGACCTAATTATTTTTTTTACTAAAATATAAAATAGTATCAAAAAATAATAGAAAAACTCTTAAGCAATTACATTGAAAATAATATAATAAAAATAAAAATCACTTATTTTTTCTACAATTCCCGTAATAACATTTATTTTTCTAATCAATATATCTAAGCAATATGTTAAAGTTATTTTATAGTGTGTAATATTGTATAGTTATTAAATACTGTATAAAACAAATGCTATTATTTATAAGTTGTAGTCATAAGCTATAGCCATTTGAACCCAATTATATGCAAGCTTTATATAGTGAGTAAAACTATTTGTCTAAATTTATGATAATATTGTTATAGACTACATAAAGCTTTCATATAAACTGTTGTTTTTTAATTAAAAGTATAAAATTAATTACAAATAAATAATAATAATTGCAATTTTTGCAAATTTTTGTTTCCTAACCGACAAACTTTTACGTCAACTGACAACAAACTGCGGCACAATTAAAATCATGTCTTTTAGTTTTAAAAAATTAAAATAGAAGTTCAAATTTGAAACTTATATATAAAATCATAATGATTAATAATATTAATAATTTAATAATTAAAATTATAATTTATACTTTCAATTCATAATGCATTTTCTCAATTATTCAATAAAATTAATATTAATTGTAATAAATTTTGAAAATAATACTTTTTGAAACTTAAGTTTTATCCAATAAATAATTTATTAAAAAATATATTAGATTTATACTGTTGTCAAATCAATCGTATATTGTTTTAACTTAATGTTATTTAAATACAGGTATTATCTTGTAATTTACAAATATGTATACAAAATGAAATTGTATTACAAATATATCATTATTATTGACAAAAAATTGTATTAATAATAAAACCAGTTGAAAATCTTAGATAGCATTGCCATAATAAACTTTAAAAAAGTAAATTTAGTTGTTTTAAATTTTTATAAACTATCTACAATTTTTAACATAAAATCACTAATTTATAAGTCATATAAATAGTTCACAAATTCATTTCTAACAATAATCTGTATTATAATAATAATATTCTTTTAAATCTCTGACACATGCAATGCATTGCTAACAATCAGTTAGTATTTAAGAGTGATTGCATTACTTTTTTAAAAAAAAGTTTTAAATTTTGTATCTAAATATATTAATATTACAAAATTAAAAAAATTACAAATAAAATTATATAAACAGACACACACTTATAGATTCTATATAACGAACTTTTTACAATTTTGTTGATAATTTTATAACAAAAAACATAAACATTAAAAATAATTATATATTTGAAAAGTAAATTCAAGAATTTGATTTCTAACAATTTAGTAAACATTATATGTGTCTAAAAAACATTAATATTTAATATGCTTTATATATAAATTTATACTGTAAACAGTATATGGTATTTGCAGTTTGACACATGTATTATTTACTACTGAATTAAAGTTTTAAAAATTTTATTATAAAATATTTTGATCTTAAATAGTGATACAATTTACAGCTTTAAATAAATTTATAATAATTCAATAAATAAATAATATGGTAATTTATACAGTTGCAAGTGCTCATGTAAATAAAAAATTAATTAATTATTTATATATATATAATAATAATAATTAATTAAATTACTGTACAATTAGATGCCACCGTTTGTATATTTACAACAAATTAATAAAACTTGGATTATGGAAAAAGGCATTGAATTTCATTTGCTAAATCTGATGAGCCATTACTTGAATTTTACGTATAAACTAATTAAATGTAATAATCTCGGTGTCAAACAAAATAACTCGTGGAGTGAATTGTTTGGTATGATTGCTAATAAGGTATTTTTAAAAATGTGTAATTAATAAATAGATTAATTCAAAATATAATATATTTTTTTAATATTAAAAGAGTGTAGATATAGGTATGGCTGGCATTAGTTTGACTGAAGAGCGCCGAGAAATATCCGATTTAAGTGATTCTCATGTTATAACCGGAGTTACATTTATCACAAGCAAACCCATCCCTAAAACAGTGTTGACACTCATTATTGAACCGTTTGACGACTATATTTGGATGTCTATTATTATCGCTATGATTGTAATGATAATATTAATGTATTTAATTGAATTTATTGGTTATCATTACATGTGTCACTCACGTCAAAGTGGGATCAAATGGATGATCATTTGTATTGGACTCCGACAACAGTCTGATTTGGTTAAAGTCTCTGATAATATCAAACTAATGATATTAAGTTGGCTTTTGGCGTCTTTGGTATTGACATCCAGTTATAGCGGATGTATGTATGGTCTCATGTCTTTCCCAACGAGAGCTCAGACTATCAATACTGTTGAAGAGTTGGCAATCGCACAGTCAAACCGTAAAATACATGTATTGGTTAAAAATACAAGTGCTTACTATCAGATGATACAAGTAATAAAGTCTTATTTGTAAATCAAAAGTATTAATTAAGTTGTATTTTTATACACAGAGATCCACTACAGGTATCGGAAAAATATTAGCGAAGGACATGACTGGTGTGACCAGCAATGAGGAGGGCATTGAAAAAGTCAAACAAAGTCGACACGATTTGGCGTTTATATCATTTCGAGAGGCAATCATTGCACTAATGTATGGGTCCGGTAAACAGCTCTTTCATTTGCCTCCAGAAACAGATGAGTCGACCATTTTTATGGATATTCTTACCATTGCTTTGACCAAAGGATCTCATTTGACAGATCCAGTCAATCAAATGTATGCTAATTACTGTTTTATTGACTTTAAACTCCYTTTCCTTATATATTAAGTAAGTGACAAAAGCTACTGTCTTTTTGAGAGGACAGTCGCTGAATGAGGATTCAAGTATTGAGTTGAAACAGTAACCGTTTGGCGATTCACCAAAAATTTTTATCTAATACATTGTCAATTAAATATCTATTTTATTCATACAATATATGATTTTACAGCAAAATAAATATAAATTAATAAATAAAACTTATTTACTATTTATATTGTATTTTTTACAAATAGTATATCAACTGTAAAAAGAGCCGGACTTTTGGACTATTGGAAAGCAATAGAAATGAGAAATATTTCAATCGATTTCATTGGCGTTCATAATGAAGAAAACGATAGTAATAATCATAGTTTTAGTCCAATTAACTTAAACCAAATAATGAGTACTTTAGTTATGATTTTTTTTGGTTTTATTATATCTATAATTTGTTTTAGTTTAGAATTAGTTTATTATAAAAATATTTGGTTCAGAGTGTATGTCAATCAATAGACTGCTTGTTTGTAGGTAGTGGGTTCAAATCCCATTTAGGGTAAACTTTTGTCAATACTTTTCAAAACTTAAGTCTTTACCGATTTTGAGATGTGATGTTTACATGTCATATGGCCTAACCGTTTAAACAAATGTTTTCGTTAATTCATTTCGACTGAAAAACTCTACCAATAGGGTAGGGATCGGTAGCTTCWWCTCAATAAAGGAGTTACTAATTTATGCGAYATATTATTAATTTTGTTTGTTTTTATATCAATATAAATATCATAACTTATATTGTTATATATGGAATGTAAATGTATTACATAAATATAGAGTAATAAATGACATTATCTATAAATTTCTAAAATTATTATCTATTAAGTTATAAACCAATTTTTATCTCTAATTTCAAATTATTAATAAACGAAGAATAATAATTAAGTTAAAAATACTAAAAATGTGTGTAAAGTTATATATATTCAATACTTATAATTTATTTAATGCATATTTTAGTAGTGAATTATATGTAAAKGTTTTGCTTTTTAACCCTCATAATAATTGTATTGTTTTAATAATAAATTTACATGTATTTAAATGACATTAAAAAACCAATATCGATTTTATATAATAAGATATTTTTATACAACTATTTTATTAAATTATATATTAGTCACATTATTCAAATTAAATATTAATATCATTTTAATATTAAAACACTTTGAGAAATAAATTATAATATTTGTTAAACGGAATTAAGTTAGTTATAGTTTATGATAATTATTATAATTGATGCAAATTTTTTATGAAAAATATCATTTAGTATTCAGTTGATTATAGTTATTATTAAATCAATGTATAATCATATTATTATACTGTGATTTATATTTGACTAATATGAAACATAATCATAAAATAGTTATTTACTAACTTTATTAATGTTAAAAGATTTAACAAAATTTGTATAAATACTTTTTTTACTATTTTAAAAATAACTTCACAAATGTATCATTTTATTGTAGCAACAGCTGAGGTGAGTAGTAATTAATATTTGGTGTATAATTTATAGTAATTTTACTTAAATATTTTATTAGTTGATAATTGTTTATAAACTTTATAAAAACATAGATCAGACCATTTGTTTATATTAATGATACGACCAAATTGGTTATGGATCGGGGAATTGAAGTCGAAATGTTACATTTGATGAGCAAATATCTTAACTTTACATATAAACTAGTGATTTGTGATACAGTAGGTCAACAATTGCCTAACAAAACATGGACCGGTTTAATCGGCAAATTAGTTAATAAGGTATTGATATTATAATTTTGATTTTTACTTAATGTTATATTTTAATAAATATTAAAAGGAAGCAGACTTTGGGATATCAGGAATCAGTATAACTAAAGAGCGTCAAGAAGTGACAGTCTTTTCTGAGTCTCATTACATAACAAGTGTAACATTTATTACACGCAAACCTATACCCAAACCAATAATGTCTTTAATTGTTGAACCGTTTGATGATTACATTTGGATTTGTATTATGATATCGTTTATAATTGTGATATTAGCTATTCATTTGATGCATTATTTTCGGCCTAAACGGGAGCACACATTTAAATGGGGTGTTATTTGCATTTTATTGAGACAAACCTACAACTTAGCCATAGTTCCTGATTATCTACGAGAGCTACTCACGGGTTGGCTTTTGTCGTGTCTAATACTGACCTCAGCCTATAGCGGACGTATATATTCCTTAATGTCTTCTCCGACAACTATCGATACAATTGAAAAACTTGTGTCATTGCACTTACAAAATAAAATACAAGTAATGGCTAATCAAGAGGATGCTTACTATAATATGATTAAAGTAAGTTTAGTTATTATATTGATATTATAATAACTAAAAAATAATTTATAATTATCTTTAAAATATTACAGAACTCAAGATTAGCAATTGAAAAGTCCCTCGCAGTCGGACTAATTGGTATAACAGATGATAGCAATGCTATTAAAATGATTAAACAAAAAGACATCGACAGAGCGTACATAACATTTAGAGAATTATTAGTTTATAATATGTTTAGTTTTGGGGCTGAAAATTATTTTATGCCAAAAGATATCGACGACGCCATACTATTCAAAGATATCTGGGCTGTTCCCATGAGAACTGACTTTCAATATTATAAATTAATCAATGATTTGTATGTAATGTTTAAACTTATAAAACAAAACAAAAAATAGTAAAATATAAATAATATAAAGATTTAATATTTTATTGTATTTTATATTATTATAGTATTAAAAGAATAAAAATATCCGGATTTATAGACTTTTGGAAAGCAAATGAAATGAGAATTTTATCGAAAGAATTTGGCGACAAATCATTTATAACAAGTGATGACAAATTGGATTCAAAAGATAAAAGTTTTTTGCCTATATTTTTAGCTCAATTGGATAGCGCTATCCTAGCGTTTAGTGTGGGAATTGTCACATCAATTATTTTATTTATAATTGAATTATTATGGTTTTTAAATACTAAAACCGTTTATAAAAAGTCAGCACAAGATATGCATTTTAAAAAATCGTTTTATCATTATAGATATTTTTATTGATAATATTATATATTTCAAAATGTTATATTAATTGCATTTTAAATTAGTACTGTATAATATAGTTTACTAATTTTGTATTTTAATTTCAAACTTTTAGACCCAATGCCTTTCTAATGCATATCTATTTTTAAAGCAAAATATAAATATAATTTTTAAAATAAATATTATATTAAAAAAATTGTATAGTATTTTATGCAATCAAAACTTACATATTTTTCATAAGATTTTTTAACTTTGGTTTCCTCTGAAGTTGTGTCCAATTGTTTGCTCAACTCTTGAAACTCTTTTGTTTTGCTTATCTTATTATAGCATTCCTGATACTAAACATATTAAATGATATATTTTCTTAAACTTAGCATTAATTGACAAAAATATAATTGTAATCAAATCATACCTTACACTCTCCTTTTTCTACCTCATAATAACCAGTGCCGGGATGTGACCGTAATTTATCGCATTGTTTGGTCAAACTCTTAATAATTAAAAAAAAATCAATAAAATATATAAAACTTGAAATATTTTTGATAATAAAGTTGACAAATAATATAAAACAATAAATTTACATCAAATTTATAATAAACGTCTAATTCATCGCATTTCTCAATCTTTGCTTTCACTTCAATCGAGTGATCCTTTTTGCAGATCTCTGTACTTAATTCAGACCAGTTTTCCGAATCTTCCAATTCTTCATTATTAGTCGGTTCTCGACATACCGTTCCCGAAATTATCACTAAAGTAATAAAAATAATTTTGACCTCAAAATTATGACACATTTCTATCTAATGTAACTTATTTAATGATATTAGTATCACTAATGCTATTGCAGTTTAAATACAATGTTAATGAGTAAATAATTTAATTATGTTATCAACAACTTTTTTAATACAAGTAAATCTTTTAAATAAAAACTAAATTATAATTAATATTATAATAGTTTATATAAAATATACTAATTTTATAATGTCATCAAATTTATTTATTAACTTTTAATGAATATTATTTACTAAATTAACATGTGAATTAAAATAATAATACTTTATATACATTAGTATTAATTAGTTTGTTAAATTGCATGATGTTATATCAAATTTTATTTAATCAAATGGTTAAGATACTGTTTATAATAAACTTTAAACAATATTTGATTGGCATCTATTGTATGTTATGTTTATATTTACAATTTAATTACATATACAAATTAAATTAGAAAATAATTTTATTATTAATATACCGGTATAATATTACAAAAAATATGTATTAAAAAGTAAAAGTTATCTATTAAAATTTTAAAATTAGATTGTTATTTATTTATATTTTAATATATTTAATCTGTATAATTTTAGCATATTAATAATAATAATAATGATAATAATAATTTAATTTAATTATTACAATTATTATATTATTACTAAACACAACTATTATAATAATATTGTTTAATAGACCACAAAGTTATAGACTATTATGTTGAAACACCTGTGCGTTCTAACCTTGATGTAAATTAATTAAATTCAATACAATTATGTCATTTATGAAAGTTTTAATGTAAAACAATATTTTTATGATATTGTTTATTGTATTAAAAAATATATACCTTTTACATGAAACATATAATTAACAAACCTACAATAATTTTCTTTATCTACTTAATATACATTAATGTATTATATTTGTATCACATATGTATTAATATTATATACAATTTAATAAATTTCAATTAAAGCCCTTTTAAAGCACTTAAAATAAATATTATGTTTATTACATTTTAATTTAATTCAAATTTAATAATTTTAAGCAAATGTCATTAACATAGATATTAAAAAATACTTATAAGAAATCATTTAATTATATAATATTTAAAATTAATTAAAAATTTGTTGTCATTTTTAAAATTTTTATAAATTTACTATTATATATATTTTGTTTTAATCTTGTTTATTAGTTTATTAAAAAATATTTAGGCATTTATATAAACTTTTGATATATAATTAAACCATAAATATGTCATATTTAGTTGCCATCAATTCAAACAATGCTATTTTAATCTGACATCAAAGGTTGCGATTGTCATTATTATAGTTACAAATGTCATATAATGTTTGCATTTTATATAATTTAAAATCTGTTAAAAATTAAATAAAATATAAATATTATAATGAATATTGTATTTGTAAAGTATAAATATTTTATTTTTTTATTAACTTTAAAATTAGAAACATTTAATTTAAACAAAATAACAATTTAAATAAAAATTTGTTATAAATAGTAAAAAATCCAATATTATTTACATATTGGTTTGTCTAAAAAGTAATTGCTGTAAAACTTCAACAAATGTAGTTACTGTATATATTATTTACTGTATAAATATCAATTTATTTCATATATCACAATTAAAACTACAGTTCATTTTAGATATTATAGTACAATATATAAAAATTAAGAAACAATAGAAATATATAAACAATATGAATATTTATTAATGTATTAATAATAAACAATATTTTTTCAAACCTTATTACTAGTTATTTAATATAACACATATAATATGCTAACATTTTACATAACATTTATTGAATAAAACCCGTGAAAAGTGATTAATTTGTTTTTAAAATGGATTAGTTAATAATATTGTCAACTTATAATGCGTGGTATTATATTAAATAAATATAAATCTCTAATATTTTTTTATTTGTTAAATTTGGTAACAAATTAAACCATAAGATTACTTATTTACACAATATTTTCAGTAATCCCACGTATTTTTCATATAAATTTAGAAAATAATTAAACTTTTTATTTTGTGTTAAATATTATTTTGTTTGTTAAGCAGTTAATTAATGAATCAAACACTCCCTCATATATATACTCATAACATACCGTATCTTATAAACTATAAGTTAAAGTTTAAGCTAAAATAGTAGAATATTATACGGTATTGTATTAATAATTCATAAGTTTGCCTATTATTACTACAGTATATAACTGTCCTTCAAGTTGTTTCGTTATTTAAATTATTTTTATTATTTATTGTTCACAACTTCACATTAATTGCACATAAATTCAGGCATTAGATCACTATTTATATGTTATAAATGAATAATTGAAACATAACTTACATTTTTAGAAAAAATATATAAATAAAAAAACTTACAGTTAATACTATTTATAATATTACTTTATAATCTATTTAATAAACTAATACATAAGTAAAAATCACATAAAAAATATTATTAAAAGTTTTTAATATCATTTTAATCAATTATTAAATTATTATTTTTAAAAATTTAATTTGTTTATAATATTATTATGAATTTAATAATTTAAGAGATATGACTGTATTGAAACATTAATAACTATTTATGTTTTCTTAAAACACGATAATTAAATCATTACTTTATTTGTATTTTGTATTAAAAGATTAAGTCATACATTGATTTCGTAAAGTTTTTACTATTTTAGTAAAAGTTGTTTTCAAATTTACTAAAACACAATCATTTAATATCATATAACGAGTGCTCAAAACTAGACGTTTTTTTATTAAAATAATTTATCTAAAAAAGAGTTATTAAATATATATTAAATATTGTCAAATCATGAAATTGAATCGTCTATATCTCTATCCTATAGCTATAGCAGTACTCATACCTCTGCTAATACTAGTGCCGTATGTCATATCATTATTATTATTATTAATTATTAATTAATTATATACTAATGAAATTTAATTTTTGACAAATATTTTCTTTATATATATATATATATATATTTAGATATGGTATTGCTCTATACAATGAACACATTGATGCTTTCTTGCCCTATACCAGTGATACCGGTGCTCTGGCTATTGAATCGGGATTTTTTGCACAGATCACACTCATTATTGCACTATTATGTAATTATTTGATTTTATTAATAATATTATTATTACAATGATAAAAATTGTAATGAAAAAAATGATAATTTTTAAAATTTCTATTTTTTCTAATTACTGAAATAGTTGCTATCTTAGCATACCTACAATATTTACAGGTAAACACTATTTATACGTTAAGCGATACAATGATTCAATTGAAGACATCAATTATGAAGAACCGGCCGAAAATCGTACGATTCAATCGGTGGTCAATTTATATAGCCGTCTATATAGTACTGGCATTAACTTCGGTCATCAGCTTCCGGTCCAATGAATTCGGGATTTTTCATCCGATTGTTTGTATTACACTATTTGTTGCTATACTTGTATTTGTGTCGCTTAAGAGTTGGCTATCATTAAGACTATCACCACAAGTGAGCTTAATATTAATAATTTGTTTAAATTTGTTTCATCAGATTTTATTTAATATTATATTGTTTACTAATAACTATACATATATTAAAAATTATTAAATACTATAGTATTTATGATATTTATAGTCTATAAATTATAGATAAATAAATATATATTATTTGTTTGTATTGTACTGTATATTATACAGTGTATAATACACTTAATTTACTATTAAAATAATAAAATTGTTATCTTTTTTATTCAGATAAACTCCAAACTAGTGGCCAAAATTCGTATAGCAATTGTCGTAATAATGTTAATATCATTTATATTGTCATTGATTTGTGGCATTTGGGCCTTTGCTGTCACTAAAAACAGCAAAGTTAAGCACCGGTTGAATTGGAGTACCAGTGATGACGGGTATATCCCGCACACTATTAGTGCTGTCAGTCAATGGCTATTTGTTATACTGTTGTCGCCGTTTTTTGCGACCTATTTCAAGGAAATGAAGGCAATGACTATACATAACGGAGTTCTCCGGATTACGTTTACAACTAAAGTAAGGACAACCACTACAACTACCAGTGCGACAACAAAAAGTGGTGACAAAAAACATAAAAATAAAACTAATCAAACAAAAATGTAATATTGACTATTCAAAAAATGTACATGATAATTTTTATTATAATTTGTGGACAGTTTATTCAATAAAAATATTTTTATTCAATATTATTAACTAATGTATATTTAAAGTAACAATATTTTGAATAGTAATWSAAGATATTAATTAATAGATAATAAAGAATAWGAATTGATAATAAAAATTTTAATTATTTTATATTCAATTTTATAATTTTAAATAAACAATTTTTTAAAAATAATATTCATCAACTATTTATTATAAAATATATTATTCAATTATAAATCACAGAAATCGGTATATTTATGCGATTACAGACACAATAACTATAGTTTCATAAATTAAATATTTACTATATATTTTATAAGTTATTTAATATTTATAATTATTATACTTATTATTATTATTGATAAGTTATCAGTGATAATTATTTAAAGTGATGAATTATTAAATAGTAAGTATTAATTTTTAAAAGATTATTTGACAAAAATTACAATTAATAAATCTCTATTTTTATACAAATAGGTAATATTATTATTAGTACCGTATTATTATTAATTATTATGTATTATTAACGCTCTTAGACCTGTAAAATATAGCTATTTTTACCCTTAGCTCCCGATTATTATAGCTCGCGATATTGAATTAATACTAAACCAATCAAAATTTAGAAATAATTTAAATTGTTTAACGGTTTCACAGTCATTAATAAATTGTTAACTCATACTAGCAAAACCCATAAGCATAATCTAATGGTAAAATCAGCTTAAGAAGTTGAGGAATAGATCATATTATCATTTAATGGTAAAATCAGCTTAAGAAGTTGAGGAATAGATCATATTATCATTTAATGGTAAAATCAGCTTAAGAAGTTGAGGAATAGATCATATTATCATTTAATGGTAAAATCAGCTTAAGAAGTTGAGGAATAGATCATATTATCATTTAATGGTAAAATCAGCTTAAGAAGTTGAGGAATAGATCATATTATCATTTAATGGTAAAATCAGCTTAAGAAGTTGAGGAATAGATCATATTATCATTTAATGGTAAAATCAGCTTAAGAAGTTGAGGAATAGATCATATTATCATTTAATGGTAAAATCAGCTTAAGAAGTTGAGGAATAGATTATATTATCATTTAATGGTAAAATCAGCTTGTGATCTAAAATTATACATTTGCTATTAGTATTTCCAGCTATTTTTACCATTAGATGATAATTGGATCTAATTATCATCATCTTCAGCTATTTTTACCATTAGATGATAATTGGATCTAATTATCATCATCTTCAGCTATTTTTACCATTAGATGATAATTGGATCTAATTATCACCATCTTCAGCTATTTTTACCATTAGATGATAATTGGATCTAATTATCACCATCTTCAGCTATTTTTACCATTAGATGATAATTGGATCTAATTATCACCATCTTCAGCTATTTTTACCATTAGATGATAATTGGATCTAATTATCACCATCTTCAGCTATTTTTTCCCATTTTATAATTTGTGACTAAGTATAAATGAAAAAATTTAAACATATTTTATAATTGCTTATTAAAGACATACATAAAATAAATCTTTATTAACATATGGATAAATTTTTAAAATCAACTATAGTTTAAATTTTATTCGATCAATTCTGATTGGTTGATTTGCTCTGTGCCGACGGCACACTTTAGGATTCAAAGGTATACATCGATTTGTGCCGATGGCACACGTTTGTTGTTAGCGCGTTAAGCTGTCAAGCAATTGAAAAATAGTATAATATTTAACTAATTACATAGATTGATTTGTATAGACATCAATAGCTAATCTTAAATATAAAACCAATTTTAAATCAAGTTTTTAATTTAAATTTTGTAATCAATCTATATTGTGTTGAGATACTATCCTTAAAATACTACAGCGATTATCACAAAATTGACAAAACCTTAAACAGTTTTATTCATTTTCCTTAAAATTATTTTATTAATTATTAATTATTTATCAAAATCCTTGAACATAATTGCTAATTGCATTACAATTTTGTTAATAATAGGCAAATAATTAATTAAACTTTATACATTTATATATGTCATCCAATTATTAGTTACTGTTAATTTAAATTCAAGTTCATCAAGCATATTTGTCAAATAAATATATTTTGTATATTTATATATATATTTTCATTAGAATATAATCAAGTGTAATAAGTATTTAAAAATTGTATTTTTAAAGAAATTAAAAAATCTTATATAAAAACTTATTTTTTAAGTCTAACTGATTTATTGATTAAATTTGTTTCTTATTTTATTATTATTGTAATTGTTAACAAATAGTTAACTATAATAATTTGTATTATAACAAAAATGCCACTATTAGTTAGTGCTAAAACTTTATTACTGATCGATGACTTTATGTCTGCTGTAAATTATTGCATATATGACTACCTGTTTGATATGCAGGACCCGCGGACCAAACATTTGCCACTTATTGATTATGGTCTGGGAATTCCCATATTATTTTTAACCTCCTATTTCATGTTAGTTAAAGTATTTATCCCACAATACATGGAGAAAAGGAAACCATTTAATTTAAGATGGATTTTACTCATATATAACGCCGGTATGTCTTTTGGCAATCTGTTTGCGTTTATTACATGTTTGGAATATATGGATTACGGACGGGTAATATTTGATGTCGACTATCCCACAGATAAGTCATCCAACGAGGAATCGCGAGTTATGATTATATTAGGTATAAAAATATTTGAATACTTTTAGTTAAAATTACTAATTAACAAAAAAAACTGTTTTCATTATTAGGTTTTTGTTATTTAATATCAAAACTTCTCGATTGGTTTGACAGTATATTCTTCTGTTTGCGCAAAAAAGACTCTCATCTAACACTCCTTCATATGTATCATCATATGGTTGTCCCGTTATTTGGTTGGCTTATCATTAAGATTGCACCGTTCATACCAGGACTTCGACTGTTTTCGCTAATGAATTCATTCATACATTTTTTGATGTATGGCTACTATTTTTTGTCTGCATTTGGACCCAGAGTTAAAAGGTATTTGTGGTGGAAACGGTACATAACCCAAATGCAACTGGCTCAATTTATCATACTAGGCATCTATGGTTTTATATTTTTATTTTTCCAGAGGGGTTACCCCGTATTCTGGCTATACGTGGCTTTCCCACAACCAATATTCTTCTTCTATATGTTCTATGATTTCTATGTTAGAACTTATGTCTATAATCAAAGTTATACTAATAATAATGACATTAATGTTAATAATGTTAAAAAGATTGACTAAACTAGTATTAAATAAATTATATTGAAAAATTAAATTTATAAATATATATATTWTTATATTAAATAAAACGTTTTTGTAAAAAAAATTGTTTATATTTTTAAATTATTTAAATAACATTTGATTATAGTAATTATTGAATTTAATATTAATTTTTATTACTATTTTTGGTAAAAATAAAAAAATTGAAAATACAAAAACTGCATTTATGTTTAATATTTTAATACTTTGTTATAAGTTATAATTAATGCAAATATGTATTTATTAATAAATTTTTTATTTTATATTATATTTACTAAAAATTATATGGTTTTTATTCATTATATGTTTGCTTTAAATTTCTATATAATTTTATTTCTAAATAAAACATTTTTCAAATATTTAAAATTTATTTTCTATACTCAATTATAATAAATAGCATTAATTTAATATAGTGCTAAATATTGTTTTATTGTATTTCGATAAACAAATTAAATTATATTTTACACAATCTAAGTGTAATTAATATTTTATATTCTAAATTCAAATTATTAAAATTATAAAATATCCTAGTTTATTAAATTTTAATTACATTGGCTTTAGTAGTATWTTGGTAAACAATATTTAATTAAATTAAGATTAATCAAAATTATTAAATGTCAAAAAAAATAAAAAGACAAAATATACAAATAATATAAAAAGTGATTAAATAATTATAGAAAATTAACGTTACTAATGACGTTAATCTAAAAGACGTGTATTTTGTTGATTTGAAATCATCAAAAGTAATTAAATTATGTTTTTAATAAAATATTTTTTTATTATTACAAATAAATTTATTAATATAAGTCGTGTTAGTCATATTAAAGAGCTTAAGTAAATATCCGATATATATATATATATAATGTAATGATGACTTATTTTATAATCATATTATATTATTAATTTTTTTATTTAGATCATTCATGGATACAAAATTAGATCCTATTGTAAATGATGGGTCAGATCATAGCGTTAAATATGAATATAAGAGACAATTGGTTTGGCGTAATATAATCCTAATGTTTTTATTGCACTGTTCAGCCGTGTATGGCCTATATCTGGCAATTTATGACTGTCAGTGGTCAACATTCATCTGGGGTTACTTTATTGCTATATTTTCGGGAACACTTGGTATTCAGGTTATTAAATAAACTAATCAATGTATTTGTAAATTAATAACATAATAATAACAGTGTGGAGCACATAGACTTTGGTGTCACCGGACATATAAAGCCAAACTTCCGCTACAGATATTGTTAGTGATCTTCAATACGATGGCACTCGAGAATGATATCTTTGAGTGGAGTCGCGACCATCGTCTGCACCACAAGTTTTCAGACACCGACGCCGATCCACATAACTCTCGGAGAGGATTTTTCTTCTCACACATCGGTTGGTTGCTCTGCAAAAAGCACCCGGAGGTCAAAGAAAAGGGAAAAACACTTGATATGACTGATTTGCTAAACAACCCATTGATTCGCTTTCAACGAGCATTTTATATACCATTGGTTATTGTGTTGTGGGGTTTAATACCCACATATATTCCATACTATTTTTGGGGCGAATCCCTATTCAATGCATGGTTTACGTGTGTAATATTACGCTATACATACACTTTGAACATCACGTGGTGTGTCAATAGTGCCGCACATTTGTGGGGAATGAAAGTATTTGTTTTAATCATTTAATTATTTAATTATTATTAATTCATATATTTTTAAAAGCCTTACGACAATAGCATTGCACCGGTTGAGGCAAATATGAAAAATTATTTAATGGGCGAAGGCTTTCATAACTATCATCACGTATTTCCCTGGTTTGTATAACTCTTGAGTATTTCCATAATAATAATAATATTAATAAATTATTGATAATATAAACAGGGATTACTCGGCCAGTGAGTTGGGAACGTGGGATACCTTCAATCCGGCCACAACTTTCATTGACTTGTTTGCGTGGATCGGATGGGCATATGATTTGAAAAGGGCGTCCAAAGATGTGGTCAATAATAGACAATCTAAGACAGGAAACAGTAATTTTAAGCACACGTCTACTTCAGTGGAGTACATGAAAGGACTGTCGATATTGACACTTCCTTTTTGGACTTTTCCTTTAATTAGATACAATATCTGGACTATTGTTATCATTTACTTTATTATAAGTAAATTGTAAATTATTTTATTTTATGTCAATTTTTAAATTACCGGTATATTTAGTTTTCTTTAATCTATAATATATTGTTGTATATTAATTAGTGTTTACAGGTAATTGTTTTTATATTACTTTACAATGTAAAATATTATATAAGTAATTTCTAAAATTAATAATTATTTTATTATTAAATACAATAATTGTACAATTTTTGTATTAACTATGAAAATTATTTATAAATAATTTATTTATATTATATAAAGTTAAATATTAATTGATTACAGTCAGTTAAGCAAAAACTTCTATTGAAAATAATATAAATATGACTTAAATTGTTATCAAAGTTTTTAATTTAAAAAAATTAATTAATTACAGTATTTATAAACTAAAAATTATATGATAAATATTTTGTATATTTAAATATTATTTTTTGCAGACCTAATACATTATAAATATAATATTTTTATTTATATGGTTTAATGTGTATTCTCATAACATTTATATATTGATTTTATTTTTTAAATTAACAATTGAATTTGATTTAAGATATTTTTATAATTTAAGATAAAATTTGTGTTCACGAGTGTGACTCAGATAACATTAGACTCTCATCAAAGATGTAAAATTTGTCAATTAATAAAAACTATATAATTAATAATATATTTATAGTTATTAAAACTAATTGTTGAATAATCATTTGAAAATTTTATAATAATTTATTGTAGTGTACGCTATAACCAGCACAATCCAATCAAATATGAAATTTTTGTAACTTAGTATCTATATATATATGAACAAAATAAAATACATCTACTATACAGTATCTTATGTTATAAATTTACACAGTATTACAAAATATTTTATTATAAATTTGAGATTTTTGTAAGTTTAAATGCAATTGAATTATAATTCAATAATGTTAGAACAAAACAGTGTATTTAATTATATTATTAGTTATTTAATCGTATAAACTATTCAAATCATATAACAATTTAATTATGTTTTATTAAATCCTATCTTTAATTATTAAAGAAATATAGTTATTAAATAAAGTTTGCATATGATTAGATTCTATTGGTTTTAACGTATTACTACAAACTATAAAGTTAGTTTCACATTAATAATTGTAAATGTTTGAATATTGTTTAATATCTAATATGTAAATTATTAAATATAAATAAAATAATAATTAACATTTAAATGATCTACCAAACTTAATATCCTTGGTAAAATTTTGCTATTTCTATGATATATAATACTATTAATTAATTAACACAGTTATTACAGAAAATACGTGATTTTTTTATTAGTTAATTATTAATTGCAATATAATTGTTAATGTGTTTTTTCTAACTTGTTTTTAATATTGCAATATATTTTAAGTGAAAATTAATTAATTAATTAATTTTTACCTTATTAACGTAATAAGTTAATTATCATATAAATAAATGCTATATAAACATCCAGATTTGTGTTCAAACATAAAAACTATTAAGTTTTAATTTGTAACATCAAATAATAACATCATTTAATAAAATGTAAATTATTAATACTTTATTTTATTGTTTAAGAAGTTATCAAAACACGTGAATTAATTTTAACATTTTATTTTCAAAATTAGGTCTATAAGTAAAACTGAAAACCAAGTGATGGACTCTAATGGTACCAATGCTGACACTAAAGTGGTTAAGCCATACAAACTTGAGTTGGTTTGGCGTAACATTATTTTGATGGCTATAATACACATCTCGGGTCTCTATGGCGCCTATTTGACAATCAGAGGAGCAAAAGTACAAACAGTTATATTTTCATATTTTATTGCTTTCATGTCTTCAATGGGTATTCAGGTAAACACATAAGCATTTGTTTGTCTGTTTAATAAAAAAATTGTTGAATAAATATCTTTTTACTTTATGACAGTGTGGGGCACATAGACTATGGTGTCACCGAACATATAAAGCCAAACTACCGCTTCAAATCATATTAATGGTATTACAGACATTGGCCCTTCAAAATGATATCTTTGAGTGGAGTCGAGACCATCGACTTCACCACAAATACTCTGACACTGACGCCGATCCTCATAACTCTCAGAGAGGATTTTTCTTTTCACACGTCGGTTGGTTGCTCTGCAAAAAGCACCCGGAGGTCAAAGAAAGAGGAAAAACACTTGATATGACTGATTTGGCAAAAGACCCGTTGGTTCGCTTTCAACGAGCTTTTTATATACCATTATTGGGACTAATATGGGCTGCATTTCCCACATATATACCATACCTGCTATGGGGTGAATCCCTATGGAATTCATGGTTTATTTGTGTAATGCTTCGTTATGCTGCCACTCTTAACCTAACCTGGTGTGTCAATAGTGCCGCTCATATGTGGGGCATGAAGGTGGGTGCTCTGTAATTATTCATATATATATATATATATATATAATTGTTTTGATTAATTTCAATAACATTTTCTAGCCCTACGATAAAGATATAGTGCCGGTTGAGGCTCATATGAGACACTATCTGATGGGTGAGGGTTTCCATAATTATCACCACGCATTTCCATGGTTTGTTTTATTTGTATTATATTATATTAATTATTATATTATATTTTATTAATTATTTAAAATTATCTAAAAACAGGGATTACTCGGCCAGTGAATTGGGTCCATGGGATGCCTTTAATCCGGCCACAGCTTTCATCGATATGTTTGCATCTATTGGTTGGGCATATGATTTGAAAAAGGCATCGAAAGAGATTGTTGAGAGCAGACAAAAACGTGTCGGAGATGTCGGATATAACCACAGGTCGTTGTTTATTGAGATGTTGACCGGTATTAGTGTTTTGTTTGCACCGATTTGGATATATGTCTTCGTTAAACAATTTGATATATGGGTTCTACCACTCTGTTTGTTCATTGCTTATAAATTTAAATAATATTTGTCAAACAATTTTTATTATAAATCTAACAAATTTGAAATTATTACAAACTATTTGTTAATTAAATTTATTATTTTAAAATGTTTGTAAATGAGCGTTAATATATGTATCTATGCTTTTTAAAATATTTATACAATAAATATCTTTATAAATTCAAAATAAGCATTTTTAATATTTTAATATATATAAAAAATTATTTCTTTTTTATTTCTTTTTTATTGAATAAAAATTTTATATTAAAAATAATAATTAATTTTAATAACGCTTTATCGTTATATAGTTATCTTAACTTAATTTTAACTTAAAACAAATAAATTATTAGTATTTAATATATCATCAATGCAATGCAATAAATTCAATTTTATTTTATTATAAAGTATATAGTTTTTAATTTACTCTAATATAAATTTTTGTGAATTTTTCTATATTAAAAATTAAATTTATATACAATTAGATTATTATTTTATTAATTTTATCTTAATTTATTATTATTATTATTATTAAACAATTTATTATCTTAATAAATGATGATTAAGCAATATAATTAATATAATATACAATAGTTATAATTATTATTAATTGCATAAAACTAAAAATAAAGAATTTTTAAAAAAATTAATTAAAATGATTTTTATTATATTTTTCCCTATAAAAAATAAAAGCATTTGAACTTAAAAGATGAATAATTAAATTAATTTTCATTTATTATATTAATATTTTGTCAGTTAATTAAATGCGTAATAATTTTCCTTTATATATAAATACTTTGTAAACTAAATTTTTTATACTCAAATAAAATAGTAATATAAAAAACAATTTATTAATATTTAAAACGCTATTACTTTGGTTTCTCTAAAAATAATGGAAAACAATCCGAAATGCAATTGTTTTGTCACAAATGGTGTCAACCAAGTGATCAATTTGGTCACATCGGCTAAACATATGATATCGTCGACTATTAGTGTAAACCGTGTGATTGGATACGTTAGAAGCTTTAGGACGGTTCGCTTTTTAAAGCAACAATACGATCAAATTGATGCCATGTTTTAAATATAAGTTATTATAAATTATTAAATTATATAAATTTAAATCATTAAAATTGTATTATTACATTTTACTAAATAAAATAGTTTTTTAAATGTATTATTTTTATTGAAGAGTATATTATTTGTAACTTTTTTTAGTTATATTTTATTATAAAGGTAAAAATTAAAAAACATAATTTATATTAATGTACCAGTGTATGTTTTATATATAAATACATATAGATATAATATTATGATACTGTATATTATGCAGTGTATAATTAGAAAACAATACATTTTATTTAAAAAATGCTCATAAAATATATCAGTCTTATACTATTAGCATCTAATAATAATACAAAACAAATATATAATAATAAATTAACAATCTTTAATTTATCTGAAATAATTACATAAAAACACAAAAAAAATTATAATAAAAAATTTAATTATGTAAAAATACTACGTTGTACATAGATTATAAAAACAATCAATTCATACAATATTGTAAAAAATGTATTTTAAAAATACATAATATAATAATAAATATTTAGAATTAAATAATTAGTTTTCATATATAGAAAATTATAACACACTAATTATAAAAATATAGTTTTTTTAACGTATTAGCTATTTATGAATATTAGTTATTGTTATAAATTATAACAATTTATTTCTTACACAATTATACTGTATATTATTCATAATTTAATTTATTCAACTCTAAAAAATTGTTTTAATTCCTTCTAGACAAAAATTAAATATTTATATTATAAAGTTTTATCGATGTTTAATTAATACAAATGTGCAAATAAGCAACAGGACAGTTATATAAGCCAGATTGGACAGGTAGCCCATGTATACTACTGGATAGAAACTATTTAATCCGCGAAACATTATTGATCGCAACGCCTCAGTCGGCAAACTAAGTGGCAAAAGTCGACAAAATTTTTGCATTGATGAGTGCAATGCTTCTAATGGCCAAACCATACCCGATATCAACCAAAGAGGAAGTGTAGCAAAAACCATAATCATCTGTTATATTGCATTAAATTAGGTTTGAAATGAATARATATTTTAAAAATTCAATTATAATACATACCATAACATTATAGTCATTGGACACCAATAATGATGTAATCATACCGAAGACAAGGCCATGAATGCCCTCAAGTATAAGCAATAGTAATGCCTCCAAATGGTTGCCATACAGTATAAAGTCAAACACAAAGAAAGACAATACCAGTGATAATACGGATTGAATTATGAGTATTGCAGTAAACCATATGATTTGAACTAAGATTATCTCAATAGCGGTCACACCGTTGACGAAACACCTCTCCAAACAACCGCCTCTTTTCTCAATTATAAATACAAATGCTGTTAATACCATATTTAGTCCGTATTGTATGGCCAATAGCAAACCGGGTGCTACAAATTGCTATTTAATAATAGTAATATATAATCCAATAATTACATTATAATAATTACAATTATAATAACAACAAAATATTTTAAAAGACTACCTTAAATGATGGCTTTAATGTCGAATAAATTGTTGTCATATTGAATGGTAATGTATAAGCCAT
The DNA here is from genome assembly GCF_028296485.1 of Oppia nitens. Classification (NCBI taxonomy): domain Eukaryota; kingdom Metazoa; phylum Arthropoda; class Arachnida; order Sarcoptiformes; family Oppiidae; genus Oppia; species Oppia nitens. The sequence goes on along the minus strand of NW_026533203.1, from coordinate 992,075 downwards.
GGGATTATAATTAATAGATAGACTGTAGTCTTTAATAAATGAAACCAAACTTCTTAGTAAACGTACGTTTGTATAGGCAGACAGTATAGGGTCGGACATGTCGAGTGTCATTTTGACAGTACTGTCCGCTATTGACTGATCGCTAACGTCTTGAGGTGATTGTATGCGTTCCTCAAATCCATTGGAAAAATTTTGTGAAAACTCAAGAGCCAAGAGATTTACGCCATTAACTACTGAATCCATAGCACTTTGACTGCTATTATAATAGTTAACAATAATTATACGATTGTCTATATGTTTAATAAAATCTTGGGTCAAATCTGGTGGCGACTCTCCATTATATATAGCTATTGACATGTCTTTAAAATCCTATTAATATAACATAAATTTTAATAATTTTTTTATTTATAAATGTTTAAAAATTTAATTACTTGATTAAATACGAGTGCCATCAATGTAATGATAATAGCAGTCAATGAATAAAACGATACAATCAATAAAGGATTTCCTTTGAGTTGCAAATAGTTTCGCCACAAAAGGACAGACATCCGACTCAAACTCAAGTATTTATTTTTTTGCGATATTTTATTAAACTTTTGATTTTCTTCGTTAACTTCGATGGCATCCCTTTCTTCTGAAAACAGCAATGGATTGAGTGATTGTCTTCGGGAACGACGTCTTGTAATTGTCAGCTTTAGGTAAACCTCTTCTAACGATTTGACCCCATATTGATCCATAAGCTGTTGTGGTGGTGACTGTGCCAATAGATATCCATTAGTAACAAACCCAACATGAGTTGCCTTTCGTGCCTCTTCTATATAATGAGTCGTTACTATTATAGTCACATCTATTAATTTTAAAATATAATTCAATTTAATTTATAATAATTATAATAATATTAAATAATTATTATATTACTATCATTTTTTGATATATTCTCCAAATAAGTCCAAATTCTGAGCCGTATAAGGGAATCGACGCCAACAGTTGGTTCATCTAAAATCAAAAGCTTAGGCTTATGTATCATTGTTATGGCCATTGATACCAGTCTTTGTTGTCCACCACTTAGACTACTGACGCGTTTTTTATTATTGGAAATACTCAACAATTTGGCTAACATTTCAATTCTTTGCTTAATGTCATTGATATTCATATTATTTAAAATCCCATAATATGTTAACGTTTCTTCAATTGTAAACTCATTATAGAGAGCCAACTCTTGTGGCATATATCCAACACCTGGTCCGGGTATGTCTGAATATTTACTGCCCGGTTTGACACCAAAAATACTTATATGACCAGAATGTGGTTGAAGTCGTCCTAATATTAATCTTAATAATGTTGTTTTCCCGCAACCATTAGATCCTAATAATCCAAAAATCTTTCCTAAAATTAAATAATTAATCATAAAAAATAAATAATCATACAATAATTATTTAGTAAGTATTTTAGTAAGTTACCCTCTTCAATTTTAACATTCATACGCTCCAAAACTATAGTATCTTTTGAGTAACAAAAGTTAACGTTCCGCACGTGAACCGCATACCTGGGCTCAGTCTGTTGTCCGCACAGACCTATTTCAATGTTAGCCATTTTGATTGTTAACTTTATAAAATATCTTAAACTAATTTATTATTAAATCCAATTTTTTTATAAATAATATTCAGTCACAACATTAACTACAATATGAATATTATGTCAATTTTATTTTGTTGACAATATTGTTAAAAGGAAAAATTAAGGCAAAAAATATTGTTTTTGTGACTAATTGTTTACTATCATTGTTTAATTATTTTAAAATAATTGATCTGATTTTAATTACTACAAGTAATTAAATATAAATCAATAATTTAAAATTAAGTATATTTATATTATTTGTGTTAAATTAATTTAATACAATATTGTTTAATTAATTTTTATTTTTTTAATTAAATATTTATATATATAAAAATATAATAATAATATTTTACAATTTCTCCAAAATACAAATGAAACGATATTAATATATTTTAATAGTATATGGTTTGTACTAAATACATAATTTTATTTTTTAATAGATATATTTTATTGATAATAATATAAATAGTTGATACAAAAATTATTTTAAATATATATTTATTATATAGTGTTATTTGCAATTTAACAGATATTATCAAACTATAAACTTAATGTTTTGATAAATCAATTGCTTCGACATTATAATCATCATTATTTTTGTCATCAATATTATTAAAACAGATTTCTTTATCAGAAAACGAATTTTCATATATACTTTCATTGATTTCCAAATCTATAATAAAAATATCAACAAACAAATTATTTATTATATTTAGAAAATTGATAATAAATTGTATTTTAATGTAATATACTGTACAATAGTATATCTTCTCCTTTATCCATATATTTGTAAAAATTAATATTTTGTAAAAAAACTAAATACAATACCAAATGAATCCAAAATTTTTCCGCAAAAATGCTTATGAATAGTAGATGATTGAGTCAATAGGTTGTTATGAATGAGATGTTTGACCAGACATTTGAGTCGATGGTTCTCTTGATTGACAACTTTGATCTCATTCTCAAGTCTTAGTAAATATTCAGCGCTTCTCAACAAAACCGTCGCTTTACTGATCTTTTCGATGTCTTTATGTCTGAGAATCCGTCGCAAGGCTTGTATGCCATCATTAATACTTTGCATACGTTTTCTTTCGTGATTATTGGCGATATCCCGACGATTGCGGGACTCGTTGTCCAACAACTTCTTGGGTCGACCTACTGATCGGATCAGTGGTAATGAATTCATGCGTTTATTAAAATTCATTTTCTAATAATAATTATTATTTAAACAACAGTTTATAAAATAAATTTATAAGAATAATATTAATAACAACTGAAATAATATTTTAAAAAAATCAATAATGTAATTATATATTTAATAATAAAGATAATTGTACAATACTTATATATAAAATTATTATTTTAAAATCTGCCTACATAGTTATGTTGATTACTTTAAACAAATAGATTTATCTACTACAAAATTAAAAATACAAWTTCTAAAAATTTATTTAATATTACATCAAAAATATCAATTTAACGCATTTTGTTGTACAATATTGTAATTAATATACATAATTAATTGCCATAATTGCATATAATTTCCCAGTGACTAATTAGATTTAAATGATTAGAAAATAATAAATATTATATTAAAGGGCTTTTTGTGTTACGATGTTTTGATGTAAAGCAAAGAACATATATTACTAAATTAATTAATTTTATTTATTTGATCAATTTCAATTTCAATTATATTAAATATAAAATTGTACTTGACAAACTAACAATTATAAAACATTAATTTTTAAGAATTATGTAATACTTAGTATAAAATAACTTAAAGTAATATAAAATCTAATTATTATTTTTATTATTTTATTAGAATATCAATAATATTATTAATTCAGTTTATAACAGATTAAAAGTGTCGATACAGACAGTGTATGCATTTTGCAGAGTATTCGAGTTAATTATCGAATTAAAGTTATTTACTCGAATATATTAGTATAGTCTTAGTTTATACTAAATATATGATAAACAATACATTCAATTTAAAAATGACCAAGGGCATAACTGTAGATAATATTAAATTCAATATTTATGTAATTGGTCATTTTTTGATTAATTATAAAATTAACTAGATAAGTCAAGTATATTATGTTCGATGTAATTATCTATTAATAGTTAATTTTACAATTATTCAAAAAATAACAAATTACTCGCAAATGCATACGCTATATGTATCCAAACTTTTAATACTGGTTTATAAATTTAGTTTTATAATTTATTTTGTAGAGAGTGCGTTACACTAATCAAATGTAACATAAAAGTCAAATTGACCAAGTGGTTTGTTGTTATTGTAATTTATTACTGTGGCTAGTAAATTTCGAGACAGAATCTTTGTACTAAGTTTTTCTAAAATAATTCGAATATTAGAATGTTTTATATTTTTGTTTTAATGTACATATTTTCTATGATTATCACTTATCAAAATAATAGTAGTTTAATATCTTTGTCTAAAAAGTTTTCGGAATTATTTACAAAAATATTTGATAAATGACATTTTAAAACAGTAATCTTTTTTGATATTTTTATGTTTAAAATAAAAATAAATTTAAACAAAAAAATATTAATTTTAAAGAGTAATATTTGATGTTTATTTTTTAGTAAAAATCAGTAAGTTTATCAAATGCTTACAATTTTTAATAAATAATTTTATCTAAAATTAGGTCTAAATTTGTCTTCCAAAATAGCACAATTTTAATTTTTAATAATGTTTGGTATTTTCGTCAATAATAAAAAATTATTTTATTATTTTCTTAAAAGCAGGCAACATAATATAATATTTAATCATTTTAAAAAATTTATTAGAATAATATAATTTTAATAAATAACAAAAACATTTTAAAATTTATTTTCGTTTTTTAGAAATAAGTATAAATTGTATTTTTTTGTAATTTTTCATAAATAATTCTTTAATTGTCAGAAATCTAATAAAATAAAAATACTTGTATTATTTTATCAGGATTAATAGTTTTTCTTAGATTTTATAAATTATACAATTCTAAAAATTGAGGTTACTAATTTTGTAGCATTATAAAACTTTAATTATTATACTATAAAATATTTTAAAAAATTAACAATAATAATGAATATCTCTACAATTTAATACCATAAAAAAATAATTTTTAATTATTAAACCGAATGCAGAAAAATCTATTAAGTTTTCATATTACAATTTGTCTCGAAATATATTTGCCACAGTAATACATAAAAGTTTTTGTAACATAAAAGTTAAATAAATAAAAACATAACAAAATTAATTTATGAGATAAATTATGAATATCTCTTTGTTTTTACTAATATTTTTAAAATAAAATTTGTTTAAATAAATTTTTTAGACTTTGAGGACAAAATAATATATCATTTAATAAATAAAATAATTTTACATTGATGGCGCACTATGTCTAAATTTTATCTCAAAACTTAATAAAGTTAATATTATTTGTAAGTTTTAAATAAAAATTTTATTTTAATATTCTAAATTTTATAATATAAAACCATAATTAAATTTTAGCCTAAATAAGACTCAAATTAGCAAATTCTGTAGCGATTTCAATAATTATTGTATACAATAAGTATATTATAATAATTATGATATTTACTTTTGACTTACCGTTTTTAACCACATAACTTGCCATATCAATTTTAAAAATTAATTAAAAGTGTCATAAAGGTATGGAACTAATTACCACTAAACCTGCCATACCCTGGAAGATAATGCGATAACTAAAATAACCGAATGGCAGTAAATGTGATAACTGGTATCTACACTACTATAAGTGTTTTAAATATCTAAATTTAGTTATAATTAATTAAATATATGATCAATCAATAAATAAATAAATAATTTAATATTATAGGATCGATCTATAATTAATAAATGATCGATCAATACTATAAAATTAATAATCAAATATATAATAAATTTAATTCGCATTAATAATCGCATTAAATAATGATAAAAAATTATGAGTGGCATGAATTTGACACATAATAAAAACTTATAACATGGCTGGGATTTTGTGCCCCTAAATCTAGCAAATTCCAGGGGAACCAATTACCACGAAACCTGCCACTTATCGCATTACCTTCCATGCCAAATTATGTGCGCAACAACGGTAACATCTATTTGATGAAAAAATGATTAAATTGTTATTTTTAATTATTGTCATTTTTATTAAATTGTTATTAATTTAATGTACTATTTTAATTATAGTATTAAAATGAGATATTATATTTAATTTAAAGTTCATTTAATGATTGATTTAATGTCAGAAGTACAATAGTATTGTTTAACATTATTAGTATTATTGTAATTATAATATTTATAAAATACTGAACTTATAAAAATTCCTTATATTAATTATAATTAAATTTTAAGACACTAATCACTAATAACAYATAATTACATTAATTTATTGATTTACACATAATTGCATATTTAAATAGAAAATTCAAAACTAAAAGTAACTGAAAGAAAGCACTGCTTATAAAAAGTCCATAAATCCAGTCAAGAAGTGGTCTCTTCTGAATAAATGTCTCATCAAATTGACCTCCAGTTCTGACTTTCCTCATCTCAATCATGTGTTTGGGCGCTCTCTTCAAATCATAGGCCCATCCGATCGCATGAAACAAATCAATGAACAAAGTGTTGACATTGAAGTTAATATCCCATCCAAACTCACTCTCAGAGTAATCCCAGGGAAATACGTGATGATAGTTATGATAAGCGCCTAAAAAATTAAATCTAAAATTAAATCTAAGATTATATTTATTTATTTAAATTAAATATTACGAAAATACCCCCCAAAGTTGTCCGTATAAATAGATCGTTGTGTACGGATGTCATAGACTTGTCATAGGGTTTAGTGCCACTCATGTGGGCCAAAGAGTTACCTAAATTTTATAATCAGTATTAAAAATAAACTCATTTAACAATAATATATTTATCTAATTAAATACCGCAAAAGGAAAGTTGAAGTACATAAACATATCTCAATAAAAAACATAATCCAAAACTATTAATAATTGATTCGTCAAACAAATAATAAGGAATAAGTGTTGGAATAATCACACAAAAGACCAAAACTAATATTTTGTAATAATTGTATTGAAAACGTATGATTGGATCCGACAAAAGATAATCAATGTTTAGTGATAATCGTTTTTGTTTGCAATCGGGATGTCTTTTAATCATAAGCCAACCGAAGTGCGCAAAAATAATGCCATCATTTATGTTATAAGTGTCGGCGTCTGTGCCCTCATATAAATGATGGCAGTGATGATCGCGGGCCCACTCAACCATAGATTTCTGGCCCGACATTGTCTGCAATACAACCAAAATCACTTTCAAAGGCCACTTGGCTTTGAAGCTTTTGTGAGTCCCGTAACGGTGTGCAGCCGTCAATACACCGATATTAGTCATCACAACTAATAATTATTATATAAAGATATTTATAAGATTTTTGTTATAATTTATAAAATACTTACCAAATATATATGTTAAACAAATTGTTTGCCATTTGGCTGATGTTGTGCTTAAATAAATGCCATAAATAGCACCGGTATGAACTAGAAATAGACCTATTGTGTAGTACCAGACAACTTGTGATAATGAACTTTTTATTTTTTGCATTAATAACATTTTTGTTTTTATTTTATAATACTTATTATCTGTCTATTTATACTGTAAATCAATGTAAATCAGTAAAAATAAAATAAAAGTTGTTTATATTTATCACAGCTTATATAAAGCTAATAAAATACATATTTACAAAATAAAATGTAAATATAAAGTTTTTTAAAGTTTTTTTTACTGCTTACATCATAATATAAATAATAATATAGTAATTTTATTAATTCAAAGTAAATATAATTTTACAAATATTTATTGGCATTTACACTACATATATAAATTAAGTTCGTATCACAAAAATATTGATATCATTAACTTTTAACTTTAATAACTTTTTTATTACATAAGAAAAAACAACAAATTTAGTATCAAATTAAATATCAGACTAACTAATTTCTAAGACAATTGATAAAATTTAATAAATTATTAAGATATCTATAAAAATAGCTCAAGAAGTAAGAAATGGTAAAAATATTAATTACAAAAAGTATTTTCGTGAAAACAAAACTTAAAAAATTATTAACAAAATAAGTGCATTAAATTGGTATAAACGATGTTAATAGCGAGTATTTCCTCCGCTGGCATCGATGACAGCTTGTAATCTTCTGGGAACACTTTGGATCAGTTTTTCGGTGACTTCTTGTGGTATATTTTTCCAAACATTAAATAGTGATTCTTTAAACACAGAAAAACTTTTTCTTTCGCTTTTTTGAACACGTCTGTCCAATTCATCCCATAAATGCTCAATAATATTGAGGTCCGGGCTCTTTGGTGGCCACTCAAGTGTCTCAATATGGTTGTCAGACAACCATTTCTTAGCCAATTTCGATGTGTGTTTCGGATCGTTGTCGGCTTGAAATACAAAATCGTTGTTAATTTGGAGATCTCTTGCGCTCTGAATCAAATGTGGGGTCAAAATATCATTAAAGTAAACATAGCGATCCATAGTTGATGGTATTTCCACCAAATGGCCGACTCCCTGGCCTGTCATACATCCCCACACCATCACTGATTTTGAGTGCTTTACTGTTGGGCATATATTTTCGGCATTTAAACTTTCGCCTCTCTTTTTCCACACTCTTTGGCGACGTTTTGTGTTAATTATCTCAAATTTAGACTCATCTGACCACAAAACCTTCTTCCAGAATGACATCGGCATCCGGATGTACTTTCGTGCAAAGTCTAACCTTTTTCTCTGATTTGTTAGGCTTATCATTGGACGTCTTCTAGCAATACCACTGTAATAACCTATTTCACGGATCCGGTGTCTAATGGTGTTGTTATGACACAAAATATTTCGGTCGGCCAACTCTTCCCTTATCTCATCGGTGGTTAACTTCTTATTTTTTGCTACTATTCTACTTAAAATCCGATCTTGTATTGCATTTGTACACCTTTTTCGACCACTTCTTGTGAGATTTTTAACTGTCCCGTACTTTTGGACTTTTAGTACAATCGATCGGACAGTATTATCTGTTGTTGCAAACACATCTGCTATCTTTGCGTATGACTTTCCGGTGCTGACTCTCATATCATACATTTGTTGACGAATTTTATCTGAAAACTCTTGGATTTTAACCATTTTAATGATAATCACTGCATTTACTACTCATTTACATGTATTCAAATCAATAACAATGCATTGGAATCAATTGGTCCCAACAATGTGTCTGAAATCACGCGCGTTTCAAAAACACGAAAATAATTTTTGTACGCAAATTATTGACACCTATAACTTCACCTTGATATATTTGGTTATTTAAATATTAGTTTTTACCATCTAGTATATCAATTTAATTGTGAGTTATTACTCTCTAGTTTGATACTAAATTTGTTGATTTTTCTTATGTAATAAAAAAGTTATTGAAGTTTAAAGTTAATGATATCAATATTTTTGCTATACGAAATTAGATAATGTTTGTACTGTAAGTGGTTATTGTTTTTTTTAATTTGTTTGTTTTATACATTATTGTTAAAGTTTTAATAATTTTTTTAAATCTTCCTAAAAATACTCGATTTATTTGTTTTTAGCAATAATTTTAGTTTTTAATATTTTGTTTTTGTTTCACAATAAATATTAGTATTCTATTGTATTTATATATAAAATACATATTTTCAATATGATTTATTTAAAATATAGATCAAATTGTTATTATATTAAAAATATAATTATTTATTATAATTTTTATTAAGATATTTATTTTTAAATATATAATAAAGATAATTATAATAAATGTTTGTTAATTTCAGTATTCACTTGTGATTAATTTCAGTTTTTACTTAAAGTTAATGATAATTTAGTTTTCAATTCATTTATAAATTTTATTATTATATAAATAACTAATTATAATTAAAAAATTAATGATCTGGTATTTTTGCCATTAGTAATTATTGTAATAAAAACTAATAAAAAAATTCTATACATAATTATATATGTAATTTATATAACTTTTAAACTAGTGATATAAAATATTACTCAATAATATAATAAATTATTATTATTTGCATTTAATTTCAAGAGAAGAAAATAATTGATACTTCGTACTGATTGATCAAACAATGATATTAATACTAATAATACTAATAATAATTATTATTATAAGATATATATTACTCATCAAAAATCAGTATCAATTTTCAAAAAAATTTAGAAAATTTAGATATTTATTACAAAATAATGTATCTATTAATTGTGATTACATACGTCTCGATAATAATATTATATTTAATTTATATAAATATACAAACAATGACCGCAATAAAGAAGACAAATGTTTAGTTTTACTGTTTGGATGGCTGTTCGCAAAGGATCGACACTTAAAAAAATATATTAATCTATATCTCAACAAAGGTTTCGATGTATTGACAATTAAAAGCAAAATAACTGACGGACTTTGGCCRACAACCGGTTCCCAAGTGGTGGCTAATCGTGTGTTAAAGTGTATGCAAGTTGTAAAGGATAGGTATGACTCATATATATTTCATGCCTTTTCAATGGGTGCCTATCAATTGGGAGAAGTATTTGTTTTATTATATAAACCCGAAAACCAACAGCTTTTTGATGCAACCAAACAACGTCTTAAAGGTATTGTTTATGACTCGGCTATTGATGTTCAGGACGTGTCTATCGGATTGGCGAAGGCGTCCACTAATAACATTTTAATGCAAAACATTATCCGGCAAACAATGAACTTATATTTAAAAGTTTTACATAATTATGTGACTAAACATCTGTGGCGGTCATCTCAGGCCATACATGACCATCGATTTCGTTGTCCACTTCTGGTCTTCCTATCACTCAATGACATTGTGGCCAATCCTGACTATACATTTCAATCCGTCGATAAAATCAAGAATCAGAGGGTTATTGTTCATCTAAAATGTTGGACAAAATCACTTCATGTAAGCCATTATTTTTTGCACCGACAGGAATATCAAGATGAACTTGATCAATTTGTCGATTTATATGTTTTCAATATATAACAATAAATTATAGATACTATTAATTAGTAAATTTTAGCTTTTAAATAATTTTTAAATAAAATAAAACCACTATGTATTTTTTAATTGTAAATTATTTTTTAAATATGAATAAAAATAAAAAGAAATTCAAATTTAATTTCAATTATAATTTAATAGATAATGTATATATATATATATATTATTTAAATTACAGTTCAATCGGGCATAAAATTTAGAAAAATATTGAAATAAATTAAATTTGTTTAAATGAGAGGTATAGAAAAAGATTGACCACAGAAAAAATCATTGAAATAAATTTTAAATGTAAAACAATAGACTTTATTTTCTATGGAATTTTTGTATATAATTATTTTTAAAAATTATAAATAAATCTTTTTTTCATTACTTGTCACACTATAATAAAAACTGTTAGTGCCCCATATCATACCGTATTGCTGTATATATCATTAAAAAATGCATAAAATAAATTATCAAAAACAATTATTGTAATGAAAAAAGTGTGTGTAATATAATTAGAGTTCAGGAAATTTCCTACATTGGTTTTATTTAAAACAAACTTATTTTTAATTGTTATATTGAATAATATTTTTAAATATCGTTAAATTTAAATTGTTTTCTCTTTATTTTTATTGTTTATGTAATTATTGTCGTTTATATTTTTCTATATAACTGTATAAGAAAGAAAAATAAAATATTTGCCATATCTTTGGGGGAAAAAATAAGAAATTTTATTTGGAAATTTTTTTCCTTTGGAAAGTTGTTTCTATATATATATATATATATATATTTATTTATTTGTTTAATATATTTTATCTATAAATTTTTATAATATTTCATATTTATTTTTTTTAAATTCTCGTCAGGAATCTCTAGTTTGTGGACATATTTTCAAAACTGTTTTCTCAATTTAGAAAATCTATGTTTTATTGTAAATATTTTGTACTCTATTAATACAAGTATTTTGAATTAATTATCAATAACTAAAACTTTTTAAAAGTCTAACCAAAAAAAAAATGATTACCATTTAAAGTGTATTTCACATAATCTTACATATGATGTACTCTTTTAAGAGATAATGTCCTCTTTTTGTATTTTTGTATGTTTACAGCACTCATAAGTTTAGAGAATACAAACATTAAGTTAGATTATGATAAGGAAACGGCTCTTTGTATGCAAACTACTGTTACTTAATATTTGAAATGACATAAACAAAGGTTGAGAATTAGAGAATAAATATATTTTAAAATTGTGAAAATACTGGACTTTTGTTATTAATTTGGTATTAATTAATTAATAATTTAAATTTATTAATATAGAATTACTGGCTATTAAGTTCAGGCAATTACTTGAACTTATGTGATAATGTTATCTKTAGTATRAAATTTAAAAGAAATATGGTATAAATTTTTTWAAAAATCCATTTAATTACACAATTATTGCAAAAAAATATTACTGTGTGTAATGTAGTTCGCAATCAAAAAAAGCTAATTATTATATTTTCTAAAAATAATAATTATTATAAATTATTTTAGTTTATAAATAATACCGTTTATACATTGCATTAAACTATGCAATACAAAACTATAAGATATATTAGATAAATTTTGTCAAAATTACAAATATTATAGGATTTTTTATTTATTAAAAAATACACAATATTGAAATGTACATGGTTATTCTAAATATATTTTTATGTCAAGTTTACATTGTCAATATATATAAAACATTTATATTTTTAAAATTAATTGGTGTTGAAAAAATATTTCAGTTATTTTTAATATTAAAACTATCAAATAGGTATTATTAAAAATAATTGATCACTTTTTAAATTTAAAATTGAAAATACAATGCACTAATAGAAATAAAAATAGTATTAAATCTCGATATAAAAACTGCAAAATACTAACAAATATAAAATATAATATTATATTAAAAAAATATTTATTAATTAAAAATGTTATTTAGAAGTAAAGTACTAAATAGTGTCAATAATGCTTTTAATGCAACAAATTATTATTTATATGACTATTGGTTTGACATTCAGGACCCGCGAACCAAACACTTGCCATTTGTAAACTATGGACCACTCGTTCCCATTATATTTCTATCACTTTATTATTATGTAATCCGTATATATTTGCCGCAACATATGGCTAATCGTGAACCGTATAACTTAAAGAAACTAATCATAACTTATGATTTATTTATGTCATTAACAAACTTGTATTGGTTTTATGAGTTCGTAAAAGTTATAGATTTTGGCCGAAAATTTCTTGACTTTGATTATCCAACAGACAAGACATCAACCAATGAGACAAACGAATTGATTTCTTTAAGTATTTAATTAATTATATGTTAATTATAATTATGTTTACAAATTATTAAGTTAATTAAATAATAGATTTAATTAAAATTGAATATTTTTATTTCAAATCAGGTTATCTCTATTTGTTATCTAAATTTATGGATTGGTTCGATAGTGTATTTTTTGCACTCCGCAAAAAATTTTCGCATTTATCACTATTACATGTCTATCATCACATGTCGGTCCCATTTTTTGGTTGGCTACTAATCAAAATATGCCCATTTATACCCGGATTATATTTATTTATAATAATGAATACATTAATACATTTTCTAATGTATGGATATTATTTTTTGTCTTCATTTGGAGCGGGTATTCAAAAGTATTTGTGGTGGAAACGGTATATAACCCAATTGCAACTAGGACAGTTTATTATATTAGGCATTTATGGCATTATTTTAATAAGTTTTCAAAAAGGTTATCCTTATTTCTGGATATTCATAGGATTACCGCAACCATTGTTTTTCTTTTATATGTTTTATGATTTTTATAGAAAAAGTTATGTAAAACAAAAAAGTAAATAAGTATTAATAAATCTGAATAAATGTTATTGTTTTATTGATTTTTATAGAAAAAGTTATGTAAAACAAAAAAGTAAATAAGTATTAATAAATCTGAATAAATGTTATTGTTTTATTGATTTTTGATTTTTATTTAACTATTGATTTGAATTAAATAAGATTAGTATAAATTAGAGTTGAATCTTAATGAGCGGCGGCAATGATAGCGACTAAACTATTTATTACAATTATCTGTTAATTGTACTGTACTTTAAATAGCAAAGTTATATAATATTAAGATAAATAACATTATAATTAATCATTTTTTAATTATATTTTTAACCAGATTATTGCAAACAATTATTATTTTATATATTATTTAACAGTCGACTATGAATTAAATTATAATTAAAAATTATTTAAAAATTATAAGAATAATTTAAAAAATTATATATCTTTATATTATTTAAAACTTAACAATTTGTAACTTTTGAATTCAACATACATTTGACCGTATAATTGTAATTAATAGCATCGCCTCTATCATCAATACCACTGCTGTTTAAGACTATTAGTAAGTAATGTTTTTATTAAGAAATTTTGATTAATTTATGAAAAAATGCTTCAATAAAACATAGCTCTAAAGCGTTGATCCATTGGATACTTTGACTCAAAATGATAGATAGCTAGAGATGGGCAAATAGAAAGTTTCTAGGAAATTTCTCAGGAATAATTTTCTATAGAAATTTAACTTTATAGTTATACTATGGGATCTCCATATCTATAGCTATTTTAAAACTATATTAATAAAGAATCATAATACTATTCATATAACATTATACTGTACTACATGTATATAATGTAGTAACACTACTATACAAAATGGGATACCTATACATGTATATAAAATAATTATAATTATTTAATAATAATCAATTTTGTAAAATTTTAATAATCATTTTATTATATAGATAAGAATTTAATATAATTAAATAAATTAATTTTTACTTTAATTAATAATTAAAATACTAATACTAATATTTAGTTATTACTTGTAAAAACAATGTATTGTAACAAGATAACAAATATCGAGAAAAACAAAATTAAAATGGGGATCCCATAGATAGAATTTTTTTTAGAAACTTTCTAGAAATTTCTCTTTTATTTTATAAATTTCTCTTTTTTGCCAACACTATTGATAGTACATATCTAAGATAGCATTACCAAAAATAATTTTTAGAAAGAATTTCTGCCTTTTTTTTACTCATCTACTATTATTATCAGGGTTAGAAAAATACAAGGTTTTCAATTTTGGCTATGTAAAATACAGTAAAATACAATGTACTGGATGTATTTTACAATAATAGAAAAATTTCATTAACAATGATAAAATATTTATTTTTTATTAAAATTATTATTATTATTACATAATTTCAATATCTTTATTAGAATCGTTGTTTTCTAAAACTATTAAAATTAATATTAATTATTTTATTAATATATTTCAATACCAGAATTAAATTAAATAGCTAATTTCAAATTTTTTCAATATAAAATAATAATTATTATTACAAAACACGTGTTTGTTTGTGAATTTTAGTATTTTTGTTACTATACTAATATGTTTTAGGTGGCGCTAAATTTTTTTGTAAGCCAAAATTGTCATGTAATTTACATTGTATTATACTGTATAATACGCTTTGTATTATACATACACTTTGTCTCTGCCAACACTGATTATTATACACTAATATTAAAATAATAATTAATATTTAAACTTTCAAATAAAATTAATAATAATATTAATAAAATCGTAATATGTTTTTAATTTGGATTAAAATAGTTGATTTGTATAGACATCGAGTTTGATAAAAATAAAGTTTTCTTAATATTAAACAGTTATACATATAACTGATTTGTGGAGAAGACATTAAAAAGATTATGTAAAAAATGTAAAGGTTTGTACTTATAATAAATAAATAATTATTTGTTTATAAAGGAAATATTTTATATTATTATATATTATATAAACCATTAAATATTAATAGTGTATATATAAAATATTTATTCTTCATATTATTTTTTTAAATATAGTAATAAAATAAATATTTTTGAAAAATTTATTAAAAATACTTTCATTGAATTTATTATTAAGTAATTACAAATAAATTATAGTTTATAAACAATTGCTTGTCTATAAAAACAAATTTATTTAAATTATAATTATATTATTTAATGTGATGTATATTAAAATTATTATTTTTGTATATAAAATACAAGGTATTGAAAATTATTCGTTTATATTCTTAATTTTTCATAAAATTTTAAACTAAAAAATAATATAATTTAATTTTGAATAAAATAAAATTTAACTACAATAAAATAATGTCAAACAGTAATAATTTGATATTTATGCATATTGATGATATGTTAAATGCAATAAATTATTATTTATATGACTATTGGTTTGACATTCAGGACCCGCGAACCAAACACTTGCCATTTGTAAACTATGGACCACTCGTTCCCATAATATTTCTATCACTTTATTATTATGTAATCCGTATAACAAACTTGTATTGGTTTTATGAGTGTTTAAAACATATAAACAGCGGTCGAGTATTTCTTAACTATGATTACCCGACTGACAAAACATCTAATGATAACACTCGAGAAATTATTGCTTTAGGTATTTGACTATAATTTATATAACTATTTAAATGTTTAATTTTTAATTTTGTAATAAAAATATGGCATACTAACTTTTTTACTAAATATATTGATATATTTTAATATTTTAAACTAATTAATAGCAAAAAAATTAAAATAATATTTTTTAAGAATTAATATTAATTTTTAAAATTTTGAATCTTTTATTTATGATTAATAATTAATATAAAATTACAAATATTGTATTACAGGTTATCTCTATTTGTTATCTAAATTCATGGATTGGTTCGATAGTGTATTCTTTGGTCTCCGCAAAAAGTTTTCTCATTTATCTCTATTACATGTTTATCATCATATGATTGTTCCTCTGTTTGGTTGGCTTTTAATAAAAATAAATCCATTTATTCCCGTTTTACTATTGTTTATCTTTATGAACACAATTATTCACTTTTTAATGTATGGATATTATTTTCTGTCCTCATTTGGTGCTGGTATACAAAAGTATTTGTGGTGGAAACGGTATATAACCCAACTTCAATTGGCACAGTTCATCATATTAGACGTCTATGGTTTAACATTGGTTTTCTTAAATAATGGTTATCCCTATTTTTGGGTATTTGTTGGGTTACCGCAACCATTGTTTTTCTTTTATATGTTTTACGATTTCTATAAAACTAGTTATTTTAAACAATAGATCATAAATGTTAAATAAATCTAATTAATAGTTACAATAACTGTAAATTATAAGTATTATACTAAAAAAATTTTATAAATTGAAATAAAATATTTATCAAAATATTTTGTGTATAATATTAAATGTTAATTTAATAAATAAATGTAAAAATATAGTTTATTTATAAATGAGATACTGACGACTTTCAATATATTATTTTTCAAAAAAATTTAGTAAAGAAAAAGTTTAATAAAATAGTTTTAAAAATATTTCTTAAAATTAAATGAAATACAAATAGTATAATRAATTATAAGTATTATTTTTTAATTTAATATTAAATATATTTTTTTATTTTACTGTATATATTAATAAATAATATTTAGATGATAAAATTATCATTATCAAATACTTAATATTTAATACTATTATATTTTTTATAAATTAAATGAATTATTACTTAATCTTTTTTTAATTAAATAATTATTTAAATAAAATAAATAATAAAACAGAAAATACATAATGAAAAAACAATAAAATATCCAGGAGTATTTTTAAAAACAATAATTAAAAAATGTCTAGTAATTACAAATAAATTATAAAATTAAAAGAATTTTTTCTATAAAAGAAATTTGTATTTTATGTATTATATATTAAAATTAATTTTTATATTATAAAAAGATAAGGCATCAAATATTATTTAAAAATTCATTTGTGATATTATTAAAATATTTTCAAAACTTTTTACTTTTAAAATCTTTAAACTTAATTTAAGTAGAATATTATAATGTCTAATAGTAATAAATTGATATTTATGATTGATGATGTGTTTAATGCAACAAATTATTATTTATATGACTATTGGTTTGACATTCAGGACCCGCGGACCAAACACTTGCCATTTGTAAACTATGGACCACTCGTTCCCATTATATTTCTATCACTTTATTATTATGTAATCCGTATATATTTGCCGCGACATATGGCTAATCGTGAACCGTATAACTTAAAGAAACTAATCATAACTTATGATTTATTTATGTCATTAACAAACTTGTATTGGTTTTATGAGTCCGTAAAAGTTATAGATTTTGGCCGAAAATTTCTTGACTTTGATTATCCAACAGACAAGACATCAACCAATGAGACAAAAGAATTTATTTCTTTAGGTATTTAATAAATTAATATTATATATAAATAATTATAATATTACCAATAATTAATTTAATTAATATAATTATTTTTATTTCAAATCAGGTTATCTCTATTTGTTATCTAAATTCATGGATTGGTTCGATAGTGTATTTTTTGCACTCCGCAAAAAATTTTCGCATTTATCACTATTACATGTCTATCATCACATGTCGGTCCCATTTTTTGGTTGGCTAATAATCAAAATATGCCCATTTATACCCGGATTATATTTATTTATAATAATGAATACATTAATACATTTTCTAATGTATGGATATTATTTTTTGTCTTCATTTGGAGCGGGTATTCAAAAGTATTTGTGGTGGAAACGGTATATAACCCAATTGCAACTAGGACAGTTTATTATATTAGGCATTTATGGCATTATTTTAATAAGTTTTCAAAAAGGTTATCCTTATTTCTGGATATTCATAGGATTACCGCAACCATTGTTTTTCTTTTATATGTTTTATGATTTTTATAGAAAAAGTTATGTAAAACAAAAAAGTAAATAAGTATTAATAAATCTGAATAAATGTTATCGTTTTATTGATTTTTGACTATTATTTATTAAAAACTCATATTAAAATAAAAAACATTTTTAAAAAACTTTTATTTTTTAAATTTAATGAAAAGGATATAGACATCCTTTTGCCATAAAATCAAAATAATAAAAATTTTAATATAAATACTACTAAATTTTATACAGAGTGTATTGTAAACTTTATACAATTCATTCAAAGATATAGTAAATTGACTAATTTTGGCAATACTTTAACATTAGAAAATAATTATGACATACTATTAAAACTGTTTTATAATTAGATTATATTTAAACAAACTTTAAAAACATTGTTTACTCTAATGTATGTGTATTTCACAAGTTTTGCGAATTTTAAAATTCTGATATCAGAGTCGATTATAACATCAAAAATAATGTAAAGTATATGCAATCGACAACAAAAATGTCTTTTCTCATCACAAACAGACAAATTTACTTTAAATTATATATAAAGCATTAAAATATAAAATTAAATATTAAAAAAAAATATTTTATGGATAAACCATTATATATTAATATAAATTTATAATATTTATTGTTTATTTAAATTAGTGTTTTTAAAATAAAATAATGAATATTATTGTAAAAAATACTTTCATTATATTTAATATTACTTGTGTTATATTACTATATAATTGATTGTTTTATAAAAAATATTATATAAAGTAATAAATATAATTTAATAAATATATTATATTTTTTGCACTTTTTAAAATATAAGACATCGAAAATTCACAAAAATACTGTTCAATATTATAAAAGTTATATATAATATTTTTAATCAAAAATAATATAATTTAATTATTATAATATTATGTCTAATAGTAATAAATTGATATTTATGATTGATGATGTGTTTAATGCAACAAATTATTATTTATATGATTATTGGTTTGACATTCAGGACCCGCGGACCAAACACTTGCCATTTGTAAACTATGGACCACTCGTTCCCATTATATTTCTATCACTTTATTATTATGTAATCCGTATATATTTGCCGCAACATATGGCTAATCGTGAACCGTATAACTTGAAGAAACTGATCATAGCTTACGATTTATTTATGTCATTAACAAACTTGTATTGGTTTTATGAAAGTTTTAATCTAATCGAAAGCTTCCGACTATTTCTTATCGTTGATTTTCCGACTGACAGATCATCTAATTATAAAACACGAGAAACAATTGCTTTAGGTATTTGTATTATATTTTATTTTATAATATTAACTAATAATAACAAATTTTGAAAAATAACAATTAATATAATTTTTAAATATTAATGATTTTTAAAATAATTTCAAATTTATTTATGACTAAAAATTAATATAAAATTACAAATATTGTATTACAGGTTATCTTTATTTGTTATCTAAATTTATGGATTGGTTCGACAGTATATTCTTTGGTCTCCGCAAAAAGTTTATGCATTTATCAGTATTACATGTTTACCATCACATGTCGGTCCCATTCTTTGGTTGGCTAAACATAAAGATGTGTCCATTTCTTCCGGGTTTACGATTGTTTCTTCTAATGAATTCATTCATACATTTTTTAATGTATTTATATTATTTTTTATCATCATTTGGTCCGCGTATACAAAAGTATTTGTGGTGGAAACGGTATATAACACAA
The DNA here is from genome assembly GCF_028296485.1 of Oppia nitens. Classification (NCBI taxonomy): domain Eukaryota; kingdom Metazoa; phylum Arthropoda; class Arachnida; order Sarcoptiformes; family Oppiidae; genus Oppia; species Oppia nitens. Next base: position 971,742 of record NW_026533203.1, on the reverse strand, counting down.
CTACAAATCGGACAGTTTATTATTTTAGGTGTTTATGCAATAATATTGATGTTTTTTCAAACTGGTTACCCCCGTATATGGATTGTATTAGGTGTTCCCCAACCGTTTTTCTTTTTATATATGTTTTACGATTTTTATAAAAAGAGTTATAATAAACAAAATACTATAAATATCAAAAAATCAAATTAAATGTTGTTTTTGTAGTATAATGTTAATAAAATTACGTTTAAAAAATTAATTTAATTTTTATTATAAACTTTATATATTATAATACAATTTCAACATTTGTCAATACATTTAGATATAATTAAAAATTATATAAACTATAAATATATATAAATATATTTATGAATCAATGATGTCATCAGTTTTTTATTAAATATACGTTAACTATGTTGTTGTTGTTGTTGTTGTTGTTTCCAATGGTGTTGTTGTTGTTGTTGTTATCCAAAAATAATTTTATAGCAGTTATTGTTGTCTATAATTTTAACACTAATTTATTAAAATAATAACTGTTTGTTTATCAATACTATTGTATAATGATTTAAATTCACTTTTTTAACAATAACTTTTAATATATATATTTAAACATATAATTAAATTAATATAAATAATTATAATAACAGTTTATTTATATCAAAAATGTGTTTTTATTTATACATATTTTGTATGTATTTTTTTATTTCATGTATTCAATATCATCACATGTTATACTTTAATCGCTTGAATTTATTTTGTTGACCTTATCTTTGTTTACTTAAAGTATTAATTTATAGAAATATTTAGAAATCTGAGGCCTTATTAAAATTATAACACAAAAGTCAAGTCAATGAAGTATAGAAGATCTGCATTTAAATTTATAATTAAATAAAAAAATAATTTGATACCATACATTACTATTTTTGATTTTATTCTGTCAATCTGAATCATTTGGTACCTTAAATGTCTAATTTTGTGTTTATTTTGTAACACAGAGTAATTTAAAATTGCAAGTAAATTATAATTTAAGAATTAATTTGGATAAGGAGTTCGTAAATGTTTTCTAGCATTCTCAACTGCTTTATATTTTTAGAAAATAAAATAAATATATTTTTATAAAAACTTCATGCTTGACAAAATCAACTAATATTTTACTACTAATATAAAGTACATTATTATTAAACAAATTATTTTGAAAATTAATATAACTTAATGATTAGAAATGCTTGTTTATATAATATATAATGAGGTTTTCAATGTTTATCACTTTGTCATTAACCTATTTGTTATAATAGTTACCCTTTAATTAGTTTACTAATACAATAAAATAAAATCTTTAAAAGAAAAAAATGTTATATGAATCAATCATTTGATATTAACTATTTTAGTAAAAATTTTGTCTAAACAATTTTAATTTGAAATATTAAATTTTATTAAATAATTGATATAAAATGTCACTCAGAAGCAAAATATTGTTGGGTTACGATAATATGTTACACAATATATATTATTATTCATATGACTATTGGTCTGATATTCAGGACCCGCGAACCAAACACTTGCCATTTATAAACTGTGGACCACTCGTTCCCATTATATTTCTAGCACTTTATTATTATGTAATCCGTATATATTTACCGCGACATATGGCTAATCGTGAACCGTATAACTTAAAGAAACTAATTTTAACTTACGATTTATTGATGTCTTTATTTAATTTGTGTGCATTTGTTGAGGTATTCAATCACATAGATTACGGCCGAGTATTCCTTAAATTCGATTATCCGATGGACAAGACATCAAACATTGAAATCAAAGAAAAAATTGTTATCGGTTTGTATTGACTCAGTTATTGTATAAATAATAATAACAATAATATAATTTTATTATTAAATTTATAATTTTGTAATATTATAGGTCATCTCTATTTGTTATCAAAATTTATGGATTGGTTCGACAGTTTATTCTTTGCTCTCCGCAAAAAGTTTTCTCATTTATCACTATTACATGTCTACCATCACATGTCGGTCCCATTTTTTGGTTGGCTATTAATCAAGATGTGTCCATTTATGCCGGGCATATATTTATTTATATTAATGAATACATTTATCCACTTTTTAATGTATGGCTACTATTTTTTGTCGGCATTTGGACCGAAAGTTCAAAAGTATTTGTGGTGGAAACGGTATATAACTCAACTTCAATTGGCACAGTTCCTCATATTAGGTGCTTATGTTTTTATGTTAGCTTTCTTTCAAAGAGGTTATCCATATTTATGGATAGTCGTACTCTTTCCTCAACCAATATTTTTCTTTTATATGTTTTATGATTTTTATAGAAAAAGTTATTTAATACAAAAAAGTAAATCTGAATAAATGTTATCCTTTTATTAATTTTTGATATCAATATATTTATTATTAAACTAAGTTGAAATAAAATTGATTATTGCTAAAAAATTATATTGTAATTTTGTATATTAATGTAAGCATTATACTTATTTTTATTAAATAGCATTCCTGAACATATAATACATGTAGAAAGTATAACTTATTAACGGTGTTTTACCTGGCTCACTTTATATTAATAGTAATTTGGTCAACTAGTCTATTAAATTTTAAAAAATTATAACTAAATAATATAATACAAATATTTACAAATATTTTAAAAATAATTAAATGTAATATATTAGTAAGTTATAGTTAGGGGTCGTATATTTAATAAATTCTATTAATAATAATATTAATCTATTTCAATAAATTATAAATTCTATAAATTCGATAATCAGTGACCATTGCTTAGCAAATCATTATAGTATATTCATGGTCATAGGTCATAGGTCATAGGTCATAGGTCATAGGTCATAGGTCATAGGTCATAGGTCATAGGTCATAGGTCATAGGTCATAGGTCATGGGTCATAGGTCATTAATTGATCCCTTCAACGTTAATTATAGAGAAAATATTAAAACTAAATGAATAAAACAAATATAACATAACAAAATTTATTAGGGAATAAAAAAATTTTAATAAAACAAATATTTTAAACATGTTTAGAAGATTTTTTACATTTAATATTTGAAATTAATACAATAGACTCTATTAACTTTGATTATTAATCATTGATTATTGAATAGAGTAAAAAATAATTTTGATAGTAATAGTTTATTTGTAAATGAGTAAGGTATATTATTAGCATTATTATAAAATATGTAATAAAGTTAAATTCAAAAATCTATCATGATAGCATTAAAGAGAGTTAAAATAAAATAAGCGATAGTTTTAATAGTATTAAAACTATCGTTTATTTTATTTTAAAATATCAAACGTAACTTATCGTTAAAATTGCACAAAAACATTATTAATGACACAAATTGTTTTTAATTAGAAATGTAAAAAAAGCATTTTTTAAAAACATGTAAAGTAATTAGGTTTAAATTAAAGATAACTATAATTTTTTACAATCAAATAATAGCTAATAAAGCATTATAACATATTGATATTTATAGATTTCTATGCATATGTTAGTATAATAAATGAGTATCTACGTGCTTAAAACATTAAAGTAATTGAAATTAAAGTTATGGTAAATAAATATTTATAGAAAAATAGTTTTATTTGTGCATGATGACTTTATATTTTATAATTTTACTACAATTTACGAAAAATATTTATTTCGCAATATGTATCATACAAGGAGTTGTTAACAGTATGTATAAAACAAAAAATTTTGCACTAAAATTTAGTTATTTAAAAAAATGAAAATTAACATTTTATAAAATTATACTTAAATAACTAAATATAGAATTTGTAAACATTAATTGGATAATGTAAGTAAAAAAATGTTTGATAAATATTTATTTGTTATAATTAATTTTATATTTAATGAACTTTTAAAAATATTTTTTAGGATAAACCATCAAATATTAATGTACTGTATAATTATAAAATGATAATTATTTATACAGTATTTAATTTATATAAAATAACTATTTTAAGACAAATACTAAAACAATGCGTATTATTGACAAAAATACTAACAAATACTTTCATTAAATTTAATGTTTATAATTAAAAATAAAAGATATAAATAATTGCTTGTTTATGAAGAAATAGATTTATTCAAAATATAAAATATTATCTATATTTAGCAAATTGTATATTAATTTTTAATATAAGGCATTAAAAAATATTTTATATTTTATATATTAAGATTTTATAAGAGATATTAATTAAGAGTTTTTATAAAAGAAATTAAAATAAAATAATGTCTAATAGTAATCAATTGATATTTATGATTGATGATGTGCTAAATGCAACAAATTATTATTTATATGACTATTGGTTTGACATTCAGGACCCGCGGACCAAACACTTACCACTTGTAAACTATGGACCACTCGTTCCCATTATATTTCTATCACTTTATTATTATGTAATCCGTATATATTTGCCGCGACATATGGCTAATCGTGAACCGTATAACTTAAAGAAATCAATTTTAACTTACGATTTATTGATGTCTTTATTTAATTTGTGTGCATTTGTTGAGGTATTCAATCACATAGATTACGGTCGAGTATTCCTTAAACTCGATTATCCGATGGACAAGACATCAAACATTGAAACTAAAGAAAAAATTGTTATCGGTTTGTATTGACTCAGTTATTGTATAAATAATAATAACAATAATATAATTTTATATTAAATTTATCAATTTTATATATCTTAGGTTATCTCTATTTGTTTTCAAAATTGATGGATTGGTTTGATAGTGTATTTTTTGCTTTGGGCAAAAAGTTTTCTCATTTATCACTATTACATGTCTACCATCACATGTCGGTCCCATTTTTTGGTTGGCTAATAATCAAGATGTGTCCATTTATGCCGGGCATATATTTATTTATATTAATGAATACATTGATTCACTTTTTAATGTATGGCTACTATTTTTTGTCGGCATTTGGACCGAAAGTTCAAAAGTATTTGTGGTGGAAACGGTATATAACTCAACTTCAATTGGCACAGTTCCTCATATTAGGCGCATATGCTTTAATGTTGGCTTTCTTTCAAAAAGGTTATCCATATTTTTGGATAGTCGTAGGCTTTCCTCAACCAATATTTTTCTTTTATATGTTTTATGATTTTTACAAAAAAAGTTATTTAATACAAAAAAGTAATTCTGTCAATAAATCTAAATAATTGTTTTATAAGTAGTAATTTTATTGATCATTTGTTTAATATTACATTGTAGTATAAGATATTAAATATTATATAATAAATAAATTAAAACAAATTAATTACTACGCTTTCTTATTTTAATTATTATTAAAAATAATTCATGCTATTAAAGTTTGTTTTGTCAATCCTATACTGATTTTATTTATAGCTTCAAAAATAAATATTATAAATCACTGAAACTATTTAAGGTTAAGTAAAAATATTGGATTCTAGAAACTTTGGGTTAAATAATAAAATTATTTAGAAACTTTTTTTAGAGATTATTGAGTGAAATATAGACAATAAAAAATATATTCTCTATGATAGATATACTAACTTTTTAACTGCAATATAGTGTTAAAATTATGATAACATAGAAAAAAATATAAAAAATTAGATGAAGTCATGAAAAAATTAATATCAGGAATATTAGGATCTATTTATTCTCAATTTTGGTTAAACGTTAAAATAGTAAACTTAATAAATGTTTATTTCAGAAAAGTCGACAAAATAGTTATCCATTTCTCAATCTTTCTCTTTTGTTTAGCAATTGCTGTAATTAGTGTTTACTATTTATAAAATTTTTAGAATAATATTAATATTTAATTTTTAAATTACATTAATTATCTAGTATTTTAATCAATAAATTATATATAATATTAATAGATTTGATACTATTGGTATGCTTAATAATTTAATTTAAGTATTTTAAAATTTTAGAAATGTCATTATATAGTAGTTTTACTAGTAGTTAAAAATTTTTAAAGTGTATAATTTAGCAAAATAATTATTTAATTAACTCCAAAATAATAGTCATATAACTTTATATAAAATTTATAGTAATAATACTGATTTAAAATCTTATAAAAAATTTACGTATTATTTATTTATTATAATAATTATTACAATAATTTAATTATTATATCAAAATAAATCTATAATTACATACAAATCAATAATACTTTCAATATCTTTGTGGACATACATATGGTTTGCATTCGTTTTGACTTTTGTTTGCATTAATTATTTGTTATGTTTTATAATTTATAGTTTTATTCATTTTATTTTTATAATACTAAAACTATTTGAATAATTATTTATTATTAATATATAAAATATTTTTTTAAATTTTAGTAAAAATAAAAACAATTTTGTTAAACTTTTATTAAGATATTCTTCACAAAAATATGTTAATATTCTAAATCAATATTTATAATTGTTAGTTTAATTTTCTAAATTTATCATATAATTATTTTTAAAATTTAAAAGTATTTTATAAACACTAAATTAATAAAAATAAAATTATGTTTATTATTATATAGTTATATAAATTCATTTAGAATATTGTTATTATTTTGATTAATCAATTATTATTTTTCAAAAATATAGTTTTGTATTTAATTATTTTTAATAATCTTTGCACTCTTTTTGTAAGTAATTAAATAAAATTTCAAAAACATATAAAAGAAAATAAATGGTTGAACAATAACTGTCCATTTGATAGCATCGGGATATTGTGACAAATCTTTAGCGATAAACACATAAATTGCATAAATAATTAAAATAACAAATTGTATTAATTGTATTTGTGTTATATATCGCTTCCACCATAAATATGGCTGTATTTTAGGTCCAAACGCCGCCAAAAAATAATATGAATACATAATGATATGAACCGTTGAATTCATTATAACAAAAACGCCAAAAACACAACTCATAACACTTCCCGTCTTCATTGCCATATAACCTAAAACTGGTACTAAATTAATAATAAAGTCATTAAAAATTTTAAAAATAATTATTTAAATTTCAAGTAAGTCATTGTATAACGAATTTAAATATTTATAAATTTAAAATAGATTTACCCATAAAATGATGATACAAATGGAGAAATGAAATTTGGTTCGACTTTTTTCGTAATACAAAAAATATTGTATCGAATAAATCAATTAATTTAGAGTAAAATACAATCATTTTTTCATGAATTTCTTGCATCACTTCATCGGATGTATTGTTTCTCTCAAGTAATTCTATTTCAAATGTTTTTTTCCCGAAGTCTAACCATTTGATTGAAACAATTACGGCATAGATATTGATCACAACTACTATCAAGTTGTAGGCCATCATTATTTCGCGTAAAACAAATGGTTGTTTAGTTTTCATCAAATTGGGACCAATTTTAACAACAAATACAAGCCATGAGAACAATATTAGGGCAAACATTTGCGGTCCGCCGCCAAACAACCAATACTTATCAACCCTTTCATCAGATTTATTGATCCAATAGTCATAGACTATATATTGGATTATATTAACACCGGTTTCATTAGTGGTTTCATCGATATAAGTGTAGTTAATTGAATGATTAAGATTAACATCATTATTGTTAAATGGTGTAGAGCTTATTACATAAGCTAAATTCTAACAAAATTAAATATAAAATTAAAAATTAAATTAAATATTAAATTAAATATTAAATTAAATATTAAATTAAATATTAAATTAAATATTAAATTAAATATTAAATTTAAAAATCAATACTTAAATCATAATCTATTTAATTACCTGAACTTCACATGACATTGTCAAACAACTTGTGTGTTGTTTTACATGTGTTTATCAACTAAATACTAAAATGAATAAATTAAAAGAATAAGTTATATATGAAAAATCTATATTAAATATTAAAACAAGTAAATGATTTAATTAAAATACTTTACTAATTACAATTAAGTATTGTATTTGTCATTAAATTGCCTATTAATTAAATTTATAGCTATTAAAAATGCTAAAATAGATAATTATCTTATAAATTAATGAGTTATTTTTTTAAATCTGAGTAAATAGCTTACTTAGTATTTTTTAAATTTCTTAATATACTAATTACATTTCATTTTAAATTAATTCTAAAAATGTAAATTAAAGTTTTAATTAAACAGTATGTATAATGTAATTGTATTGGTTTTAAACTTTTTTTAGTTTTAATAAAATATAAATTTCATATAAATCATTCACTAATTCACTAAAAAATATTTTTGTGCAAATGTTGAGAACTGATTACTTGAAATTTTCAGCTAAAATTACTTTAATTTTTTATAATTTTAATTTTAATCTCATATTATATCTGTTATTAATTTCTATCTATTATCATAATCATAGCTATTATCATCATTATAGCTAAATAAATTATTTGCATAATATTAGTTGCTTCATTTTATTGATTTGATAACTAAAGTATATATTTTTAAATCAAAAAATTGCATATTTTATAAAATATAAACTTATAAATTAAAGATTTTTTATTTTTTTAATTTAAATAATTTTTTCCTTTTGTATAAATACAATATAATATCAAGTACTCAATAATAATAATTATTTCTTTATTAATTCGTTGGTTTTTAATAAATATTTTTTCCACTTTTTATCTAAATTTTAGTACTATTCGGGCATTAATATTATTACTATATTTTAATATAAACATGAAATAATTAACACTAACAACTTAATAATAATATTATAATTATATGTGCGTCACTCTTTAAAAAATATAATAATAATAAAAATAATTAATAAGTGGTTTTTCTTTGTGTTAATATTGTAAACTACATATACAGTATATCATTGTTATTAAATAACTACGATATAGTATTTTTGAAATAATAAACTTTTAAAAATACAGTGTTTTTTCGTTAGACTATCTCAAACATTATCGAAAATAAATTATAGTTTAATATTGAAATCAATGGCCAGCAATAGCTCAGTGACCGAAGCGGTCAGTTTAGGTCTCTGTGTTAAAGACACGGCCTTATCGTTGACCGAACAGATACTGTCGTTGTTCTACATATTGTCACCACACGAACACACCAAAGATAATGCCGAAGATGTACCCAATTATGAAGTGACCGTAAGTATAGATAAAGCAATAAATCTAAGTTTTATATTATAATTTTGATTTATAAAAAATATATTGTAGTTAATGCCTGCCATCGGATTGCTTGTCGTTTTGGAACAAATCATCAGATTTTTTATGAATAAAGATTTGTCGCGATTTCAAGATATTGTTATTAATATAGGATCAGCTCTTTTGTTTACATTGTGCCGGTAATGTACAATATAATTGAATATTATACTCAATATGTTGTATAATAAATGGTGGATAACATTACAATTATATAACCCTTATTATCATTTAAATCTTTTGATATTAGATTCTTTTAAAATAAGCTAAAAAACTGGAAACATATGAAAATTTTACATAATTTTATAAACCATTTAACTTAATGTATAAATACTATATTATTTTATATGTTATATAAATTATAGGACTCTATTATTAGGAGTGGTAATCATAGTATTCACGTATATCAATGAAAATTACCGTATAGTAGACTTACCACTTCACTCGATATGGACGTGGATTTTTTCATTGCTTTTGGTCGAGTTTACCTACTATTGGACTCACCGGGCATTACATGAAATCAATATCCTATGGGCCGCCCATTCCTTCCATCACATGGCAGAAGATGTCAACATCACTACTACTGTTCGGGACTCTGTTGTGGATCTTATTCTTTACGACGTATGTCTAATAAATAAATTTTCTCAATATATCTATTTATATATAAATTATACAGATATTTCCTATACCACTGGCAATGCTAATTCCGCCGCCAATACTTGTAGTGCACCTTCAGTTTAGTCTTATATATCAGATATGGCTTCACAATGAAGTTGTGGGTAATTTGGGTTTTATAGAGTATATAATCAATACTCCCCGTCAGCATAGGGTTCATCACGGAAAGAATCCCTATTGTATTGATAAGAACTACGGCGCTCTCATTATGATTTGGGACCGTATTTTCGGTACCTATCAAACGGAAAAAGAAAAGATAGTTTTTGGAGTCGTGTCGCCCACACCTAAAACTTTTGACTCAATGACTCTTCAATTCGGTTACTATAAGGATGTTATCAAAAAATTTAATGAAGTTCAAGGTATAGGTAATAAGTTTTCAGCATTGTTTAAAGGTCCCGGTTGGGCTCCTGGAAAACCTAGACTTGGACTAATCAAAGAAGTTCCAGAGCCCGATCCGGCTGCTCCTAAATACTCGTGGGATCCGTATATACCTCTCTGGAAAAAGTATTATGTAGTCATACATTCAACTATTATTGTGGTGGCATTCATACAATTAGCTGATCACCCATATATTGTAAGCCTATAATGTAAGCCTATAATGCTTAGGACTAACTAATTATATTGTTTTTTTATAAATAATTATTAAAGCGTTACTCAGCTTTTAAAGGTTTAGTCGCTATCTTATACATAATATTTGTATTAACATCTATCGGTACAATCTTTGATGGCAGGTAAGCGATTAAGTATTTTTTATTGATAATTGCAACAAAATATTAAGGAAAACTATTAAATTAATTATAAATAATGTATTAATTGATATTATAATAAAATATAATATCCTTATAATATAGGAAAATTGGTCCCTATATTGAGATCATCCGATGCTTAATATACTTTCCTTTTGACTACTATTTCGTGGCATCGGTTGAATGGGCTATTGATAGTAACGATTGGTTTGTGTTGAACTCTAGCCTATGGATCATTAGGTTGACTCACGTGTTGTCCATTATATTTTGGTTGTCATACGCCTTGTTTAGCAAAGATGAGAAACCCTTACCACAAAAGATATCACTCAATGATATGGAAAGTGACGACTCTTTGGCCAAACCTAAGAGTTCGACATTTGAAAAATGGTTGTTTGCTTTGGGAATATTAACAACTTTCCTATCAATTAGTTTCCTCTATATTTATAATATCAACAGTTGTCGCAGTATAACACATGTTGTTATTAATTGGATTAAAACTAATTTACTTACTTTTATGTAGAAATTCTTTATTGTTATATATTTTTTATATTATAAAATGATTTATAATTTAATATTGTTTTTTTGATAATCTTAAAACACATTAAGCTTAATATTGCAAAATGATTGACTAAAATAATTATTTAAAATTGTTTATAATTTAATCTACATAATTATTAATTTTGTTATTATCTGATCAATTATATTTTTAAATATAACTATTTACTAATTCACAATAATATTATATTATAATATATTTTATATATTTACTGTAAACTCTTTAAAAGATGTTATTTTATTATTTCCGTATAAATATAATAAATTTACAGTTATTTACAACCAAATGATATTTTTTATATTTTATGTTATTTATATCATATATTATTTACAGTATTATATATATATGTATTAAATGAAGAACTTTCCACAGATTGTTTTCCCCCTCTATTGTTTGACTGCAAACCAATCAATTTGTTATTATTAATTAATTAAAAAGCTTTAATTAATAAAAAACCGTTTGTTCCCCCATATGATGGGCCATCACCTCTCAAAATACATACTACAGTATTGTACGATACAATACAGTACATTATAAATATAATAGTTTCATATAGAAATGTATCAATGATCAGAGTTTTAAAAATGGCAAACATAAACAATACTATAGATATAATTTAATACCAATTTTGATAAATTGTTGTCATAATACCTCTGCCATACACTGGACATCTATTCTCAAGTGGTGACACTTATTATTTTAATCTTATATTATTAATCAATTAATATATGCATTTCGTCATGACTTTGAAAATTGATGTAAATTTTAATCACTGTTAGACAGTTGTAGTAAATTACTGTGTGTGTGTGTGTGTGTGTGTGTGTGTGTGTCTGTGTGTCTGTGTGTGTGTGTGTCTGTCTGTCTGTGTGTGTGTGTGTGTGTGTGTGTGTGTGTGTGTGTGTGTGTGTGTGTCTGTGTGTGTGTGTGTGTGTGTGTGTGTGTGTGTGTGTGTGTGTGTGTGTGTGAGTGTCTGTGTGTGTGTGTGTGTCTGTGTGTGTGTGTGTGTGTGTGTGTGTGTGTGTGTGTGTGTGTGTGTGTGTATGTGTAAAAACACTGCTTACATTGCATATAATCTGAATTTGCAAACTATAATATTTATATCATAATGCATAACAAATTTATTGCTTTAGTAATATAATTAATTAATAATATTTTAGTATAATTAGACCATTGATCCAATGTTAGACAGATTCAATTGGCATTTTCATTTTAATAAACATTAATTTTTTTAGGAATTGTTTTTATATTTTAATATAGTTATTTAAATTTTAAAAAACAGATTAAATAAAAAAAAATTAATATGTTAAACGAAATCTTTAAAATATTTATTTTTTATATATATAATATACTGTAAATTTTATTAATATAATAGATTGTAATTTATTTATAACATTTTAATAAAAACATAATAATTTATTTGTCGGTTTGTGTCTCGTAATGTTGCGCTGAAATAATCTTAAGTAAAACATTTTCTTCGACATGTTTTGCTAATTGTTTTTCGAGAGTCAGTATATAATCAGCGCAACGGAAAAGTACCGCCGATTTGCTGATTGTGTTTGAGTCGTCCGATCGCAACATTTGACGCAACGCTTGAATCCCAATATTAATACTCTTTACGCGTTGTCTTTCCCGATGATTAGCGATCTCTCTTCGCACTCGGCTTTCAATATCCATCTCTTTTTTTGGTCGACCGACTGGTCTTTTGACTGATACTTGAGCTGATGGCTTACGAACTGTTAGATCCATTAAATCAATAGTTATTTATTATTTAGTTTTGATTAAACAAAATTTGATTTTAACTATAATTTTATGATTTCATATCTACTTAAAATTATGCATTTATTTTTATAGTATAAAATGATATCAAAATAATTATTCAAATTATGTATATATTTTATTAATTGGATTTTCCATAATTTTATTATCATTTTAATTATTTTTTAAAAAGACAGATAAATAATGAGTTTGATATCTTAACAAACAAACAAATTAATATAATAGTTAATTATTATTACTTTTAGAGTATTTTTATGCCGAATGGACTTTAAAAAGTAATTATTAAATATATATATAAAATCTAATTGTTTATACAAGAAAATAATATTTTATTATTAACACGTTCCCATGTAATGACATTTAATGATATTTCTATTAATATTAAGTTATATAAGTGACTAATTATATTATTTATATGATTCATATTACTGTATTTTTTTGTTATATTATATTTTAACTTAATTAGAAAAATATTTTGTAAACAATTACGTATAAACTAATTACATATAATATAATTTATAAGTATAATGAGTCAATAGACATCTCAATAACAAAAATTTTTTATATAAAAAGATTTTTCATTAATTTAAAAAATATTAGTCGAAAATATATTGATTAAGCAAAATGTAAGATTATATATAAAATAATTTTTGAAAATTTATCGTACAATTGATTATTATTATATTTATTAGGACTGAATTAGATAAACGATCCAAATATTCAGATGATATGTCAAATGAGCATGATGACTTATCAACTGAGCATGGTCATATATCAAATGAACATGGTGATACACCAACAGTTAAATATCAAATGGAATTGGTTTGGCGTAATATCATATTAATGTTATTCGTCCACTTGTCGGCTATCTATGGTTTATATTTGGCAATGTTTTACGCAAAACTAGAAACAGTTGTATTTATGTTAATATTGGCTCTCATGTCATCGTTTGGAGTTCAGGTAAAAAAATTTATAATATTGTATTTAATTTAATATAATAATATTGTAAACTATTACAAACCCTAAAGTGTGGGGCACATAGACTATGGTGTCACCGGACATATAAAGCCAAACTTCCGCTTCAAATCATATTAGCTGTCTTTCACATACTGGCGCTCGAGAACGATATCTATGAGTGGAGTCGTGACCATAGGGTTCACCACAAGTACTCGGAAACTGATGCCGACCCGCATAACGCTAAAAGGGGTTTCTTTTTTGCTCACGTAGGTTGGCTTTTATGTAAAAAACATCCGGAAGTCCTGGAAAAGGGTAAAACTGTTGATATGAGTGATCTCGAGAATGACCCTCTAATTCAATTTCAACGAACATTTTATATACCACTCATTGGATTAATTTGGGGATTCCTTCCCACATATATCCCGTACTTGTTATGGGGGGAGACATTATGGATATCATATTTTACATGTATTATGTTGAGATACGCGTTCACACTTAATGTTACATGGTGTGTTAACAGTGCCGCTCATTTATGGGGTACCAAGGTATTTTTCATTTAGATATTTATTAATTTATATAATAAATTCAAATTATTTAATAGCCATACGATAAAAGCATAAATCCTGTTGAATGTGTTATAAGGCATATCATGTTTGGTGAGGGTTTCCATAACTATCACCACACATTTCCATGGTTTGTCATTTATATGAAATCTATATACAATACTTAACATTTAAAATAATTGATTATAATTGATATGAATAGGGATTACTCTGCCAGTGAGTTTGGTGCGTGGCGTGTGTTCAATCCGGCCACACTTTTCATTGATATGTTTGCATTGATTGGATGGGCCTATGATTTGAAAAAGCCATCCAAAGAAGTCATTAATAACCGTATGAAAAGAAGCGGTGATTTTAATTACAAATCGATGCCATTTATTCATGAGGTTATCTCAAGTATGGCCACATTATTATGTATTATATCACCATTTATTTTGGGATTTTGGATCAGAAAGTTTAACAAATAAAAAATATTTTTTATATATATAATAGTCATTAAATAAATAAGATATTAAATATAATAAAAATAAATATAATTAGAATTATTCTTTAAAAATGGAATTAAAATTTCAAATATAGATGACTGATATTATTTTAAAGAATATAAATTCAATAAATTATATTATTTTGATTTATTTTAATATTAAATTTAAATCTTAAAATTACTTTTAGTAATAAATTATTAATTGTTAAATTATTAATTGTTAAAAAATTATTTGTATTTTTCAATTTAAATACTATATACTGTACTAATATTGGAATATAGTTTTAATTAATGTTATTAATTATAAGAAACCTATAAAAATAGAATTTAAAATTACTATTTCTATATAAGAAAATAAAAAATAATATTTTTTTACAGAAAAAGCATGAGATTCATGAAAATTAATTAATTATTTTTATCAGTTTTTATACTTAACTCTAATGATATTTATACTATATTTTTTATTATACCTATTTGTATAATTCAGTAAATACAGTATCTTTATTATTCAACATAATTGTATATCTTTAAATTTAAAAATAAATTTACTAAAATATGATATCCGCTAAATTATATTTACATACTGTTCTATAATTACTGTAAATAGATTTTTAAAATATATATATTAGTACTTAAAGTATTTAATATAAAAATTAAATTATTATTGATTTAAATTGATAATTTAATTATTATAACAGTTATTTTTACAACATTTTTATTAAGAAATATTTTGCTATTTATATGATTTAGATATTTTTGTTATAAATACTGAAAATATAAAATAATTTAGAATTTTAAACAAAATAACGTTTGTCTTAATTTACTTTAATTTTTATGTTTAGTATAAATATTTATTTTTTAGATAATTAAATAAACAGAGAATCTTAAACAGCGGCGATGCTATTAATTACAATTATCTGATCAACAATACGTTGGATTTAAAAATGTCCAGGGCAAAGTTATAGATAATTTATTTGTCCGTGGATCTATGGCGTACTGAGCTAAGACGTCGGCTGTTTGTATGTGTTGCCTGAGAAACAACACATATGGTACGACGTCCGGGGATCGATTCCCTAGTGAGCCACTGTTGTTTATTGCCATTTCAAATATTAAGTGACAGCTAGTTTGGGCCCTTACCAAGCTGACTTACTGTTTGTAGGTACTCCTCTAACTATGCTTATGAGTGCTATACGCATGCTATGAGTAATAATACACTTTAAATCCTGATTCTTTTTTAGATAACTTTAAACTAAATAAGATTTGTGAAAAATTATATGATACAAAACAATCTCATAAAATAATGATATCATTTAAAAAATTATATTTTTTTAGTCGATCACATCATTTGATTTCAAACCCATAATAATTTAAGTAATGTACAGTTTTTGAAATATTTGTGTATTACCTATAACAGGGTTGCTAAAGGGGGGGGGTAGGGGGTAAGACGTCTTACCCCCCTGAGATCGAGAAATTTTGGCTTTTACCCCCCCTGGCCTGAAGCCAAAAAGTTAGGGAGCCCCCTACCAATCTTCAACGATGTAAAATTTTATATTAAACAAAAAAATAAATATTAAATTAGTTTTAATATAAATTAATAGCTTATGTATAGAAAATAAATAGATAAAAGTCCTTAATTACATCAATTTAACATTATTTACAATAGTTGGGGCACTCCACAAGCTAAAAAATATATTCCCACCAATTTTCAAAAAATTATTTTATTTATAGCTGTTTATAAAAGATAATATATATTTTATTTCTTATTTAAAGTCGAAAACTAAGATTTTTAGCATAAATTTTAAAATAATTATATTTTAATATTTTTAAACTTTATATTAAAATGTGTTAGTTGTGCTTTAAAAATAATAATAATTATATTAACTAAATATTACATAAATAGAGTTGGGTCACTCCACAAAAAAGCTCCCTAATAAATTCCCACCAATTTTTAAAAAAATAATCAAATATATTTTATTTTATTTTTTAGCTCTTTATAAATGATAATATATATATATATATAAGTAGAAAACAAATTTTTAGCATAAATTTTAAAATTATTATATTTTAATATTTTTAAACTTTATAGTAAAATGTGTTTTCAAATTTTTCAATATGAAATACTATGTAAAAAATATTCATAAATTAATTATTTAGTTATTTAATAATTATTTCTGACAATATTATTATTAAGACGTTATAATAAATACAGTATTATATTATTAATTTTTTAATTAAAATCAATTTTTTAAAACTAAATAATTGTATTTTTAATTAATTATCATGATTATAGAGTAATATATATTTATTCATTTTTTATATTTTTGTAAAAATGAATATTTAAGATAACATTTTGAGTTTTGAGAATTAAGTTGGAAATATATTTATTAGTTAATTTATAGATAATTTAGTTGAAATTTATTAAAAATTTATAAGGAATTAAAAGGAATATAGTGGGAATTTAGAATCTTTATATTAAAATGTGTTAGTTATGGTTCAATATAAAATACTATAAAAGATATATTCTTAAATTAAATTAATTATTTAGAACTAATTAATAATTATTTCTGCCAATTTTATTATTATTATTAAAAAGTTATAATAAATACAGTATTATATCATTAATTTTTTAATCAATAAATATTTTTTTAAAATGTAAATAATATTTTTATTTAATAATTATAATTATATTAGTTATAAATATATTTATGCAATTTTTAATATTTAGAAAACATTTTGAGTATTGAGAAATTAAGTTGAGAATATTTTTTTGTTAATTTATTGGGAATTTAGCGGGAATTTAGTGGGAATTTAGCGGGAATTTAGTGGGAATTTAGTGGGAATTTAGTGGGAATTTAGTAGGAATTTAGTGGGAATTTAGTGAGAATTTATTGGGAATTTGGTGGGAATTTAGTGGGAATTTAATGGGAATTTAATGGGAATTTAATGGGAATTTACTCAAATTTGGCAAAAATTGTCGTTTAAAAATGCAATAAAAAATGTTCACCCCCTCCCTATACCCCCCAAGCTTTTTCGAAAATTTTTCCATTTTACCTTCCCCTATACCCCCCCCCCCCCCCCCCTGAAATCGAAAACCTTTAGCAACCCTGACCTATAGTATGAATTTAGTTCAATTATTTAACTTAATTTGCAATCATTTGCTTAAATCACATTTAAAGTAATGTTTTATTAGTAATGTTTTGCAATAAAGACAAACATAATAAAGTTTGTTTTATAAAATAAATTTATAAAGTAAATAATAAAAATATTTATTAAATAACTGTTAATTCAATAACAATTGTGTGTTTACAAACTAAAATTTAAATATAAATTTCAATAAACAATTATTGTTTTAATTTTCGTCTATTATAAGATTGTTTGTAAAAATCGTAAAACATATAGAAAAACAATGGGTTTTGTCCGACACAGAAAGCAAACCATTCCATGGGATAACCGGTTTGTAGGGTAAATAAAACGACTCCATAACAGCCACATATTAGAAACTGTAAGATTTGGCACTGAGTTATATACCTCTTCCACCACAAATACTTTTGGACAGACGGTCCCAATGATGACAATGCATAATAGCTGTACATCATTACGTGAATAAATGAGTTTAACAGTAAAAACATGCGGATTATAGGTATCATAGCATTGTATTTAAACGATACCCAACCCAATATGGGAACCACTGTGTGATGATATAAATGAAGAGTTGTTATTTGAGACTCTTTTTTACGCACAACAAAAAACACGGTATCCATCAAATCGAGGAAACGGGTTCCCATCCATAACCATCCTATATATATATATATATATAGTTAATGGTATTTTGATTGTTATTTCAATCAAATAGTGTAAACATTATGAATAGTTATGTTAATACCTAAGTTCATTAACCACATCGTCCACTCGGATGTGTCTTCACGCGATGGATAAGTAAAGTCAAGAAATATACGGCCGTAATCTATAGCCCTAACGGCCCAATAGAGACCATAAGCATTGAATACCACCATAAGTGTGTTATACCATAATATTGGTTTTGCTAAATCATACGGAGGTCTATAAAATATAAATTCAATAAAATATTCAAATAGTATTTTAACTATAAAAATATATTTAAGAAAATTATTTATTATTACCTACGCTTCATATGTATTGGCAATATTACTCGTACTATCAATAAATATATAGACATTATTGACAATATTTTCCATATCCCCCCTTTAAGCATATACCAATCATTTACACGGGGGTCACCAATATCATCCCAATATTGACCCAAATAATATATTGTTTTATCTAGTATAGACATTGTGATTTAAAATATTCTTTAATAAAAATAATTAATAAACTAAAATTAGTTTGTTATTATAAACAGAACTTAATATTACAGAAACTTAATGGTATTTAAAGATAAATATTTATTATATATATATATATTGAAATTAAAAGTTAATTTTACAATTTCTTATAAAATTAACAATTTTTCCGTTCAAAAATTATTAGATACTTAAATAAATCAATGGAAAATTGTCATCCAATAGACGTCTTTAATAAAAATTAGTAATAAATAATAATGTAACAAATGTGTGTATGATTTAAATAAATAGTTTTAATATTAATTAAATATTAATTATCAACTTTAATATAATATTTCCTTATAAAGTTCCTTTGTTTTCCGTATTTAAAATATTTATTTAATTTAGTGAACAAATTAAAGTAATTAAAACAAGTGTATAATAACTTTTTCTCACTAAGTTCATTAATATAATTTTTAAAATAGTAATTAATAAATCTATTATTAATAATACTGTATATAATTTCCAAATAGATTACTAAACAGTGTGTTAAAATAGATAACAATATAATACAAATTATTATTATAATTAATTAACTGTTATTTTAAAAATATAAATTTAATAAAAATATACTGTAATATAATATATACTAATAAAATATCATTTAATTTAAAAGATCATTACAACAACAAAACTAAAATCAAAACTTAAAAATACTTTATTTTAAGTTTATTGTTTTTATTTCAATTGTTTTTATTAATTTTGATAGTAAACCCAATATTAAGGTTTGTGGGTATTTATTGACATTTAATGATTATTATAAAAAATTTTAGATAACTAACAATATAGACATTATATGAAATTTATGTTAGAGGAGGATTAAAAACAAAATTTTTAATACAGAAACCAAACCAAAATCAAACAGTGTATGCGGCATATATTCATTAATTGTAATTATGTAATTGTTTTTTAAAAAATGCATATATAAAAAATTAATAAAATTAAAAAAATTAAAAACAGTAATGATAGTAATAATTAAATTTATCATAATTATTAATAATGATAGAATCAGTGTCTTATAACATAAAACTAATTTTTATAATATAATTTAGAATTATATTAATATTATAGATGTTCATAACATACATAGAAATTAGATTACAATATAAACTTTTTATTGAGGTTTACAGTTATTTTAAACGTATTAAAAATAATTAATAAAATTGATATAAAACGATAACCCATTTTAAAGCTTTACGAAACTGTATATCAATACATGTGTTGACATCGAGAGATGAGATAAGAAAATAGTAGTGCAACTGATCTGAATGTCGCCAAAAACTAAACTAAAAATATTAACATAATGTGTATCAAAAATATACAACAAAACATTATCCAAAATAAACACAATATATAATAAACTCTATTATTTTATAATTGTGAGTAAAAATATAAAATTATACTATAAAGTGACCAATGACACTATCACTTTAAATGATAAAATAATTTTTTTAAAGTTTTGTTATAAAGCCTATTTAACATTATTTAATTTATCATAGATGTTTAAGTAAAATTATATAAAATAAATAATTTATAAATTGTATAAAGTATGTATTATATTATGTTTAAATTTTAAAATACCTCATTATTTTTTTACATTTTATTTTTTTGTAAATATAAAAAAGTATGTTTATTTTTTATACTAATATAAAATATAAAAAATTAATTAATTAATAATTTTCAATATTCTACTATTCTATAAAAATATTTAATTTATATTTAATTAAACTATAAAATTATTTATGAATAGCATTATGTTTGTCGACAGTGTCTTCTTCTTCAATCACTTTATTATATTTCTTTTCTTTGAGCGACAGATTCCTTAGCCATTGTTTTTTATAGTCTTCCACTAAATATTATAATTAGAAAATATTATTTAAATTTATATCTTATTTATAACATTATATCAAACAAACATTTGTTGTCGTTTTCATTTTGTTTATCAGTAGTGACACCCAAACTCCTGAGTCCAGCAAATGCCCGGATGTGAACATAAACATCATTAGTATAACCCGAGTAATCATTAATACATTTGTTGATCAGTTCAATGGCTTTATCTTTATTATTGAGTATAACTTCAATTAAACCCAATTCAAGCATAGATTGCGGCGGTAATGAAAACTCGCGACCAATACGTGATTCACTAATAATAAAATATATTTATATAAATTATATTTAAAATAATAATCTATATATGATTTTATATCAAATATACATTACTTGTTAACAACAAATTCAAAACATTGTTTAGCATGGTCATATTCATCCAATAATTTATAAATAACACCTTTCAAATACATTGCTTTTAAATAATTATCCAAATTATCACTTAAATCTTTAAAAACAAATAAAATATTTATTATTTTAAATTAAATGTTTTATTAATAAAAAAATAATATACTTAGATCTTCTTTATGTTTGTTAATTTGTTTATCAATTCTTGACATGAATTTTTGTAATAAATTTTTATCATTTTTGATAAAAATAATATAATTTGTTTCACATAAAACTTCCTAAAAATATATAAATAAATAATACAAGTTTTGATATATAAAATAAAAAACTTTTAAATATAAAAATAAATAAAAATTCAAAAATTATATAAATTCAAATCTATTATAATATAAGGGGATCTTTATTTGAAACCCATGTAATATAAAAACAATAAAAACAATTTTATGAAAATCAACACTATTCATAAAATTTTATTAATAATTTATTATTAATGATTCATTGTATTATTAAATAATAGTTATTTAAAAATATATAATAATATGTGATTTCATTTTTAAAAATCTTATAGAAATTTCTATTCTTGTAGACAATTAATTTTAAAATATAATATGAATACAAAATTATTAAATCTAATTTTATCGTAATATAAATTTGTATAAAAAATAAAAGTATGGTTATTAATGTAATGTTGACATCATATATTATTATATGATTTAAAATAACTTTAAATAACTTTTAATATAAAATAAAAATAATATGAATAATTACTTACAATATCGGGTAAAACTAATAGATCGTTGTTTTTAAAAAAATTTTCCGATCGGACAACCGCTACCTTTTCAGGTGTTATTGTTTTACCCAAATGTCGGATACGTAATGATGGAGTAACTCTATTAATATAATTATAATTTATTACATGTTTTAAATTATATTAAATAAAATAAATTATTAATTATACGATTACTTAAATAGTTTGACAGCTTTTTCCATTTCTTCTTTATCATCCAAGTCTACAGCTTTTGCGTAACGAACTATTGCTTCAAAATATGTGGCCATTGCTGGTGAATATAAGCTACCGGTGCGGAACTTACTTGCATTGTCAATGCATGGATCCCAATCACATTTCAGTGCATAACAAAACATTAAATGAAAATGAAAAATACGTTTGGGTGCCATATGTGGATCAGACAACAATTCATTATAGATTTCAATGGCTTTATCAATGTTTCCACTAATTTCTTCTAACTTTGCTTCAGCCGTACGAAGTATTAGATTCTGTAATATTTTTAATTAATAAATATATTAAAATGAATATAATATTAAATAAATTAAAAATATATTCAATAAATAACAAAATCTATACCTTAGGATATATTTCCAATTGACTATTCAAGACTTGTCTGCAAAAGTCATTATTTATAGGACCCATATATCCATGCGGTTCTGCGTATAACCAATAGATTATACGAAACCAAATACAAAGAATACTAAAAATGTTTGACTCTATCAGTGTTCCCTCATTTATACTCTTCCAACCATTACTTTCACTGCCTTTAATGCCCAAAAAGTTGATGATTGCCAATACTTTTGGAGGTATATTACTTATAAATAAATTTCTCAAACCATTACCCAATAAAACAGCAGATTTGTAAGTATTTTCAGATAATTTATTTTCCCAATGTGTACGAGTTTTCGCACATATCTTACAATATCTATTAATTATTTTGCAATATATTAGTATTTTTATAGAAAATAAAAATTTAATTATTATCAATAATCTTAAATAATATTACCTAAAATTTTTGATACATTTTTGGAGTCTATAAGCTAATCGAATCAAACTATAGATATTATTGGTTTCAATGGCTAAAACAATACCACTGCAGACATAACATATAGTGTGCATTAATTCTGAGTGTAATTCCACTATTAATATTATAATTTAAATTAAGTATAAATTATTATATTATAATGAAAATAGATTTATCAAATTATTAATTTTATCTAATACTTACAATCTGTGTATTTGTCATAATCAGGTGTTTTTAACAATCTCATGAAACTTACAATAAAACCAGTTTTTCTATATTTATTGCATAATTTTTTCGTTTCTTCAACCGATTGATTGGCATTCTCTATATCTAACTAAATGTTTACATAATTTAATTAATTAAAAAAATATCAGTAACTTATAAATACCTTATCCATTGTGACGACTGCAGTGGTTATCATAATTGTCATTTTGACAAAACAATGATAAATACTGCGATCACAATAGGACTCAACTTCGGCTAATCCTTTGTCGGTATCGTTATCTTTAACTATGTTATCAAACAATTGTTTAGATAATCTTATGGACTCTTCTAGTGGCAAGTGATCACTACAATAATAATTATACATAAATATAATAATAAATTATATAATAATTATAATTACCATTTTAAGTCACTGTTTAATTTATTATGTTGTGAATCCATTCTAATGCTTTGTAATATCAGTTACTAAAAAAATAATATAAATTATTTTTTAACTAACTTTCAAAAATTTACAAAAAATTACTACTATAAAAAATACTTAAAAATTTGCTAAGATTGTTACACATTATATACGACAATTATAAAATCGTTAGTATAAAATTTAAATATTTTAATTAAATTTTTGTCTTATTGAACAACAAAACATAATAACATTGAGTTTCAGATACTTTTATTTATAATTAGTTATATAAATAATTTGATATAAAAATCTATTTGTATTCCCATTAAAAAAATAAAGTTCTTTCAAACTAATAATTATATTGTTATTCAAAAACTTGATTATTATTTAGTAATAATCTTCAAAAAAAATAAAAAGTTTTGTTTTCTTAAATCTATACGAGAAATAAAGAAAAATAATACTAATAATGTATTCAATGGTAAAAATGGCGGATTACTAAAAAAATTTCAAAATATAACTCTTTTAATGTATTTGATACAAATGACTGTAATGTATATATATTTTCTATAATGTATAATATATACTAATATAGATTACAAAATATATTATTGACAACTTTGTACAATATTGAAAAATAAGATAAATGCGAGATAAACATAATTTTTAAAACAAAAAAAAAAATAAATAAAAATTGTTATCCAAACCTAACTCAACCAAAAACAGATTTATAAAGTTTATATTAGAGTATATATTAGACAACGATTGAGATTTTTAGATTATTTTAGAATTTTTTAAAAAAAGATTTTTTTTAACTCAAGATATCTCGTTAATTGTATATTCCGACCAAAAATGTATTTTTTGTGAAAAATAATAGTAATGAAGACAATTAATATTAATATCCATTCGACTTAATTCCTTAACCGAAATGATATTTCACGAGTCATTTGATACCCCACTTGACTAAAGTTGAGTTTATTTTGTTAACTGAATCATTTGATACCAAACATGACTAAAGTTTATTTTGTGATAAATTCATTCGAAGCAAATTCCGTAACCAAAAGTGTTATCATAGATATGACGGCATATTATTTTCGGTCAATTGAGACAATGTCCGGAATAAGGGAATACAAACTACCAGGGTATTAAATTTGTTTATTTTTATCTTAATTTTATTAATTATTTATAATTTTTTATTCTATCTTATTTTTAGTGAATATATTGTTATTATATTTGTTTTAATGAGATTTTTAGACCATTTATTACCATAACATACTATTTCCTAGTATTAAGTATCTGTAATCCCATTCATTGATTACTGTATATCCATAGTATGGAAGCAAATCCCAAGCATTTTACCGGATGTACTGTTTTCAGACAACACTTGCAAAACAGCCGACAACTTAATCTCTCGGCCACTGAATTATGGAGTCATAGATAGATAGAGAAAAAAATAAAAAGATAATTTAGTAGTAGTAATAACTATTATAAATACTATTTGACTGCTATTTGACAATTACACTGTTATACACATTATACAGTGTTATAATTAAATAATTTTTTTATTAATTACTTTGTGTTTATATTATGTGATACAATATAATTATACTGGTATTATACTGCTGTATATTATTAATATAAAGTTTAGTAAACAATATACTAACAATATATGAAAGCATTACATTGAATGACAACTACAGTATGTATTGTGTGTTTGCTCTGCATTACAATTGGATGCAAAGCACCCATTGATGCTCTGATCCCAAGACATCACTATTTGATTATTGTGTAGATGTTGTGCTTCGGGTAGTAATCAATATTATATATCCACTGACGACTAATACACAAAAAAAAACAATTTTTGAAAAAAATAATTTTAAGTATATTATTTATAAAAGTAAAATACAAATTTTTCAATACAGAACAATATAAAAAAATTTTAATTATAATTATAATTATCATAATTATCTACGTAATATACTAGTTATGAAAATTGGTTTTTTGTGTAATATGCGTAAAAACAAATGGATAATACTTAATGTTATGCCTAAAGGAGGTATAAATTAAAGTAAATACATTATACAAATAATAATTTATAAATAATTGCACACATGATTCATATTTCATTTTATTTAATTATTATATATATTAATAATTAAATAAAGGAAATGTTAATCAATGTGATTATTAATATTATATATCGTAATTAAAACTAAAAACTTATACAAAATTTAGAAAAATTAATAGTTTAACCTTTTTATTTAATAGGGAATAGTTTATAATAATATAATAATAATGTAATAATAAATTCTCATAAGATTTAAATAATTATTCTTAACTTTAAACAGTTTAGGAATTTATTGACATTTATACCTTAATTTAAGTATAAATAAATGTTTAATTTTTAAAACAATTATTTTTAAAATTTGTTACTTTATTTTATAAATCAATTTAGTTTAAGAAAATATAAATAATTAATGATTTTAAGATTATAAAATGTTTTTAAGAATAGTAATTAATATATTTTATATTATATTTATTTACAAATCAATATAATACTAAATTAGAATCATTAAAATACTGTGTCAGTTTTTTTGCACAATAAATAACTAACAGTACATAAACAGGTAGTATATCATATATTTTGATGTCCCTATATGTAAATTGACTAGTTTTAACCTGGGTTAGTTGACATTAAATTGACCATGATCATGATCAGCACCTGACAGAGCCTATAATTTTCAAAAACTTTTATTTCTGAATCCAAAATAGGAATATCTTTTCTAACGAATTACTAAAATTAGAGTAAAGTTTGTTAAAATAAACAAATTATAAATTTTGATAATTTATAACTTTAATACTAATATTAGTATTATAAATCTAAATAGTATTACAAAATGAATATTGATAAAATAATTTCACTAAAAAATTAATTATTTGAATAATTTAAAGAATATTAGTAATTTGTAATATCATATTACTAACAAAATCTAAATGAGAATTTTATAATTCTAATTATTTATTTGTCTTAATAAAAAATTTTGAATTTAATTATAGTTTTATTTTATATTATTTTATTGTATATTATAAATTTATAAAATGCATAATTTTATAACTGTAGTTTTTAATGTGTTTAGTTACATAACGTTTTATAACTTATTAATATATATTTATAAACTGTATATTTATATAATATACTATAAAAAATGAAAGAAGTTTATAATATACAGTATATATAAAATGTGTCTCAAAAGTCGCTTTTTAACAAAATTAATACAAAGGAATTGACAAAAATAATTAATTTCACAATAAATATGTTTCTTACTGATGTAATGGTATATTAAGTTTATATTTATAAATATTGTGGCACAGATATGCAAGCTCAGGGAGGCACTAGATAATAAATAATTAGATGTGTTTCAGGATTTTTTTATAAAATTACATAGTTGACTTGGAAAATTAATTTTTTTAAAACATGAAAATTTCAAAATTTTAACAGAATTAAAATAGAATTAAAATAGAATTAAAATAGAATTAAAATAGAATTAAAATAGATAGGTATTTTTTGATTTTTTTTGTTAAATTCTATATTTAATTTATAATAAATCATCTATTAAAAATGATTTTCTATTAATTATGAAATAATTAAGATATTTAATAAATACACTTTTTTCAGTGCTATAAATTTTATAATGTCTAAATCTATTAACTATTCATTATGACTAAACTACATTATAAATATTTTTAATTGAAAATATTTTCTGAGTTTTGATATTTTTTTAATTTTAATATAAAATATATTTTTAATACTAACTATGAATAAAAATTGTAGAGATTTTATAAGGGAACTTTCCTCCCTGGGAAAGTTGCCCGAACTCTATATGTAATGCACTTTATCCTATATAATATAACAATTATACAGTATCACAACTTACTATATGGATAACCCATAATATTATAAATATTTATATAAAAATTTATTTTTGAGAAATTTTCAAAAAATTACCTAGATAAATTTATTAGAGTTTCATTTATACATTTATGGTTATATATATTATATAACATTAACTAAGTACATTGTATAAGTAAAGCACATTATCAATTGTTACATAATATTATTATTTAAAATAAAATTACTTGAAATTGAACTTTTAAACTAATAAACTATACAAACAAAACTTTATATTTCTATTATTACAATAATATTATTTTTGAGAAACTTTATTTATTTTGTTATCAATTTTACTGTTAGTATTGTTGTAAGACTTGGACTTTCTTAAGTAAGCATTGATAAAGAAATTTGAAAACAATATTAAAAACAAAGTATAAAGTGAAAGACCAGTTGTGGCAATAGGTTTGGAGACATCACACGCAACGCCACTGTCTTTAAATTGTATGACAATATAATTGATATAAAGTCCAAAAATCATTTGCAATATCTGTATCAATGTTATTGATATACTGATGACCAATGGTATGGATATTCTCATTGCTTTTAATGTATAATATGTATACATAAGAGTATGTGCAATGAAGTTCATGTTAACCATCCATCGGGCAGTGGCCGGGACGTCACCGAACACATACCACGAGTATATTAATGTCAAGCAATGGTGTACCCAATGAAGTGTTAGTAACTTTCCATTTCGTAACAATATAAACAATGTATCGATTAGTTCAATAACTTTAGACCAGACAAACAACAGATACCACCAGTTAAGTCGCGGATCATTATAATAGTCTGATTCACAAAATGATGCGACAAATCCTTTATTAATCAGTATATCTATAAACTCTGGTAAACATCTGACGACTCCAATAAAGGAGAAAAGGGCTAAAACGGAGTTCCAAATTGTAAGCATTGTCCGTAAATTATAACCCTTTCCTCTTGATTTAATCCATTCTCGCAAAATTGGTATCAAAATAATGTAAGCAATAGATATATACACTGAATAATACCATTTTTGTTGCATAAACTCATGAAGTTTATCGCCATCGAGAGTGTCAAACATAAGTTCTTCCCATTCGGTGATCGCCGGTATGTATGCAATCCCTGAATGTTGGGTCCAGTTTTTTGTCCATTTATTTGGATTATAATCAATAATATTATAATAATTATAGCGAATATCTTCAGACATTTTTCTGTATTAATAAAATAATATTTTATGAATACAATAAAATTAATATTAATAGTTTTTGTATAAAACTTAAAAATTTATATTTTTTTCTATAATTTATTATATAAAATGAACTTCAGATATATATGCCATTTGTGGAAATTTGCAGACAAATATTTATTTATTATTTGATGTTTTAATTTTTATTATAAAAAGCCTATGATTTGCTAAAATCTTTAATGTATATAATTGTTATATTTTAATTATATATTAATTAAGAATAATCATTAATAAAATACTTAAATTGGGAAAATCATATATTTTAAGGAAAACTTTTTAACATTTACATATAACTATAAAAAATGATATCTTTATAATATTTCAAAATTATTAAAAATTAATATAAATATCAGATCAGCAAAATTTGGTGTATATTTCATACAAAAATGCAAAATCTGGACAAAGCTTTCTCTTGTTTGCGACAATTGCTCGTCGATCGCAATATTGATACCAAATGCAAATCATCGATACTTTACTCGTGTGAACAATACATCCAATATCTTGAACAACAAATTCAAATTATATCATATCATAACTATGCCATCAAATGCTTTCTAAACTCCAAACAATGTATTGAAGAAAATGGTTTGAAAAGTGCACAACAAAGTGATCATATTAACGATATTCAGAGTATTATTAATATTTAATTAATTTATACATATATATCATATTTTCAATTAAAACTTGTTTTTTTATTTTATAGATATTAGAACAACACACGAATTAATGGACATAAAAAATGATTAATATATCAATCAATTTAAATAATCATAATTAATGTTTTAATACTATTATAATTATAATTTGATAAATGAATTAATAAATAATGTTTCTAAAAACATATGTAAAATATAGTAATTAATAATAAAGTATTTATCAAATGTATTTCTTGTATTATTACAAAATTGTTTTTTAAAAATCTTTATTAATACCAATATCTCAAAAAATCTTTAACTTATAAAAATGTAATAAATATGAAATATGTTTTATTTAAATTATTAAATATTTAAAAATTAATTTCTATCAAATATATAGTAGTACTGTAAAAGTACAGCTAAGTTTAATTATTTAATTTTCAATTACACATGTAGTACTACAGTAAAACTTATAAACAAAAATATATTATAAAATAAACAAAAATTATGGGTTTCTATGGGTTTGAAGAGACTTTTGAGGAATTAGATAACAGCGATGATTGCAAACCTAATTAATAATAAAATTTGAATAATACTGCAAACACTTTTGAAATATGCATTTTAAAAATCCAGTCGTGTTTTAACGTAATTTATAAATAAAGTACTGAATTATTAATGCCTTAATATACTGTATATTATATCAATATATTGATGACTTTATAGTGTATTTTTATTTTTATAAATTTAAAATATCTCTTACAGTTTCAAAAATGTATTTTCCACAGTTAACATCATTATTTATAAATATTAAAATAAATAATATTCTACTATTCGTTAATTAAATCCTCATTTTCAATAAAGTTAGGTTTAGTTATTCCAATTAGTATTTGAGATATTGACTAAAAACCAGTTAAAGGGGTTATGAAAATGACTAAATTATATACTGTATTATTAAATAAAATATTTGCACAAATTATTATTGCAGATGTTTTAATAATAAATAAATAATAAAAAACTTATTTATAAGATTTAAAAAAATATGTGTACTAATGTTTACTAATTACTTAACAACACATTTTTATTGCTAATTACTAGAGACATGAAAATATGTGTCAATATTTCAAAAATATTTAATAAAATTATGTGTTTTTGTGTTTTGAAAATTTTGTCAAAAGAATCGTTGACTAAAATCCTGTATAAGTAATGCATTGATTGTTGTAGTTTCAGGAGTGCTGTTATAACAGTTAAGTTTATAACAAAAGGTTAGATTGGGATGAGTTTGGAGGGTTAGGAAATGGTGTGTTGGGTAGGAAGGAATGGGAGGTGAGGTGTAGTAACTTATCTTATCTATAACTCTTTAAATTTAGATTTTAACAGCTTTTGAAACTAAATAATGCGTTACATATACCAAATTAAACTAATATATAATATAAATGTATTATAAAAATTTGTATTAATATGTTAGCGTTAATAACAAAAAACAGTATTTTAAAATAGTTTATTATAAGATATTTTTATAAAATAACAAAATTATATTTTATTTATTTTATTAGTGATTATATTTAAAAATTATTTATGAATAACATTATGTTTATTATCGACAGTGTCTTCTTCTTCAATCACTTTATTATATTTCTTTTCTTTGAGCGACAGATTCCTTAGCCATTGTTTTTTATAGTCTTCCACTAAATATTATAATTAGAAAATATTATTTAAATTTATATCTTATTTATAACATTATATCAAACAAACATTTGTTGTCGTTTTCATTTTGTTTATCAGTAGTGACACCCAAACTCCTGAGTCCAGCAAATGCCCGGATGTGAACATAAACATCATTAGTATAACCCGAGTAATCATTAATACATTTGTTGATCAGTTCAATGGCTTTATCTTTATTATTGAGTATAACTTCAATTAAACCCAATTCAAGCATAGATTGCGGCGGTAATGAAAACTCGCGACCAATACGTGATTCACTAATAATAATATATATTTATGTAAATTATATTTAAAATAATAATATATATATGATTTTATATCAAATATACATTACTTGTTAACAACAAATTCAAAACATTGTTTAGCATGGTCATATTCATCCAATAATTTATAAATAACACCTTTCAAATACATTGCTTTTAAATAATTATCCAAATTATCACTTAAATCTTTAAAAACAAATAAAATATTTATTATTTTAAATTAAATGTTTTATTAATAAAAAAATAATATACTTAGATCTTCTTTATGTTTGTTAATTTGTTTATCAATTCTTGACATGAATTTTTGTAATAAATTTTTATCATTTTTGATAAAAATAATATAATTTGTTTCACATAAAACTTCCTAAAAATATATAAATAATTAATAATATAAATTATGATAAATGTAATAATTTTTTAATTATTTAAATTAATTGATTTATAATATGAAATTAGTTTAAAGTATGATAATTAAAGCAATGTCAGAATTTTGACACTAATAATCAATATTAGTTAATTTTTACTATAAATTTAACAATTCTCATACAATTATATTACTTGATGTTACTATATATATAAGAAATAAAAATTATAAAGCATTGAATATATTATCAGTATAAGATATGTAAAATAATGTTATGTAATGAAATAACTATAAAACTTAATAATTGCTTACAATATCGGGTAAAACTAATAGATTGTTGTTTTTAAAAAAATTTTCCGATCGGACAACCGCTATCTTTTCAGGTGTTATTGTTTTACCCAAATGTCGGATACGTAATGATGGAGTAACTCTATTAATATAATTATAATTTATTACATGTTTTAAATTATATTAAATAAAATAAATTATTAATTATACGATTACTTAAATAGTTTGACAGCTTTTTCCATTTCTTCTTTATCATCCAAGTCTACAGCTTTTGCGTAACGAACTATTGCTTCAAAATATGTGGCCATTGCTGGTGAATATAAGCTACCGGTGCGGAACTTACTTGCATTGTCAATGCATGGATCCCAATCACATTTCAGTGCATAACAAAACATTAAATGAAAATGAAAAATACGTTTGGGTGCCATATGTGGATCAGACAACAATTCATTATAGATTTCAATGGCTTTATCAATGTTTCCACTAATTTCTTCTAACTTTGCTTCAGCCGTACGAAGTATTAGATTCTGTAATATTTTTAATTAATAAATATATTAAAATGAATATAATATTAAATAAATTAAAAATATATTCAATAAATAACAAAATCTATACCTTAGGATATATTTCCAATTGACTATTCAAGACTTGTCTGCAAAAGTCATTATTTTTAGGACCCATATATCCATGTGGTTCAGCGTATAACCAATAGGCTATACGAAACCAAACACAAGGTATACTAAAAATTCCCGGTTCAACCAATGTTCCCTCATTTATACTCTTCCAACCATTACTTTCACTGCCTTTAATGCCCAAAAAGTTTATGATTGCCAATACTTTTGGTGGTATATTACTTATGGCTAAATTTCTCAAACCGTTACCCAATAAAACAGCAGATTTGTACGTATTTTCAGATAATTCATTTTCCCAATGTGTGCGAGTTTTCGCACTTATCTTACAATATCTATTATGTATTGTTTTAATTATGAGAGTTAAGTAATTATTTTATTACTAAATAGTATTATTTATATATATATTAATTTAAATTACCTGAAATTTTTGATACATTTTTGCAGTCTATAAGCTAATCGAATCAAACTATAGATATTATTGGTTTCAATGGCTAAAACAGCAGCACTGCTTACATAACATATAGTATGTATTAATTCTGAGTGCAACTCCACTATTAATATTATAATTAAAATTAGTTATTATATTAAACTAGAAATAGATTTATCAAATTATTGATTTTATCTAATACTTACAATCTGTGTATTTGTCATAATCAGGTGTTTTTAACAATTTCATGAAACTTATAATAAAACCAGTTTTTCTATATTTATTGCATAATTTTTTTGTTTCTTCAACCGATTGATTGGCACTCTCTATATCTAACTAAATGTTTACATAATTTAATTAATTCAAAAAATAACAGTTTATTCTATCAATACTTTATCCATTGTGACGATTGCGGTAATAATCATACAAATCATTTTCAAAAAGCTATGATAAATACTACGATCACAATAGGGCTCAACTTCGGCTAATCCTTTGACGGTATCGTTATCTTTGAGTACGTTATCTAACAATTGTTTAGATAATCTTATGGACTCCTCTATTGGCAAATGATCACTACAACAATAATTATACATAAATATTATAATAAATTATATAATAATATTAATTACCATTCATTGTTTGTTTTTTCATTTTGAGAATCCATAATTTTATTTTTTTAATAAATTGTTAAACAAACACTTTAAATACAATAATTTTTAAAACAGTATTAATTATACAAAATATTTACTAAACACTATATATAACTACTTATTTTATTATAAAATAAAAATGATGTATTATTTACAAATTTTATACATCAAGTATTTATATTTTAAAATAATTTAATTTAATAAGTTTTATATTTTCTTGACAATGATATATAAGATAATAAGCAAATAACATTAAAAACTTACTAATTTTATTACATTATATTTTAAATGTACGTTTAAAATAATAATTATAAATATTAATAATTCCACAATTAGTCACTAATAATTATTATTCAAACCTAATATTAAATGCTAATATAAATGTAAACAAGGATATTTATTATTTAGTATAAATTTTATTGCATACATGATTAATGTTGCAATTATACTGTATTTAGTACAAATATAAACTACTATATAATAGTACTATTCTTATGAATTTTATTTAAAATTAGGGTAAACTTAAATTTATTATTATAATAGTTTTAATTGATTAATAGGACATGAAATCAATGGATCAATTGGTGATAATTTGTTCTTCTTTGTCAATAATTTTTTCATAATGTTTTTCTTTAATACTTATATCTTGAAGCCATTGCTTTTTTAAATGTTCGACTAATTATAATAATAATTAACATATAATAATAATAATAATACAAAATCTTATTAAATTATTTTCTAATTAACTAAACATACGTTTGTCTTCATCTTTCACTTCTTGTTTATCACTCACTATACCCAACTCCCTGAGCCCGGCGTAGGCTTTAAAATGAACTATCATTTCATTTAAATAACCGGTGTATTCATTAATAGCTTTGTTTAGCAATTTTGTGGCCTCCGATGTATTTTTCAATTGAACTTCAATTAAACCCAATTCACAGACCGCTTGTGCCGGCAATGAAAACTCGCATCCGATTCGCGATTCACTGCAATTGTCAAACAATTTTGTTATTTTATTATAATTTATTATACTTTTATAAATTTATATAAAAAATAATAAATTACAAGTTTATACTTACTTTTCAATAATAAAATTAAGTAATTGTCTGGCATTTTGAAAATCATTGAGTAAACGAAGTAAAACTGCTTTACAATAAATTGCTAACAAATAGTTATCTAAATAATCGCTGGACTCTTTAAATAAAGTTATTTAATTAATTTTATTATTATTTTTAAATTGCATTTAACTTTATATACCAATATCATTTGCGTATTTATCAACTTGTTTATTAACTCTATCTAAATGTTTATTCAGTAATATTGGATTATTATGTATAAATGATAATGAATTCATACTATATAATGACTCCTAATATGTTCATAATATAAAATTTAATAATTTAATAATTTAATAAAATAAGTTATTATTTATATTTTATAATTTTATAATAAAAATTATAATATTACTATTTGTGGCAAAACCAATATTTCATTACACTTTATGTATTGTTCAGACCTAACGATTGCTATTTTTTCCGGTGTTATAGTTTTGCCTAAATGTCTGACTCTTAATTCGGGAACAGTTCTAACATTTCATAGCAAAAACAAAAAACAAATTATTTATTGTATCCGATGTTTATATTTAATATATTTTTTCACTCACTTAAACAGCTCAGAAGCTTTAGCTTTTTCATACAAGTCATTGGTGTCAATATACTTACAATAACGAACTACTCCCTCAAAATATGTGGCAATTGCCGGTGTATATAAGCTACCGGTGCGAAACTTCTCAGCAAATTCAATACTCAAATCCCAATCACATTTGAGTGCATAACTCACCATAAGTTCAAAATATAGAAAGCGTTTTGGGGTAATGTGTTCGTCATTTAATAGCTCTTTTAGTATAATAATACAACTGTCCACTCGTCCGGATACCTGTTCATACTTTGCCCGAAATATGTTGTACAATAAATTCTAGTTTTAAAAATATGTTCATTAATTAGTATATATATATAATATTTTAATAAGTCATAAAAATATTAACATTTGGATATTTGTTGAGTTCAGTATCTAAAATAAGTTTAAGTTTATCCATATATTGTGGACAATTTCCTCCATGAGTTGACCAATAACTCAAATAAAGGACGTGAAACAATTTGCTCAGATGACTGCCTACTCCGGGTAATATATTGGCGACCCTGTTCAAATTTTTCCATCCAATTTGTTCGATACCTTTAATGCCTATAAAGTTAACGATTCGCAACAATTTTGGCGGAGCATTACTGATCACTAAATGTGAACACCCGTTGGCCAGTCGTATAAGAGATTCATAATTTAATTTTGATAAATCGCTTTCCCAGTTAGTCCGTGTTCTCAATGATATTTTTACATGTCTTTTAAGTATTTGTTATTAATAGTATATTTTAAATTATAAATAATTAAGTTTTTTTATTTAAAAAATTAGCTATTATATTGTTACCTAAAATGTGTGATAAATTTTTGCAGCCGATAAACAACTTTAATTAATCCATAGATAGTATGAACCTCAATAGCTAATACAGCAGCGCTTAGAATATACCCATATGTATGTACTAATTCAGCATGCAACTCTACTGTATATAATAATAATAATAATCATAATTAACTCCTTATTATTTTATATGTCAATCAATAATTTATTGAATATAAACTTACAATCAGTATATTTCTCATAGTTAGGTGTTTTCACATATTTCATTAAACTTACAATTATACCAGTTTTCCGGTATTTATTTGTTACTTTAATCATATCATCGATAGCTTTTGATGCTCTTTCAATGTCATCCTATATATATATTTATATATATCGTAATAATTAACATTTCATAAATAATGCAAAAAAGAGGTAAAATCATAATACTTTATACAAAATATATGTGATATACCTTTTCAATGGATGCCATTGCAGTCATTAGCAGATATGCCGCCTTAATAAAGCTGTGATAAACACTTTGGTCACAATAGGGCTCAATAGTGACCAATGCTTTCTCCACATCATTGGTTTGCATCACTGATTCAAACACTTCAGTCGCCAAACTTATTGATTCATTGATTGGCAGATGTTTTCTAATAATATATTAATAAAATTAATTTGTTTAAAATATTATCTGTTATTAATCAATAAAAACAAAATTAATAAACTATTTTTTAAATATAAATTTATAACAAAATATACTGCATATTACTTTTTAATATCTAAATCGACACTCATTTTAACAGTTTTAAATTATAAAAAGTAAAAAAAGTTTTGAATATAAGTTGTATTATGTCAAACAAACTATGTTTCAATTTTTAAAAAAAAATCAAATTTATATTAAATAAAAACAATTTAATTGTATTATTTAATAATGTCTTTTGAAATATTTCATTAAATCAAGTTTTGCTTATTATACTATTATATATTAATTTTGATTGATTAACTTCACATGAAAATTGTAATATTTAAAAAACAATATTGTTTTTTAATTATTATTAATTATATTTTCAAATATATATTGTTTTTGATGTATTATTAAAATGTGTTTATTAAAACTATAAATAAATCAAATTTATAAAACTATTATTTGTTATTTTATATAATAAGTAATAAGTGTTAATAAGTAATAGTTTACAAATATTGTAAATTTGTATCAATTTTCAAAAAATATTTGTTATTATTAATATATTATTTTTGAAATGTATAAAAATCGCAGTTTAAATGAAATTTATTTTGTCATTACTATCAAAAGTACTTATAAAAATACTTACAAAAGTACAGTACTAGAAATTATTGATTTTATAGACATCTCTGATATTAATATTGTATAATATAGTAAAGTAATGTAAAAATAATTTTTAAAATTCAAATATTAATTCTTTGTTGTACTCATTGTATAATTCAATTTATTGACATTTATTGTCAGTTATTGTTTATGTTTGCTTTTGTTATTGTCAATAATATTTTATTTTTCTTATTAATTGAAAGATTTTTTGTAAGATTTTGTAAAATCAATTATAATTAATTAATGCAATTATTATTATTATTAAAAAACAAAAAGTAAGTGACAACACTAAATGATAACACATTTAATTATGCATTTAATATACAGTTATATAGCATAACAGTAAATGATGAAAATTATTAGTTTTAGTTAGTTTTCAAATACAAACATCACATCTGTCATAGAAAAAGTGATCACTACTTAATACGGGATCAATACTACTGTATAGTAGTTTTAAAATACCTATATTATTGAAAAATGATATTTTAAATACCGTATATAATACTCTACACAAATGCTACTTGAAAATGATTTATTTGTGATATTATTTATTTTTTCATAATTATTTTGTGATATGATAATTATTATTAATAAATATCATACTGTATAATATACTTTATTATTTTGTTTTTATTTCATTCACTTAATTGTATTGTTTCTAATTTAATTTACATGTATTATACAAATAGGTTAGTTATAATAATATTTTAATCATTTTTGTTTCCTATTTTAAACTTAGTTTAAGCAGTTTGAATAATAATGTAATAGATAATTGAATTGTGATGTTTTATTTTCAAATTATTAAATTATTAAATTATTATCATGTATTTATTAAAATAATTATATTAAAAATCTTTAAATAAGACAATTTTTATTTAATCCAAACACCATTTATTAAATTATTAAAACTTATTCAATAATTAATATAAATAATATTAATTAGTTGTTCATAAAAACTAATTTTATGATTTATTTATTTTATAAAAGAGTTACAATTAGTTGACAATAACTTCATCTTCAGTGCCAACAATGGTCTCGTAATTCTTCTCTTCGATGTTAATGTCTTTAAGCCATTGTTTCTTATATTCTTCAACTGTTGAAAACAACAACAAAACAATTAAATGATTGTATTTTATGAGTTAATTAAGTCAAATAAGACATACGTTTGACTTCATCTTCTTTTTGTTTGTCAGTACTGACACCCATCTCCCTGAGCGCTGAATAGGCTCTCAAATGAACATAATTTTCATTGAGATATCCGCTATAATTATCGATACATTTGTTGATCCATTTCTTTGACTCTTCAGTATTACCCGTTTCCAACTCATTCAGACCTAACTCGAGTACAGCCTGAGCTGCGATGGACTTCTCTTTAATAATACGCGATTCACTAGTATTTTCAGTCAAAATCAATTATATTAACAATTATTTTCACAATATATTACTGTATATGTATTTATATCATATTTAATTTAATTATATTTTGATATTTACGTAATTAAAACTAATATAGATATAGATTTGTTATTTTTCATTTTTCATTGACTTGTAATTCATTGAATAATATTAATTGTGATAAATTTTGTAATAATAACATAACTATTATAAAATTATATAATTTTCTTTGACCTTCGTCTATGACAAAACAATACTGTATAATATTTAATTTAGTATAATATAAAACTAGCAATTATTATAATAGTTTATTTAATATATCAATAAAACTAATATAGACTAAATTTTCCTCATCAAAACAAATCAATCAATGACTCATAGCATATAATTATATCAAAATGTCTATACAATTGACTAAATAATAATAATAATAATTAATAATAATTTCCTTAAACTAAAACAACATACTTAGTAATAATGGTTTGGATCAACTGTTTTGCCTCATTATGTTTACCCAATAATCTCATGATAACAGCCTTATAGAAGACAGCACTGAGATAATTGTCGAGTGGATCGCTGCCCGCTATTAACAAACAATAATTAATTTAACTAAAATATTTTATACTAATTATAATTATTAAAAATCAATATTTATGACAAACCGATGTCATTTTGGAAATGTTTGAGCTCTTTATCGACGCGAACCAACAGTTTGTTTAATAAGACTTCATTACCCTTAATAAATTGTATCCAATTTCCTTGATATAGGAGATCCTATACAATCAAATAATATAATATATGAGCATTTTTTAGGTATCAGTAATATTTATTGACTACCATTTCGGGAAGGATTAGAAACTCATTGTTTTTCATGTATTTGACCGAACACTCGACGGCAACTTTTTCGGGAGTTATTGTTTTACCCAAATGTCGGATACGAAGAGTAGGAATAGTTCTATTGAACAACAAAAGTAGTTCAACAATAAGTTATATTTCATATATATATATATATAACAGTCCTATCAATGACTTACTCCATAAGTTTGGTAACAATTTGTTTTTGGTTGACATCATTGTCTTCAATACATTTGACGTATCGGAAGACTGCTTCGGCATAAGTGGTATAAGTAGGCGAATGTTCGGTATTCTTACGAACCAATTCTGCATATTTGATGGCTTCATCCCATTGGGCTTTGAGTGCGTGCGACCACATCAGCTCAAAGTGTACGGCTTTATGTATTGGCTCAAAGTCGTTGTTAAGCAATTCAACATTTTTAGCTATAGAACCATCAATATCACCCCTAATCTGATCCAGTTTGGCCAAACATCCTCTATAGATAACGCTCTGTAAAATGTAAAGTCATCATATAATTCCGTTATTTTGTCTACAATAGTGTTAATTAGTTAGCGCTTAAAATACGATATATTTAAAATGTTTACAAATATAGAAAATAATTAATCGTAAATTTTAAAAACTTATTAAAATTACTTCTATTATCGCAATTAATGCAAAAATTTCCATTAATTAGTGTGTTTTAAGTAAAAGCAATAATTAAATATAATTAGAGTAATTAAAAATATTAAAATTATTTAATACAGAATAAATAATTGTCTTAAATATAACTTTAAGGAAATAACAAAAAAAACAAACAATTAATTGATACATACTTTTGGATATTCGTCCATTTCTTTCTTGATGATGGCCTCACAGTCTGTCAGATTCTTAGGCCCGAGACCTCCATGAGGTTGACCATAGAGCCAATAGCCAATAAAGAACATTCTGGCGAACCGGGAGTTAATTCCGGGCAATTCAAAGGCCGCTTTATTCAGGTCTTCCATACCAACACTTTCCTGACCTTTAATACCCACAAAATTAATGACTCGCAATAGTTTGGGTGGGATTTGACTGATTGTCAGATTTTTTAGTCCGTTTGCAAATCTAACTCCGGCCTCAAAATGGAGGCGTGAAGTCTCACTTTCCCATGTCTTACGCTTTTTCAATATAACTCGACAGCCCCTATAAATTGAATATTAAAAAAATATATGTTAGTAAAAAATTTACGATATATACCGTATATTATTTATTTGTTAGCAGTTATTATTTACATATGAATACATACTTGAAACTTTTCAAAAATTTTTGTAAACGATAGGCAACTTTGATTAAACCGACAATAGTATGGGTCTCTAATCCACATATAAGTGCACTCATTGCCACATAGTAAGCGTGCAATAATTCAGCATGCAACTCCACTATAAATAATAATAATATTTAAACAAATTATTAAAACAATGTGTTTGACATTAAAATCAATTATTTGACATACAATCGGTATATTTGTTATAATTGGGTGTTTTAACCATTTTTAATGCACTTATGAGGAGTCCGTGTTTACGGAATTTATTTGTGTATTTGCCTAAACTCTGTACGGCTTCGGCAGCCTTGTCGATGTCCTCCTAAGTTATTTGAATTAATTATATTTCATTTTATT
Source organism: Oppia nitens (assembly GCF_028296485.1). Classification (NCBI taxonomy): domain Eukaryota; kingdom Metazoa; phylum Arthropoda; class Arachnida; order Sarcoptiformes; family Oppiidae; genus Oppia; species Oppia nitens. The sequence goes on along the minus strand of NW_026533203.1, from coordinate 929,964 downwards.
AATATTATTGTTATTATTAATATTATTATCATATCTTTATTACTTTTTTCATCGACGATACGGCAAAAATGATAAGTCCTACACATTTCAGAAAGTTATGATACAAACTCTTTGAGACCAATGGCTCGCATTCAACCAAACCTTCTTCTAATGCATTTGTGGCCACAACTTTCAGATACAAGTTATGAGCCGATTGTATGGATTCCTCTAATGGGATGTGTTTGCTATTATTAAAGTATTGAAATTTAATAAATAAATTGAACAAAATATATATTTAAATAAAATTATAATTATATATATTTTTTAAATACTGTTATCATAAATCGTAAAAACACTTACGGGTTATTATTATCGTCAGCCATCACTAATTAAATGTTTTAAGTATTGAAAACTTTTTCAAAGTTTCAAAAAAGTAAAATGATATTTAAGTGAAATTCGATACAAATATTTAAACTTTAAACCAAAATGCAAATTATTTGACTTATTTAGTGATTTGTTAAGTTAGTATTTAAAACAACTATTCAATAAATTTGCTTTTTAAATACTAAAAACAAAAATATTTTTTTTGTTTAAACAGCAAACAAAAAACAAATCACAAATAAAGTGTAATTTCAACAGTGGTTTCTCTATTTAAATGTTTTCGAGGAAAACTCGGTTTTACTTGAATTCACAATTAATCACTTCGTTCACAGAGTTATTATTTTTATTAGTTTTCAAATTATTGTTATTATTATTAATATTATTATTATTAGTCTACAGAGAAATTGTTGTTTAGAAAAATTTTTATTACAATTACTTCACGAAACAGGGTTTTAGCATCACTTTATCCCTAATACAACTTCGAGTATATACTATAGTAATGGACAAATAAAATGTAATTATTATCAAATAATATTTAATAGAAATATTTTTGATAGATTTTATTACTCATAGACTCTTTTGTTATTTTTTAAAATACTTACAGTAAAAGTTATATACATAATATCTCATATATTTGTATGTTGTATAGTTTTATGTGTGTATATACATATTAGTTTGATAAATTTGTTTGACTTTTTTAGTAATTATAATTTGAACAGTAAGTAAGCGTAGCAGTTTATTCAAATAAATAGGTTAATGAAATTAAATATGCAAAAATAATATATAGAATATAAAAATAAATTATTAATTATTAATTTCCAAAAACTGATGTATACTGTATTTCAGGTATTTTACCCATTGACAGGACAGGCAATTATTTTTTTTAGTCGAATGAGTCAATCGATTGCGTTCATACCTGTGCCGCATATATTGCATAATATTGTATTGAATATATAATTTAGAAAACTTCTTAACAGAAAAACAGTGTATTTTGTTGTAACGACCTTCTTGTGCCTTAATATTATAGGCACAACACATACATACATACATACATACATACATACAGTACTTTACACGCTTAGCTCCGGGCTATAGATCATCGAAACGACCTGTTCAGCTACTAGTATGAGTCATCAGTGATTTTCCATCATACTCATTTTTAATTATATCATCCATACCTATCAATGCCCTTACCATTCATTTCAATAGTTATTTTTATTACATAAATTGACACTATTTATATAAATGCAAATAATAAAACATAATTTTTTTTAACAGATCTGAGGGCTTTTTACAATAAAGTGCAACATTTGCTAATTTGATTGATTTAATAAGTTTTTTCTGCATAAATAAAATTTCAAAAAAATCATTATGCTTGATTATTACTGTAAATATACAATATATATATATATATATATATATATATATATATATATATATATATACTCATGACATACATTTAAATTAAACAAGGTTATTAATTTGTACGGTCAATATTTTAGAATTAACATTTGCATGACTCATAAATAATTTAGATATAATATAATAATAATAATACAAAAATTTAATATTAAATTAATTGAAAATATTCATTAACTAAAAAACTAAATAGTAGAGAAAAAACAATTTGCAAATTAAATTTAAAAATTTTATGAAAATATTGTTTGTTTACTAAAATAGGAAAATTATTATAAAAAAGAATTTACAAAAGTAATAAACATTTATTTTTATCAATACATTTACATAATTACTGTTCACTAAATTTATATATATAAGATGTGATTTATAAATTGCAGTCTTACTTTATTTTTAACATACAATAGTTATATTTAAATATTTAAATATGCTAATTATTATTATTGAATATATTGGTTAACTGTTTGTTTAGTGAGGATATTTAAAAGTCATTGTTTTTTTAGTTTTTTAATTAGTTTTTTTAAAACTTATTTTTAAAACATAAATATTAAATTTGTAATATTTGCAATTTTTTAAGCACATCTAACTACAGTAGTAATTTTATAGCATATTAAAAATAATGTCAACTAAAATTTACAACAATATATAATTAATTGTATTGTTTTATTTAATAAATTATAGGTATTTATATACAGATTAATAGGGTCTTTAATTTTAAATTTTTTTGAATGTTAATTAGCATAATTATTCTGATTTATTTAACAGATATTTTTTTAATATGCAACTTTATATGAATAAATTAAAAGTTATTGAAATATTGAATCAATAACATAAGTTTAACTTTTTATTGATAACAAGTGCTTCAATTATATGAATATTAAATTTTATTAATGTTATACAGTACTCACAAATTATTGAATACAAAATTTATTATTAAAAATACAAAATAATTTTTTATTTAGTTATAAAATATATTTACATATTAAAGATAAATAAATAATAATTAATAATAATAATATATTATGTTAGTTACTAATTGATTACTATACTATTAAACTAATCAATTTGTTTCCTTAAATATAACTACAAATAATAATATTTCTCATAAATATGACTTTTTTAAAATTTATAATATCATTAATCCATTTATAAATGAATAATTAATAATAATCTGTATGTTTTTTATCAAAAATATTATATAATGTATTGTAATTATTTTTCTTTCTAAGATTTATATAAATAACTAAACTATTTATTTAAAATTATTTTTTATATTATTCTCTAACATTTATGATATAGAGTACAATACATTATTACGGTATGCCATAAAAATTTTATTAATAAATATAAAAATGTAAACATTACATTACATTACAATGTTTTAAATAAATTCTAATTATACATTTGTACTGTGAATACCATTTAAATGTTTTTTATGATTATTTTTATTGATTAGTCTAACATCAATTTCACCTTGCTTCTCTATGATTCTATTTCTAATATTTTTCAATCTACGATACGCCAGTTTTATATTAAAATCAATACCAATGAACCGGGAATATACACCCAACCAAAAGTACATCAAACCAATCAAACGGTGGACATAGAAGCCGCCGGTCGAGTCCTCTCGACCTACCGTTTCGAGTGCCTGTCGTACAAAATCGTCGGGTGTCGGCGCGTAGAATCGCGGCTCCATATTGTATGTCATATGTGTGGACACATAATACGGTGTTACAGATTGTATGACAATACCACGTGTCCGGTACTCCTCTTGAAGCGCGCGAGACATATAATCGACATACACTTTGGTCGCTGAATATAATGTCAATAATGGCACCGGAAATAGTGCCGAAAAAGACGACAAGTTTATGATAACTCCCCGACCCCTGCGCTCCATACGAGGCAATACTTGAGATGTAAGTCTTGTACACGAAACGATGTTAACGTTAATTAAACTCATTATCACTTCATTGAGTTTCGGTATTTGTGTCAAATATTCTGGTCGTTCTCCCGGATAATTAGTTCCCACATTATTCACCAAAACATGTATTTCTTCTAAACTATTAAATTCTTCCTCAATTTTGTTATAAATTTCATCGGAATTGTTATCAAAATCAATGGCCAATACACGCACTTTTCGGACACATTTGATCTGATCCTGGATCTGCTCTTTAACTTTCATTAACTTATCTTCATTACGACTAATTAGCAAAAGGTTGTATCTTTAATCAAAAATTTTAAGTTAATTTTTTGAATAATTTAAGTAAAATAATTAATTAGTTTATACCCTTTGGCGGCCAATTGTTTAGCATATGACAGACCTATACCTTCAGTACTGCCAGTAATGACAGCCCATGTATGCGGTTCTCCACACCATTTGAATGACCACGACTTGTATCGCTTCCAACAAAATATTAAAAGTCGAAGACCAAGGAATATGACGGATAAGATAATCCCTGAAAAGCCTAAAAATTCGCAGAAAAATCTGAAATATTGTGCAAAGTCTTGAAATAAATCCATTTAATAAAAATATATATTTTTATTTAATGTAAACTAATTCTAGATATATTAAATAAATTTTTTTAGTTTTAATTTTTTGTGGATACATTATACTTTTTAGTTAATTTTTATTATAATTATTAATTAATGATGACTTCATTATAATGTCAATTTAAGGAAATGATGCTGTTTTTATTATAAAAAATAATAATTAATTAATATTTTACATGATTTAGATATAACAATTAATTTTTGTCAATTATTATTTTTTCTGCCATTTATTCCTGTTATTTTTCCATGTTTATTTATACTTATAAAAATAATAATAATAAATTAGTTTTTTAGCAAACTTGTAAATTAATATTTATTATTCATCATGCAGCATTAAATTTGACAATATAAAAAATTTAATTGTTATTTAGATTTTTAAAATTTATTATTTTATCCATAAAGAATATAGATATATAATAATTTGTAATATAAACCGCTCATATTATTATATTTAGACTACTAAATATATTATTTTATTTTATTTAAACATAAAATTATAAAATTTATTGTTATATATATAAATATATATATATATATACTTTATTTGATTTAATAAGGTGTTAGAAAAATAGTAATTAAATACTCTATAAATCAAAATAGTTATTCTAATTGACAAATAAAGTATTATTCAAAGAATATTATTCAATATTTTCCTTAAAAATTTTTTTAAAAATTAGTTTGAATACATTTCCAAAAAACAAGTGTTTAATATAATATTTAGTAAATAAATAATTAGTGCTGAAAATTGTTTTTAAACTTAAAAATAAAAGTTTAATTAATAAAATTTAAATGTATAGTACAGTGATCACAATTAAGTGTTATCATGATAACTTTGTGATACATATATAACATAACTAATTTAACAGATATTTAATAGTAATTTTTATAATTTATAACAAACAATGAGTAAGTTAAACAAACACTTACTCATTTAATATGTACTAGGTTATTTGTACAATTTTGTTTTATAAAGTTTAATTTTGATCACTGGTATAGTACATTATTGCAAAGTTTAATAAAGATTTTAACTGTCGCCATCTATTTATTTAAATTGACTTAATTTAAATAAAAACCCTGGTTAATTTACATCTATAAATTTTAAAGATAATAATAATAAATTTCTATTTTATTTCTAATATTTAGAATTATAATACTGTATATTATACTGTACTGTACTAATCCAATAATGTTACTTTAGTTACAGTAATTGTTAATTATTTTTAAGTCAATTTATGTATAATATATTAAAGTTTAATTTTATTTTTCTTATTATATAATGTTAATATATTATTTATAATTTCCTTGAAATTTTTCTTATAGTTAAAAAACAATTAATTGCTAATTAAAAATTTATTATTAAACTATTTTAAGCAGTTTATATTTATTTAAATTATATTCAATTATTATTAATTAATAAATAAAATAAACTACTTTTATAATATTTATCATGATATATATAATATATATAACTTAAGTTGTCTAGTATATTTTAAAATTATAAACAAATGTACATTTTTATGACATAGATAAAAATTTAAAATATAACTTAGTTAAAGTTATATAATTCATAAGTAAAATATATTTTATTATTATGTCTGAGATAACTGAATCAATAAAATCTGCAAATGAATGTTTTCATCAATTGATTAAAACAAATACACTTGAAATTGACGAAAATGTTTTGAAAACAAGTTTATATCATAATTGGATAAAAGCAATCCATAGCTGTGCTATTGCTGGATCTACAATGGATAAGGTTTGACTAAATAAAAAATCAATTTTAAGTTTAAATAAAATCAAAGTCTAATTATTATATTTTGTTAATTAAAAAAAGTGTGACATTGATAGGGCTCACGAAGATGTCAATAGTTTTACTGAAGTGACGAATCAGTACCGAAGCAATGGTTTCTTACCCTCTTTTTTGCATTTTATAAAATCTCCAAATTATCAAAAATATAGCGATTGTAAGTCTTTGGTTGAATTTGTGTTGTAAATGATTTTTATAACAGAATTTATATAAATAATAAAATTAATATTTAATGAAATATAAAATCAATTGTTTTCAGCTGAAGCCCACTCAGAGATTCTCAATGGAATCGCTTCACTAATGTCTGCATTTGTGTCAGCTCTCGGCACTACAACTATTATCGACTTAATCCGGACTGCATTTCGTTTACAACGATTCATAAATACATTGAAGTAATCGATAAAAATAATGTTTTATCAATTTTTTTATTAAAAATTAATTTAAATTATTGAACCAAAGAGCTGGTAAATGTATACTTAAATCAAAGACCAAATGGGAAAGCAAATTATCGCAAGTTTCCTATGAATCAATCTATCGATTATCAAGTGGTTTATCGCATTTGTTTATTAGTTATATGCCACCAAAATTGTTACGGATAATCAATTTACTGGGTGTTAACGGATCTGAGACGGTAGGCTTCATTCAAATCAATAGGACTGCATTCATGTTTGATGGGATGTGCAATAAATTGGCCCAAATGTTTCTCATTGTTAACAATGTCTATATTGAGCCATATATGGGATTTCAGTCTAAAAACTCTATCGATTGTCAAATGATTTTAAAGGAAAATCTTAATGTTTATAGTAATGTAATTATACTGTTGTTTATTATTTAATATATTATAATAGAATAATTAAAAATTAATTTTAATTGTTTAGTCAGTTGTATTTATGACAGTCGACGCCAAATACATACAATTAAGAGGAGATTTGGAAGAAGCCATCAAATACTATACAAAATTAATTACTGACTACTCATTTGATGTGTCGTTAAAATGGTTTCACTTTGAACTCATGTTTAGCAATGCATTGATCTGTAATTTCAATGAAAGCGTTAAATATGCGGAACTTATACGCAAAGGAAGCCGACAATCGCCCGCTTTTACCACTTATTGTGAGGCAGTCGTCAGATATGTCATTGGAAAAGAAGAAAACAATACACAAGAATTGGAAACAGCGATTAAACTTCTTGAGTAAGTCATTAGTTTTAAATTAATTAATAATTTTTTTTTTTAAATTGTTTTCAATAATGATTGTTAAATATTAAGAATTGTGCCGACAGTTCGCGTCCGATATTTTGGTAAATCAGCGACCTTTGAAAAGGCATCGGTATTAAGTGCAGAGAAATTTCGAGACAAAGATAACTGTCCCGTATTACCAGATATGGTATTACTTTATAATAAATTAATTTAAATAAAATTAGTAATTAACATTATTTTTATATAATTTTAGGAAATTTTATACCAAGCAAATCTATTTCAGTTAATCAAAGATAAACCAATATATTTGAATAGATTTATGGATCGAGTAAAACATCAGATAAGCATTTATTCAAACGATTTAAGTATTATTATTTATTTTTATTATTTTATATTAGTTTATTATTACTAAATAATTAATTTTATTTTTAAAAATATAGAAACTAAAGACTATTTGGATAATTATTTGACGGCATTGTTTTATAAGGCAGTAATTCATAAATTTTTGGGTGAATATGACGAATGCAAAAAATGTTTGACAACTATTATTGATGAGTTTGTATTATATTTGTTAAATTATTGTTATTTTCAAACAATGTTTTTTGATTGTTTATATCAAATACTAGTACTGATCGCTTCCAAAGAGAGACATCAATCCCACCGCAGGCGGTCTTTGAGATGGGATTAGTTGAGATGGAGCTCAACAATACCACTGAAGCCAAACAATGGATCAACAAATGTCTTCACGACTTCAGTGGTTATGTCAATGAAAACTTTGTTCACATCAGAGCTTATGCGGCGCTCAGACATATAGGAGTCTCAAGTGATAAACAACGTGTTGACGACTCCTTATGTAATCAAATCTATTTTATTATAATTTTAATTACAAATAATTTACTAACTATTTATATATTTTAGATGTAGAATATAAAAATCAATGGATCAAAGATATGAGGAAAAAAACAAAAAATATGGAAAATGAATTTGATTTTAATAATGAATTAATTTCCATTTAAACAATTTTATTTTATCTCTATATTCATTATAAATTTATATAATATATATTTATATAAATAGTATTACTTTTATACTACTATGTTTATTTGGCAATATATATATTAAAAATAATTATTAATTAAAATTTATGATTGAATTGAATAGTAAACTAAAAAATAATAAAATAAATTTTTTAAAATATAATATATGTATGTTTACTTATTTGTGCAAAAAAGACATATTTAATTTAAAATTTAAATATTCATCTTTCAAATTTGATATTAAAATTCATATTTAAAAAAATTAAATTAAAGAATTTATAAATATGATATTCTTGACATATACTGTATGTTTGGTATATGTACTGTAAATTATGTGTAATGTTATGTTATTAGAAAATATTTTATATTAAATTTACAGCATTTGCAGCATTCACATGCATTAATAATTGTAAGTGTTTTTTATGTTAATCAAAATATTATCAACATCTATAAAATTTAATTTATAGACTATATAAAACAATGTAAAATAACTTATTATTTAACAGTAATATTAAAAAATGATTACTATCTAGTTATTATTATATCAATTTTATATTTAGCCAAATAGTGTAATAGATTTATATTTATTCGTTTATAAAATATATTAAACTAAGAGTAAACTTTAATATTTACAATTTGAATTTCAAACTAATACTTTAATATTATAATTTTTTAAAACTTTGTTTCTAATTTTACATTTTTATTTATTTTAGAACTGATTTTAATTTCTCATAATTGACTAAATCTAATAGATTATTATGCATTTTGTTTGTAGTGCCCATGCATTTTGTCGAACCATTGAATTGTTAGCCTAAATAAAATACATATTAATAACTTTAATATTTACAAATTTGCCATTAGTTGTGACATTGATGGTCGACGCACTTGTTTTGAACTTATCCATTAGTTTCCAGTTTTGGCCAATTCATTCATCAAAAAAAAAAACATTTTATATTATATTATATATGCTGTATATCGTGTATATAATGGGTCAATATTCAATATTATAATATATTTATTTAAATACTAATAATACAATACAATTATTCAATATATTATATTATATTGTTATCATACTGTATCTAAATACTGTAGACAATTCATTTTAATTTATAATAATTAAATCGACATTTTTTTAATTATCTCAAAATATATTAATTATTTTATTTAGTCACAAAAAAAATAATAAAAAAATAAAATCATTACAAATATATTGGTAAAAATTACAATAAAATTAATCCTTTTTGACTAATTTCTTATTTTTGAAATAAGCTTTTAGATAGAAGTTCATGAATAGAGAGAACAGTGCGATAGCATTGCCGAGATTTGCGACCAAATAACCCAATGGCATATCTGTCTGTTTGATTGTGACTATTGAAAACCAAATCACATGAATAATAAACTGAAACAATTGTATTTGAGTGATGTATTTCTTCCACCAGAGATACTTCTGATACTTTGGACCTAATGATGCCAATGCATAATAGCCATACATAACCACATGAATAAAACCATTTACGATGGGTATAATAGCACAGGTAGGCATATCTGGAAAGATAGAAGATATTATGATTATGTTAATATCCAATTAGATAACATTATTTTGTATTATTTACATGGATTATATTTCATATACATCCAACCGGCGCCGACCATTGACATGTGATGCCATATATGTAGAACTGTTATTTGAGAATTTTTCTTTTTGAAAGCCATGAAAAATGTATCAAAAAAGTCAACAATTTTCGAGATGTAGTACCAATAGGCAACGTCTATAAAATCCATGGCCTTCTCGGACGTGTCGTTCTTCGGGTTCGTAAAGTTCCACATTTCGCGACCAAAGTTTGTCGTAAATATTAATACTCGTAAACAGAAATAGGCGTTTATTATAACCTTTTTTTTTTTGAAAAAATGTGTCATCAAATAAATACATTTATAAATTAAGTGTTGCATTTTGTGCTAATAATACTATTTTTTTAAAACTTACCAGAAATACATTATAAAATAGCATAGCTTTAGTTAGAGTATAGGGCCGTTTTTTTCTCATAAATTCAGGTATCAGTATAAATACAGTTGCCAAATAGAGAGCTATGATAGCTTGAAAACCAATGTGAGATATGCCGACCAAAAAATAGTCCTGAGATCGGGGATCGGCACCATTTTCCCAAAACTCATAACCCCAATAATATATAAAAGAATCGGTACCAACAATCTCTCCAAATTTGGACACAAGAAAGTTGTCAACAACTTTATCTATTTGTGTTATATTCATGGCTTACACTTAATATTGTAAATGATTTAAACCAAATGAATGTTTAAATTGTATGAAATGTAATTTTTAAAAGAAGATTTCATTGTATTTTTTTAAATAATTTTTTATCAATTAAATATTAAACGTATTTTTATCAGGAAATACATAATTTATCAAATACAAACTAATTTACTGCAATCTATTAATGGATAATTTAAATACTTTATATTAATTATTATTTAATTAATTATCTTAATTACTGTATTTAATTTAAAACTTGTATTCAAATCTATGTATTAGATAATTAAAATAGTCTAAGAAAAGGTAAGTTGCAAACAAATTACTGTATAATTGTATAATTTATTTTCAGTATATAGAGTACTGTCAATATAATAAAATAAAAACAATTATCGTTGCTATTATAAGAATAATATTAAATTATTATTTAAAGATAGGAATACATACCAATTGATTTCAAGTTATTAAATTTTAAGTTTCAGTTAAATAAAAGTTAGGCATTTATAATCTATAAATTGTATTATTTATATATTTAAATATTATTTCATTTTGTTTGTGAAAAAGCTATTATCCAAAAAAATACTGTAATTAATCTATGATTTAAAAATTATATAAAGTACTGGTAATTAATTAATTGTGATCATAATTGACCGACAAAAATAAATAAAAAACACATTTTAAATGTATAAAATTTGTAATAAATTTTCTATTATTTATTTATTTATTGATTATAAATTTTCATAAAATCTAACTAATATTACAGGTAAAAGTAGAGTATAAACATTATAACCATATGGTTATTTAAAAAACGGCAATAAAACATCAAACCATACAACAAAACAATATATAAAAAATTTGTTAATAAAGTTTACAATATTTTAAGAAATCATTTAAATGTTGTTCATATTGATCGGCATATTTGAAATAATGGCTAACATGTGCTGAACTTTGCCAACACTTGTGAAACACTGGTACACCATTTGATTGCCATTTATTCATCACTAGATATTGACCGTTAGGATCGGCCACAACATCATCACTGGAGAAGAGGAAAAGTCCCGGACATTGCAAATCATTTCTGTGAATACTATTTGAGGAATTGGTGTAGTGTTTGGTCACAGAATTGCTAAACAAATGCATATATAAGTTCATTGAGTTTGATATCAATGTTTGTAATAATAGGTTGGTTGTCGACGCTCTGGCCAGACCTATGTGGGCCGTCGGCACATCCATCACTGAATCCATGACATAACCCTTCAATGATTGTCTTGTTTGAAGCAAAACATCTTGATTTTCTGGTCTGTCTAAATGGACCAACACTTCTCCCATCTGATAGGCGCCGATTGAAAACATCTGAAATACATACGAATCATATCTATCTCCCAGTACTCGTAGAAAGTCCACCACATAGTATGCGACTACCTGTGCGCCCACTGTTGGCAATAGACTGTCCAAAACTTTTGTTTTAACAGTCAATACATCGAAACCTTTATTGAGATATAGTTTGCGATACTTATCGATATGTCTGTCCTTTGCAAACATCCAACAAAACAGTATAGTTAGCGACCGGTGCTTATGTGGGTTCTGTCCATCACTGGTCAGTGCACCGGCATATGTAGTGAACGTCAGATTTTCATTCAACACACAAGTGTTGACCTCTGTTTGAAGTCTCGTTTTGAGTGAATTCAGACGTTTGCGAAACAATCGCTTATTTGTCGATATTTTTCTGTGAGACATATATTTGATTGAAAGCCATACTATTGACAGTAGAAATGTTAAGACAACTAAATAAAACATTATTAATATAATCATTGAAAACATTTTTCAATTTTCAGTCGATTTAAACATTTCAATACAAGCTATTGATAGTTCAATCGCTAAATTTTACGTCATGTTATATAACATTAACAGACATTTAAACTAAAAACTTGTATAATATAATAGTTATTTTACTGTAAATGCACTCAAATTTTGTTTCCTTAATATTCAGTATATCATTGTTTGTATTATTTTAAAAATACCCCAAAGCTTAGTCATTGTATGCAAGATATCATAACAAAAAAACATACGAATAAATAAATAAAAATTCAATTTTTCTCAATATAATTGATTTTTTATATTTTTATTTACATTTTGAGTTACTTTAGTTTAATATCAAGCACACAATTGATACAATTTAATTAATTTTTTAACAAAATAGCTATAAATATACAGTAGAGGCGCCATATGTTAACACTCACGACTCATTTATTTATTTATACTTAAGTTATATACAGTATTATATAACATACTATTTAAAGCATGCGTTTAACGCATCAAATGTTCAACAGTTTGAATACAATTTCTATTACTATAAGATGATTACATTATGAATATGTAGAAAATAAAAGTTAATAAAATTTATTAAATCAATTTAATTGAAACTTTTATTTAGTTAATTAACTTTAAATAAAATATAAGCACCCTTGCCACTATCGTATTATATTATATATATTTTTGTTGGTAAATGGGATTTTACACATATTTATGTTTGTCATAATTTTTTTTGACAATTTTGATAATAAGCAGTCCATTTCAAACATTTAACAATATTAAATACACCATGATACAAAGTTTATATATCATAATTTGATTAATTATTTCACGTCAATGGGTTGATGTTTTTTTTTATATAAAGTTTCTAAAATTTTCACTCTAATTCATATATTCAATATTCTTTATAAAATTAAAGTTTTGTATATTAGCATACTAACAATTTTGATATATATCATATATATATACTGTATATATACTGTATATATACTGTATATATACTGTATATATAATGTATATATACTAATATTTACTTATATATAGCCTACAAATAATTGTGGTAAATTTAAATACGCAAAATATGTTCTCACAAATAATAGTTAATTGTAGATTTTAAAATTCATTAAACTATAATTAAGTTTGTTTTTCTAGCATATCTTATAAAAAACTTGATTTAAGTGTTTATATAAATAATTTATCAAATTAATTAATTAGCGTTAGCCTAACAATTTAGAGAAAAATTTTATGGTTGAGTTTGGTGTATTGGTCAATCATTGTTTTATAAAAAACAATTGATTTTAAATTATATGAAAATATACTGTATATATATATAAATTTCTATTAAGTATTTTTACTTTCTAATCATTCAAGAAATAAACTTTGTATGAATTTGTACAATAAAATTATTAATTGATTTCTATTACAGAATAGTTTATACTATATTATAAGCTTTTTAAAGTTATAACGCATGCCATTTGTTTATTTAATAATTGATAAAAATATTTAGTATATTATTTTATTTGATAATCTTATGTATAAATCAGATAAAACTTTTAATAAGACTTGAATCAAAAATCTAATATTTAGTTAAATAAAGACTTATTAAAGTTAAATAAAACAAAATGAGATTAAAATATGTTTTAAAATATATACTGTATATAGTTTTCCTATTATTTGTTGAAAACGATTGTAAATAGTTAATAATACAATCTATTGTATAAAAGCTATTTATAATTGTTTACTTATAAAATAATATAGGGTATATATCATATTTAATATTATATATTAATTTATTTTTAAATATATTTTATAGAATTAATATATTAAATAACAATCTTAATAATATGTTAGCATAAATAATAAATTAATAATCTAACAATTCAACAAATTAATTATTCAACACATTTAAATTTTTATATATTATTGTACATATTCTGTATAATGTTAACTTACTTCTATTAATACAGTATTAATACATTACTTTAAAATATAGTAATTTTCTATTATAATTATTTATTAATTTTATTTATTAATTATTTATTAGTAATTCATAAAAATATATCATATTTTTAATTATTATTTATAAATTATAATTGATTTTACAATAAATACAGTATTAATGAATACATATTTAAATAACGAATATATAGTTGAAATGTGAACCACAAGATGTCATTTATGTTGTATTATAAGCAGGGTTTTAAGGAAATAAATGCCTGCCTTGGCAATGCCCAAATAGATGCCATAAATGCCTGGCATTTTGGGCATCTATTTTATTTGCCTGCCAAATTAAATTGCTAAAAAGCAACTGAATTTATAAAAATAATGTAATTTACTGTTTTTAGCTTGTTAATTAAATTTACAATTAATATAATTAATTCCAATGATTTTACCTTTTAAGTAGAGATATACAAAATAAAAATACAAACAAATATCGATAAAACAATGTTTTATAGATAAATTAATAATATAAAATTAAAATAATAGGTGTCACCACCTGAAAATAGATGCCCAGGGCATGGCAGAGGCAGGGCAGGCATTTGGCAAAATAGGCATCTATTGTTAATGCCTGCCATTTTTAAAACCCTGATTATAAGTAAAACTATTGTAAATATATTTAATATTAATAGTATTGATACTACTCTATAGTAAACAGTTTTTACAGTACTATTGCTAACATTTATTACATTCTGTATAATAATAATGTTTTCATAGAATTCAATGTATAATTGATTTGATTATATGAAAGCAAATGTTGTAACGTTTTATTTGAATAGTTGTTTCTATACGTCAAACAAATATTCAATAGAAAACATCTAAACATTTGACACACATTTTGTTGAACTAATATATTAGTTGTGACGTCACTTAAACTAAGTGTTGGTTCAGTCTATAGGTTTGGTGTGTGTAAGGCATAGACAGTATGTATGTATAGCATAGATAGTGTGATACCGGGGGAAAGGGTGTGTGTATTATACATATATATACAGTACTGTTATATGTGTTGTCAATGTATTGTTTAGTAGAGTCTCTGTATTCGCAAAATGTCTGTCAGAGTACTGAAGCACTGGTTTTATGGATACAAACAGTGATTCGTAATCCAAAAAATAGCATTAAATTGCATTCAATTAGTGTTTGTTTCGACACTATTAACCCAAACAGTGATTATTATTGTCCAGTGATGTCAATGTAGTCATCGATACATACATTGGTTTTCGGTATCTAATTGTATGTCAATTGAAGTCTCGATTTTTGAGTCAATATTTAGCACTCAATTTGCTCTCACTTTTCACACATTCGGTAATCAATGCATTCATTCATTGAATTGTTTTAATAATTTTTTTATTGATTTATAAAAAACTATTGCTTTAATTAGCGGCCAATGCTTTCAATTGTTGTCATTGTTTTAGTTGTAATCGTGTTATTGTTTGCCAAATAAAATACTGATAAATGTTTATTTAATTTAAATAATATATTGACATTCAAACAATAAGTCTAAAATTGAATGTATAATAAATACATAAATAATATTATAGTTAAATAAATAACATATTTTGAAAATAAATTTATAGTAATGACATGAAAAATATAACCGCAATTAATATTATATATGAATATAATGTTTATTATTATTATTATATTGATTATCAATATTTATGATTTGAATGCAAAATCTTTTTTATACATCTGTTTATTGATGAATAAATACAAAGATTTTCTATTATTAAAGCATTTATATATCATATTATATGATATGATATTATAATTAACTATTAATTATATGTTAAGCAATTTATTAAAGAAATACATTTATATTTTTCATCATTTTTGCAATTATTTTAAATTGTTTTTTTTTAATTTTATTAATTTAAATTATATAATATAGTATTTATATAATTTTGTTTCTCTATTAATATTTTTTGGTTTTTATTTTTAGTGATTATATGGTTTATAAAGTATTATAGCAACAAATTACTAGATTATTGAATGGATTTACAAATATATTTGATCTGAAATTGTTATATAAACTTATCGATTGCCTGATTATACATATTATCATATATGAAATACACATAAGTTATGACTATATAATTAGTCATTGAATTGTTTGCTGATATTATATGGTATTTAGATATTTGGTCACTAAAGACAACTATTATTAAATTGTTATAGAAATTGACATTTTTGTCAAATATAATTGATTTTAAAAAATGCCGAAAAAGAGACAAATTATATCCAAACGAAGTGTTTCCGTTGAAAAGCATGAAAAGTAAGTCTTATTTCAGTTTTCAATACATATAAGCCATTGATTGCATACATAAAAAACCTTACAATCCATTCATTTTGCTTACGCTTTTGGACCATAAAAATGCATTTCAGTTAATGAATCAATCAATGAGTGAATATTATATTAAATGAACGCTTAATTGATTGCATTCATATAAATCTTTATATATTATAAGGTATACAGTATTTATTTGATTTAAATACTCTAATATTAAAGCAATGCAAAGTATTTATCCTTTTATAACTAATATTATGTAATTAAATATTATATAATAAATTTTATAACTTTATACAAAAAATACGATTATTTAATATATTAATTATTTGATTTCAATTTACAAATTTCTAAAGTATAATATGCTTTAAAATTATTATAAATAATTTCATTTAAAATTGTATTTTTATATTTATTGCATAAAATACATATTATAAACATATATCATATAAAAAATAGTTTTAGTGACAATTATTAACCTAATATATTATCTTAATGTCTGAGATATATTATATAATTGCATTGATTGCTATTATTTTGCATAATCATAAACTGAATTTATAGTTTATATTTATATATTATGGCATTATTTTAATAAAAATAATATTAAATATAATATTCAGATCAATGGATGCGCCAAAAGTGGAAACCAATGGTTTAATATCGGGATATCATTCCAATGAAAGCAATGTTTCCGTAAATGATATTTATTTTGATTATTATTTTAGAAATTATATTTAATTTGATTTACAATTTATAATAGGATAGCAAAATACCCATAAAATCAAATGTCAACGAATCAATAGCAAGTGATGTTTCAACTAATAGCAAGTCAACATCCGATGCCAAACTTGATGACACATCAGTGACCACTAATAAAGATGAGTTGTCCACAGCAGACACTCAATCATCAGATGTTACCAAAACTTCTGTAACACAAGATTTGACAAAAACAGATGAAACGACACAACAAAACAATATTAATAGTGAAAACAAGACTTCAACTAATATTGAAGATAATAATCATTTAACAGAGAAGCCGACTCCGGCCACCAATGATAACAAAGTTGGCCAGAAAAGTGTATCGACCACTAATGTCACAACCAATGGCGGAACTGTAAATATTATAGATTTATAATATTTGTTAATTAATATGTTTTTATATTTAGGATAACAATAGCACCAAAACAGATATAAAAGATGTGACAAGTGATATGTCAGTCACAAGTCAATCGGTAATAGCTATCCCTAAGACTAATGATGTGTCGGATGGGACACCATTGCCGCCAACAGATAGTCGCCAATCGACAGATAGTCAAGACTCTGAAGAGTCAACTGCTGTGGAAACACAGCCGCCAGTCATTCCTCAGACAACAACAACATTAGCGACTAATTTATCAAAAAGTGAAGACAAAACGCAACAAAATAATATAACACCCGTCGACCAAAAGAAAATTCAAAACAATGATTTGAACAAAGAAACGATCAAATCATCTCAAAATAGCACATCAAACTCATCACAAAACAATACAATAAAAACATCACCAACAATAGCAACCACAACTCTATCACCAACAAAGACATTGACAACTATCCCAATATTATCTACACCACCAACAATAACAACAGTTACTTCGCTAACCCCGACAACAGCGTTGTCATCAATAACATCAGCAAATTCTAAAGCATCGATATCTGCATCACAGAGAGCGTCGGCAGCACCGGTATTACCGAAAACAACGACAGCTTCGTCATCACTAACTACATCGTTACCTTCGAAAACATCTGTAGCGTTGACAACAACACCAATAACAGCGACGCCATCGAAGAGTTTGACGAAAGCACCAAATGTGACGACAACGACAACAACGATGGTTCTGTCTGTACCGTCGACACTACCAACACCAACAATAACATTAACATCATCTACAACAGTGATGTCCTTAGCAAAATCGGTGGCACCGACCCCAACCACATCTTCAGCAATCACTATTAAGCCAACGACAGGAATCGCATCATTAATCTCATCACCAAATAAAGCCATTAGTAAAGATCAGCCATTAGTATTGGCGCATAAGCGGTCCCCGTCATCACCCATTCCTAAGCAATATACAAGTGACAGTCTAGTTCGGGCCACCAAAAGTCAACCGACACCTATACTTAAAGCAAACTTTTTGGCCGCACAAAAGTCAAGAGAAGGTATAATAAAATTTCTATGAATTACCGATAATATCATATACTGTATACTATTTGAATGATGAAAACATTTAGCGGATATGGGAATGAATTTCATTGATTTTATATTAATTCTGATTGCATTTAAATTATAGACTTCTAATGAATATCTCGTAATCATTATTAATTAATTAGTTCTTTCTTTTTTAAAATCAGAAGCTAATAGTGCATCAAAAGTGGATACAAAGCGACCAAAACGTAAAATAGAGTCAAAAACCGTGAAATCGTCAGCCAGTGGCTCATCGGTGGCGGACAATAGCGGCAATTCAGATGAATCTCGTTACTCGAAAAGGGTTCGTCTTCAACACCAACCATTTCAGTCACCGGAACCGCTGTTATTAGTTCCACCATTGTTCAGACCAACACCGCGATTGCACCATAAGAAAGAAGACGATAAAAGAGTTGTCATCTACAAGAAGAATGAGTTTCTTGCAGTTCGTAATGAAACTAATGGCTATTATATATGTCGGGCCAAACAAAATGTATTTTATAACAGCCATAAGTTTAAGATTCAATGGTTTAATAACGACAAGAATCCTCTGATATATGTCGGAGACTTCTACGATGTGACTAATTTTGAATGTATTCTTACAAATCTATCGCTTAATCGATTAAATAAAGACGATTTTGAGTTACCTGACGATGAAAAGCAACGGATTCAAAACATACTCGAGCGAGCCATCAATATTGAGAAAGGCGTCAACAAAAAAGGTGATGCCCTTAAAGTGACCGCCGATGGAGTGGATGTCTCTATAGTTGGGAAAGACGAGGAAAAAGAATTGCTCAAAAAGCACTGTCATATTAGAAAGAGTCTCAATAGTAATGATGATAACAATAATACAACTAATAATAATAATAAAAGTAAGTCTTCAAATAAAGATTTACCGAAAGCTACTACAAGTACTCCACAAAAAAGTATTTCGGTTTCTACGCCTAAACCGAAAACTTCCAAAACGCCAATAATTTTAAGAAAAACAAAACGCAGTGCCAGTAAAATAACGTCAAGTGGACAGTCAGTATCAAAAGAAAAACCGCGAAATAGTATTCAGTTAAAGACTAAAGAAAAACCCAATACAGGAAAAGTGTCGCCACTTAATCGTAACGGTGGCACTCAGGTTGCGGTCCGCAAATCAATCCGATCCACAGCTAATAAGACACCACCTATCGTATCGCCCACCCCTAAATCAACCGTTATAACTAAACCCACGCCTAAAAGTATTTTATTTTATTTAGTAGATATTTATTATAATTGAGTGATGAAAACTTATAGCGGATATGGGAATGAATTTCTCTGATTTTATTTACTTTCTGATAATATTTAAATATAATTATTTCTATTTTAATTATTTATGATATTAATTATTATTGTTTTGTTGTTTTATTAGAAGTAAATGTTGTGTCAAAAGTTGAGAAAAAGTCAGAGAAACGTAAGCGTGAGTCGAGATCCGACACTAAAGTAGAGGTAAAGACACCGAAACAAACAGTCGATGGATTAACACCAACAAAGACGTCTAGTGGCCGAAATGATTCCCGTTCTTCAAAACGGATTCGTCTACAACACCAACCATTTCAATCGCCCGAACCTTTAATACCAGTTCAGCCGTCAACGTCTGGTTTATTGGTTAAGAAAGAAAATAAGGAAAAAACGGTTAAAAAAGAGATAAAAGACGACGAGAAGAATGAAGTTATTTATAATAAGAATGAGTTTCTCGCCGTTCGTAACGAAACAAACGGCTATTATATATGTAAAGCCAAACAAAATGTGTTTAAAAATAGCCGTAAATTCAAAATCCAATGGTTTAATAACGACAAGAATCCATTGGTTTACGTTCCGGACTTCTTTGATGTCACTGACTTTGAATGTATACTAACAAACATAACGCTCAACAAACTTATTAAAGACGAGTTTGAATTACCAAACGATGAGAAGCAACGGATCAACAATATTCTTGACAAAGTCATCACAACTGTTACCACAAATACCAAAAAATAATTGTCTGAAAAACATTCAAATTAACAACAATTTAAATACTGTATAAATCATAATTTTACAAAAAATATTACATTTGTATGGAGAGCACTGGTAGATTACAAAATATCTTAAATAAGACAATAAGTACTTTATATTTATACTCTATTATCGGTATAAATATTTCTATAGACTATCAATTTAATATAAATTAATTGACTGAACTTAAAATTTTTGGATAAGACAATTATATCTGCCTTTCGGTACAATTTGTATTGTTTTAGTGGAGTTTTATTTTATTTTTAATATCAATCAATGGGTAACTCATTTTAAACTTAATATTTAAAATCATTGTTTTATTAAAGTTTATTGTCATACAAACATATAATGATGTACTTTCTAAAATGATAAATTTGTATAAAAAAAAATATTTTATAATCATAGAGTATCACAAACAAGTTTTACGTATTGATGTTCACATTATATGACATATAATATATTATTATAAATACTAAATACTTATACAAATTGATTGTTTATTTTTTCGCATTTTTTGTATTATTTTCTGACATCAAACTATATTAAAGAATTTGGCCGTTTGTGTGCTAATATAAACTATTTTGTCAATTACTACCAGTGCTCTTTATCTTATTAACATAATTAAAAAAAAGATATGTATTGCAATGATTGTAAAGTGTGATCCCCAATGATCACAAAATGTACACCAGATTGTACTGTAATTCCCGTAATGTATTTCCCAATAAAATGGGATTTACATGTGAACTGTGCATATATTTAAGGCCATGGTTATTTTTAAAAATAAATTATGTTTTCAATTAATTACAAACTTGATTCCTTATTATTAATAAATTGATCATTTTATTAATACAACTAATTTTTTTTACCATATCTTGAATATTATTGAATAATTATGGCAATAGTTATCGAGAGGTGATTACCGTAATAATACACGTAATAAATCGTATCTCATTTATTAATCTAACAATTATTTACAATTTGATTATTATTTCTAAACTCTAGTTATTTATTTATAACATTTTTACTTCATATAAAATTTAAATTATTTACAATCAATTAATAATAATATAAAATAATAAACAATTTTATATATAATCTTTCTTATAAATGCAACATAAAATGCATATCTAATTTGTGAAATCATTTTGATATTTAAAAATCACGTAATAGTCATTGACTAATATAACTAAATAAAAGCATTACACAATCTGTATAACAATTGATACTGTATAATAAAATTGTAATAATATTTGTAATATATAATAGTAATATTGTAAATATCTTAATAGCTTTTTTAACATTACCGTAATTATAATTAAACATTGTGTTTGTCTATCTAAATATTACTAAAGCACCTCATTATTATACATAAATTTATTACAAATATAATCTACGTTATGTATGATAAATCATTTATAATTACAAATATAATTTACTTAAAATTATAATAATCTTAATCAAAATTAATAAAAATAGTTAATTTCAATAGACTAATAGAAATTTGGATGAATTATGCGTAGAGTTGCCACAAAATAGGCATAACTTTAGTTAAATCAATAAAATTGAGTCCATTAGTTGTCAAAATACACCATAATTACAAATTAAGTAAAGGGAATGAATTTAATTAATACAATATTTATTTTTAAAATTGTAAAAATAGATAAATTTGGCCCTAAATTATGTAAAACATTTGCAGGCAATGTTGACAATAAATGAAAGACAACAAAATGAGGACAACTATTGTAACATAAGTTGTTTGATATTATTTTGAAGTATTGTATTCCTGACGGCATTGAAGACATATTTAATGTTTTCTGTGTCGACGGCAGTAGTGAAGTGATGATACATTTGCTTTCGTTTGTCGCGTCGGACGCATTCAAACAAATGCAAAATAAATGACTGAACAGTTAACAGATCGGTGGGATCACCAGTGAAGTCGGAAAAGTAATAGTCGATCGCTTGGTTTGTCACACAATTATAATTATTT
The DNA here is from genome assembly GCF_028296485.1 of Oppia nitens. Taxonomy (NCBI): domain Eukaryota; kingdom Metazoa; phylum Arthropoda; class Arachnida; order Sarcoptiformes; family Oppiidae; genus Oppia; species Oppia nitens. The sequence goes on along the minus strand of NW_026533203.1, from coordinate 907,003 downwards.
GAATTCATTAGTTTATTTTGGTTTTCATGAAGTAATTCCATATTCATTGAGTTTGTATTGCTATTCGCACCGTTGACTGATTCGCACCGGTGTCGTCGTGATGACCGGTTATCTGTGTTTTGTATCAACAGTTTCACTAATTTGAGCTTTTCTTCTAATAAATCGGTTTTATTAAGAAACAGAATATAAGACACTTCAGAGAAACACCGATTGTTGACAATTGTGTCGAATATATTTTGCGACTCTTGGAGTCGGTTCTTCTGTCTGTCTTCGAGCAGCACCTGATCGTATTCAGATGAAGACACAATAAACAATATACTCGTCACTGATTCGAAACATTGAAACCATTTCTGTCGTTGCGATCGTTGGCCGCCAACGTCGACAAAACGGAACGGTATCTTATTGATGGTCACACAGTATTCAGTGATTCCTTTAGTGGCCTTTCGAGAGTGTAATATATCACTATTTGTTGGCACATAACCCTCAGTACCGATACGTTCAATGTTGTCGAAGAGGTAGCGAACGCCGTCACTCTGTTGTGAGACAAATACCAAACAAATTAGTCATTAAATATCTTAAGTATTTGTATTTAAATAAAAAAAACAAATAAAATATTAATTACTAATTGAAATTCAATTCTTCTGTCAAATGCATGACGAATGCCTTCATCGGTCCAAAGCTGACGAATAGTGTCAGCGTATTGTCTAAAGATGTGATCAGTTATGTTAAGTCTGTTATCAAAAGCGAACACATAGTCGGCGTGAGTGGCGTTGGCCTCTCGGCCCCAATCGATGTCTAGTTTGAGACGGGCGTCAATCAACACTTTCATACCTTTAATAATATTAGAATAAATCACTTCTTTATATTCTTCAACAGTATTCGTGTCGTCAATCAAACTCTGGCCGTGAATTATCTTCATTTGCTTCAGAAATGTTGACTTTCCTGACTCTCCGGCGCCAAGAAGTAATAGTTTTACTTGTTTTCTGATGAGTCGTTTGTCTTTTGCCAGCATTTCGTCGATTTTCTTCGACCTTCGGGTCTGTTCGGCTATACTCGACTCACTGTCGGCGCCGTCGACTTTACTGCCAAACGGTGGACAACACGACTCCCATATGGAAGACATCACTTAAGTTTAACACCAATTACTAAGTGATTATCACATCAAACGAGATTGTCTTCAACTATAGTATTAATGTCTTTAACAACAATCTTATATAATCTTCACATAAATTCTTATCTCATAAATAGCTTTAATTAACAAAAACTTTGGCTTCAAATCAAATATGGGTTTTAAACTTAATTATAATATTAATGAAAACAACTTTTTTGGTTGAGATTATTGTCATTAAACTAACATTAAATGACTTATTATTTAATTACATATTATATAACAAAATTATGGATCAATTAAATCGGATAATAAGCTCACTGTTATTGTAAACACAATTTCATCAAAAATAATCTAATTTTATGTCAAAAAACAACTTTTATGACAAACTATGGACACAAAAAATATTTTAAAGCATTAAAATGAAAATTATTTGTAAAATAATGCAAATAATGTTTGTGACTATCAATGGGTTTATCAATATTGCAATTCATTTGTTAATTATCTATAAATACCTTTAATAAGTCATAAAATTATTATAACTTTTATGATATTATTATTAATTTATATATGACTTACTTATATAACTTCTTAACTATTATTCAATAAAATATATCTCAAAATAAATATATATTTTTCACATAACGTTATCAATAATAAAGTGCTTCAAAACATAAAAAGTAAACATTATTTTAATGGTTATTATTATTATAATTATTATAAATGTAGTGAAAAAACATTATTTTGATTGCAATTAAACACTGGTTTGTCATACCATTGGTTGGCATCAAAATAGTGCCAAAAATCACATTTACTTGCAATCAAATAAAACAATTGATTAATTTAAACCAATTGTATGATTACATTACATGTTTGTATAAATTATTTGGTTATTAACTTTGATTCACATAATAATAATTATTATTATTAATAAAAAAAACATTTAAATAAATAGCTGTTTGTCTGACAATTATAACGCTATTTATTATTATTATTGACATTCAATGTGTTGTTATGTTTACACTTTCACTCAATAATACCATAGAATATACTGTATATTGAAATCTATATTTTAAATCAGTATAAAAATAACGTCACTTTTTTGGACTTTTAAAAAACTATAATTCAATCAATTGTTAGACAAATTAGATAAATGTTTAAAAATTGACTCTTTTTTTTGTAAACTACTGTTTCCTAAAATTTTTAAGTGTCTAACTCCACGACCCGAGTCTTTTGGTTAAATTAAAAAAATTATTTAATAAAATTTATTATTATTGACTCATTGTATAAATTGAATTAATATTTTCCGTCTATAGATAAACTTATTAAAGAAGATTTATCGTATAAAATATTTTATTTTGTTATTATAAATAATATAACGATATTATTATCTCAATTATTTTTTATACGGTATTTGTTACGTTAGGTTATACTGATTAATAAAAATTATTTTCATAATCACATAATTTGTTTTATAATAAAATTGTTATTATAAATAAAAGTAATACAATAACATTTTATTATTAGTTTTCATATAAAAAATATATCTAATACAGTATATAAAAAAATATAAAAATGTATATTAAATTATTTTTATACCATTATCTAAATGTTAATTAAATATATATTATAAATTTGTAACTATATACCATATATCTAACTAATATATTTTTATAAATGCATTAATTATAATTAATTGAAACAAATTGACTGCAAATATACCATAGAATATGTCATTGTGTGGGAACTGGTTCTCATATATCTAATGTATTGTATATACAGTATATATTTAGTATGAAATACAGTGTATATAAGTTATATTAATCTATTGCTTAAATCAATTAATTGTTTGCCTCCCTTATCAATGACAGTAATAATAAATTTTGATAAATGACTTGTATATAAAATACAATACAATTTCAGTATAAATAAGTTATTATGCAATAGCACTGGTAGTTTACTGTAACTTATTATATAAAATACTATATACTGTATAGTATAGCACAGTATCAATTTATATGAAATATAATTTGATTTTCAAACTCACAAAACAATTATATCTTTGCCACCCACTCATGCTTATAGTGATTTGATGTATAAAAATGTATTGAATTTATGATAATTCTAATTATCAGTTCAAATCATTTTTAGTTATTATGAATTTATTATAAATTTCTATTTAAGACACAATATATAACAATTACCGGTAATATTTAATCAACAGTTGATAGATCTTTAAATATTTATTTATACAAATTTCCAATAATGTTGAGTCATTTTAATTACAAAATCAGAGATAATATTTATTAGTAAATTTTAATATTATATTTTTTGTTAATCTACAAAATTAAATTACAATACTTTTTTAGATATTAAACTGTATTATAAAAATACTGTATAATCCAATTACCGATCAAAATTTAATTCATTACCGGTAAGTAATTTATTTGTAATTAAATAATAATACTAAATCATGACATACATTATAACATAAACTTTGTGCGATTAATAATAACATATTGCATTGAAATTAATATTTAATTGATATCAACAGAATTAAAAACAAAATTATTAACATTAAATTAATAAATATTATTAAACCTTTTATAATTATTATAAAAATTATAGGTAATATGTAATAAATTAAAAAAATATTTAATTTCATACATTTTTCAATCAAACATTAACTGAAAGTTAATCCAAAACAATGACATCTGGATCTGGGTCTTCAGTCTTTACTTTTTTAACGACTGGATTTTTGTCTTCATGTGTTGGCGTTGGCAATGGTTTCTTAAACTGTGAGACTCGTGGTGTCGATATGTTGGACGGCGGCGCCGATTGTAATGGTATGAACACTGGTTGACGCGGAAACGTCTATAAATCATTTATTTATTAGAATCATATTTTTAATATATAGATAATAAAAGTTAAAACCTTTTTAGCACTTTGAGTATCCCTAGAAAAGCCAGTATTTAGTGCGGGAGTCGACACAATTGTCCTATTTTTAAGTGTGTCAGTCGTCTATTTGTAAATTGATTTATATGATTAACAGTACAATTAATTAATTAAACATTTATAGATTTATTACCTCTGTTTTGATTTTGTTGCTAAGCTTTGTCTCAGATTGTGGTCTAACCTATAAATCGATTAATTCTAATTACAATTCGGTAATTGTTTTATACAATAATTTCAAAATACCACAGTTTGTTGTGACGACACTTTGGGTGTGATTGGTGTGGACGGTACTGACGATGAACTTGGAATCGATGACCCAGTATTTGATTTAACTTTCAAATCAAACTTTTCCCTTAAGAGTCGCAATCTCTGGAATGATTGCGATGTAAGGTATGACCGCAATTGCATTCTTTCAAAAATCGGAAACAATGCAAAGTATTTGGTGGCCGTCCGCTCGTCACTACAGTACTCTAATAACTATTAACATAATTTAAACAATTTTATACATTTAATTATTATATAAATTATTATTAACTCATTTCAAAAAGTAATCCATTAATTAATAATTCAATACCTGTTCATAAAGAGCTTCATATTTATAGAAGAGTTCTTTAAGATTTTTTCCCGAATATTTGGGTCCATTATAACCCTTTTGTTTCATTTTATTAGAAATTTTAGTCCAATTGCCGTTACTTTCAAAATTCACTTCAAACAACTCGCGATTCAAATCCAAGACATACTTCAAGTCTTTAAACTCTCGCACGTCTTCACTGGACAACAGAGGTATAGAAAGCATATCAATTATGCGACGATTCAGAGAATCTAAAGTAGTATTGTTTTCAATATTCAAAGAGATTGGTGTCACCAGTGATGACGTTCTGGTCAATGATGATGATGTCGATGGCATGTCAAGTGATGGGATAGACTTTTGTTTTATTGGCGACACATCTCTGGCTCGAGTTTGTGACAATGATAATGACTTTTCCGGTGATTTTCTATAAGTCTTGGATTTTGGATTCATTTTCTGGTCGTCCGTTGATTTTTCTGAGAATAACGACTTTTTGCAAACCTTATGATTTGTACTAATTTGGTGACCACTGGTTGACTGCATATATGTCGTACTGTCCACTCGGCTGTCATTTGTTTTATTTTGTTTGGTTTGTTTATCTGAGACATCGGTATCACTGATCTTCCTCTGACTGACTCTAAAACGCGACAAATCGTCGATCATTTGATTTTCATCGGTTATCACCACATAATCGCTAAAATCGTTGTCCCAGAGCTACAGTAAATTAAAAGATCAATTGTTAGACAAATAATGATAAAAAAGTGATCAATTGATAGTCACTTCAAACTTGTAATTAACAAAATTGATGTCCAGTTTTGCATTCAATTGCTGTATCTTTTTGTAGACAAACCGGAACCGTGTCTTCGGCGCCAATTTATAGCCACCGCTTATCACATCATCGATGAAAACACGAAACTTTTCACCATTTAATTTGACCAAACACTTCACTTGAGTGGCCATTATTTTTGCGGCCAAACAATCAATCAATCCGTAAATTTGTGGCCAAACTTATCGGTAATCTTATTGTTAAACAAATGGTTTGAATGAAAGCACTAATCAATCGATAATCAAATCAATTGATAGTAAAGGCATTGAATTGAATGGAAATTCATTAAAAATTAACTCTAAATGTAAATAAAAATAATGTGTTTTTCAATTGAATTGTTGCATAAACTTTAAATTATAAATAAAATCATAAATAACGTTATGTTTATAATTAATAAATATTAATATCTGGGTTTATATCTGTATTATACGATACCTGTATTAATAGTATACATTATATCGGTATATGTTATATAATAGTAAATAATTTATATTATAAATAAAATATATAAAATACAAAATATTTTTTTTAAATTAAATAATATTAGGATTTCTTCAATACATAGTGTAAAACGATATAACTTATCTAACAATAGTTATACTCATTGATGAAATTACTATTAATTACAGATAATACTATACAGTATTTGTTATTAAGACATCAATTAAGACGTTGATGTTTTCACATAACAAATATATCACATCTTTACAAATTTAATTTACAAATTATTACAACAATTAAAATGTTTTATCAATAATATAAAAAGTTTATTAATCAAATATAAATATTTTTGCTAAATTATACAAAAATATAACTTATAACACTTTTATTAATAAATAATAAATTTATTTAACTTATGTAATAATTTAAATGAATTTACATTTAATGTATTTATTATATAATTTTGTAAATGTTTAGAATAAATATAAAAATATTTATAATAATATATTATATACTGTATATATAAATGCATAAATATTATTTATATACATATCATAAAAAATAAATGTAAAATGTATAAAAGCTATATTGAATATAATAATACAGTTTCTTATAAAGATATAATTATTATAATTAAATATACTGTCTTCTGAATGAATATATGATAAAAATATGATTAAATAGTTTGTAAATTTGATTAATAGTTTGCAATAATGAAAAAGTAATTGTCATTTGCGTCCATTGATATGATTGATCATCTCTTTCAGTGATTTGTGTTCATGAGATAAAAGTAATGCATCGACACATCCAAAGAATATATCGTTACGAAAGCAGTCTTCCCTATAGTTTTCAATTAAACACAAAAAATCATTAATTATTAAATGCATAAAATATAATATGAATGATAATAATCTACATCTTTAATAATTTCTAATTTACAGCAACTCCTATAAGTAGCCATTCATTCAGTATGTTTTAGCAAATGATATGAATGACCAATAAATGGACTTATTTTTAGAGACATTAGCTAATTGTTGGTCATTTAGTTGCTTCAAATAACAAGAATATCTTGATTTTAAAGCTTCATTGCTGTTATTGATGTCTGATTTGAGGGTCAGGTGTATGTTTGTGTGTTTTTCTCTCTTTCTAAAAAATCTTGAAACTCTTCAATGTATGTAATTTCGTAATAAGACATGGATGTGATACCTGCACGCGACATGTATGGTCTGATCCCGATATAATTGATAGCATTCATCGCAAATGTGGTTGAGATTAGCAAACTTAGACCTGTCATAAGCGCCCAAACATTTGAGTGATGCAAAACTTCGTTTGCCTCTTCTCATCATTTTTCGGGGAACTGGCGATTGTGTGGACGGCATGCTTACGATTACTATTAAAAATGATATCAAAATGATCCGTAAAAGAATCACTCGTGATCTACATATTAAATAAAAATTTTATTAATTATTTAAATTTTGGTTAACAAGTTAAATAATTTTTAATATTTTGTTAAATTACTGATAATGCTAATTATTATTATTACATAAGTAAAAACAAATATTAATAATAATTATTTATTAAAATAATAATCATAAAAGTTAAATATAATGAAATACCGAATTTAAACTATAATACAAAATAATTAAAATCCATTATTTGATTAAACAGTACTATAATTTATTTCAAAAATATATGTCAATCTGTAAATCTTATCTAATTTTATCTCTAAATTAATTTATCTAAAAATACATTATAAATTAACCAAAAATTATAAAAATTAATACTTTTACTTAAAAAATAAATAATAATTAAATATAATATAACGAAAAATAATTAAATGAGTGAAATCTCGAACATTCCTTAACTAAAATTCTGGGAATAGGAGTAGCGGTTAGTTTTGAACAACAAATTGTTGGCATTTTATTAGCAATACTTGCAAAGTATTGCAATGTATTTTTAGATCCCTTTGTGGATTTGCCGATACATACCAAACAAATAATATATACATTCAATACATAGTTTTTAAAAATTACTTAAAATTTAATAATTATTGTTCTTTTTTTTCCGTAAGTTTTAAAATATGGATTCTTATAGAGAATTTATACATATTATTTGTGGATTTAAATTTTTATTTGGTTTTATAATATATATATATATTTAATTAAAACTAATGAATTTAATTATTTGCTATTTTTTGTATTAAATAAATTATTAATTGCGACTACGTGACTGACCCAGCTTAAAAAACTAGTAACACAATTAACAGATAATAAATATTACTGCATAATATATTTATATTATAGATAAAGATAACAAACACTATTTGTGAAAAATACCTAATTATAGATGAGTATGAAATATATAAGTTTAAAGTTGAATGAGAAAACAGTCAAAATTATAATGAAATTGTTTTCACTATACAATTATATGCATTTTTTCTGACCATTAAATTATAGGTTTTATATATATAGTGATGGAATGTGTTGTGAAAAATCCACAATTAATGGGACGACAAGCCCTACAAACACACACTCGTGCTCTGCTATTGTATACTATATATTACAGTATAAACCACTTGTAGTCAATTCAATAGTCATTCAACGGGAGAGAGTTGGGGTTATGACATATAACCTATAATTACTATGTTTTCTCTATTGAATGCATACATGCATAACAATAGTATCTATCCGGTGGCGTGATTTCAATTATATATACATTTATTATATTTTTATTACTTTGTATTAAACTAGATTATTGGTTTAATTTTATTATAATAATAATTTACGCCATTTAATATTTTAAAACATATTTATATTAATTAATTAATTACTGTAATTATAATAAATACTTTATCATTAAAATAATCCTTAATTTTAGATTTTCAAATCTTTAATGGAAAATTATTTTCTAACGATTAGAAATTATATCAAACGATATTATCATTTTAAAAATATTAAATAAATATTTGCAGATAAATATTCAAACAAAATGACTGTATTAAATAATTAAAAACTAAATTATAATACATATATTGAATAATTAATAACTATAATAGACTTACTTTAATTGTTGAGCTCTCGATTCCATACAAACACTAAGATTCTGTATATTATCGCTGAAATATTCTTGCGATTAATATAAACCAAAGAATTTTAAACTAATTATTTTGTTAATAAAATTCTGTGAATAACTTTCAAACACAACTATTGACAAACTTTTTTATAAAAACTTTTATTTCATACGTATGGCAAACGTCAGTGACTTTTGTCTAAAAAGTAATTGATTTGTGTTTCACAAATAGAGGACTACTACAGGACTACCAGTGCTTCTACAACTCAAATGGTTTGTTTCATTGATGAAAATTTCAAATATAACTGGTCTTCAAATACGACTGTAGGCGTGGCCTTACAAATGTGTCTATACTTATATATAATTATATAAAAAGTACATTTAATTTATTTGCCTAATTATATCATATTTGCTTTATTAATAATTAAACACGAAATGCATTTTTTATATTAATAAATAATTAATTTACAAATAAATTGTTTACTTAATAAACATTATTGAACTTAACTTTTTCTTGGAAATTTACCTTTTTATATAAATATACATTATTGCAAATAATAACAATTATATTAATGTGATTTTATGTGATTATATTATTATTGTTTATAATTTAATTATAGTTTAGTGTAAATTATTGACGTAAATAAATATTACGTTTACTTATTAAGAATCAATTAATTTTCTGTTTTTGATTATAGTTGTTTTTTATAATATATGGTATTTAATTAACTTACAATTACTTATTAAATTAATTTATTTGTAAATATTATGTAATATTTCATATTTTTTTATGAAATTCCAATGATTTAGTCAAATATTGAATGTATCACATGTTAAAAACATTGTGTAAATAATAATAATAATAATAGTAATCAAACAACAAATTGACTTATTTTTCCACAAATAAATTGGGAATATTTTAGAAACTTCTTTATCTTATCTTTAGATATAAATATGTTAACAACTTTAGATTAAATTTTATAAATTTATTGATAACTCAAGATATAAATAAAATAATTTTTTTATACAATAAATATTAGATTAAATTTTTAATAAAAAAGAAAGTAATTTTTATCATACATTTGTATTAAAATAAATACTGTATAAAAACTAATAACTGAATATTTATAATTAATAATTAAATATTATAAAAACTTAAATATTAAAAGTGATTATTTCTTTACACGGAAAGCTTGATATCGAGTTTTTATCACTTTCTGTATCACTTAATGGCATTATATTGGTTTTATAAACTATCACTTTAATGCTGATGAATGAGATGACACTAAGAGATGTCAGTCCCATGAGATAAAAGAGCAAAACGGCGGGATTGGTGTCAAGAAACGGCCCTTCAATGAACTGACTGCTGATTTCTAGTAAACCCAAAAGTGAGACATAATAAGTACCGATTCTATCGGTAATCTCGAAATAGGTTTCAATGTATGAGAAGGTTGCCGACCAGAACACGGATATACCGACACCAAACAACACATTTCCCGTCCACATAACTATAGGACTATCATTAGAAAACCATAATATAAAAAGACTACAAAAAACTAATATATAGTGCAAAATCATTATGTGATCCGGTTTGACGCGCATAGCTATATAGATGCTTATTAGTCTCATTACTGTATATGAGGCGGTGGCCACCGATAACATATCTGCCGTCTCATCGCCTAAAGTAATACAATTAATAAAAAATACAATTAATTTACAGTTTTAAGTGTTAATAACTTTTAAGACATACCAGTCTTGTCGGTGTAATATCTGAAAAAAGTTGGCGAATAGTCAAGAAAAGCTGTCTCTGCCACCACTATTGTGGCAAAACATATGGCACCGAAACCTAACATCAGTCGCTCCGGTAGTTTTGAGTGAATGGGTTTTATAGGATTATTATTATTCAATTGAAATGTAGAAAAATTTTGTCTTTTTGGTAAAGTATGATATCTAACAGATGCTGGTCTTCGCTTTTTAAAAATCATTTCATTTATATTATTGTTATTATTAGTATTAGTATTCAAATTATTAATTGAAAGTCTGTTATCTTTGCTATTAATTGTTTTGAATGAATGCATTGAAACGACACCCGAATCGTTATCACGCGCTTCACCAATAGATATGGTATTTCTTCGACGAGAGGTTTGTTCATATGATTTGATGTCATTGTTAATGATATCTTCTTCATCTTCTTCAGTGATAGGAATGTATTTGCGAAAGAAATACATAAACAACAGAAGAATTGCTCCAACTATCTGTAGGGATCCGCTGATGACAAACGGTAGCAACAGTTTGGCGCTATAGTCAATGGTCTCATTTGCAGGTATTGTATAATCAATGCAATTATCGTCACCTTATTTTATAATAATCATAAAATATAGTTAACTTTGATGTTTAGACAAATATAATTGTATTAATATTTCACTTTATTAAACGCTTTGTAATTATTGATTAAATACCTTCAAGAAAATGTTTAATAATAAGTGGTCCGACAGTAATACCGATACCGTAAGTGAACTCAGATAACTGTAGTACAGATCCGCTTTCATCCCACATCTCAATTAACCAAACAGTCTGAACGACATCCAAAACACCGGAACCAATACCACTGACAAATCCAAACAAATACATAACACCAAAATTGGGACTTAAAGGTAACAATGCCGTAACCAATCCATATAACAATAGGCATATCGTTAATGTTAGCTGTCTATTGATATATTTAAATAGAAAGCCCACTAAAAAATGAGTAAAAAATCCAAATTATTTATTCAGTTACTAATACTAATACTTTTTAAAAAAGATATTTACAAAATGATCCAGATAAGGTCCCAAATGAATATAATGAAAAAAAATGTGTGATAATCAATGGAGTGGTATTTACAATACAGGTAAAGTCCATTAAAGCAGGAGATATCACTGTTATAACGATACCCTATTATGTTGTAAATAAATTATCATTAATTTAATTATGATTAACTTTTTAAATGCTGTATTAATTATATTATATTCAAATTAATCCATTTAATCTTATAAACGTTCATTTGGTATCTTAATAAAGTACATGTGATATATCAACTAATTTATGAGAGTTGTTAACAAATTATTACCAAACAATTTATAGTTTATATGAAATAATTATTTTGCTTATATTTTATCAAGAAATATTGTATCAATATCTTTATATTTGATTTAAATATGATTAATAGAAATAAGATTTATATGTTTTTATATTATTTTTTTATTTATTAACATTGAGTACAATTATGATTAGATGTACCTTTTAATTGTAAATTATATAAATACTAATTAAACCAAATATTTACAATTGATTGTCAATGTCACCAAACAATTGTTACGTGATATATAGTATATTTTGATTAAATTGTTAATTAAATAAATTTTATTATTTTTATTAGTAAATTTTCTATATTGAAAACTACAAATAAACAAAAAAGCTCAAAATAAAAAAATTTAAAAAATCAGATTTAAATGATATATAAAATCTGTAAATTTTTCTGGAATTTTGTCAGAAAACAGTAAATTACAAAATTTTTATAAGAAATATTTTTAAAATAACTTTAATTGTATTTTTATATAAATAATAAAATTTTGCTATTATGGCTATAATATAAACACTCTGATTTTATTTAAAAAGTAATGTTTTGAAAAGTAATGAAAACTATTTTGGTAAATAATGGGAATTTATTGTAAAATATGAAGTATAACTCATACCTATTATACAATATATTTTATTAAATGTCATATAATTTTGTTATTTTGTAATTTTGATAAAGTATTTCGGACTTATAAACAGTATTAAAGTTATTAGTGCTAAATTAGTACAATACTTATGATTAGATGATCAAGTTCATTTCTAAAACAATTACAAAGGTTACCTAAACATTGTAAAGTAATTATGTTTGTATGTTTTAATAATAATCTTTTAATTAATTAATTTACTAATAAGTGATTTTATCATTTAAGTACAAATATAGTACAGTGTACTACTAATCAATTATTATTATTATTATTCATATTAAATTATATATGAAAATAATTCAATTAAAATTTTATTTATGAGTATATTATTAAATATTTTCTGACAAATGAACTAATTAATATATTTTAGGCATTTAATTTTTTTTAAAAATTGAATCACCTAGATAATGTAAAATTAACAAACTATAAGAATTAAAATTAAATTTTTGCAATTTTTGAAAAAATATTTTATACCTATTAGTTTAAATAATCTAATAATTAATATCCATAATGAAAATAGTTTATATATCGTACAATTTAGTTACAAAAATATAAACATTTAATTAATTTTAAAAAGAGTTAGTACATAAAAACTTAAATATATGATAAATTTTCCAAAAAACTTACGTAAGTTAGATTTGCATAACATAAGAGAAACGTATAGAAATATTTGTCAAATTTATTCATTTCTTTTATCGACGATTTACTAGAGATTTCATATTCAGATATTGTCTTTTTGTCAATACTTTTGTTAAGATATAAATCGTTAACATTTAACTCAAAACTTTGCACAAGTTTTAAACTTTTTTCGTTATTATCACTCATTTTGTCACTATTGGTATTATTCTTATTATTCATATTTATAAAATTATTTTTTTTATTTAGTTTCAATAATAATATAATTTAAGAAAATTTATTATTGTATATAATTTTTTTTGAATAAAAATTTAATGTAACTCAATTTTATAATAGTTTTATTCATTATGATAAAACAAAAATAATTTAATATATAATTTAGAAAAATATCAAAACAAATTTTTAGCATCTGTAACAAAATTTTACAATTTTTAGCTTTATATTTATACTTAAAAATGTGAGTAAATTTATATACTGTAGAATGGTATGATGTGATTAAGCAATGATTGTTTTATATTATTTAATTTTATTAATTAATAATTTATCAGAAAAGTATTATATTTTGTGATAATATTAAATATTATTAAATATATCTATCATAACAACTATCACAATAAGTTGTAATTGTTCTCAAGCGTTAAACAAATAATTTTTTAGAAATTTCAAAGAAATATGAGTACAAACAGTAATTTTTTTTAATACAAACATTATATTTATATTTTTTTAGTATAATCATTATCCATCAATTTTTTCACATAGTATTATACACATTATATAAATGTTGATTACTGTTTATATTAAAAGATTATTAATAAAATTATATTTAAAGAAACTTTCTTGTGATAAATGCTACTAATTTATTAACAAATATTATTTTAATAATAAAGTGATTTTAAGTGAACTTAATTAGCGAGAAATCAGTTAATTGATAAAATAACAATATGACKATTATAAATGACTTTAAAAAAATAAAATATACATTTTTAAATATTATTAGATTTTATTATCATAAAAAAATTTAATTGAATCAAATGTTTGTATTTTTATTATTTAAAATTCACTGCTATTTTTAACATAGTATGATGTAATTAAATTTAAATTGATGATTATTTTATTAGTATTATTAATATACAAAAGATTTAGTATTTTTATTAAAACATTATTTTAAAATGTAATACATGATAATAAAATTTAAATTAAGTAAAAAAAATTTAATTACTTACAAATGTAAGCAATCTTTTCTTTAATGTCTTGTTTAGATTATAATCTTAATTATAATTCTTAATAATTTTTTGTAATTTAACAAAAGTTTTTTAATATGAAAACTAGTTTAGTTTTATTTTTTTAAATCAGTAAAATTACAAAACTTTTTAAAAATATACTTTAAATGCGGTATTTCCTGAAAAACAGAAAAATTAATGTAAAAAGCTTTGATACACATATATTATTGCAAATATTACATAAAAATTAAATTATTTGCAAATTATATTAACAATTTTTTTAATATATTGATATTTATTGTAAATAATATAAATATTAATAACTAACTAATTTTAAATATTAGTAATAATTTTTAAAGTATATCTTGAATTAAATAATCTTTGTTTTTGTTTTTAAATTGTATTTTACTTTCAGAGAAAAATCTTAAGCTAATCAAAATATATTGTAAAATACAATATAATTATATAAAATTACACTTAAGTTATTAGAAATAGTATATAAAGAGAATAATATTTATAGTATAGGTTGCAAATAAAGGTTAATAAATTAACAAATAATTATTTTTTTTGTGATAAAATTAATGAAATTCTTTTTAAAAAATAAATTTCTTAATAATTATTATTACATTAGTATTTTATATTAATTATAATCATATTGTTTACATATTCATTGTTTGTAACTATAGATGTTAGTCTTAGTGATAGGTTTTCACAAATCTATGTTTACTTAAAAGATTATAATGAAATAAAATAATGAATACACAAAATTTGAAAAAATAAAATTTCAAATATATACATATATTTGTACAGTATATACAAGATATTACATATTAATTGTAAACCATATAACAAAATGTAAATTAAATATCCACGAACTCCTAAAAGGAGATCGTATATGGATTCTATAAGTCGGTCTGTCGGTCTGTCTGTCCCACGAGGACATAGGATCGAATCCACACTCTGCTACACATTTTTTTTTGAATTTTTTTCTTTCTTAAGTTAAGGAGTTCGTATGGAAATGCTTTTGAAGCATTCTCAACTGGTTTAATATTATATTTATTGTAGAAATAATTTTTTTAATAAATACAAATAAAACAACTTAATGTAAATCTATTAGTTATTCAAATCGAACTATAAATTATATTTTCAATATTAAACAATATATTTAGTTTACTTAATATAAATATACAAATATAAAAGTTTAATACATTTTTTTAATTCTAATATTTATGTAAAACTAATAATTTTTATGAATTATTTATTTAAGTTAATATTTAAATTTAGTTATAATGTGTAATTCAATTAAAAATAGTTTAGTTTTAATGTTTTACATATATTTACATTTTTTATTTACACATAATTTATAATAATTAATTTTAATTATATTTTTGCTAAATGCTTAAATCAATAATAAGTAAAAAAAAGTTGTAAACAATTTTTGTGTTGTTTTTTAAAATGCAATGAAAGACATACTTTCGTTTTAATGCCATTTGGAGTCACTATTACTGCTTATTCTATCAAAACTTGCGAAACAATAATTCAGTTATTTATAATTGAAATTTTTAAAAATATAATATATTATTATTATTATTACATTAGCTCATAGATTATTTCTAATTACATCCTATTTGAGTTATCAAATAATATTATCGTTATTTACATTATTAAAGTTATAAAGAAAATAAAATATCTGTAAAAATAAATTAATTTTTATTAAAAATCTATTTATTATTATGAATTATAATAATATTGATATTACAATTTGATTTAAGTTTTTATAATTTGTATTTTAAATTGTTGTTACATTTTGATCAAATTTACATAATTTATTAGAGCTATTATTTTTAGTAATGTTGGTTTCATGAGTTGGTTGTATATTACTTTTATAGACAATTATTTTAATTACTATAAATAATATACAACTGATGACAGCCATTGAAGAGCAATAGTAAAGCAGGACTTGAGGTTTGTTTTCAAGAAAGGGTCCCTCAATGAATTGGGTACCGATTTCTAGTAAACCCAATAATGAGACATAGATTGTACCGATTCTGTCGGTTATTTCAATGTAGGTCTCGATGTATGAGAAGGTTGCCGACCAAAAGGTAGCGATACCAACACCTGTCAAATCATATCATTATTATTATTAATAAATACTTTTTCATATTTTATTTAACACTTAGTGGTCTATATAATGATAATTTATTTTCTATTAATAATATTAATACTATAATAATATTATTGTACAGCAAAACTATTCTACTTTATATTATTGATGTTTATTTCTAATTTAGATTTTTATAGTATGTTTGATAATTATTACAAATTTTTGTTTATTTTGTAATATAGTATTATATAATATGCATACAATGTTACAACTATACTACTGTAGATTAAAAAATAAGATACCATATATCAATGCTAGGATTAATTAAATATCCACAATTGACATAAAGTATATTAAAATTGATATTGTTGAATAACCGGATCATCAAATATATAATGTATTAATTGATAAACCTAAAGTTAAGTTCATTTATACACATGTTTTATTGTTAATTGTTTTCAAACGATTAACTACAAAATGTTATATTTTGAATTAAGTGTTAATGAGATTTGAAAAAAATGTTTATGACTTTTACCGAATAATATGTTTCCAAACCACATAACTATAACGTTTTGATTTGAAAAGTATAGGATTGCTATACTTATAAATAAAATCACGTAATGAACGCATAATATATAATCGGGTCTCACTTTTATGGCCACATATATGCTGACAGCACGGGTCAGAGTATATGAGGCTGTCATCACTGATAATAATATTGCCGTTTCATATCCTATTGGGATAAAAGGTATTATCGCAATGAATTTAAAACATGTATTGATTATTAGTTATGATAAACATTATATATTATTAATTTATACATTATATATTATTAATTTTAATAAAATTGATTTAACAATATCTAACATTAGTTATCTATTTATAATTATTTATGACTAAAAAGAATATATTTAATAATATATAATTTATTATAGGATTTAATAGCAATGTATGTATTATACTGTAGTAAAAAAATCTTATTTTGTATTCAATATAAAACTATAATATTTTTAAATAATACTATAAGAAAAAACAAAATAAAAATATTTTCATTTTTTATAACTAAATTATATGAAAGAAAATAATATTTGGTTATATTGTATAAAACATAATTATTTTAAAATATTATTAATAAGTATAAGATATTATATATAATTAATAAATAAAACCAACCTGGTATATTTGCATAAATTCTAAAAAATGTTGGGGAAAAGTCAATAAAGGCGGCCTCGCATACAATTATTGTGGCAAAACATATGGCACCCAAACCTATGATTAGATTTCGAGGAAGTTTGGATTGATTTGGGTATAAACTATCAATTACTTGAAACGATGAAAATCGTCTTTTCCGGGACACAGAGTGAATACATTTTGAATCCTTGTCCTCATTTGGATTAAAACCTGTGACTTGTATTGAAAATCTGGGCTCTTTATTATGCTTTACTCGCATCGATCCGGTTCTCAATTCACTGACTCTGTCTTCAATGATCTGAACAGTATATCTCCGATGATATATRCGTTCAATTGGTTTCAACACTTCTTCGATTTCGTGTTCAATCATTTGAATTTCTTCCGATCGATTCGTAGGAATATATTTACGAAATAAATACATTAATAACAAGAGAAACGCCGCAAATATTTGAAGGCATCCGCTGGTTATAAATGGAGGTAACAGTGGTTTACTATAATTTATGGAGTCTTTTATATTTTGATCCAAACATTTTTTATTTCCTGTTTTTTAAATAAATCTTTTATTATTAAATAATAACATATGAATCGTCTACCGGAGATGAATGGCTCAACAATAAGTGGTCCAACAGTGATACCCAATCCATAAGCAAACTCTGATAACTGCAATATTGATCCACTTTTTGTGTCCCACATCTCAATCAACCAAACGGTTTGGACAATATCTAAAACACCGGCACCAATGCCACCGATTAGTCCAAACAAATACATTACCGGAAAGTTAGGGCTTATGGGCAATAAAGCAGTTACCAAACCAAACAATGTTAACGCAAGTATTAAAGTTAATTGTCGATTGATATACTTAAATAAAAAGCCAACTAATAAACAATTAAAAAATAACAAAAAATATATAAATTTTGAAATTATTTAATTAATTTGTTTATAATTTTTATTATAAATAAATATTTACACAAAGATCCGACTGTAGTCCCGATTGCATATAATGTATAATAATGTGTTACAATTTCAGCCTCTTGTTGTATAATACATGTAAAGTCCAGTAATGCCGGCGACATAATTGTCAGCGATATTCCCTTATATTTTGTATAAAATTATTTTAAAAATTAAACTAATTAATAATTAAGTAATTATGATTTTTGTAAAACTTACATAGGTCATATTAGCAAAGCATAGTAAAAATGTATAAAAATATTTATCAAATTTTGTTAAAATTGGATCAAAATCAGTGATATCACTGACAGTTTCAGTAGTTTCAGAGCACTCGGATATGTGCCGCATAACTGTCTTTTTGTTGACTTCTTTATTATTATTATTATTATTATTACAATCATTTTGTTGTTTTTTATAAACTGCTAGTGAGTCTTGCATTGATAAAAACTTTTTATCATAAATCTCATCATTAGAATCGTCCATTTTTTGTGTATAAATTATTTATTGTCAAAATATCAATAATAATAAATAAAATTAAAACAATATTTAATAAATCTTTAAAATAATTTTCTTATTTGTAAGTACCGTATATATCTATAATTTATACATTTGTGTATTTATATTTTCATATAAGGCAATAAGTTTAAGGAAAAAAATGTTTTTACTTTTAAAAAAAAGTTATGTTCAAATCAATGTTTCATTAATTAATATTATAACGATTTTTGAAGTATTTTTATTAACGCCACAAATATTTGGAGATATATTTACACTAAAGTATTAAGTGATTTAAAACAAATCTTTTCAATGTTTTAATCAATTTTTTAATATCATAATAAAAAATAAAATAATTATTTGTTTATTTTTTTACACTAACAATACATAATTATTAACAAATGTTTTTATGTTTAATATAACAAAATGTTGTAATTTATTAATTTCATATGCAATTAAAAAGTTTTAAAAATTAAAAATGTTAATTTATTGTTAATATAAATATAATAAGTTATTACATAAATTAAAATTTTATAAAATAATAAAATTCCTTAAGTTAATCAATAATAATAACATTTGTCATCAAAAATTTTTGTGCAAATAATTAAGGGTTTATTAATAATAATGATTATCATTTAAAATAACTTATTATTAATACATTCATATGTAACCATAAGATTTACCAAAACATTGGTAATGTGCTGTAATTTTAACAAATATATCATAATATCCTTCAATAAAATACATATTTATATTTCACAACAATAGTCATAAAACTTTTAAAAAAGTATATCTAAATATTTATTAACATTTTTTCATTTAAAGCTAGAATTCTTGACTTTGATCTGTTAGTTGACGAACACTGGTATCTAAAGTAGAGGGTGTCGTAAATACTCTCAATATTAGTCTCAAAGTAAGCGCTATTTCATCGATTAGACGACGGATTAAAACAGAGATATTTGAAATAATCTTTTGTTTTAATCCAATTAAATTCATAAGCGATTTGCTGTCAAACAAACCCGTATTTATGACATTCACGTCATTCATATTTTTATTTGCCGTCACTTTGCCGTCGGTTTGTCTTCCGTTGCGTATTAATGGTCGTTGTTGTCTGTCGTCTAACAAATCAAACATTGATTGTTGAGGTAATTGAGATATCGTCTGATGAAATGGTTTTTGTTGTGAAGTCATGGGTCGGTCATAATTTGGATGTGCAGTCGACTCATGTCTCATAAGTTTTGGTAATTCACGTAATAATAACTTTTTTGCCCGAATTAATGTCGAAAATTCATTTAATGTAAATACAGTTTCATTAAATGGTATGAAATGTATTATAATAAGTAAAATACTTGAAACTAATATTGAATATTTTGAAAACATTTTTATGACAAAAAATAAAAAATAATATAAAAAATATTATTAAAAACTCACTATTTATAAGAATATTATAAGTATTTTTCTAAAATTGCGTCCTATATTTGTATAAATTAAAAGAAATTTACATACAGTTAAACCTCGTAAATTTCTTTGAATAAAAAATAAAATGTTTATTCTATTAATTTATGCCAACTCTAATTTAATTATTATATTATTATAAATTTAATTAATTATTATATAACTATTTTATATAATTAATTATTATATAACTATTTTATATAATTAATTATTAAAAATTATATTATTGTATTTTATAATATTATATTATCTGTAATTTTGATTTATTGTATATTTGACACATTAACGATATATTAAATTATATTATAATATTTTATATAAAACTATTAAAAATATTTGAAAAAATATATTTTTTAAAAACTATTGATACAAAAGACCGGATGTGTTGTAATATAATAATAACATATAAATGTCTTAAGATTTAAATCATTAAAAATTGAGATTATAATAAACTTTACAAATAACAAAATATTACACATTTGATTTCAAAATTATTTTTATATTTTAATAATAAAGATTTCTTTTGTTATTTACAAATATTATATTATTATTATTATTATATTAAATGATAGTTTAATAAATATCATTTAAATTCTAACGTTATATTAATTTAAAAAACTTTGAGTGATATGACAGTTAAAGGTCACAAAATACCCAATCGTTGTTATATTGTATTGCAATATATAAAAATTTTTGACAGATTTTTAACAATTTATTTATAACATAAATTTATGAATATTATGACTTTATTAACAAATAACTTTATTAATTTTATTATATAGTAATTATATTATTTTACTTTAATGTTTATATAATTTATAATTAATAAAAATACTATGCACTTAATCAATGACAAATTAATAATTTTTAAATGTTTTATAGATTTATTTTTATTTATTAATTAATCAATTGTATAATAATAATTCTTTGATCAATTGCTATTAATTTTATTTTTAAAATCTCAATATTATAATAAATATACAAAAAATTTTATTATCATTAAAAAGTTATTAATAATAAAAACAAATATTCTGTATATTTTGTAAGATTGTGTTATATATTATAATTTTAAATATATTATAGAAATTTATTAATCGAGTTCTTCAAGTATTTTAATAAACGGAACAATCGGTGATTTCGGTAAAACCTTAAGTTTTGAGACTCCGGTTTGTGATATGATTTTGTCGCACTTGTCGTTGTCTTCGTTATATTCAGAGCACAATAGCTTAAGTGTGTCCAAAGCGAAGGCATTTAATAGCTTTTCGTGACCGTCGATGGCTTTACTATTACATTGATTAGGTCGAGACTCATATGATTTTTGAGAGCATGTTTTCAATACATAATAATTGCTAACATTGATTAAAAAATTGTATTATTATTATTGAATAGCTAGTAATAACATTTTAATTGATAACATTTACCAACAAATTAATGGTATTTTCAATTTATTATTAGTATTATATGAAATACTATCAACAGCTTTAATAAGATTTTTCCAGCATTTGATGGTATCGTTTTTAGCAGTATTACCACAATTACCAATATTCAGAAACTCATTTGTCCTCTGATTTGACTTACAAATACCAGTGCTATGTTTAGCCACCGAATACATCATTAGTCCCAACACTTGTTTAGACAAACCTTTCTTACATTTAATTCCGTATTCTTTAATAAATTTTTGATACTTTTCGTTATCACTATAATATAAATCAAACATTAAAAATATATATTAAATTATTATTTAAATGATACGAAACCTGCAAAACTTTTTCATATCTTTTTTGACGGTCGGGTATTGTCTATCGGGAGCTCCAAATAGATATAGATTTTGTATTACTTCATCCAATTGTTTCTCATTATTCTTATTGCAGTTCAGTTTAATATCAGAGCTAACAATAAACTGTAAGCCAAGCAAAACAGAGATTAATATAATAATCAATTTCATGTTTGTTGTATTCAAACAAATTATTAAGTTTTCACATATTTATATACCATTTAATTGACAAAAATATTATATAATTTCTATTAAGGTATTTCCCGTAAATACAATATACTTGTTTATAATTGATTTATTGACACTTTATGTAAATCAAATACAACAATTGAAATAGTTGTAATTTTCCATAACAAGTAATAATTATTATATTCATAATTTCATCAGATTATCATTATGTAATATTAAATCTCAATTGAAATAAATATATATATATAATTTAAATATAAATAAAAAAATTTAAACATGAATAAAAAAATTAAATATAAATAAAAAATTTAAATATGAATAAAAATAAATTTTATATAAAATATTATCCATTTAGCAAATAAATATCTATAATCATATCATTAAATTGTAATTATAAGAAATATATAATTAAAGAAATAAAAAATATATTAAAATCAGGGTTGCGATAAGTTTTCGATTTCAATGGGTATAGGGAGGGGTAAAATGATTCATATCCAGTATATTTAACGGCACCAGATTGTCGGACTGTGTTTATTAATCCCAATCCCGTTTCATTATAATCCATATTTAATTTAACTAATAAAGTGTTTGATATTCACTGTATGTATTGTTTTGTTAGTGTGTTTGTGCCGCTTATTGTTGTTCAAGTATTCCCCCCTCCCTGATAACTAAGCTATTAACCCCTGATAAACGGCAATTACTCTCCCGCTGATCAATTGGTGGCCTCTGGAGATCCGTTACAGTTTTAACATAAAGTCAATAAATAACATAAAACAAAGTTTTCTTAACCAAAAATAAATTTCTTTAAATATGTTTTGTATTAGTTTATTAATAATTACAGGTATAATAAATATAATTAATTTTTAGAAAAAAATAATAGTCTAAAATAAAGTTTGTACTATAGTCTAAAAAACTATTGTTTGTATTAATGTTAAAATTAATTTTTAAAATATTTATATTTAATTAATTATAAAAATCACAATTTTATTATCATGGTCATGTTTCGTCAAAATTTATATTTGCAATAAACAAATCAATAACTAATGTTTTGATAAATTAATCAATTTTAGTCCAATTTTGGATTAATAAATATAATTTTCTGAAAATTGAATAACCCTTCCGATGGAACTATTTGTCAATTGAGTGTTAACTACTGTACCTAATGTTAAAACCAGTCAATTTACACTGGGATTCAAAATATAGGAAATACGATCATATTTTTTACTGTAATTTATTTATTGTTAAAAACAGTGTCTAATTGTATTTGAATGAATCGAAAGCAGTACTTTCAAAATACAGTACTTTATTCTTTAATATACTTTTTAATATTGTATATGTAATAAATGAATAAATTAATTATATTTATAAAAAATAACATCAATTTTTATTGAAATTAAGTCATTCAGGCTTTATTTATACAATCTGCTTAATACAGGTATAATATAATGTGTTTTTATATTTAATATTTAAATCATTGTTAAAAATTATAAATTATATAATACTGTAATTACTAATTACTTATATAAAGAATATCTAAATTATGAGTTATACAGTAGTTCTGTTAATTTAAACTTCAAATTTCTATAAATTTTACTCAAAATTGTTAATAAAATATATTTTATTCAAGAAATTATTTACTAAATATTATTAAAATGTAACAAAATATTAGTTTAAAAAATTCATTAATGATTAGTAAATTATTTTCTTTAAATGTCACTAAAAATTGTTAAAATACTTTAGGAAATTATTTTCTATAAGTATTCCTTAAAATTTAAGAAATTTTTATAGAAAATATTTTGCGATTTTTATTAAAATTTTCTGCAAAATTTGTCTGTTGTGTAATAATATTAATTTTGTTTAAATTACTTTTTTATTACATAAAATAATACATACAGAATACATGTATTACATAATAAATTATGTTATAAAATAAGTAAATATATGTTAATTATTAATTAGTATATAATAAGAAATTTGAATGTTATTTTTTGATACACTAATAAAAACATTATACTGTATTTACTGTATCAATACATTTTTTATTTAAAACAATAAAAATAATTTTTCAACTAAAATATACAGTAGACAGACATAATTTTTAATTTAATTGATCAGTAAATTTATTGAAAATATTGTAATATCAACCATTGTATAATATAAATACATTGTATAATATAAAAGAAAACTATTCAAAATTTTTAAATAAAATCTCAACAAATGTTTCATTTCGTTTAAAAAACAATATTTACATTTAAAGTCCTTTCGATATCATTTGATTAAAAAGTTTTTATCTATATTTAAAATAATTAATTTCAAATTCATTAAATTTAATTAATGTTTGCTAAAAACCAATTGTTTATAAATTAAAAAAATTAACACATTCTGTATAACTATTTTTTTGGACTAAATCTTTACGCTTTAATTCATGTAAATCACTCTTCAAATGATTTTCAACAGCACGTCGTCCATCCCCTGCAAAGTCCACATTCAACGACATACCACAGATCTGGCACAGGTATGCATTTATACCGATGCCATCCACAAGTCTAATGCCTTCATTGATGATATGTATTTTGAAATCATTGGGAAACTCTTTAAGCAGTACTTTATTTCGGGCTAAACTAACTTCAATGTCATCAATGCGTTCGCTATCAACACACAACTGACTGTTTAATTGAATATTTTTGGACCACTTTTCAGATGATTTGCAGTTTTGATGAGATGTGCTCTCAATATGTATTAACATTTCTTTTTCGGTCGAACGATACGTTTCGCAAAAAAGGCAAAAATATTTTAGTTTTCTTCGCCGAGATTTCTTACGAACGATTCCTTCATTAACTAAAAGCCTCGATGTTTGGCAAACATTTGGTTTTAAACTATTGTCTAACAATAGATTTTGTACATAATTTCCGCTTAAATTAAGACTAATATCACTTTTAAGCGGTTTTACATCATTTGTCAGATTCGACTCTTGTGTGCAATCTATTGAAATTGATGATTCATTACTTGAAACCAAATGTGGTGATGTCTTCAAGTGCTCCATCACCAGTTGTACTGAAGATAAAGACAGACCATTGCATTGAATACAAACAAAATTATTGCTACCGAACCCATCCTTCAGACGAATCCCATTTGAATACATCATTTCCTTAGTTTTTCTGTTAATTTGAGACAATTGTCTTTTTCGGGCCAAAATAACTTCAATGTCCGAACATTTGCCGATATCTAATGCCAAGAGTGAGTCAATATCTGATAATTTTTGTTCGTATTTCGCAGATTTGTGTTCCAGTGTTTGGATGTGCTCTTCGGCTTGTGTTCGGTCAGTAAACCGTTTTCCACAACAACACAAACATTTATATAATTCTTTGCGTTTGTTTAGTTTGCGAACCACACCTTCATTACGAAGAACCAGCAAAGCCTGACATAAGTCTGTACTCATACCTCCAGTCGCCGACACTTTAAGTTCTTTAATAACCGAAGACTTCATTGAAAACAAATTGTGTTTTTGTTTTTCGTGTTCATTTCGTTTTGATTTTCGTTTGTTTTTTCTATTTTTCTTCTTATTCAAGATATTAATGGTTTGAAATACATTTGATTTCAATGAAATCGTATCTTTTGATTTAGATTTACTTCGTTTTGATTTTTTCATCTTTTTTCTAATTTTTCTTTTCATATCATTTACCGAAAGGTTAGCCATTGAAGACAAATCGGTAATTGTTTCATCGCTTTTATCATCAATTTTCTGACAAATACTTAACTTGTTCTGTAAGTCTTTGCTAAGACTGTCAGCTGATAGCGGGGAACCACTGATTGATGGAGACATTTGTTGTTGTTGTTGCTGATGTTGTTGTTGACTCTTTTCAATAGATAATTGTGAAAACAGATTGAAAAAAGGTTGTCTTGAATTGAAATCCAATTCTGTATCAAATTCTTGCTTCAGAAATGACGAATTAGAGTCAATCAGAAGTGAGTTATTGTTCTCTTTTTTAATCCTTTTAAACAATGGACTTAATTCTTGTGGACTACGACTCAAATCTTCACTGAGACGTCTTGGCGTTAATGAAAGTGACAGTGAAGACAATGATGTGGTCACAGATTGACTACAAGTGGTCTCTTTCGGTGAATATGTGTTTTGGATATTTAGAGGTCTCTCGTCTTGTGATCGACGGATTGGCGTCGATATCGGCGGACGATTACACTTGTCTTGAGATGGACTCAATGATAGCCTAAACATCTTTATTGTTATTTACAGTTTGTGTCATCAAATCATATCAAATACCGATAAACACTCATTAAATATGTCATTAAATACTACTTTTTTAGACAACAATTGAAAACATAATTAATTAATCAATTATTTCAATGAAATGATTGCAAACAATGCTATAATTTGTGTCATTATATCATCAGATATAACAAATGCAAACAAATTATAAGACATAATCATAACTAATAAACCATTACTATTGCATATGTTATCTGATCCACACTTTCATTGCTATACCATTACTGACCACAAGTATGTCCAGTCAGTCAACAGTCGTATATCATAAATATTGGCCAAAGAGTGACCATTTGTTGTCTATATGTCTGTAATGTTGTTGTTGTTGTGATTATTATAGTATTGTTATATAGAGTGATGTGTTGTTGTCTTTGTTATTGTTGTCAATGCATTGCAAATGACTGACTGATTGACAGACGACAGAGCATTCAAACGTGTATATCATGTGATCATTCATTTCATACATTACGAGTCGTTAGCATTCATTCATTCATTCATTTCAATTGAAATTATAGTTTTGTATTAATAATCAAAGAGTTAAATAAATCATTTAATTTTATATTTCATTAGAAAATAATTGAAAATTTATTTTAATTTAAATATTGATTGACACCTACTGTATGTGTAAATTAAGTATTTATCACATTTGTGTTACAACTTATAACACTAATTAGTCAATGGATAATACAATTTTCAAACTTTAATTGATTTCAAATCAGATTTTAATTGTATTGTAATTTATATTCAAAACTAACAATT
The DNA here is from genome assembly GCF_028296485.1 of Oppia nitens. Taxonomy (NCBI): domain Eukaryota; kingdom Metazoa; phylum Arthropoda; class Arachnida; order Sarcoptiformes; family Oppiidae; genus Oppia; species Oppia nitens. The sequence goes on along the minus strand of NW_026533203.1, from coordinate 879,224 downwards.
TATAAATATTTAAAATTAATAATATAGTGATTTTTAAAATTACTTAATTAAATAAAAAAATTATTTTTTATTTTTGTATACAATTTAAATTTAATGTTAATATTCTATATTATATAATAAAATCTATAATATTTTATATTATATAAATAAATACGATTTATAAATATATTTACAATGATTTTGTAAAAATAAAAAATATTTTCAATTAGTATATAAATATTGTACTATCACAATTTATATTTTTTTAGTATTAAATTATTAAATTACATACATTGTTTTAAATACAGTAATTAGTTATTTTGCAAATTGTACATAAATAAATAAATATATATATATATATATATATATTAAATACTAAGTAGAAATACTATCAAGTTAATTTTTAGTAATAAAATTAGCATGATAATTATAATAAAATATTATTTAAGCCAACTCTGCAACACTAATCAATAAATTTTTGCACAAATTATTATCCATTGTCTTAAATGACTTAGTTTTGCAAATTTCAAACAAATTATTATAAGCAAAAGCAACACAATATTTGTCAAAATCTATTAATTTATATCTAATTGCAGCCAAATATATATCACAAAATGTATTGACTGTTAGATTATTTTTAATTAATTGAACACATTTTTGTTTGAGTTCGTCCTCTAAATAACAATCGGCTAAATCCAAGAGATCGATGGCCTCGTCGACCGATATTTCAACCAAATCCGTGTAAATGTATTTAAGAAAAGCATAATAAACACTATAAGAATAGTCTTTAATAACAATCTCATTGGACTCGCTCTCTGACCACTTGGTATCGGTGCTGAACATGCGATCAAAGTATTGGCAGCAGATCTTTACGAACCACTTCTGTACATAAATCACTTTATTCTCGACTTTAAAACAAAGATCACTATTAAAGGGATCATTAAATGATTTGCTGAGACTTTCAATCACACGATTCCGTTCGCGACGTTTTGTGAAATTCATCGGTTTGTAAGTTATTTTACGTTTAGACATAACGGCAAAGATGTCGTGAATTGTCTTAAATGGTGTCTCACGAGGTGTGCTAATAGTGTCTTCATTAAGACATTCACCCCATACATAGCAAAACCCATTTTGAGTGACACCCGTAGATATGTTGCACCAGAACTCGGAGCCAATCTCAACAAACTTGTGTTGTGAACTGACCTTTACGGCCACATTTACCGATTCAGTATTACCGGTTCCCAGTTGTCCGCAATCGTTAAATCCAAAAGCATAAATATCACCAGTGATTGAAAGCAATAACGAGTGATATAATCCACAGACCATGTCTTTGATGGAAATTGACTTTAGGTCTACTTTAACCGGTTCATTGCGATGCAAGTTATTACCGATACCTAACTGACCAAACGCATTGTTACCCCAACCGTACACTTGACCAGATTCGGTGAGTGCGAGTGAATGAGCGCTACCACAACTGACATTACTAATTTTTTGTCCATCAAATCCGGGCACTTTTATCGGTACCATTTGATTGGCGTGCGTACCGTTACCAATCTGGCCATAATTATTACGGCCCCATGAAAACACCTCTCCCGATTGGGTCAAAACCTGTGAATAGTTAGCGCCACAACTTATACGGACAATACGTTTGCCGGTTAGTGTTGGATGAAAGCACTCAATATTAGTGCCGTTACCCAACTGTCCAAACGTGTTGTTACCCCACGAGTATAGATCTCCATTAGCTGTTAAAGCTAAGACATGTTTGTAACCATAAGCAATATCCATCACTTGTTTATGACACAACTCGTTAACCATTTGTGGTTCCGGTGTTTCCCGATTATGATCCAATCCCAGACACCCGTATCTATTGGTACCAAACGCCCAACACCTGTCATCTTCAGTGATCATCAGAACTTCATTACTTGTCTCACCAAATATTGAACACAACTTAATTTTATTAACCATTTGAGGCTTTAAACGGTGTAAAACACACCAATTGGTAACATTAGCCATCTTATCAAAAAAAAACTTTCAAAAATTATTTAACTGTAATTAAAGATAACTTTTCAAATCAACCACTGGTTAGTTGAGTAGTGAAGCAGACAAGTAGTTCTCTACGAATGCAATACTCTATTCAATAGTTGAAATACAAGTTAAAACATTACTTGAAGTTTATTATCACATATTATATGAAATTCATGATTTTTGAATGAACTTTCAAAACTTGATCACTATTTATATAACTTCTATTAATATACTGTACTCATCATAGACTGTATGTTTGACTCACTCTTAACTTTTGGTTTTTATTTCTGCTGACTCTTAAACTTCAAACAGGATTATAGAGATGTGTTTGTTTTGATACTATTTTTATTTACGAAAATTTCTTATATCCATTGAAATACTGAATCTAAAATTAAATAGACTCTTTCTTTTTTTTYTCTCTCTCTCTCTCTCTCTCTCTCTCTCTCTCTCTCTTTCTTTCTCTCACTCACTCACTCTCTCTCTCACACATGTTTTTTTTGCTGTTTTTTGCTGTTTTTTTAGAGTCTACAGCTGAGTAGACTCTATTTAATTTGAGCTAATTTTAGATAAAATTGACTACAATTGAGGAAATGTTATAAAAATAAAATCACAAGTGTTTCTGACCTTCATTTCAGTAAAAATATATATCAACTGTATATAAAATATTTACTGTATATATACTGAAAAGGAATTTAGATAAAGAAAATGAATTTATTATAAAAATTTTAGTTAATTAAATCAATATAATCTCTAATATTAATATATCAATAATTAAAAGTTAAAAGATATTTTTAAAAATGTTAACTTTTATACTGATATCCGATATTTACGGTAAGTAATGAATATTATTAGAAGAGTTGTGATGACGTCTATAAGGGATTACATCTAAATTATAGACTATTTTTGACAACACTTTTAAAACAATTCTTTATAAAAACATTTATTTAGTGCCAAAAGTTTATGTTAAATAAATTATATTAGTTTTAGTACTTTATTCTGTCAGAAGAATTGATTTTATTTATGAGATTATTGTTATTTAAAAGCGATTTATTTAAACAATTATTTAACTAAATTATATCGTGTCTAATAATTTTATCTCAAAAGATTAATTTTTGAATAATTTTTATTTGTGTTAATTCTAAATTTATAAAAATATTTAAATAGATTTGATAAAACTTTATTGTAATTATTACTTTACATTAGGATTATATTATAATATATATTATATATAATCATTATAATAATTATATTTTAAACTAACAGTTGTTATTTTCACAATAATTCGGGTCAATATACATACCAGTATTATATTAAATATTATATTTTCACTAAATAAAACTAAACCATTAAATTGTATTTTATTGACTTCACTCATAACATTGGGTGCAATGATCTTAAATTAGTGACACATAACCATTACATTACAACCCACACAATGGCAATACACTGACTGACTCGCCCTAACCTCCGATGACTTCTTACTGATCTCACATACGGACGCTAACGAACTTACTTGAACTCTCTCTCTCTCTCTCTCTCTCTCTCTCTCTCTCTCTCTCTCTCTCCACAAAAAATATTTGTATTTTATAAACTAATATAAAATTATAAAAATAACTATTTTAATTTTAAAGTTTATAAAAGCTTTTATTATATTCAATAAAACGTATTCTATATAAAATATGTTATAATTATTTTTTTAAATAATATTTTATCTAAAATACAATAAATTTATATAAAATATTTAAATTAATATTCAATCAATAAAATTTTGCAAATAATTTATAAGTCCAAATTTATCGGCAATTTAATATTATTTAACTATTAAATTGATTTAAGTGTTTCAAACGGAAAAATATTATAAATACATAAATATATATATTAAATACTTAATTTGTAAATTTGTTTAATTTATGATATATTAAAAATAATCGTATTTCTAACATTGCATTTACCAATCAATTAAGTTTATTCTAATGGTTTTATTATATTATTTTATGTTTTTAGACTATATATATATAAATGAAAATTAAGTTATAGCAGTAATATTGATTTATTTATATTGTACTCATATTTAACTTACATTTTAGTAAAATTTAAGCATAATATATCAATCATATAGTATAATATTATTATTTCATAGACAATTAAGCATAATGATTTTTACTTTATTTATAAAATTGTATATTATTTGATAATTTCATAGTCTAAAGATAGACTATAAATATGTATAATAATTGGATACTACTGTACTTAAGTTTATAGAATCTGTAAATTATTATTATTATTGACTATATATTAAAATTTTACTTAAATTATTTGTATAATATTTGAGTTAAATAATTCAACATAAATATTAATAAATTTACATTAAAAATATTTTCATTTACATATTGTATTTTTTATATAAATATATGATAAATTATTAATAATACAGTAATAATTATTTAATAAAAATATGTATTAAATATCATATACTGTAAGTTGTTACTGATATACTGTACTAATATGAAATGGGTATAAATTAAAAATACTTAAAAATTACTTTATTTTATAATAAAAAAATTATTAACTGTTATTTATATTAATAATTGAAACAAATTTGATGTTATTTATGATAAAACCCAAACATGTGTTAAATGTTATGCAATGCTTTTGTTGCACTATTTTTAAGTACTTATTTTAAGTGCAATTTTCCTGTCATAACATAGTATACTGTAATTAATTTCAATTGAATTGTTGTTTCTATAAAATATCACACATTTCTAACACTAGTTATATGACTAATAATATACTTTAATTTAATTGTATTTAATGTTTAATATAATTAAACTTTTAATTAATAATAGGATTTTGATTGCAAATAATAATAATCGACTAATTGTTAACTCATTGACTGTTTTGAGACCAAAAACCACTCAAATCTCTAGACTAGTGAAGACATTACTTCCGAAGCGATCCATTAAATCATTGCCAAAGATATCTTTGTTTGATTACAAGTGGTCGCAGAGTTTCAGCACAAGTGGTATACTTCAAGACCGCAGACAAGACATGCCTCCCATCAGTGAAGCGAAAGATCACAACTATGACTACGACCTGATTGTTATCGGCGGCGGTTCGGGTGGTTTGGCGGCCTCTAAGGAGGCGATAAAGTACGGCAAGAAAGTGGCGGTTATGGACTATGTTGTGCCCACACCTCTCGGCACTACTTGGGGTTAGTTTTTGACTGAAATAAACAAATTATTGGTTTATAAATGATTATTATTACCGATACTATAAAAATATTGTTATAAAAACTTTGATAATAGGTTTGGGCGGGACGTGTGTTAACGTCGGATGTATTCCCAAGAAACTGATGCATACGTCGGCACTTATAGGACAGACATTGAAAGACGCGATACATTACGGGTGGAAAGTACCGGAAAGTAGGACTCAATAGTAATTGTTATTTATTTTCAATTATATTTAATAAACATTTGAAATGATTTATAGATATACCGCACGACTGGAATCATATGAAAGATGAGGTCCAGAATTACATCCGATCTCTTAATTTTGGATATCGGGTACAACTGAGGGAACAATCGGTTAATTATATCAATTCTTACGCGTCGTTTGTTGATCCGCACAAAATTAAGGTTAATTTTAGTTATATTTAGGCTATTATTTATTGCATACTATTATGTCTTTTTTTGTAATACAATTAGTGCATCGATAAGAAAGGCAACGAATCTTTTCTAACGGCCGATAAGTTTATTATATCCACCGGAGAGAGACCTCGATATCCAACCGATTGTGTCGGCGCTAAGGAGTTTGGCATCACTTCTGATGATTTGTTTTCAATGCCATACAATCCGGGAAAGACCTTAGTTGTTGGCGCCTCTTATGTTGCCCTCGAATGCGCCGGTTTTTTACGTGGCATTGGTTTGGATGTCACGGTTATGGTATGTCTGCTCATAATTTAATAAATTGATTGCTAGATATTAACTATAATTAATTATTATTTTAAAGGTTCGATCGATTTTATTAAGAGGTTTTGATCAGGAAATGGCCGAAAAAGTGGGAGAATTCATGGCATTTGAAGGAATCAACTTTCTTCGCCCATGTATTCCAACAAAAATTGAACGGATAGAGGAGGGCTCACCCGGTAGACTACGAGTAACCGCAAATAGGACTGACACTAATGAAGAGATTGTTGAGGAATATAATACTGTATTGTTTGCAATCGGTCGCGACCCGTGTACTGACAAAATTGGTCTCGAAAATACTGGTATTGATTTCCACTCAATTTTATTTATTTTTAATAAATTATTTTTAATACAAAGGTGTTGTTAAAGAGAAAAATGGAAAAATCAAAACAGTCTCTGAAAAGACAAACATTGACCACATTTATGCCGTCGGAGATATTTTGTATGAAAAACTTGAGTTAACTCCAGTGGCCATTGAAGCGGGCGTTTTATTGGCTCGTCGCTTGTTTGCTAACAGTACAGTTGAGTGCGATTATCTGAACGTACCGACCACTGTATTCACACCACTTGAATATGGGTGCTGTGGTTATACTGAGGAACAGGCTGTTAAAGAGTTTGGTGAAGACAACATTGAAGTTTATCACCAAAAGTTTTGTCCTTTTGAGTGGCAAAATGCAAGAGTGCCTCAGTTTGAACATCGCAACCGAAACTCTTGTTTCGCCAAAATTATATGTTTGCGATCAGAAAATGTTAGTTTTCATTAAAGACATGTTTAAACTATGATTAAAAATTACTTAAATATTTGTTTGATCTATATTTAGGAACGTTTACTTGGATTTCATTATTTAGGACCAAATGCCGGTGAAGTGACTCAATTGATTGGATTGCCTCTTAAGATGAAAGCCACTAAAACTGATTTGGACGGTCTAATTGGTATTCACCCGACTTGTGCTGAAGTATATGTCTTCTAAATTCTTAGAATTATTTTATATTTTAAACATAAATTTTTTATTTTTAAACAGGTTTTTACATCAATGGATATCACCAAACGTAGTGGTATTGCACCGGACATGAAATCGTGTTGTGGTTGAGTTTACTATCAAACGAGAAATTTAATAATGAAAACTGCTGTTATATTTAAACTTTATTTTATTTCAATATATTATATTTTGCTCAATTTTTTTATAAATGGTGATGGATTTTATTTTAAGGGGTGTCCTCATAGTAAATGGTAAATTAAAATCTATTTACTATAAGGACACCCCTGTAAAAATATATAGTAATTTAGAATAAATTAATTAGGGTTATCACTATTAGGGTAATCACTATTAGGTTAAAATATCATATTTTCAAAGATACAGCAGTTATGAAATTTTATACAAACTATGAATGAGTTTTAAAATTAAATGAAGACATGATTTATAAATACTCTTTGATAGAGAATAAATTAAGTCAGATGTTATATAATTAAAACTCATTTTATTAAGATTATGCACTGGTATATGATTTTTCATTATTAATAAATGATTTTATTAATCAAATATAATTTAAGCAATAATATTTATTTAATACATTTTATTATTAAAATTCTTTAAAATTAATGAACTAATATTACAATATATAGTTAGTTAACAAACTATTGTTTTACGGTATTATTATTTATTTAAAAGCTCTGAATTTTGCCGAAGTTTTCATAAATCGTTTACAAAGATTTGGTTCAATTTCATCGAAAGCAGTAGTCATACAAACGTCATTCAAATTATTAGCCGCAAACTTCACGCAAAACGTTTCTAACTCTTGAGAGTTATACTTAACCGCTGAGGCATACAAAGTGATTGCATTTTGAACTGATATTTGATTTTTGATGATTTGCGCGCATTTCTCTTTGAGGTCGTCCTCACAGTAAGAGTTGGCCAAATCGTAGAGCTCGACGGCGTCGTCCAATCGGATTTCAACAGTATTAGTGTAAATGTATTTTATGAAAGAGTAAAACACGTTATACGAAAAAATATTAATTTCGATTTCGGACGTCTCGGCCTCTGACCAGTGCTCGGAAAACATGGACCGAAAGTGTTCGCAACGGATCCTTAGTATAGCTTTGTGAGCGTAAATGAATTTGTTGTTAATTTTGAATCTTTAGACAAAACAAAGCATTCACTAAATCTTTAAAAAAATATTGACATTTGATGGCATACCTGAAATCACTTGACTCTATTTCATTGAATGCTTTTCTCATACAATCGACCAGCGGGTTAACCGACGGTCGCTCATCAAAATGGATGGGTTTGTATGTGATCTTCCGTTTGGAGTAAAATGAGAAGATATCGTGAAGCGATTGAAGTGGTGTCTCTCGGGGAACAGTTATAGCTTCGGGTTCGCAATCGCCCCAAACATAACAGCTTCCAGTGGTTTGACTGCCGGCAACTGATATACTGCTTAATGGATGAGAACCGATGTCTGAAAACTTATTACCAGTAATGATCTTATACGGGAAGTTCTGATTCATTTTGTTACCGTTACCTATTTGACCGAATTGGTTGCACCCAAAAGCATATATGTCACCATCGGTTGACAGTAACAGACTGTGATACTGACCACAAACCACTTTATTAATGATTACGCCATTCATTATATTAATTTTTGTGGGAATTGTTTGGCTAATATCGTTACCTATTAAATGACAAATTGACATATAAATAGATATTATCTGTATTTTTATGTTATCTTTACTGTAATATTTAAATAACTTAAAATTTGAAAAACTCAATAATCTATTATTTATAGATTAGAGTCTTATTGACTATAAATAAGATATTTATAATTTATGCTAAATATATACTATTATATATTAAAAAGTTTCATTTATAATTTTCTTATCAATAAATAATTCATTAAATGAGATACAGTATTGTAATAGAGTTCATTTACACAGGAATTTCCCCTGCTTAAATTTATCTGAAAATAACATCAGGGTATATTTTCAAATTTAATGCATTAATAATTTGAATTACCGGTAAGTTAAATATGTAATAACCACTCATATAAAAAAAAATTATAAATTAAATTTTGACAATTTATTATCTGAAAAATGTTTTTTAAAAAGGATCTGGATTTAAAGTGCACATTATATTATTAATACTGTATGGTACACTTTTAGGAGACCCTGTTACTTTTTTATAAAAAAGTATAATACTGTATTATTGTCTATTATTTTAATTTATACTCATAAACTGTTATTAATACTTGAGTTTTGAATGCACGATAAATACCGGTGGAGCATCAGGGAATCGAACCCCGGGTATCGTATCGGATGTGTTGCTTTAAGTGCAAACAGCCGAAACCTTAACGTAAATTAAATGCCACTGCACCGGAGGGACAAAAATGTTTTTAATGGTTGTGCTCACCCAATCCTAGTTCGCCCTCACTATTATATCCCCATCCATATACGTGACCAGCTTTGGTGATTGCCATTGAGTGATAATAGCCGCACGATATCTGAATCACCTCTTGGCTATCAAACCCCTTGACTTTATGAGGTACTGATTGGATATCAAAGTTGTTTCCATTACCTAACTGTCCATAACTATTATCGCCCCAAGAATAGACATCCCCAGTAGCTGTCAGAGCTAACGAATGATCGTAACCACAGCTGATATCGACAATTCGTTTGCCAACTAAACCATCAATAAGATTGGGTCGATTGCTGTTGACTGTTGTGCCGATACCTAACTCTCCATTATTATTATAACCCCACGAATATATGTCTCCATTAGCAGTAAAGGCGATCACATAATACCCACAATAAGCAATACTTGCGATCTCTTTATAACACAACTCCTCGAGACGGGTGGGCTCTTGGATGGGATTGTTGTGACCCAAACCCAGACACCCGTACTTGTTATAACCAAATGCAAAAACGTTATCATCTTTAGTCACTATTATAACCTCATTACCCGATTCACCAAAAATACAGACAAGTTTTATTGTGGCCACAAAATTGGGCCGCAATTTGTGTAATACAACCCAATTATTAATATTTGGCATATTATGTAATATAACTTTTAAGTGATTTATATTTTTTGATAAATCGTTTAGTATATAATATTTTACTATTAATATATTTATAAACTTATAATATACTAAACTAAATTACTTTAATAAAAATAAGTTTACAATATCTTTAAGTTAAAAATAGTAACATTTAAAAATAGATAATAATTTTTTAGATAAAAATTTCAGTTATAATTTATTACAGTACTAATCAATAATATGAAATTCAAGTAAATAAATTTATTTGATAAACAGATAAAAATAATATCTTTGTACTTCAAACTTGCAGACAATCTTATTAATAATAAGTTATTATTATTATTATTGGTAAAAATATAACAACTTGTTTTATATATACTCTAAGTTTTATTTGTTAATTTTATTTATTATTATATAAAATATATAAGAAATGAAATTAAAAAATTAGTGTATTATTAAAAAAAATTATGAATTTCGTCTAAATATAATCATTGCGAGCACAAGGAAGAGACAGCCGGTGCCCACATTGAGGGCAAATCCATGAAACACGTACTGATGGTATAGATTCCAACCGCGAAGCATAACATTCCTCAATGACTCGGTTGGCATTGCTATAGGACTATAGTATAGAATCTGTCGTAAGTTGGGCTCAACCAACTCGAATGGAAATATAGCACCCGATGTGAACAGTTGGCTAAATGTTATAAATATTGATATGAGAACCGCCACAAACCCCTCGTCAACTATCGCTGATATTAGTAGGCCTTCAATAAAACGTGAAATTATCAATCATTAATCAAATTAAATGGTTGGACTTTTTTGTGTGTAAATAATTAGTTTTGTTTAATATAAATCACATTTATGTGTAAAAATTTCCACAAATGTTCATTAATTATCATTTAAAACTATTTTGCTTTATATTATTTCAATTTATGTTTTTTAATACCTAAATATTAAAAAATGCTATCATACCTAGACACTTTTTGAAATTAAATTATTATATACCCATACATTAAATCAAATTTAATTATTTGATTCAAAGTGCTATATTTTATTCTAATTTTTTATTATATCAGGATTACAGGCTAAACCCTGTTTATTTTTAGATTATTTATTAGTGACCTTGACAATTAGCAATTAACCTGATTTTTGTATTTTTTAAAGTAAAGTTTTAGTAATTGAAATTAAATTAATGTATATTTTATATTATTTTTCACTAAGTCTTGAGATTCAGTTTTGAAATATTTTTTTTTAGTCATAAAATGTAGAATAGTTCACTATATTTAATTAAAATTCAATTAACTTAATTTACAAACTAAAAATAGCAATTATAACAGATCTAATTACAGGTAAATCACAAATAAAATATAAACTTGAATATATAAGTAATTAATTTTGTTGCATTTACAACTTTAACTTATATTTTTAATTTTCAGCATTTTAAAAGCAAACTTTACCATAATTTTATGAATTTTAAAATGAATATAAATTTTAAAAAAAATGAATACAAACCAATGGCAATAGCATTGGCCGCTTGTGTCATCACTAAAAACAGAATTAATTCAATTGATCCATAATTTGTTATTTGAAAGACAATAAACGATATAAAAAGCATTAAAATAATTTGAATGAACGACATGAGACAATTGGTTATAAAATGCGATATAAACACCAATTGATGGCCCACTCCGGCCACAAGTGACCGCTCAAATAAGCCATCCTTTCTTTCTTGAATTAGTAATTGTGATGAAAGAGAGACCTGTAATAATAGGGTATATTTGCATAAAATGTAACGATTGAAACTATAATTAGTATATACTGTATACCTGTGATAAATACATGAATGAAATGAGATAACCGGGTAATAGAAAGTCCGATAGTTTAGAGTTTTCGGCGTAAATTGTTTCGACCACTTTTAACGGCGCCTCCACTCGACTCATGTTTTTATCCATAAAGATATCTCCCATCAGTTCATACATTGATAATCTCAATGAGTCAATGAGTCCGTTGGCATACAAAAAGTTTGAGTTATCTAACCATAAGTGTATTGAGCTTTCGCTAAGCGTTTTATTGTCAATGTCAGAGTCCTGAGCCCCCTCTACCCGAGCATCTAAAGCATTGGTATAGTTTTGATGAAACCAAACGGCTGCTGTCATATACCCCTTATCAACGGCATCAATAGCCGAGGACAGTGATGTATATTTTACTGGTTGCACATAATAGGCATCCACTTGTTTTATTGAGTTCAATAGCCGTGTGCTGTACTGTGGGTTCGGCTCCTCATTAAAAATGGCAGCTTTTATCTGATAGTGATTACAAAAAAACATATGCACATTAAATACAAGTTATTTTTTGATGTATTTTAATTAAATGTAAATTTTAAAATTAAATGTAATAATTATTAAATGTATCTAAATTTAATTAACAAAACTTACTGGTATTGAGTCTCTATCATAGAGAACACAAAGTATAAGTGCCTGAAAGGCCGGTATTAAAAATATAAGAAAAGATACGTTAAATTGTAAGAATTTGCTGAAATTCTTGCGAATCAAAATCAATAGTATCCACACATTGAGGAACAAACTCGTGTCGATATCTTCTCCAGAGTTTAAATTCTGCCATTTATTTGTTTTATTTCTCATATTATTATTCAAATCATTTCCATTGGAAGTTACTTTAATATCTAAATTATTATTATTATTATTATTATTATTATTGTCATAGTTTTGTATCATTTTAGTATCCAATTGACATAGTTTTAAGAAAACATTTTCCAAATTAGTTTCCCTATATTTAAGAAGCAAATCGTTGGGCACCCCTTCCTCCATAAGTTTACCATTTCTCATAATACCAACCATATGAGCCAAAGCTGCCTCTTCTATATAGTGGGTAACGATAACTACTGATACACCTTCTCTACAACAACTGTGCAGATAATTCCAGATACTATTGCCGAGAATTGGATCCGTTCCCACTGTTGGCTCATCTAATATGACAAGTCTTGGACTGTTCAAGAATGCCAGTGCCAGTGATACACGCTTTTGTTGTCCGCCTGACAACTCTGATATCAATTGATTATCACCGGGCAGTTGCAGTATTGATGATAATAAACCTTTTCTAGAAATTGTATATAATAATAATAATAATAATAATAATAATAATAATAATAATAATAATAATAATAATAATAATAATAATAATAATAATAATAGTACCATAAAATTAAAATATGTTATTTTTAAAATCATCCAAAAACGATATTAATTAAAATTAGATTTAAAAATAAATTAAAATAATATGTATTATTACTTACCTTTCATGAAATTTTTTCTGAGACATGCGATAAATATTTGAAAAATAAATGAGTGTTTGGTTGACTGTAAATGATAGACACAGAGCCGTATCTTGTGGCATATATCCGGTAATCGGATTGTTAATACCCGGTTCACTGCCTAACACTGTTATAGAGCCGCTATGAGGCTTAATTCGGCCTAAAATAAGTCTCAATAAAGTTGTTTTACCCGCACCGCTGGGACCCAATAAACCATAGATTTTACTTTCGGGAATATTGGCATAAATTTGACTTAAAATCGATTGTGTCTTATATCCAAAGCAAACATCGTTCACAGCTATCGCAGTCATTGTAATCACAATTATAATTATATTATATTTTTCTATTGTTACTAAAAATCAAATTAAATTATTATTTGTGAATACAATTTTACAAAATGACAAAACTTTGTTCATTGTTTTATTTGACGGTTAGGTTTTTAGAGTTAATTTACAAAAATAAAAATATTTTAAAGTTTTATTGTGTGGTTATAATTTAAAAAATAACTTTCAAATGTGGTTATATTTTTTTCATTGATACCAAATATTAAATTATTTCAAAAAGTTTCACTTAACATTATAATGTTAAATTATGCATTTTTAATAACGAGACAATCAAGGTATTTAGTATAAAAATACATAATAATATTATTAATTTAAAAAAATATATTTAGCATAAATTATACTATAAATAAACAATTAAATTATGACAATAAAATTTTATTAGTTAAGTAATAAAACAAATTATTAAAAACAAATCAAATTTGAATATATTTATGAAATGTTACCTTATTTACTAGTATATTGTATTGTCAGTAATATATTGTCATTAAAGTTAAACAAATTAGCAGATAATCTATTTATTACTATAATATGTTAATTAAACTTTATTTTTATGATTAATATTCAATTTACTAATTTAAATATAAATATAAATAAAAATAATTTAAATATTTTATTTAACCATAAATAAATACAAATATTGTATAAATTTTTATAAAGCTATTTTGTAATACAATACACTTATTTTATAATATAAATTTTGCTATCAAATTTAAATTTAATTATTATAAAATAAAAATTATAAACAAACAAACAATTTATATCATTAATTACATATAAAAACTAGCTTGGTTATCAAATAAATTAGTACTATATTTCAATAACCTTTAAAAGTTACACTATTAGTGACAAATATACAAATTATATTTGGCTTTATTTGCTGTTAATGATAAAACAGAGAAAAATCATATTTCAAAACAATAAAATTGATAAAAATCTCAAAATCGTTTCACAGAGTTGTGTCATTAAATTGTCACATATTTATGCAAAAATAATTTCACATATTTTTGGTATTTCACTAAAATAGTCGTCAAATTGTTTTTATGAAAGAAAATATTTTTTGTTGTTGAAAATTCTCATTAAAAATAATGATAATAAATAAATACCATAATTGAGAAACTATTCAATATATGCATAATTTATATAACAATTGAATAATTTATAGATGCAATAACTAAGTAGTCGTATGTAATAATTGGTATAACTATGTAAATATAATAACGGAAATTATCAATAAATTAATAAAACAATATTATTAACAAACAAATATTAATTATAAAAACTTCATATAATATCTAATATCAGTTCTAATAATGTAAATCAAACATAGGGTGGAAGTATCGGTACGTATAATATAAGTGTTTGCGCTCTTATATATTGTAAACTAATATTAAACATTAAATTTACTTAAATTTATATTATGTTTAGTTATGTTATGTAATCAGTGCTATAACTTGACTGTAGAACTGTATAACAATGTATAGCTTTAGTAGTATTAAACGTTAACTAAGTTTCAAACTAATAGATGGAGAACTTATAGACTAAATGTTACGTTTTATTTGTATTAAACAATCTATTGATTTATTATCTCTTTAATAAATAAAAGCCTTTTTAGTACTAAAAATGTATAATAATTTGTGTGAAAAATGGGCACAAAATAGCAGTGTTTATCACTTATAGTATAGTTTTGATTGTTTTTTTCAATCAATGTTTGATCGCATTTACCACTAAATTATTGACCAAATTATCATTTAATTGACACCAATTTCAGTGATAATCATATAAAGGCTGATCCAGTACTTAGTAGTGATGTCTGTCGAGTCGATACCACGAGATTTACGACATTTGAGAGCCTGTTTGTTGTGTTCACTCATTAAGGTATGTATTTTTGTGTAACCAATTGGTTGGTCGCCCGATATGCTGACCATCGATGGTATCAAATATGATAATAATAATTGTTTGTATGTCTAGTCCTTTGATCAATTTGAGTTTGACGGATGTGATAATTGTGATGAATATCTGGGAATGAAGAATAACCGCGAAATGGTTTACGACTGCACTTCCAGTAATTTTGATGGGTTTGTCATTTCATTGATTTGTTTGTCTTTGATTTTTTACCATTGATTGTCATATCATAAGCTATATAACAGAAACAACTACTCATGTATTTAAAGATTGTTACGCTTTTGAAGATAATTAAAAAGTTATTATTTGTTACAATAGTTTATTATCGATATATGATTTATTATATTTAAAATTATTATTATTATTATTATCGGTAATAGTATAGTATATAAATATATTAACTGAATGTCAATTAGATAATGAAACAAATTGTTTAGATATTTAGTAAATATTTGAATTTATTTAGTATTTTTTGTCATTAAATAATTGATAGATAAAAATATGATTTAATTTATTGGATTGTTTTAAATAAATGAGTGATAAAATTCAAGTCACTTACTAAACGGTAATTTATAAAAACTATATTAATTATAAAAAATGATTTGAAAATTATTATATTTAAAGTTTGAAACACATTTATTACTGTTTGAATGGTTAACTAAATCTATTTGGGAAATACCCCACAGTTTTTGCACATGAGTTGAGGGAAAGGATTTAATTTATTGGAAACAATCTTCAAAAAAGACTTTCGCGACGACACTGTCTTTATTAAGAGTCACCTCTACTGTCGTGTTATTAAGTAATATATGATATCTTTCTTATGCATAACTAATGTTAAACTTATATATAATTATATTGGTTATGGAGATGGCATTAATCGACTGACCAGTTTTAATTAGTTTGGTTGGCAATCATTTATTTCAAGTATATCCCTGTTATATCTCACATATTAATACATCTACTGTTATATGTATACTAACTTCTAAACTAATAGCAGGACTATTAAAGCTAAATGAAAATATATTAAATGATTTATATGAATATAACACGTGATTTTTTAAAGTATTCTTATTAATGGTTTTGTGATAATAAAAAATTTGGTATTAAATTATAAAAAATAATATTATGAAACCATTAAAAGCCACTTATACTGTGGTTTATATAACCACTGGACTAGATTTTGCAACTATACCTTGACTTGAAATGTCTAAAAATGACAACCCATTAGTTTTATAAATCTCTTATTTTTTCATTTAAAAAACTTTAAATACTGTTATATTGTATAACATTTTGATATGTTATTTTAGTTATAATTGTTAACGTAGAATAATGTATAATTTATATTAATTATTTATTATCTTGATAATTTATCAATATTTCTACACTAATAATAGTTTTTTAACACTAAAATATAAAATAATTTTTATTTATTTATTACATATTATAGCTGTTAATTAAAAGCAAAGTTTTGTTTAGTAATGATGTGTACTAAAAATATAACAAATAAAATGTTTAGATTTATAAAAAAAATAATTTTATATATAAATATAGATAGAAATGTGAGAGTGAGGGGGAAAACTAGCTTTGAATATATTATTATGATTATCCTTGAAATTAAATTATAGGCAATAAGTTTTTGATTTAATAAAATTGACATCAAAATTGATGCACTGTATTATGTTTAGCGGAGTTTTGGGCTAAAGTAACTGTTGGTCCAAAAAAATAAAATAAAGACAACAATCAGTGGCACAACATTTTTCAAGGATATGGTATGAAAAGGCAATAGTGTTGTATATTATGCCAAAAATCCAATGTTTGGCTCTATTTATGTGAAATTTCAATGTTAGACATCATTAGGTGTGCAGACGTCGTACCAAATAATATCAGTGAAAGCAATCAAAAATTCACTGAATATTTAATGTTATTGAAGACTGAATTATATGAATGTTTATTACGGAAGTGTTTTTATAAAAAATTTAACATTTATTATATAAGTATTTAAATATTGTTTTGATTTTAATGAATAGCAATGAAAAATACTTCCGTAATAAATACTTCAATAGTTTTTCATTTGTTAAATAATTTGCTATTTTAGACATAATTTATTGAATGAATGCTTATATTGTTTTCATTTATGATTAAAAACTGTGGTTTTATAATTGTAATAAGTTTTATATAATCGAAATTCAATTTAATATTTAATGCATTCAATACATGTTTTGGTTATTTTTGTCAAATATATTTTATTTTTGTTACTATATATTGATATACTGTATATTTATGGAAAATTCATTTTTTCTATTAACTATATTATTATTTTACAATCACTATATTTTTACTATAATAATTATTAATATATACTATATATATATATATATATATATATATATATATATATATATATATATATATATATATATATATATATATCAATTTTAAAACAATTTATAATTTATTGCACTAAAAACTGGAGACATTTTTATGAATTTTTATTTAAAATTTTTAAACATAAAAAATAGTCTCACATATATATAAAATGTCCAGTAATTTCTAGATTACCTGTGCATTACAGTATATACCACTACACTATTATATGCTTTATAACATTTATTGCATAACAACAGATACACTTATTACTATGTTTTAAAACTTTTTTTGAAAACTAAAATTTATGACAATTTTGTATAAAATATTCTGAACACTCTTTTACAGTATGATAGCTTTGACCAGTCCTGAGGAAAGTTGGGTTGCGAAGTGGCAAAAGATTAGTGAGTACCTCATGTTATTAATAATTAAAATTATAATTTCTTTTATTAACTTATTTTATTATATTTGCTATCTATATGTCTGTAGATCGCAAATGTAAAGGCATTTACGCAATCAGTGTCTCGGGTAGACTTCCGGCCGGTATTATTAGGGAACTCAAGAGCAGAGGTGTTATCTATCGCTCCAGAGATCGGGCGACCAATTGATTGACTAATTATTGATTTCTATTTATTGTATATTAAATCATATTTTGTTTCTCATAATATGTCATGCATTTTATTATATGATATCTTAAAGACATAAATAAACTTATGTTTTGTGTCTCAATATAAGTCTAGACTTATTTAAAGTTTGTACTCATTTTTATAAATTCTTGTCTATTGTTATTGAATAAAAGTGTTGGCGTTTTGTTGTGTATTTATGGCGAAAAAGGAGAGCAAAACATATACAGAGAACTACCTGTCCTTTAAGATAGAGTTAAATATGTTATTATTGTTGAGCTTTTATGTTGCTTAAAACTTATTCCCTTTGGCTATGGTTTTCACATAAAGGGGTAGCGGATGGAAAGGGGTTTAAAAGGACAGATCGTCATACTTATAGTGTGAAGAGCACTGTTTGCAGTGGGAAACGGGAGACGGACTGCGACTATAGGTAGCGGTCAATAGGAGAACCCAATATATCGGCCAAAATCTTTCCTCTCTTTATATTTTAAAAAGTCTTGTCTTTTGTTTGCATTTTGTATTTGTTATCAAAAAGTTTTTGTTGTATTTGTTGTTTCTGTTTTCTCTCACATATCGATGTGATTCAGTGTCCGACATATGAAAAACTCCTTTCGCTTTCCGTTTTTCATTTCATTTCAGTTTATGATTTATCCCAATATCCCAATGCCTTATATTTTCACTTCTCTATTATAATTCATTTTATTAGATCCGTACAAATACTCAATTCAAATATACATACATTTTGCCACCAAGACATCAAAAAATATTCATTGTATATCAATCTAATCTTAATAATAGTTATAATCAATTCTACTATTATAATGGCTAAGAGAGAGAGAGAGAGAGAGAGAGAGAAGAGAGAGAGAGAAAGAGATGGAAAGACATATAATATATATGATTGGGTCGAAAGCGCAGATGGTTTTTAAGTTTTGCTTTCAGTTTATAAAACTAGTCTTTTAAAAGAAACTTTTCTCCATCGATAAGAACATTGGATATACATATTAGTTGTTAAGTTTGGGCTCTCCTTCTGGACACACATCACATGTTGACATCAGATGTTTTTTAAAATTGCTTTTCAAACACTTCCAATCATTCATTTATTTTGTCTTTATATTAAACATTTCGTATATTTATCTCAAAAAAGGAAAGTGAATGTCTTGTCTCTTAAAAAATACTTAATACATGATTAGACTGTAATACTGTATGTATTATATAATTTTTATGTAATATAAAACACCTTATCTTACTTGTCATACGCTTTTTATCACCTGTTCGTCCATTCTCTCTCTCTCTCTCTCTCTCTCTCTCTCTCTCTCTCTCTCTCTCTCTCTCTCATTCACTTACTTTCACTTTATTTCATTGAAATCAATAGTAATAAATGAATTTCAATTTGTATAGCATATTTGAAATTAGTTTTTCTTTTAATAGCAACAAAATAACAAATCATTATTTCATTGAAATGGTATTTTGTATAATAATATTACATTTACATCAAATATTATACTGAGAAATAGTTTGCTTATTAAATGAAAATAACAAAGTTTAAAATTGAATTATAAATTTTATTAGTTTGACACAAACATGACTACAAATATGTGTTAAAATCTTTCTTTTTTTGTAATTTTTGTTTTTATAATAGAATTAAATCAATTTATTTAATTAAATGATTTTTAAATTTAATTTATATATTTTGTATTAATAAAGATAAAGTCGCGCTTTTTATTTTATTTAACTATTATGTAATAAAACATATAATTTAGTATAATATATTTCTACAATATATATTAAAATCAAGTTCAAGTTTATATTATAGTAAAGTTTATCCTATTATAACTTACTATTTTTTTATTTTTAGAAAATTACATCCAATTGTAAAAATTAAATTGAATTTTAATGACAAATTAAAAATAAGTTGACATTGCTTTTTATAAAAAGGAAATTCATTTAAAAATATTTCTCACAATTAAATTTTTATACATTTATATAATTTGTATATAAATATATATATATATTATTTGTATACATACATACATTTATTGTATACATCTGTATTTTATATGATAATATAGATTTATTACTAATTTTCTAATAAAGCCAATGATTTATATGAAATGAATGAAAGTGTTCCCCAAATGAATTGATAACATTAGAAAAAAGGTTTTAATTGTTGAAACTATATATAAAAACTTATAATTTATGATATAATTCTTGGCCCTCAAGAATATATGTCCGTAAATATTAGTGTCCAACAAGTCTTCAATCTATTCTTCAATATCTTAAATTATCAAAAAATTACGCCTTAAAGCCATTATATATATACTGTATATATATCTACCATATATATACTGCATAATATACATATCTATGATACATACATGAAAAGCATAACAAGTTTAGGACCGCCTAATCTCCAATCACTTTTGACGCCCCAGGGATTCACTCGCGTATTGCTTGAGTTAACAGATCAGCAGAAAATGCCTGTATTTATAGCTTTATGTGAGTAAGTGAGTGAATAAGTGGTGTGTGTGTATATATATATATGCATGTGTGTGTGTGTGTGTGTGTGTGTGTGTGTGTGTGTGTGTGTGTGTGTGTGTGTGTGTGTGTGAGTGTGTGTGCACTTTATATCTCGAACAGCACCAGAATATAACACTCCAAACACACACACGGAGAGAGAAACAGTATATAAATATATAGTACTTTAGCTGAGCTTATGTTTGAAAATTACAACCAAAAAAACTTTTCTCACTTTTCTTCTTTATATTTGATTTACTAGTTTTTGTCAACTTTTTTCACTTTTTTCTCACAGAGAGGTATATCCACTATAAATAAGCTGGTATTGCATATAACTAGATCAGTGATCAGTTTGATTATATACTCAACTCTCTCTCCTATTATCTATTTTCATATATTTATCTTTTTTATTTAGTAAAATTCTAGCAAACATTATATAAATTTATAAATTAAAATTAAAATTGTTAATAGATAACTTTTTGTTGAAATTTTAAAATATATTTATATCTATATATATTATATTTGTGCGAAGTTTTAATGTTATATTTTTAAACTTAAAATAGTTTATATTTATTGTTAAGAATAAATATTATAAATCTATTTCAAAGTATAATTGTTAAATAAATTGATGCATCAATTGCTTCAATGGCTAAACATTTGTCAAGAAATATATTGAAACAAATGTCATCATTGATGATATCAAATGTCAAAGTTAACTGTCCGTCCGCATCGACCACAGCATCCGATTCCACGAGTGTTATGTTGAAGACGAACATCAGTTGTCCAGTGGTTCACAAGACATGCACTCAATCTGCCCGTCATATAAACTATGCAATTACGGGATGTCCTGTTACGGGCGCCAAATCTTTAAGTCCAGAGATACCGACCACTAAAACAAATCAAGTTCTTCCATACGAATCCCTACCGACGCCCAAAGGTTTACCATTAATAGGAACATTGTTTGATTTGATCCGATCGGGTGGTGCTCAGTATACACACTTGTATTGTGATCGAAGACATCATGAATTGGGTCCCATTTATAAGGAAACTTTGGGTAATGTTGAGGCTGTCTTCATAGCCGACGCCGCACTTATGCAAAAGGTATGAGTTGTCAGTCTATAATCAATTGCAATATTTGTTAGCAATCGTTGGTTGCTTTCAATGAAATTCCTTTAAAGATATCCCAGTTTAACCCAATTTTGTTAATTAACGCAAAAATTTATTTGAATGCTTCAAGAATTTATTTCCAAGAAATTTACTGAAAATATTTTTATTGAACTATTATTTAAAAGGTTTATCAGTTTGAGGGCAAATATCCACAACATATGGTACCGGAGCCATGGATTATCTACAATGAAATCAATGGTATTAAGCGTGGATTGTTTTTTATGTAAGTAATTTTTTATTTATTTTAATTTTTGAAATTAAAAATGTTTCTTTTATGCTTTTTTATATTATTTTCAAACAAAATATGTTAATTACAAACAAATTGTTTTGAAGCCATTATACTGTATATTAAAATCATTTGTTGTTAATATTGTAAGTCTCTTGAGATATAAAGGATATTATTGTCATATAATCTGATGAGTATTTCAAACTGTGATTTTTCTTTTAAGCCCCAAAACAAATGTATATAACTTTAGTGAATACCTGTGAATATACTGTACTGTACTTAAGTACATACACTGCTAACTAATAATGCATTACTTTATTTAAACAATTGGCTTTACTATTGATGCATATAAATACATATCTAGATTAGTGAATATTTATAACTTTAAATGTATAGTTATATGTAAATTTTATATTTTTAAATATAATGATTGTTTTGGCAATACAATAATTATTATTTTAAAACAATATTGCAAGTGTTATAATGCTTAAATTACTGCACAAAAAAAACAATTTGTTTAATGATTAAAATAGTAAATAAGTGCTTTTACAATTAAGTATAGAAAATATTATTATTGACTTTTTTGTAGTTTTTATAGTAACTTTAGTGTTGAAAAAGTGAGTGAGAGAGAGATTGTGTGAGACTTAGGGCACAATTATTGGTTATATATGTAAAGCCATTATTTGGTGGGCTCTCAGAGATAAGTGAAGTGAAAGTAAAAGCAATTGAAAAGGAGAGTGAAGTGAGTTTTTGAATAAAATATATACCTAAAAAATGTCAAATTACATTCAAGGTCAGTCTACCTGGCCAGGTATATACCTATATATATATATATGTTATATATCTATATATGTTAAATATATAACACAAATAAAGCTACCGATACTTAAATGAAAAACCTTTGCAAATGTCAAGCACTGCATAAACTAGAGGTTTGTATATAGTTTAATGTTTGACTGAATTATTTGACGATAAGAAATACAAACCTAAATATATGTCCATTTATTCAGAGGAAGGTCTCTTAGATATATATATATAACTGATTTTATCAAATGCCATAAATTATCCAATTTTTAATTTTTATGATTTTGTTTTACATAAGGGATGGCCCGGAATGGAGTGAACGCCGCAAAAGTTTAAACAAAGTTTTCCTAAAGTCTCCGACAATTAGCGAATATTCAGATATTTTCAATTCAGTCGCCACCGACTTTGTTCACAATTGGGACCAACTTTTTACCGGTAATAATGGCCAGTCATCGGACAATGCTTTGGTCACTAAACTCGAGAAAGAACTATACAACTGGTCCATTGAATGTATGTATTGTTTGTTTTAAGTATTTTTATATTATATCACTTTATAAGTAAAATTTGAAAATAATAATAATATATTTTGTGTAATTTATGACTATTTTCAAATAGACTTATAAATTAAAATAAAATAAAATCCAACATAATTTTTTTCAGTTATGCTAAAATTTTAAAGTGTGTTTTGTTTATGTAAAAAGTGTTGAATTATCAACTAAGCGTCACATTGACAGTGAATTTATTGACATTTCATACAAATTAGAGGATAATAATTAATTAATACACAATATATTATCTAATATATATGTTATGCCCTAATGTATTAAAATCCGATTAGATTTTGGGTATTTTCTCATAAAACACATTTTATCTTTTTAATTACTAGTATTTATCATTTATTATAATTATTAGTAAATATTTATAAATAAATATATAGAAGAGTTCATTGATTTTTTCTGAAATTATCTGATATCTAAAAAATTTAATAATATTGTTATTGTTATGCTATTTCAGTTAATTAGACACATAATGTATTTTATTTACAAAAATATATCATATAAATTGAATGCATTAAAACAAATAAGTAGAATATTTGCAACTTTCTAAAAAAATTTAAAATCTAAATAAATGTGATAATAAATAAATAAATTTTTGTGATATAACCCAATAAGCAGTACATTATTGCAATGACTCGTTCACGTTACTACAGATCTTACAATGATATTATATATATTAATATTAATATATATATATATATATATATATATATATACAGTATATTTATTGTTACAATTATATCATAAAATGTAAATATTTACTTAATAAGGACTGAGTGCATAAATGGTGTGATCTATAATATCATGTTTTATATTATCAATTGGCAAAAAACTATAATAAGTGATATTATTTCGAACTTTTTAAAACAATATGATATAATATATATATTAAACATTATTTCTATTACACACATAATTTTACAATATTTTAAAGTTATTTTTTCAAACTTTATTTTTCAAAAATATTTTCAAAATTATTTTGAGTGAAGTTCTTTGATCTCTAAAAAACAAATTTTATTCAAACATTTTAATGAATTAAAATTATTGAAAACGAAGTCTTAGTTAATGAATACGGAAAACGAGAGTTGTTTTTAATGAGAGATTTTTTTAATTGAATTTTAATTAAAAAACGCTTTTAAAAATTATTGCAAAATAACATCAAAATAAAGCAATACCTGAAAAGCCAGTTTATATAGTCATTAATGTTATGCTATGTTATACTATATTATGCTATAATAAGTTAAGTTATGTTATGTTACGTTATGTTTGTTTTCCTATTTAATTTCACATTAACTGTATTTTTTGTTGACAGTAAAGTTTGTTTATTTGCATAGCAGTTAAGCAAATCGTGTGAATACTTTTACAGGCGTTTTTGATTTTATTAAATATCAATATTATCTATTTTCTAATGAATATAAAATTTTTGTTTTAAATTAACATTTGTTTTAATAATTATAAATATCTTCAAAAAATAATTACTCAATTAATTCATATTTGATATAATATATAGTTTTCTATTGTCACTCATATATACAATGAAATAATTTAGCTTTAGGTCATTGTCTTTATATGGCACTTGACTTTTATTAGCCGCTCAAACCATATGCCACCACATGCGGCGGTTTTCTGTGTTATATTATCACTAAAAATTATTTTATAAAAATTTTTATACAAAATATTTTATTTATATAAATAACGATCACATAATTTTCAATATCTTAATTTGTCTTATGATTTCTAAAACAAATAAATGATAAAATATATATCAAGAATACAAAGCTCATCTTAATAGCATATATTGGTTTTATATGGATTTTTTGCTGATATTATAACCTTGATGATAGCAGTAATGTCAACTTTTAGCAACTTTTTCAGATATATATTTAAATAATATAGAAATACACAGTAAAACATAGATAAATAAATAATTTTCGTTTTGTAAAAAATGTTTCACAGGTTTGTTGTTATTTATTATGAGGTTAGCCTTGAAATTCATGTCCAAAATTTTGGTTTCATATACACAATATATAGAAAAATATTTTCTTTTATTGGTTTTATAATAAAATAAAATTTATTTTATAATTATATAAATCTTTTCTTCACTTTTAAATTTTCAAGGTTGAGGTTAACCTTTAACTTATAAAATATTTTTTAAAATTTTAACTAAAATTAATGTTGGATTTTATGGAAAAATGTTTAATGTTATATAAAGTAAAAGTTTTTTTCTAATTAATTTTTGACAGTTTTACTTAATTATGTATTTAATAAATAAGCTGAGAAAATTACTTTAATCACAAAAATGTTAGTTGATTTTTTATATTTGTTTTTTTTAAATAAAAAATTAACACAAAACTTTTTTTTAAACTTCTATAATAGTTTATATTAGTTATATTTAATGATTATAAAATAATATTTGTTGGATACATTAAATTAATAAATTATTATAAATGTCAAAACTTAGAAGTTATTTATTATTTATTAATTTTTAACTATTATATAGCATTAGGAACAATGATATTTGGTAGACGTCTCGGTTGTATTCCAATGCCTAATACTGGTGCCAGTGATGACACACAGAAGCCAATGACAAACATACATGAGTTTGTTCATTGTGTTCAACAAATATTTGTTGAATCGGCAAACATGCAGTTAATACCACCCAAACTGGCTTTTAAACTCAATTTACCCGTTTGGAGACGTTTTGTGGACGCGGCCGGAAAAGCACTTAATTTAGGTAATAATCTTATAGCACACATATTATATGTGACATATGTTTATTATATCAATATTATATATTGAATATTATATAAATAAATCATTTTTATAATATTTAATATTAAATATCAGAACGTTTACAATTAATAATAATTTAGTTGCAGTAATGCATAACAATGTAATTAATTTGATTTTTGTTTGAAAAAAAGCTCGAAGTTATGTGAATGAAAATGTTGAACAAATAAAAAAAGAGCAAACAATGAACAAACAGTGCGATCGGATGACAGGACAGGGAATTATTAGAGAACTTCTTGAAGAGGGAACCATTGATCACGAAGAGATTGTCCGTATTATTGTCGATCTGTTTATTGCTGCCGCGGATACGGTAACTAAAACTTCTTAATAATTAAATAGATTTTTAAAATTAAATATTTAATTAAAAAATTATGATTATTTTGAATAGACATCACATGCAACTCAATGGGCTCTGTATTTGTTGGCCCGCAATCCCGAGTGTCAGCAAAAAATGTTGGATGAGATAAATAGTGTAACCGGTGGACAAATTGTTGAAGAAAGTCATTTACCGCAACTTTCGTATATTAAGGGAGTCATCAAAGAGTCACTCAGGTATTTCAACAACAAAAATATAATTATATATTTAATCAATTTTAAAAAAAGAAATAAATTTATATAAAGTTAAACTATAAAATCGATTGGCAGACTATTTAATGATTTCTTATTTTTAAAATTCTCAAAATATTTGTCTACAAAAGTATAAACAACAAAATATGCATTAAAATTGTTTGAAAGATTTTATTAGTGATTCACTTAGAAATGTGTTTAGTTTTAGAGCAAAAAAATTGGTGTCATAATTGTAGGCCAAAAATAGTCATTATATAATAAATACATAACTAATGTGTTAAACAAATGTTATATATTAATATTTTTATATATTTTTGAAGGCTATATCCGGTCGCACCATTCCTGTCAAGATATATGTCTCAGGACTTAGAGCTCTCAGGATATGACATTCCTTCAGGAGTAAGTATACTATATATATATATAATACATTATATTATGATTGATCCAAAAATTATTTCAAAACAAAACAAAAAAACTGCTAAACAAAACAACAAAAATGTAATCTAAATAAACAAAAAATATTTGTTACTAAAAATAAAGAGACTTTTGATTATATACTCAATATTTAAGTTTAAGTAAGTCATTAGGAGTGTGTCTTTAAAGAGCATAAAACAGTGAACTCGTATTTAAAATTTCAAAGTCAAGGCTCTCTGTTTTAGGGTCTCTCTCTCTCTCTCTCTCTCTCTCTCTCTCTCTCTCTCTCTCTCTCTCTCTATTTATTTATTTATTTCTTTTGTGATTATTACAGATATAAATGATTTAGATATATATATATATATATATATATATATATTTCTCTTTCAATTAATACACACCTCAAATGTCTACTAAATTTTTAGCCCTCAAAAGGTATACAAAAAAAGTTTTTTTTTCCAAAAAAAAGGTCAATAATATAAATCATGTGAAAACTAGTTCACCTAAACATAACCTTGACTTGAGATTGATTTCAAATGTTAAACCTATTTGCCCTTTGCTGTCATTTTTGTTTCATTTTGTTAAACCATTTGAAATAATATTTAAATGAGGAATACCTTCTCTTTCCATATAAGTTTATATCCTTTAGTCAAAAGTGACTCAAAACCCATCAAATCCTCAAAACTTTAATCAACTAATCAATAAAACAAAATAATTATTGTTATATAAATAGTAATCATATTAATGAATATTTGTATAATTATTGTTACAGAAACTGGTAATAATGTCTCTCTACACGACTGGCCGAAAGTCTGAATACTTTACAAATCCCAATAAGTTTTTACCGGAGCGATGGCTCAGAGATAAGCAGTCATCCAACTATCAGGCCATCAATACTCACGCCTGTTTGCCCTTTGGTCTGGGCGTCAGGTCTTGTATTGGACGCCGAGTCGCAGAAATTCAGATGCAGTTTCTCTTATCCCGAGTAAGTCATCAATCAATCATTTAATTCATTTTTCAATTCATTAATTTTTATGCATTCACCAAATATATTGATTTAATTTTACCCATTAATTACTGTTATATTAAAATTATCTTTTTTTGGGCATAAAAATCAATTGATTTATAGTTTATACAATACTTAAAATAAATTTTATGAATCCCAAAAAATATTGTTAAAATAGATCGAATCTTAAATTTACATTTTTATTATTAAATTGACAGATGATTTATATTTTTAAATAACATATTTGATAGGTTTTGCTTTCAAAATTTAATAAAATATTTAATAACTTTTCAAATACAATAAAAAAATTTAATATTATTATTTTAGTTATATATTTTATGAAAACTTGAAGAACTTGTTTAAGGAATTACTATAATATTTATGAATTATTACTTGCATTAAAAAAGAAGTTAATTATTTAAATATCATTTACAAAATAATTATAAATTGCTTTTTAATTATATTTGTAAAGCAAATTGAGAAAAAATGCTAAATTCATATTGAAATACTCATTTAACTCCATTGCCCCGAGTTTTTTTTGCTCAAAAAATTAATTTATAAATAACAACATTCAGTATATAATATATACTATAAATATATGCGAAACAACTTTATACTTAAAGATTATTTTACTGACACTTTTACTGAATTTATAATCAATTTATTTTAATGTACAGATTATACAAAAATTTCATTTATCTTCGACCGCTGACAAAGAGATCGGTATTAAGTTACGGATGATTACAACACCTGAACAACCCATCCATTTATCTATTAAGAAGAGGAACAGTATTTAAAAAAAACAAACAATTTTTACTATTTCTTTCAATAGTATTATATTTCAATTATTTTATTTAATATATTAAAAAAAATACGAATATACACATAAAAATAATAATATTAGCAAAATTAGAGAAAATAATAAATTTAAAAAAAAACAAATTTAATTATTTAGTAATAATTAGTAGTTTAGTAGTTTTTTGTAATTTAAATATTATTTTTATTTATTTATTTTATCACTTAATATTTTAGATATATATAAACATATTTTAATTTTTAATTTCATATCAATCCCACCTATAACTACATTGTGATCGTAATGAGGATATATTTAACAAATATTTTATATAATTAATTGGTTACTCTTAAGTACTAACCATTGCCTGACTCATGCAAACGCTTAATAATAAGTCATTATATATTAATAGCTTATATTTAAATACAATTGAAATAAATACGAATCTCATTATTTTTATATATTGATTTATATATAGGAAAATAATTAATATAGTAGTAGTTTTATACAATTTTTAAAATAAATATTTTAATTATTGTTTTTAATTAAAAAAATACACTTGGTTATATAAATTAAAATTTCTGTACAAATTATTTTATTAATCATATAATCATTTAGTTATTATTTAATATTATTTGCATTTATATATTATAAAATAATGATAATCTTGTAATTTATTATATTTATCAATAATGTTATACATTTTGCACATTAATTAATTTATTTATTATTGTTTGTCGCAAAATACAATACATTTAATTGATAGATGTTTTGTTTAAATTTAATTGAAAATCGTGTAAATAATAATTAATAAATTAATGTGTGATTTGATTTTCAATTTGTGATAAACAACTGTCAACAATTTAGATTTTATTAATTATAATTAATTTATATTATCTTATAATTTAAGCATTTTATATTATAATATTTTATAAATATTTCATTTTTTGTTAATTTAATTTTTGTAATTATAAATAAAAATAAAATATTATTATACTAAACTTATGTACTGAATTTTTATTATTTAAAAAATGATTTATATTAACAATTTTATATTTTTGTAAAATAAAAATATTGAAGCAAATTAAGTTTAATATATTTTTTATAAGCTATTATTATTTTAAATTATTAGACATTATAATTATAAGAAATCATAAAATAAATATTAACTAATATAAATTAAAAATATTATAGATATTTATAAAAATATATAAATACAGTAGATAAAAACGTAAAAATATACTAATATCAAAATTTAAAGTCAATTTTATATTAGTTTTAGTTTTATTGTAATCTGAATAACATTTAAAAACAAGTGTTATAAGTTATATATTTTTAAATGTTATATTTTGTAAAAATAACATTAAGATTCTTAATTTAAGAATATATGGGAATAAAATTTTAATAGAAAATCGTATAAATTTGGTTTATGTCTTAAAAAATAAGTGAAAATAAATGTGAGGATCACTTGGATAGCACTGGTATTCAACTTAATGGCCAGTTGTATGACCTTGAAATGAACGATAAGAGTCATCCTTTAAATAAATAATTGATTTAACTTTTACTTTAATTTTCTATAGCATTACTATTTTATTCATGAAAGTTATATAAATGACATAACAAACTAAATAATCTATTTATTTAATGATAATAATCATTGAATTAATTATGTATTTGACATAAAAGACAGATTATTAAATATACTATTTATATAATTTGTATATAAATTTCCTGTTTTTATAGCATCAGTACTTAACATAATTAATTAATCTATATATTTATATAATTGAATAAATAATAATCTAAAAACACTTGATTTTTAAAATAATTATTTAGTCGACAATAAAATAATTATTAATTTAACATCTACAAAATTATTTATAGAAATAAAATAAATAGAATATGGCATTGAATAAAATTCATATTTTATCAAAAATTAAATAAATATTTCTAGTATATTACTTTAAAAAGTTTTACTATAATAATAATAAATAATTATAGCCTATTTATAGTAATTTATATTACTGTATTTTATAAAACACATTATTATAAAATATATATATTTATAATTTATTTATAATTAATAATTTAGATTATTTTCAGTAAATTATATTATTATATGTATACATATTTAATATATATTTTGTATAGTTTTTATGTAATTAATGTAGTAAATACCAATTTAATGTAAGTGAGGATTCAATATAATATTTTAAAATTTTTGTATTAATAATTTAATAAATAAATATAAATACTTTTTATATTTAATAGAATGTATAAAATTAAAAAAAACTATTGAGTTTAAAATAGTAAAAACAAAAATTTAAATAACATCTGAATTAATATCTATATTTAGTTTGATCCATACATACATTTATAACCAGAAGACTAGTTTTAATTATAAAAGTAAATTTAAATATCAATTAAATATAATATGAATAATTTACCAATACTTGTAATAAAACAAATATTCCATTAATATATATATATACTATATTATATAAATAATTAATTTTCTTAATTATAAAATTTATTCATTACTTTATACAACTTGTTATAATTCATCGTAGACTTAATTTGAAATACATATACAGTTTTAGTTTATATTAATCCAATAATTTATAAAAATTTTAATAAATTAAAAAAATAACTTTTTAAAGTAAATATTACTATTATTTTATTTAATTAAAAAATAACATAACTTTCATTAATTATCATATTTTATTTTATTTTTTGCATTAAATGTAGACAACCATAAAATTTAAAGCAAATTTGTTTTATCTAACTATTCATTATTTTATAAAATTATTTTTATTTTTATATGAGACAAGTTTTCCGTTATTTTTTCGATGTCTGTAAATCTGAAGGTTTTAAACATAAAAAATATATATTTTTGTTTTATTTACAATATTATGTGATAAAATGTTTATAAAAAATATGCTACAAAAAAATAATGTTATGTAACATTGAATTCTTAAATGCATTTTAAAATAATATTTATTACAATAGACATGTGAGTTGTTTTTTGTTTTTAAAGTAATGTTATTCATGTGTTACTTTATATACAAATTTAAATTATATTTTAAATACATAAGAATTTATAATACAATTTATAAGTCGTTAATCTGAAAACTTTTGTGCATATATTTTATGCATAACTAATGTTTTGAAAAAAAACTTTAATTTATTTTCACAAAACTTAATGATGTGCTAAATAAATTCAATTTCATATTTTTCTCGCAAAACTTCAAAATTTTAGATTTAAAAACTTTTTTAAAAAGCTTACATTTTATGTCACACATAAGCTCTAGTTTAGTTTGCATATGTAAAATATTATACAGTACAGCCATATGTACAGTAAAATATTATATATGTTATTATATTATAACATGAGTACAGTACTATCAAATAGTAGTAATAATTATAATTTATAAGAATAACGATAAACCGATAACTGATAGAAAAAATATTTCATTTATGACTTTTATTATCCAAAAATGCTTTTGTAGAACAACTTTCTATTGAATTTGTTTAAAAATAACCCGTCCATTATAGAAAGCTACCTGAGCTTACTTTCACTATCAAACAAGTGAGTTAAACTAAAAAAGGGTTGTTTCATAATAAGATTCACTTCAAGATTTACTTTCATTGACTTTAAGTCAAATGTTTTTTAATATATTGTATCACAACATTCATTCATTCATCAGATAAGTTTGTTGTATATATTATAATATATACTGTATGGTATAAATAAATATATATTTATATAGTTAGTTATTATAAAAAAATGTAAACTTGTGCTGAAGGGACAGGCATTTAAAACCAGTGCTTAAAGCATACAATAAGAGGTCATATAAACCAAAATGGGAAACTGGTCCATACCAGCCTTAAAAACGCTTTATAAAATGATTGCCATTAAAACGTTAATTACATGTTTAATATATATCAAAATTTATATTACTTACGAGTTTTTTTATAAATATCATATAACATGTCTTTTAATAATTTTGAGAATTAAATGAGTAAAACATCTATAAAATAGTGTTCATAAAACATCTCTGATTTGTATTTGATATGTTGTGCTGAACCTTAAAATTAAAACTCATTAAATAGTGTCAGAAAAACAGTGGGAATGAACTTTATTTAAACTTTCATTAATTTATTCATTAAATCATTAAAAAAATACACTCTTTTGTACTAAAGATCAATCATAGAAATCATTCACTTTCACAAAACCATCATTTTTATGCTTTAATATTATTATTATTAATATGAATACTGTATAATGCTATTACTATTATTATAGATAAAAAGTTCATTTTGCATATATTTTTACTAATTAGTAATAGTATTCTAAAAATAACAAAACTTGTAATATTAGATTAAAAAATCGTATAAACTATTAATCAATTATTCATACAATGCATTAAAACTAATTACCGTAATATAAATTCAGTACTAAATATCACTGATACTAAATTAATATCATAATTATTTTGAAGTTAATATTAGACTAATTTATCAAATAATGGTTTTTAAATATCGAAACAATTACCGCTAATAATAATAATAATAATAACTAATTGAGTCAATAAATCAATTTTAGTCCTCAGATTTAGTTCAGCCTCTGTTTTGAGATTTATCAACCAAATCGTCATTTAATTAAATTGAAAAGACATCAATCATGTTATTATCAAATGACTGCTATACTGTATTGTAAAACTTTTAAACATTTTTTTTTGAAAATGCTATCAAGTTTTCAATACAAACATAACAGTCTTTCTTTAACCTCAGCAACCTTTGGTGTCAGCAGACAATCCACTTCTCTTTGTCACAACAAGAGTAGTAAATACTTCAGCACAAGTCGGATGTATACCAATAAGTGCATCCAAATCAGCTTTGGTAGCCTTCATCTTAAGCGGTAGTCCTACCAATTGAGTCACTTCACCGGCATTTGGTCCTAAATAATGAAATCCTAAAATACGCTCCTTTTTTTTAAAAATAAAAATTAAATTATTGTAATATTCTATTAAAAACTACTAAATCATACATTTTCTGATCTTAAAACAATAAGTTTAGCAAAACAGGAATTTTCTGGTCGGTGCGCGACTCGCCACTCAAGAGGCCAATGATTTTGAATGTAAACATCAATGTTGTCTTCACCAAACTCTTGAATTGCCAGTTCCTCTGAATAGCCACAACTTCCATATTCAAGTGGTGTGAATACAGTGGTCGGTACGTTCACATAATCGCATTCAACAGTACTGTTGCCAAACATACGACGAGCCAATAAAACGCCCGCTTCAATGGCCACTGGAGTTAACTCTAGTTTTCCATACAAAATATCTCCGACGGCATAAATGTGATCAATGTTTGTCTTTTCAGAAATTGTTTTAATTTTTCCATTTTTCTCTTTAACAACACCTTTATAGTAAATATATTAAAAATTCATTACTAAATATCTATAAAATTATAGTTCATATAAATACCAGTATTTTCGAGACCAATTTTGTCAGTACACGGGTCGCGACCGATTGCAAACAATACAGTATTGTATTCATCAACAATCTCTTCATTAGTGTCAGTCCTCTTGGCGGTCACCCGTAGTCTTCCTGGAGTTCCCGCTTCTATTTGTTCAATACTTGTTGGAATAAATGGGCGCAAAAATTTTATACCTTCTATACCCATATAATCACCGACTTTTTCGGCCATTTCTTGATCAAAACCTCTCAATAAAATTGACCGAACCTTTTAAATATAAATAACATTCATAAATAGCTGTTAAATATATACATAAATATTAAGACATACCATAACAGTGACATCCAAACCAATGCCACGCATAAAACCGGCGCATTCGAGGGCAACATAAGAGGCGCCAACAACTAAGGTCTTTCCCGGATTGTATGGCAATGAAAACAAATCATCAGAAGTGATGCTATACTTATTAGCGCCGACACAATCGGTTGGATATCGAGGTCGCTCTCCAGTGGCTATAATAAACTTATCGGCCGTCAGAAATGTTTCGTTCCCTTTCTTGTCAATACACTATTTAAATTAAAAAAAAATATTGAATTAAATATCTAAAACATAAAAAATTAAAAACTAACCTTAATTTTGTGCGGATCAACAAACGACGCGTAAGAATTGATATAATCGACTGATTTTTGTCTTAAATCGACTCTATTTTTGAAATTTGAAGAACGAATATAATTCTGAATCTCATCCTTCATTCGATCCCAATTGTGGTTCACATCTATTGTCGGTAATAACAAAACAAAAACTTTTTAATTAATATACAGTATATATATATATATATATATATATATATTTAAAAAAATGCAAAAATGAATCTATACTTTCTGGTATATCCCAACCAAAATTGATCCCATCCTTCAATGTTTGTCCAATAAGTGCCGCCGTATGCATCAATTTCTTAGGTATACATCCAACATTAAGACACGTTCCCCCCAAACCTATAATACAGTTTAGTTTTACCGATAATTAGTTATTAAAATTAAATTACGGTAACAAAAAAAACTATCAATATTTTGCAATTATTTAATTATAATATAATTATACTCTAATTAATGCCTTAATCGTTGTATAATAAGCACAATAATGTCAAATGTTATTCATTCAAATTATTTCATAAAATACAATACAATTTAAATGAAGTTAAAAACTAACCCCAAGTAGTGCCGAGAGGTGTGGGAACAATATAGTCCATAACCGCCACTTTCTTGCCGTACTTTATCGCCTCCTTAGAGGCCGCCAAACCACCCGAACCGCCGCCGATAACAATCAGATCGTAGTCATAGTTATGGTTTTTCAATAATTGAGATAAAACGCCGTCATCTCTGGCCTTATGTGTGTCATCACAGCCGCCAATATGCTGTCCATTGATGAACACCTGCGGTACTGAAGTGCGACCAACTTTGGCGCTCAACGCTTGTCTTAATTCAGTGCCGTTGTCCACGACATTCAACTCAATGACAAATGGCTTTATATTCAAAGACTCAAACAATGCCTTCACCTGATTATCACCAAAACAAACAATTAATTAGTTAAATGTTGGATCAACTCTAGTGACTAAACAATGTCATCAAACAAACCTTTGCACAGAAAGGACAAGTAGTGGTACTAAAGAGCAACACTTTATTACTTTGAATCAAATCTTCTAAATATTGTCTGATGTCTTGGGAACCACTAATCGGAGGCATCTTTTGTTTATCCTCTCGATTCAGACTACAAGTAGTGCTAAAACTTTGCGACCACTTGTAGTCAAACAACGATATCTTTGGCAATGATTTAATGAATCTCTTCGGCGGCGATGTCTTAACTAAACTAAAGATTTGAGTAGTTTTTAGTCTTAAAACAGACAACGAGTTAACAATTAGTCGATTATTGTTTGCAATTAAAAGTCTATTATTATTATACAAAACATTAAAAAGTTTAAGCATTTAATTAAATTAATATAATATAATGTTTTAACTAATAATATAAATGTAATGAATATAATAACTATAAATAATAAATAACTAAAGCATTAAAATAAGTACTTATTTTGTACTTAATTTCCTTAAGTAATAATAAAATTATTATTTATAAGTGTTTTGTTTTAAACATTGTATTCAAGGATTACAACATAACGTTTCCAATAGCATAGCATTGCATTGCATAAGGGATTCAAATATTGTTTTTTTTAAATACTTGAGTTTACAATAAATTATGTCAAAACAATACTCTTTATAAAATTAAATTAAATTAAAATCAATATTATATTAAAACTTCATTTAATTTTGTTTAACTATGTCTTAATAAAAAATATATAATAATTATAAAATTAAACTTAAAAAGTCAATTAATAATCTATTTTATTAAAACAATGATAAACTATTGTAATGTAAAAATATAAATTCAATTGTTGATAACATAGCATGTGATTTAATTGAGACTAATTAAAATGTTTATTTTGTATATTTCATAGATAATACAGAATAGATAAATTAAGTTTTAAAAAATATTAATCAATCTCCATGTGAACATTTTTATACACCCATTATATCATTAATGTATAAATAAAAAATCAATAAATATGAAAAATAATTTATAAACAACATTAACTAAGTTATCATCTATTTTAAGGGCTAATATAATAAGTTATAACTTTTACAAATTTGATTAAAATTACTTAATTTATTTATAATTTTACAAAAGTAAGTCCAAATAATTTTAAATTATTTTATAAATACAATCAACATTTTACGTGTCCACCAAATGCTTCAATCATATCGGAATTGATTCAATTTAATTAATTTAAAATTGTCAAAATTTAATTTTTATTTAATTTTATTTTATTTCAATATAATATTAAAATTATTAGTTTATTGAAATTTTTTTGAATAATTTTAGTGATTATTTAAATTTTAGATTATCTTTAAAACAATTTGATTATACAATAATTATATTAGGAATCAACAGACTTAAGGGCAATATACCGGTAAATACTGTATACGATATTATACTGTATATTAATTGTCGGTAACTTTGAACTATTTGTAAATAAAAATAATTTTTTTCATAACTATAGACTAATACTGTAGAATTGGGTAAATGTAAATAAATTAGTTTAAATGTGTTATTTAATTAAAATTAGTTAAGCATAAATTCATAAATGTAAAAATATTTTTAAAATAATATTTTTGGTAAAATACTGTATCTTATCTGTTATGGTTCAAGATTTATTATTTTAAATGTAATGTAGGTTTTAAAATACAGTAAAACAATAAATTTATATAATGTTATATTTTATGAGTTATTTGCTAATGTAATGTACAGTACAGCACATAATTTACAGTATATTACTTGTACAGTATTTGGCAGTTATCTTAGTATTCACATTACTTATATTGTTTGTAGATATTACCCAAAATGTAATTTAAAATTATTTATTAAAATAAATTGTCTGCTAAATTACATATATAATTTTGTAATTCAAAAAGTGTAACATTTTTGATGATTTATTATAAAATACTTATAATACAGTATTATTGATGTTTTGGTAAGGCATGTGTAGCTCGGATAGACTGAAAGACAAATTTGTATTCAATACATAAAATATAATCAACAAAAAAATATAACAAAATTTAATTTTAAACCATAATTTCAATAAATTATAATTCGTTAAATATTAAAATTGTCATAAAAAAACATTTAACTTATAAATAATATTACCGTAAATAAGAAATCTTTTTATTTGGCATTTATATCAATTAAAAATACAAAACAATCCAAAAAATAAATAATATAACATAAAAAACAAAATCGTCTACAACTTTAACAAAATATGTTTAATAAAAAACAAATGGAGAAATTTAATATAAATATTATTATTAGAAATTATTAAAAAAAATTACAAATATTTTATGTACTTTATTAT
This sequence comes from Oppia nitens, assembly GCF_028296485.1. Lineage (NCBI taxonomy): Eukaryota > Metazoa > Arthropoda > Arachnida > Sarcoptiformes > Oppiidae > Oppia > Oppia nitens. Next base: position 840,379 of record NW_026533203.1, on the reverse strand, counting down.
TGTATAAAAGCGATATTTTGCATATCAATCATATATTGTATATAAAATAATTGTCTTAAATAAAATATGGAATTATTGGCTATAATAAAGATAACAATATTATTCATTGCAAATGTATTGAGTAAATTGACATCAAATGAAACAATACTTATTTTGTTCATTCATTACAGATATCAGATCATAATATTTATATTACAAGTACTTTAAACAATATGAGACATAATTACAATTTTTGTTGTTATTGATAATGACTTGTAGTTTTAAGCAAATAATATGGTATAAAAAATTATGAAATTCATTGTTTTTATATTTGTTTCAATACTTTAAGTCAAATACTCCATTTGTCAACCTTTTCTATAAAATTAGTGTTTTAACAAACTATAAATAAATCATATATTATGCTGGAATATATAACAAAATAAATACCAGTAATATTAAAAATACAAATAATAACATTTTATGTTATTATTTTTGTTTATAACTTAATAATAGTACAGGTAAATAATTTTTGAGACTCAAATAAAATTAACTAAAATATAAACCAAAAATTGATAGTATTGTTATAAAATATTAAATCTCAAATAAAAATATATATATATATATATAATTATATGTAAAATTATATTGACTAAATACTTGAGTATAAGTTAGTTTGTTTTATACAGTACTGTAGTAAACATTGATAATCATTTGGCGCCCGGAATTTTGGTTAAAACCTGAAAAACAATTTATAAATGTTATAAAAAATGATGTATTATAGCGGTTATACAAATAGTTTTAAACAAATTAAATATTACAAACAATATAAATATAGTACTGTATAACAAACCTTTGATAAGTCAATACCAGTTAGCGCGTGAACGGTAGGAGGTATTTGTGACACGAGTTGAGTGACACTACTAGTGATAGCACTTTCCGGTCCATTAATTAAAACAATTTCATCGGTTTTGGCTAAAGGCGCGGCCACTTCAGCGGCAATCTTAACACAACAACAAATTAATATAATTATAAAAAACTTAATGAAAGCTTAAAGTTTATCATACTTTTGGCAGTGCTTCGAGTGTAATGGACAGTATGGCAGCGTCTGAATATTGTTTATAAGCGGCTGCTTTCATACGCATCCGTTCGGCCTCTGCTTTACCAATGGCCTCAATGGCGTAGGCATCTGCGGCGCCAATCACTTTAGTTCTTTGAGAATCGGCACGACTGGCCTCAATAGTTTGGTATTTCTTGCCCTGAGCTATGAGCTCAAGTTTTGCGGCCTCGAAATCGGCCGGAAGTCTGACATCTGAAATCAATTCTTTTTCTTTTCTTAAAATCTCTTTTTCTTCGACTGCAATATCTTTTCGCCTAAAAGTATTTAAGTAAAACTCAAATGTAATTTAAAGTATAGAAAGTATATAAAATGTAAATACCTTTCCACGACTTCGATTTCCAATTCTTCGTTTCTAATTTTCTGTTGCATTTTAGCGGACTGTAACTCATAAGCCAACTGTGCCTCAGCTTTCTTGGAATTCACTTCTGAATCAAACTGTGCTTTTTGTAGTGAATACTGTCTGAGCGAGTCTTCAATTTTAGTGTTCGCCCCATATTTGACATCCATTGACGACTTTTCACATTCAGCCTCCCGTATGCCGGCGTCTCTCTCGGCCTGAGCCACACCAACGTTGGCGTCTCGTTTAACAGCCGCCGTGCGGGCCTTTCCCAATGAGGCCAAGTACTCGACGTTATCGTAAACATCTTTGATAGTAAATGACAAGATCTCAATACCCATTCGGCCGACATCAGGAGTGGCAACTTCTCTGACTAGAGATGCAAATTGGTCTCTATCTCTATAGACTTCTTCGACAGTTAGTGTTCCCAAAATAGCCCGCAAATGACCCTCAAGTGTCTGTCAATTAAAAAAAATATCAAATCATGAAACGTGTCGACCATTTGTTATGTAGAAAAGTGTGTCCAAACCTGAAGTATAACACATTTGATGTGATCAACACTTTTGCCGAGAAACTGTTCGGCGGCTATCGTGAGGAACTCCTTTTCGGTCATAACTTTACACTGGGCCACACCCGTCACCGTTAATGGTACGCCCTGTGAGGTCTCGACACTTTCGCATTTTGGTGATAGTGTCATAACTTCAAGTGATAATCGTTGTACATCAGTGACCATCCACCATGCCCACGCCCACCCGCCCACTACCAACTGTTTCTTTGTCGACCCGCAACATCCGCCCGACACCACCAGAGACTCGTTCGGTCCCACCGTATGTATGTTACCCATGACTGGTCTGTCAGGTCTGACCCGCGGCTATGGCTTGTGTTATGTTAGGAGTGTTTGTGTTATTGTTGTGACTGTCATTCAAACGAGTTGTGCGCTCACATCGGATACGATCTCACAATCAATCACTTCATATATAATACAAATACAATACAAACAATGCATTCAACAAACTTATACATTCATTAATAGTCACTGCAAACTACAAACTACTATTGATATTAATTTTTATAATTAATATATAAATTACATTTTATTAAAATTTTCTCATAACAAACATCTTATATTTTACTTATAAATTATATGTTTAGTTATATATTAAAACCATAAAACAATTTAAAATAATAATAATTATAAAATAAATAATTTAAATATTAAAATATATTATAGTGAGAGTCGACTGTATAAATGCAATGATTGACGTAATTGATGTCTATATGTAGTAATTGAAGCACTAATGAAATGAGCGATAATTCAATGGAAACGTTGTGTTGATTGCAGTGAACACTGAAATTGCATTGAATTTAGTGTTAATTTGTATATAAATATTGTGTTTGTTTTGTGACACCAATTGAGTGCTTCATATCATTACAACAATTGACTGCCAATTATGTCTTCAAACGGAGATTCAGTGGTCAGCAGTGGTAACGACACTACCAATGAAAGCAGTGGTGATAACAATAATAGTGAAACCATTTGTGACAATAATAACTCTGAATTGAGTGATAATAAATGCGAAGAGAGTTCAGCAGTGAAGAAGTCGAGGACCGATACGTCAAGTGGTAGTGACCGCAGCGGTAGTGATAATGAACTGATAAATACCAATAACAACAGCAACAGTAACGACAAGAATAATAATGACTCACTATTATCATCGGCAACACCTTTGGCCAGTTCTTCCGATTTGGACCGACAGATAGATCAACTCAGGAGGTGTGAGATAATCAAAGAGTCAGAAGTCAAGAGTCTCTGTGCCAAAGCCAGAGAGATACTCATCGAGGAGTCTAATGTCCAGAGAGTGGACGCACCCGTCACGGTATGTCATAATTATAACTATAATACCCATCCATTCATATAGATTATCATTAATTAATTAATCACTTATTAATTACTTGTCATTTAAATATTTAATAATAATATCTAATTATATTATAAATTAATTATTATTAATATATGAATATAATATATAAATTATTTTATATAATATTATATTATGTTTTAATAGTAATATCATATTTTTTATCTAATGATTATAATAATCAAACTTATGATTTATTATAAGTCATTGAAGTGATGATAACTGATTGATAACTATTGTATATATCATTGAATGGTTTAAATTTATTACACAATAGAAATAAATATTATTTTTGACATTTTATAAATAATAATTATTATTTTTAAATGACTGGACAGGTATGCGGTGACATTCACGGCCAGTTTTATGACCTGAAGGAGTTGTTCAAAGTTGGTGGTGATGTTCCCGACACTAACTATCTATTTATGGGAGACTTTGTCGACAGAGGTTTCTACTCAGTCGAGACTTTTCTTTTATTGTTAGCACTTAAGGTATGTTTAATGCATTTAATTTATAATTTAGTTTTTTGCTGATATATTAATGATTTATTGATACATTTGATAATTAGGTACGATATCCGGATCGCATTACTTTAATCCGTGGTAATCATGAGTCACGACAAATAACACAAGTCTACGGTTTTTATGATGAATGTCTCAGAAAGTATGGCTCAATCACCGTTTGGAGATATTGTACCGAAATATTTGATTATCTCTCCCTCTCAGCCATTATAGATGGAAAGGTATGATTTTTATATGTTTAATATCCAATAAATAGTTAATAATTTTTATTTATGCAGATATTTTGTGTTCACGGAGGTCTCAGTCCATCCATTCAAACATTAGATCAAATCAGAGTCATTGATCGCAAACAAGAAGTACCACACGATGGACCCATGTGTGACCTTTTATGGTCAGATCCTGAGGACACACAAGGATGGGGTGTATCTCCCAGAGGTGCTGGCTATCTGTTTGGATCAGATGTGGTCGCACAGTTCAATGCAACGAACCATTTAGATATGATTTGTAGAGCACATCAACTCGTAATGGAGGGCTTTAAGTGGCATTTTAACGAAACAGTTTTGACAGTATGGTCGGCACCTAACTATTGTTACCGTTGCGGTAATGTGGCCGCTATTTTAGAGTTGGATGAAAATTTGCACCGAGATTTTACTATTTTTGAAGCCGCGCCACAGGTATTGTTTACATTAATTTTATTTAAAATTATTGTTGAATACATTAATTTTAAATTTATTATATATTTATCTATAGGAGAGTCGAGGAGTACCGTCAAAGAAACCACAACCGGATTACTTCCTATGAGTTATACCATGAGTTGTATGGCTTCTTAAATAAAATTTACAATCTTTTTACTCAATTTTTTTGAATATTAATTTGATTACAAACAAATAATTAATAAATTATATACAATTAGTATCATATGAGTTAGGCTAAAAGATAAGTTTTCTATTACTTAGACAACTAATTTAAGTTTTTTTCAATTATTAATTCATAATTTGTTTTATTTTAGTTGAAAATATTTTTTTCAAATTTAGATAATTAGAAATAACATAAATTGTTTTTGTTTAATGTTATACACAATACATTATGTTCTCATTTTAAACTAGGAATTAATTTAAATCATTTAATCTAATTACATTTATAACTATTTAAATTTTTGTTGTTTATAATATAAACAATTTAACTTACATTAGTTGGTTGATAATACTGTATATTAGTATTAATTAGTATATTGTATTTCTTAATCATTATATTGTAAACAAACTCTATGTGTTGTCTGAACTTATTTTGAAACATTTACAAATTATTCATTTTTATATTTAAAAAATAATAATATTTATTATAAAGGATTTAGAATTTATTTTCTTCATTTTGTAAATTAATTCTTATTTATTAAAAATAAATAAATTTTTTATAATAAAAACATAATATTTCAAATTGTTTTATTAATAATTTAAAATTAGTAAAATTGTTAGAAAAAAATAATATTACATTTTTTATGTGATTATATATTTTGAGTTAATCTTCTAAAACATTTAATGTTTTAATAATCCAATTGATATAAGTTTTATCAAACAGTTTAGTATAGGCGTCACATTTGAGTTGATTTTTATATATATCTTTTTGTTGTTTCTCAGTCCAACCCCACGATGTTATTGCCATCAAATAAAGTTTACCATTATTTTCACACACAATGGGTGCTCCGTTATTACCATACGGTGCCGCAGGTAATATAGTTTTGGTGGTGTCCAGTGATTGGATTTGTCCGCATAACATATACTTATCATTATAATTATCGGTGTAAAACATTGCTATTATTTGTTGTTTACAATCAATATCTTTATTATATTTAAATTTTAATTGTGGTGTAAATATAGGTGTTGTGTCAATGTTTTCATTTTTGTATTCATAACTTAATATATAACAAACTGATTCGTCAGTCATTTTTAGTTTCAAATCTTCTTCAGCCAAACAAATTGGTTTCAATTCATTGTTTTGTTTTAATTGCAAACTATTTCTCAGTTTGACTAAAGCCAAGTCATAGCCGGCACCTAATGTTGGATTGTATTTTGGATTTTTCACTATCTATTATATAAACAAAATACCCGTTTAAAAGAGAGAGAGAGAGAGAGAGAGAGAGAGAGAGAGAGAGAGAGAGAGAGAGAGTCTTAAACAGCGGCGCCGACGACGACAGCGGCGATGCTTTTAATTTCAAATATCTGGTCAACAATACGCTGGATTTAAAAGTGACCAAGGGCAATGTTGTAGATAAATTTAAACTGGATAAGTTTGTAATTGGCCATTTTTTAATTAATTGCATCATTGGCTACATAATATACAGTCGACTTTAAAAAATTATAAAAATGATAGTCGACTGTATATTATAAAGCCAATGATGCAATTAATTAAAAAATGGCCAATTACAAACTTATCCAGTTTAAATTTATCTACAACATTGCCCTTGGTCACTTTTAAATCCAGCGTATTGTTGACCAGATAATTGAAATTAAAAGCATCGCCGCTGTCGTCGTCGGCGCCGCTGTTTAAGACTCTCTCGTTTAAAACAATTTTAATTTATATTTTTAAATCCAATTAATATTTGTTAACATTTTGTTAACTTTTCACAATTTTATATAAAAGTTACTGAATTATAGTAATTAAAATCTATAAATAAATACTAGAAAAAGCTTAATAGAAGTGATACTGTAATACAAATAAGTTATCGGAAATTATTAAATTTGGCAAAATATTTAAAAATTCTATTGAATTTTAACAGTAATACAATAATACAATAATATACTGAAGCAATATATGGATATAATCTAAAAATCTTAATCAAAGTTAATTTTGTATTAATACATACTTTATCGACAGATAATTGTTGATTGGGTAGATTGGGTGTTGTCACTTTGTAATTATATGGTTCATTATGTTTGGGCAGACAACTGGCCGCTGTTAATATCCATTTATCGTCTATAATACTTCCGATACAGTGTCTTGTACTGGACTCGTGTTTAATTAATGTCAACCATTTATATTCTTTAACATCTTTTGGTACTTTTGTTGGATCTTTTAGTTGACCACAATTGTCAAATCTTGAATATTGACAAATAGATAACTCAACTAATATTATCAATATATTTAAAATTATTAAGATTTTCATTTTAAAAATAAGAATATTCAATAAACATAAAATCTGCTTGTTTAAAATAAAATTTATTTATATTTGTGAAAATAGCTAATTTATTTATGTTAAATAAATTGAAAGACGATATATAGATATTTTACTATTTAATATACAAATTCCTAATGTGTTACTATTTTTTTGAGATCCTTTAAGTATTAGTTATCATATAAGCTGTTTATCAATATATTGAAAAAAGTATTGACAACAAAACTATTTAAGATAACTGGTGCTAACAATGGTAACAATGGTATCGTTAAGATATGTGATAAAACCTGGTAACAAATTGACTTTTTTTTGCTTAAAAACACTTAATGCGTTACAAATAAACATACTATTATATTAATTATTGTAATAAAAACTTTAACGTTATTTAAAATATATATTTTGTAGACAATATAAATCATTGTATTATACATTCAAACAAATTGATTAATAAATTAAATAGTCTTTTTGGCCTCCGATAGCATTTCGCGTGCAATTATAACTCGTTGTATTTGAGCGGTTCCCTCATAAATCTGATAAATCTTCGCGTCTCTCATTAGTTTTTCGACGGGATATTCACTGTTAAAACCCGCGCCACCAAAAATCTGTACGGCATCAGTAGCTGTTTTATTGGCCACATCGGCGCCCCAACATTTGGCTATCGATGCCCAATAAGTATTGGGTCTACCGTTATCGTACTCCCAACAGGCCCGCTGGACAGCCAATCGAGCCGTCTCAATACCGATAGCCATATCGGCTAATATGAATTGGACGGCTTGATGCTGATGAATAGGTACTCCAAAAGTGTGTCTCTCGAAACTCCATTTAGTAGACTCGTCAAAAGCTCTCTGTGCTAACCCAACAGCACCACAACCAACCGGTGCTCGTGTTAAGTCAAAAGCCCCCATAGCAACTCTGAATCCCATTCCTTCCGAACCAATTATGTTATTTTTAGGAACCACCACATTCTCAAAGCTAACACCTCTCGTATCGGAAGCTCTCTGACCCATCATTATTTCCTTACGGCCGGGAACTACACCAGGACTATTGGCTTCTACTATAAATCCAGTAAATGCTTTTCCCGCTGGAGCTTTCGGGTCAGGATTAGTACGGGCCAATACAAAGTACCAGTTGGCCACTCCTCCATTAGTGATCCACATTTTCTGTCCGCTTAACACGTAATCTCCATCTTTGTTTTTGATAGCTTTGGTCTGAATACCGGCCACATCACTGCCGGCTCCCGGTTCGGTAGTACAATAGGCAGCACATAAAACATCTGAACCAGTCATACGACCCAAATATTCTTTCTTTTGTTCGGAATTACCGAACATTATGACCGGTGCCTGAGCTAAACCAGTCGATGAAATAGCAGATTGAATACCAGTGCAACCATAGCTTAATTCTTCGCCTAATTATTAATATTCAAATCAAATATTTATGAATTTTTCATAAAATTAAAAAAAATACTATTATTACTAATTAATACTAATAACTAAATTTATTATATAATAATTTATTAACTGATTAGTTTAGTGATAAATAAACTGTTTATTTACTGTATTATGAATTAATACATTATTTATTAAAAAATAATGTATTTATATATTCAAAATTAATTTATCATATTTTTAAAATCTCAAAATATTGCAATACAAGGTTATTAATGTAATTTATTAATTAAGTTAAACAAATACTGTATTTATTTTTCTATTATAATACAAAATAGACTAAAATTCAAAATAATAATAGAAATAATATTTAATAATATCTATAAAATAATTTATCAATATTTTAATAATAAATAGTTAATCTTTACCAATAAGACATGTATCAAATAATGATAGTCCTCCTCCTCCATACTCATGAGGAACTCCTAGATTTCTGAGACCAACTTCTTGTGCTTTTTTGACGACATCCCAGGGAAAGTCACCCGTTTTGTCGTAATGAGAGGCTTTAGGTATGATCTCCTCTCTGGCAAACTTTTGAGCCAATTCTTGTAATGATTTTTGTTCTGCCGTTAACTCAAATCCAAAACCACTATCACTTAAAGTGCTATTCAATCGATTCAATACAGTATTTGTCAAAAAGTTTGATTTTTTCACTAAATTTGTCCGAAAACATATTGACATAAATGAATTCATTTTATTTACAATATTTATAACTTATACACATATAACTTATATACAGTATATATAATAATATATATATATATATTTTTATTAATATATACTAATATAAACCTGTATTTGTTTGTCAAAACTGTTTAGTATTTTACTAGTTTTTAAATGAAAACAAATCAATGAAAATAATAAAACTAATGTTTAATTATATGATATCTAATTTCAATCAACTCTGTTATCACTGATTTTGCGTAAATAAGTACTCAGTTGTAGTCAGATATTTGTAAATTTCTTTTATGTTTAGATATACTTTAAAAATGAGTAAAAATTGATAATACCGTACAATATATCTATTAATTGAATGACTTTTTTTATAAATTGAAACAAATCCTTGCTTTATACTTAATTTCCTTATAAATTATTATTAACTATTTTCCTATTAAAATGTAATATTATTTTTTTTAAAGTGCAAATAAAATATTAATAGTTAAAATTAATTTTTAACTTAATATATTATTTAATTCATATAATTGTAATTTGTAAAAATAAAAATGTAAAAGAATTATAGTTTTATTAATAATTATAAAATATTTTTATTTATTGATATTATAAAAATGACGGTTTATAAAAATATTAAACAGTATTAAAGTATATTGTATTTTATACTTTATTAAAACAAATGTTTAATTAAAAATATAATTAAAATAAATTCAATTAGACTAATTTGAAGTTTAATATAAATAAATTAAAAATAATTATTGTGTTAAATATAAATTTAAATATATTTATAAAATTAGTATATTCATTATTCAAAATACAATATCATCAATCATGTATTGCATTTTTATGTTTTAGTATAATTATACTAATATATACTATATATAACTTAAATAATTTATATAAACATGTATTTATGGGTTTAAGACGTAAACTGTAAATGGGTTTAACTAGTTTTTTTAAATAGTTTTAATTTAATATTTTTAGCCTTGTTTATTAATCATATAAAAATAAATATATATTTTTTAATACAATGTTATCATATATTTTATTGAACATTGAAATATGAAAATCCTTGATTTAGATCAAAACAGATATTAATTTTATTATAGTAAAAGTTCAATATATATTTAGCTGTAAAATATCTCTTTTAAAAATTGATCAAGGTATTTTTAAAAACAATTACACTAATTATCATAAATAATAATATAAATTAATTTAAATACTATTAATTATTTTTATATTTTTTCTTTGTTAGATGACGTAAATATAAAATAATAATTACTATATTGTTAATATATTGTCAGTGTTGGCAAAGACAAAGTGTATGTATAATACAAAGCGTATTATACAGTATAATACAATGTAAATTACATGACAATTTTGGCTTACAAAAAAAAATTAACGCCACCTAGTAACAAAAATACTAAAATTCACAAACAAACACATGTTTTGTAATAATAATAATTTTTTTATTTTGAAAAAATTTGAAATTAACTATTCAATTTAATTCTGGTATTGAAATATATTAATAAAATAATTAATATTAATTTTTAATAGTTTTAGAAAACAACGATTCTAATAACGATATTGAAATTATATAATTTTAATAAAAAAAATAAATATTTTATTATTGTTAATGTAATTTTTCTATAATTGTAAAATACGTCCAGTACATTGTATTTTACTGTATTTTACAAAGCCAAAATTGAAAACCTTGTATTTTTTCAACCCTGATTGTGATAGTATTACTATATATTAATACTTTATTAAAAAATCATATAATTTTTTTGTTTGAATAAACATATATTAGTACAAATGAGTACATATGTAAAGTTAAATGAGATTTAAAAATAAGATTTTGCATTATATTTAATAATTTTATATAGTTGTACTTATATTGAATAATTTTTTTTTATTTCTACAATTTTTATTAAATTATTGAAAAAAATATATAATACCTGGGGTGGGTTCACTGTAGAGGTATACGTAAATGTATATCTTACACTACGTTTACGCATAGTATATATGTGTAACTTAAATGGATTTACAAAAAGTTTTTATGCACATTGTTAGCATAAGTGTTGTTTCTATAGAAACGTTTACTTTAAAAATTTAATTATGACTTCACCCGAACTTAAAACACGTGCTCGCAATTGGAACAGCGATGAATTGGCCGCTTTAATAAATGGCTACAAAAGTCGGCAACTAATAATTGATGGAAAGGTAAGTCTAAATGTCTTCATTTGACACTTAAATTGTCTCAACTTTTCGCTGATTTCATCATTTTGTTGACAATTCAAACAATTATTAACACAAATCACTAAACTATTGTTTATTTACAGTTTGGGCCGACATTAACGGCCGATAAAAAAGCCAAAGCTTGGGCTGAAATTACGGCTGAAGTCAATGCCGCCAGTCTTGGAGGAAGGTCAACTGGACAAGTAAAAAAACAGTTGATCGACCAAAAAACTAAAGTCCGCGCCAAAGCATCAAAACATCGTTTGGAGCGGCAAATGACTGGCGGCGGACCAAACAATGCCCCTCAATTAATGCCATTGGAGGAATCATTGTTATCAACAATGAATCCTCAAACAATTAATGGCATTATTGAAGATGGTGATACTGAAACTATTTCAGATATCACTATTATTGACAACACTTCAACAATTGCGACAAATTATTCGTCAAATCGAACCACAAAAATACGTGATGACCAATCACATAATATACTATCAGAAAACAAAGAGAAAACTGATAGTGAATTTGAAATATTTAAAAATTTCAAAAAACGCAAACATCAAGTAAATGAAGATCGCGTTACATCCGCTCATGCAGAATCGGTACTTGAAATCGAGCGTGAAAAAGTGGCCATTGCTCGTGAAATGGTGGCCTTAAAACGCATAAAGTTAAGCGCTAATCTTCGCGTTTTGGCGGCGCAAAACTTCGATATAAATGAAGATATTAAGTCATTTAATGAACTTTACAATACAAAATAAATAAATAAATACAAATATTTATTTTAAAAATATATTTTATTAAAATTAAAAATAAATAAATACAAATATTAGTTTTAAAAAAATATTTTATTGAAATTAAAATAAATAAATACAAAAATTAATTAAAAAAAATTTATTAATATAAATACAAAATAATAATTTTATATAATTAGTTATATTTATGTCTTGTCTAGACAGCGGTATCTCATTTTCAATACCCCGAATGCCCTTTCGATGGTATTACGGGTTTTTGAATGAGCCGAATTATATCTCTTTTGCTGTTCGGTAATAGGATTACCGTACGGCGTTAAGAGATGCGGCTCTAGGGGATAGCCCGCGTCCCCTAATAGCCATCCATTAATATGGCTATTGTCTAGGCGGCGTTTCAAATGGCATTGAGTCCATATAAATGAATCATGAACTCTGCCTGGAAACGCTGCCAAGACATTAGTAAATTCAAGCGTTGCATTTGCAACCGCTTGAACATTGATCGAATGCCATCCTTTACGGTTAACGTAGGAGGCTTCGATCTCTTTTGCGGGCGAAAGTATCTCTATGTGGGTGCAATCAATTGCACCCAACATATTGGGAAATCGCCCGATAGCCATAAATCCATTTTTGGTTTTGCCTATTTCAGCCGGTGTTTGCGGGAATTTAATAAAATTTCCCGCACGCCGGCTAAGCCCAGCGGCTACCGTGTGGACAGTTTCTGATAGTGCAGCATTACTCATGCCTACACTATCACCTGTCACACGATAAAAAGCCGCCTGGGCATAGGTACGGAGCGCTGCACATATTTGTGTAATAACTGGCAGCGCTCCGTGTCTTCTTGTGGGCCGCACTAAATCTTCATACAATAGTTGACATAAGTCAACTATTGTTGTGCGGTCCATTCGGAAACGCTGTATACATTCTTCATCGCTCAGCGTTTCCAATGGATTGAGTCTATCCTTGAAGATTATCTTCTTTGGGACAGGCTCGCCATTTTCGGCCACAATTATTAGCCAAGACATATATAATTAAAAAATATTATAATTTTGTAATAAATTTAATAAAAAAATATATTCGGTTTTGAAAGTGAAATATTCGGTGAAATGTCTGCATTTATTGTAATTTATTTTATTTTGCGACAAGTAAATACATGTCGTAAAAATACATAAAATACGTACGATTTTATTTATTTTGCAAAATAATAAGTCGTATGTATGTACGTACGACTTATATTTTGTTCGCAACTCTTGCGTAAACGTAACGTAAGTTTACGCTTAGCGATGTTTTTGTGAACGCACTTACGTTACATTTACTCTGCGAACACTATGCGATCTGTTTGCGAATCCACTCCAGAACTTTAACTAATAATTTACATCCAAAATGTCTTCAAAAGTATCACAACTGTTGTTATCAAATGCTAAATATTATTCAAATAATGTAATCATTCGTACATTTAATACACAACCGATTAAATTGAGTGCAGAAAGAGTTCAATCAGAAAAAGGTTTTAACTTTGAGTTGACATCCGAGCAAAAGTCACTGCAAGAGTTGGCTCAAAAGTTTACCAAAGAGGAGATCATACCTAAAGCCGTTGATTACGACAAAACAGGTGACTTTCCCTGGGATGTCGTCAAAAAAGCACACGAATTAGGACTCAGAAATACAAGCATTCCTCAAGAGTATGGCGGACCAGGACTTTCTCTATTTGATACGTGTCTTATCGGTATTAAGTCTATAAATATAAATGTATTTATTTGTATATTATATACAAATAAATATATCAAATTACAGGCGAAGCTTTAGGTTATGGATGTACTGGTATTGGGACAGCCATCAGTTCAAACTCTTTACCGCAATCACCGGTAATTTTGTTTGGAAATCACGAACAGAAAAAAGAGTTTTTGGGACAAATGACGGGATCGGAGGTCTTAAATGCCGCTTATTGTGTGACAGAATCGGGAACTGGAAGTGATGTCAATGGTGTTAAAACAAAGGCCGTCAAGAATAAAGATGGCGACTATGTTCTTAACGGACAGAAAATGTGGATAACTAACGGCGGAGTTGCCAATTGGTACTTTGTATTAGCCCGAACTCATTCCGACCCGAAAGCGCCGGCAAATAAAGCATTTACTGGATTTATTGTTGGAGCTGACAGTCCAGGTGTGAGTCCGGGACGTAAAGAGCTTAATATGGGTCAAAGATGTGCTGACACTCGTGGCGTAACATTTGATAACGTTATCATTCCCAAGAAAAATATTTTGGCTGAAGAGGGAATGGGATTTAGAATAGCTATGGGTGCGTTTGACTTGACCAGAGCACATGTAGGTGCAACGGCTATTGGTTTAGCTCAGCGAGCACTCGACGAGGCGACCAAATGGAGTTTTGAAAGGAAAACATTTGGCGTTCCCATTAATCGGCATCAGGCCATCCAATTTATGTTAGCCGATATGGCTATTGGTGTTGAAACGGCGCGACTGGCTATCCAAAAAGCCGCCTGGCTTTACGATAACGGTAGACAAAATACTTACTGGGCATCAATTGCAAAATGCTTGGCCGGTGATGTGGCCAACAAAGCGGCCACCGATGCCGTCCAGATTTTCGGTGGCGCGGGTTTTAGCAGTGAATATCCGGTCGAGAAACTGATGAGAGACGCGAAAATATTTCAGATATATGAGGGAACCGCACAAATACAGCGCATCATAATTGCCAGGGAATGGCTAAAAGAGACTAACAAAAAATTGTAATTATTTTTGGATTAAATTTTTCTACATTTTTATTTAATTAAAGATTTGTAATATATTTTTAAACTTTTTAATATATAAAATTTAAAAAATAATTTAATCTTATCATTCAATTCACAAATTTATTTTTAATTTTAAAAAACATTTCAATTGATTAAATATAAGATTAATTTAAAATAATGTTTTTTAGTTATATACAGTTTTATATGTTCTTTAAATGTCATAATATAGCATATCTATAATACAATATTTTCAATTTCGTATAATTGATTGTTTTATTTTTTTTTGTGAAATGATTCATATTTTTGATAATATCATATACATTATATGTCTTACTTTTACTTAAGCCTTATCAGAATCACATCCTAAACCACATGAGAAATCTCAAGTAGTTTTTCAACAAACAAATAATGGATAAGTTATTTCCCAATTATTATATCTTTATGGTCCATACATAAGGCCTATTGTTACCAAATGAGTGGCCGATTCACGCAATTGTGTTCACTCTAGTGTGTTGTCCGCACGCAATCATATTTCATATGATTTGATAAGAAATGAAAAACAATCAAATATTATATGTGACTAAAACTGTAAACAAATTATTATTACTAAACCTTCAGATATGTTATGCATTGTAACCGCAAATTACATACAAATTGAATAATCAATTGTAATGTTTTTTAACTGATAAAGTAATAAATGTGATGTCATTTAGATATTATTTTTTGGATTATATTAAATTCATTAATAGCTATTGTATATAAAAAATGATTGTATAATTTAAAAATAAATTTTATTTAATATTAGTTTCAGATATACAGTAGTAGATACTACTTAATTATTTGGATCTTAATTTAAATATAGAATTAAATATTATAATAAAATCATTTTAATTTATTGATTTAAACCAATGTTGGCACAAAAAAAATGCTAAAATTAGAGTTCATTGTTTTAAGTTAACAACAATGTTATTACTTTGTTTTAGTAAAATATTACAAAATTTGTTACTATTTTTTGTATTTAAGATTTATATATCTGCAACACTCTTAGTTATATATATCTATATATTTCTATAATGTATTAAACAATAAATGAATTCAGAAGAGAAATATTCTGAATAAATGAATCTAAAAAATAAAAAATCAAAAACTTTTCACATATTTTGTGCCTTAATTGACGCAAACGCTGTTTTGAGCATAAAATTCGTTTACTGTTTGTATTGTCTAATATTATTATACAGTATTACAGAATATTCTTTAATATTATAGGACTTAATGTCTATTTCACATTATTTTTGATTTCAAAAAACTACAACCATATAAATACAACCTACAAATTGGGTTGTAATAAATGTTTGTACAGTTTTAGTGACAAATCTGTGACATAAGATTTACTTTTAAAAAATATATTTAAATATTTCTCATTAAAATAATCTCAGAGTAACAGTAGTTTGTTATTATTACTCTTTTATTTAAAATCATTGCAAAAATTATTTATTTTATACAAATAAAATTGTTTTATTATATAAACTATTAAAATATTTTATATAATAATATAAAACTACAGTAAAATAAAAAATAGCAAACTTTTTAATAAATAATTAGTTGTTCAATGTAAGCTTATTCAATATTTTGGTAAGTTATTAGTATTTTTTTAATTGTTGTATATTTCAATTATGAACTATCAATATATTCAAATAAGTTATAAATAGGTCTTTTAGTTTAGATTAAACTAATTCTTTATTAATTTATAATTAATTATTAAAATATAATAAATTAAATAATATTTAGATAAATATGAAAACAAAACATTTTGTCATAATATTTTGGTTTATTTATAAAATATATTGAATTAAATTTACTTTATATATATCTTGTTTGTATCTCCTTATATACGGTATATAAATATATAGTAATTATAATAATATATATAATATTATATTATATATACTGTGTAAATATATACTAACAAGTGATTTAAAATAAAGATTATAGGTTTGATTTAAACTTTTTCAAAAATGATTACAAAATTCGAAATTTGTGTTAAAATAATTAATTAGTCATATAATATTAGTAACACAAATGTAACTTATTATCAACAATTTGTTATATAATTTTGTTAAACTATAATAATTTAATTTACTGTTTGATGACACCGTTAATCTAGATTTTTTTAAAGCCTCAAAATCTCAGCAAATAATTTTTAATATCAGTGGATTAGAGTCTATTTGAGTGACATATTATTAATCTTATTAAAACATAAGGATATACTAATAGAAATAAATGATTGTATTTGCATTTGTGATACAAATCCTAACATTTATTGTATTTAGTTTGTAAAAAAAATTAATAAATTTTAATAAATTGAGAAAACATTTTTATTTACTCAAGCGAATGCATTAAAATATGATTGTATTTAGAATTTAATTATCGTTTATATTTATAATGAAATACTAATATAAAGTAATATAAAAAATTTAATTACATTACTTTATTATAAATATTTTTCATTTTTAGATCATAATTTAATATTAACAAATTAAAATATTATTCTGTACAGTAGTAATAATATTAAAGTTAATTGAAAAATATTTTGATAATTTAAATAATTATAATAACAACTGCCTTTAAAATAGCACATAAAAATGTTAAAGAATACATAATTAACAACTTTATTAATTAATCAAAAAACATTTAAAACCTAAGATCAATCAATTCATTAAAAACTTGTGAAGATTAATTAAAATATTTTTTTCTTATTTGATTGATTAATATTTTATAGTTTATAGTTTATAGTTTATTTTATAATAAATAGTGCTGTATTTTAAGTGTATTATTTAAATTTTATTTAAAAATATAATAAATATAATAAATTGTATAAATTTTAATTTTATGCTAAATTCCTTAATAAACAACATAAGTTATCTTTCTATGTAATTCCAAACATAATTACTAAAATTAAAAAAAAATATATAATTTAATCCAGAAATTCTTTATATTAATAATTTATTGTTTAAGTTATTTATAATAATATAAAAAAATATTATTTGTAATATAGTTTTTATTATAACTAATTGTTATATTAATTAATATTTTGTTGTATTGATCTGGGAATCCGTGGTTTCGATATTGCGTTAAATAAATTTTATTTGTGAGACTTTTTATAATAAAATTTTAAATATGAATTATCTAGTTATGTAAAAATATTAAATTTTATTTATTTATATTATAGACTATCTTTATTTTTTAAATAACCAAAAAAATATTCAATTTTATAATTAAATTAAAACTTAACTATAGTAATGAGCTTTTGTAGAAACATAAATTATTTTACTGAATAAAATAAAATAATGTATTTTTAATTATAAAAAATTATATACAGTATTTTAAGTATTTATTTGAATTCAATTTTTTCTTATTTTATTATTATTTTTTGATTATTTATTTAGTTTTATTTTAATAAAAAGTAATTAATTAAAGTTATTTACAAACTTTAATATATTTCTAAAAATTATTATAATAATTCTATATTTTTGTTAGTTTAAAGTTTATAAGTTTTGTAAAAAAACTAATATTAATGAATATTTACTGTATTTTTATGTTAAATGTCTTTTTTAATAATAATAAAATTTACAGATGATGTCATAAAGAAAAATATGACATATAATAAAATTTATTAAATTTTAATATTTGTTTACTTCAATTACAAAAATATAATAAAATGATTTCGTAAATATAGATTTATTTAACAATAATTATTATTTCTTAGAATAATTAATAATTGATAATGTAATAAAATATTTAATATTTGTATATTAAATAGTATATTATTAATATTATACAGTATTTTGATGTAAATATGCATTTGCACTATAGATAAGTGGTTTATAAATAATGTATAAAACATTATATCTTTTGTTATTTGAGTTATTTTGTATAGATATTAACGTTTATTAAACTTTATTATAAGCAATAACTTGTCAAAACTGCGATATTAACATATATAGTACAGTATATACAGTAAGCTATATATAATTTATATACTATAATATTAACATTTAATAAAACTTTATTTTCAATAGGTTTACAAAATTAAATAAATTAAAAATACAATAAATGTTTGAGTAGTTATAAATTATAATATACTTGCTCAATGTTCAATATACTGCTAATAATTATATTATTTATTAAATAAAAATAATTACCAGATTTTATATTATATTTATTATATAACTTAATTAATTACATAATGTCAAGCAATAAATATAAAAATAATTTTGTGTCGTAGCCTGAAATAACAAAAATATGAATTTATTATTTTTAATTAGATATATTAAAATGATAAAACTAAAACTTTAGTTTATTACATTTTTATTTTATTATGTAATAATAGTAATATCATAAATCTATATTAATTATTCATATAGTATGAAATATGTTAATATAATTGATAACTTTCTACGCTATTGCAACTTATTGTGATATAATAATGATTAACAATATTTTGTTTACATATGGATTCATATAATCGTGATTTATATGGAAACAACAACTTTGTTATTGTTTGATATTTAATTGAAATAATGATACAATATTTTGTACTATTAATATATAAAAATATTTATATTGTTAAATAGTCAAAAAATAATTTATATACAATTTTATATAATATTATATAAAAATATAATAATAATTTTAACATTTTATTTTTTATTTATATTTGTACTTTTGCTATAATATAAAATTATATCTTCATTATGTTGTATTAAATGATTAATATTTTAATTATAATATCAGTGTAATAATATTATCTATTTATTATACTAAAATTTCATGATAATTAATTTTTAATAAAATTAACATAAATTATAAATAGAATTTATTTTTGACAAAAATTCTAGATTTTTTGTAAATGTTTTTTAAAGAAATATTTTAACTTTAAATGTATTTAAGCTTAAAATCATAAGCTTAACTCATAAAATATTACCGTATGTGCTCTCCTATTGTACCACTGAATAATCTAAAAAATAAAAATCAATTGTTGTTATGGGGAATAAATATCACATTTATTCGTATCGACTGAGAAAAAATGTGAAGTCCTGGGGTTGGAAATAATTGGGGAATATGTGAGACCAGTCTATTGAATAGCAAACTATATAAAGACTGATCATTAAGGCTGAGAACGATAAAAGACTTATAAAAACGTCAAAAGTGGGAATAAATTGAAAACTCAGTTAACAAACAATTATTATAAGAAAGAAATTCATATAATTTCCTATAGATTAATATTAGTTCCCTATTATATCATAATAGGTGAGAATATACAGTAACTAATACTTACAAATATTATGATAATATTTATAATATAATATATTTATTAATAAAAAGTTAAGTTTATAAATTGTTAAATTAATATAAATAAAGCATTATTAAAATTATTTTAAAATAAATTTTATAATTAAATCATATCGATATTAATTAATGATTTATATAGACTAACATATTTAATATATAAATTATAGTTTATACTTAATAAAAAATAATTGTAATTAATAGTAATTTGAAGTAATTAAAAAAAATTTAAAGAAACTCCAAATATTAAAATAAAAGATTAATTATTAATATACCATTAATTAAATAAGTTTCTAATAAAAAAATAACAAAAGTTTTCTGGTATTTTAATTTCTTAATACTAAATAGTAATAGTAGTAATAAAATATTATCAAATTGTTTATGTTGTAATTTAATTAATATTATATTCAAATATTAATATAATACTATATATAAATATTGTGTTAGATATTTATAATTTTTATTGAATATTTATTTTTAATTATTGTAGATTTTTAAAAGTCTAAAATTTTGTATACAATTTAAAGAAAGTAATTATTAAAATAATGGCGATTTACTCAACAAACACAAGAGTCAACTGTCAGACATCCAGACCTATGACTGTCATTATATTGCTTTTAATAATATCAGCCTTTCTTTCACTAATCAATGCCCAACAAAATCAGGTATAGATTTATATAAATTTATATATCTGTTTATTTTACAATTAATAAATCTTATATTATTGTGTTATTATTATTTCATATAAATTACATTTATATAATTTATAGAAAAATATATTTATAGCAGAATAAAGTCATAATATGTTATTTGCATAATATATATTTATTGTCTATATATATAGTTTATACAAAAATTAGACCTATAATTAAATCAATAGATGTGAATCCATAAGCCACTAATACTTTAGTAAATATCACAATAATTTTTTATAATAATAGTAGTGAATAAATGAAATAATACTTAGTTTACAATTGAGTGAATCATTTGAAAATAAGGGTTATTCTCAATTGAATCGAAACTATGATAAATTGAAAATAGTTTTCAATAAATCAATATATAAATTTTGTCAAAAATAAAAGTTTATACTTTTTATATCATGACATCCAATGTGTGATATGTTGTAAAAGTTTTTTATGCATACAATTGAGTAATAATAAGATTATTAAAGTGATATTTAAGAAAAATCTTTTAAATATAGTTTAGTATAATATATTACAATGTTTTATATCAAATATTATACTATAAGAAGAAAAGTACAGTTTTTTCACAGTTGCTTATCAAATGTATTGCTTCCCACACAACAGTAGTCAATAAAATGTCTTTACATTTGATATTAAAATAAAAAATTTCTAACTTTTATTGAATATACTGTTAGATTTTAATGACTTTTTTATGTTATATAAAAAATAAATAACTAATTCTATGTGTAAATAAAAAATTAATTTTCTTTTAGTTTAATGAAAACAATAAAAATTTGTTAAACGATAAGAGATCTGCATTTTTGCCGTCAAGAGAACGAAGACTTTGGTCTATATTTGATTGGAATGACAGCAATAGCGGTGAGAAAAGGTTGTCCCGGTTTTTACCGATGAGGGGACGAAAAACAACATTTTTACCGATGAGAGGCAAAAAGGCATTTAATAGTTTTAATGATAACTATTTTGATGACTATATCGATGTTGACTCTCCTTATGGCTCGAGTTTTAATGATTATAGTTCTGAAACTATGACTAAAAGGGCGGCATTTATGCCATCGAGAGGTAAAAAAGCGTTTTATGCGTTAAGAGGTTAACTGAAAAATTTTAATCAAAATTTATTATTAATAATAATAAATACATCGTTAGTCATACAAATAATTTTTAATAACAATCAAATGTTAAATTAAAAATATTATATTTTGTTGAATTAGAGGACTTTACAATTTAATCAAAATAAAGTTATTATTATTATAGACATATTTGAATATTTAATTTATTATTATATTTATTATTGCCATTCTTATAATATTTCCTATCAAATTATTTCAAAAAAATATACAAAAATAAAATATTTTATATGCTTAAATATATTTATTTATTAAAAATTATATTATATTTTAGTAACGCTATGAATGTAATGTAATTTAATTTAATTTTATTATTTATTTAGTTTTTGTTTATCATGTTGTTTATTTAATCAGGTTTCCAATATGATGTCATAAATACGGTAATTTACCTTGTATAATTCTCAATTGTACTAAATTGACATTTATTTGTAACATTTAATTTTAATATCATTATTAAATCTAAATAATAAAATAATTACATAAATTTTGTATAATTTTAAATAATAAATACTATTATTTAATATGATATTTTATATCTAAAGAATTCAATTTAGTTAAAATAAAAAATAATTGTTATTTATAATAATAAGTACTAAAATTCAATTATAGTTTTTCAAAATATTATAGTAAAAATATTAAAAGTGTATCACTAATTTGATTAGTATAATATATATAATAAATTATTTATTGCTAGTAATATTTATTGCCAAGCATGTAATAATGCTAATAAATAAAACAAATTGTAAACAATAATTTTCTAAATTATTGTAAATTAAGTTTATAATTAAATTCAAGTAATTACAATAAAAGTTTATTAAAAAATAATTATTATCAATTTTTGAGTTTTTTTCTGTAAATATTATTTATGTTTACTATTTCTGTCTATAAATAGTAATTTTAATTCTATTGATAACAATTTAGCTAAAAAATAATAATACATTACAAATATTTAAATTTACTTTTCATGTAAATTATGTTTGTTTTGTTAAGCAATTTAAAAAATAAAATATAAAATACAAAATCATTTAAATCGATTTAATTATATTTGTTTATTCAATCACTGACTTCATTGACTCAACTATGCTAACAATATTTTTAACTATCTATTATGACTGTTATTTGACAAATAAATTTTAATTCAATTTAACATAAAATTTAAATATTTATTTTAATTGCTTATCAGTTATTTTACTTATAAAAACATCTATACAGACATTATTAAGTGATCCGTTTGTCTATTAATTATTTTAGTGCTTATTATAGCTTAAATAAAATTTGTTGATTAAAGTTTATTTTTTAACTATATATTACATAGGTTTTACATTTATAGTCAATATATTATATATATATATATACTAGGCTTAAGCAGGTTTTGGATTTTAAGTTGAGTATAGAGTGGAGTGAAATAGAAAAATATGGATAAATCTTGTGAATATGCCTTTTGAAGTTTGCATTTTTAACGACAATTTTTTTCCAAATTTCGAAATCTACGAATGGATCAAAAGAAAATACCATAAATATTCCCCAAAATTCCCAATAAATTCTTTAAATTTTCGAAACATTTTCTTACATTAATAAAAACTTAAATTTTAATAAAAATTATAAAAATAGAAGATAATTTTGTCTTTAAAATGCAAAATTAAAATAATTAAATTTTACAATATAATTTATTATTATTATCTTAGTTATATTTAAAAAAATTATTGTAAATATAATATAATTACTTTTTAGAACAAATAAATCATTTTCTGTTTTACATTTTTATTAAAACACTGTTATATTTAGATAAGTATTAACTTTAATAACTATTTTTCTGTTAATTTTAAACTCGACTAATTTTATATTAAAATTAATTATTTTATTTTGATTAAGATTTAAAAATCAATTAAACTGTAAAAATAAAAGAATTTATAAAAAACATTATTATAAATAATATCATTATTTTATTTATCTTAAATTAATATCCTACTTGCAACATTATTACTTTATTGAATTAATAATTTATTTTTAAGTTTTTAATCATATAATTTAAGTAAAATAATGTTATATTTGGCTTAATTTTAACGTAGTTTAAACAATTTTACTAATTTTTATTAAATAATTCAATTTTAATGTTTTAAAAACGCAAAAACACTTAATATTAGTTAAAATTTTAATTCATTTTTCCTCGTTTTTAAAGACAATTTTTTAGATTTGGTAAAATTTCAGAGAGGGGTTAAAATCATAAAATATCGATCATAGGGATACCTTTTAACTCCATTTGCTTAACCCTCACCTAAACTTTTTTGTATTACATAAAATTCAACAAAAGATTAATTACAATAAATGATGAAAAATAATCATCTTTACGGACAGTTATGAGCTATAAGTGCATCTAATGTACTGTATATTGTTAGACAACTACATAGTATAGTTAGTTAGATACTCAAACCTATTATACAATTTGTATGTTTTGTATATACTTAAGATAAAAATAAAACATTGTTAAAACAACAATTAAGTTTATTATTACAAAATAATTCTTTAAAATAAATAAATATTTCTTTATTTACTATTTTATTAGAAAACCAATTTAATTGAACCTTAACTTTAATATCACTAATTTAAGCCAAATAATAATGTGAACTTTACAAAAAATTATATTAAAATTGTAAGTTATACTTATATTAAAAAAGTTACGATTATACACTAATTTATTTAATTTATTTTAGTCTTGACTAAAACACTTTTATAATATATATCTTAAATCTTTTATTTTAAGTCATGGTCTATAGAAAATCATATAATTTATAATTATTAAGTTATAATATATAGATTGTTTGCATGTCTATATCTTATATATTAATTTATTATTTTATTTTTGTTATTAAAATGTTTTTAAAAATTTTACAAAACATATTGAATTTTTAAAATGAATTTATTGCATACTTATATTTTAGATATAATATTAATTTGATTATACAGTAAGTGATAATGATATATGAGTTTGTAATTGTAAATAAACATTATGTAAATATGTTTAAAATATCTAATAGTGTGATAAATTCAATTTAAGTTATAATTATTAAAATTCATTTATATTATCTATTATTTTAAAAAAATTATTATTAAAAAGCTTTATTTTTGCTGATATAGCAATAGAGTAATTAAACACTAAAAATACCAGTTTAATAATTTAGTTTTATTCATAAAATTTATTTTAAAATATTCGTTTTTAAAATTATATATTAAAATAATATTAGTAGATTGTTATCTATTATAATTTAATAATACTGTATTCTTAAATAAATTTAAAATATAATAAGATTTATACATAGATTATGATTAATATACAGTGTATTACAAACAATAGATGGCATATTATATTTAATATACAGATATTTTATATTATTAATAAACAGAAAATAGAGTATAATTTTATTTTCATACTTTCATAGTTTATGCGAATTTGAATGTACACTATAGGGTGACCAACCGTCCCGGTTTGGTCTGGACATTACCGAATTTGACTAATTAATTCAGAGTCAATGATAGGGTTCACCAAGATCATGTAGATGTCCCGGTTAATTAATTAAAATATGTATGATACAGTATATAAAATAATATAAGTTACAAAGATTACATCAACAAAAAATAATCAAATATTTTGTAAAAAATTGAAATAAAACAGTACATAATTATTTCATTAAAATTATTGCATAACATAATTCAGTGATATTTTATTTTTATGTCAGAGTAAACCATATACAATGTAGACAATTTTTAATTATTTATTTTTATTATATTAATTAATAACTAAATTACTTCTACGTATAATAAATAGTCTACACTGTCCCGGATTTATATGAGAATATAATTAAAATTTATAAAATATAATTAATATTATAAATTCTAAATAATATTAGATTTTTAAAAATTAAGATGATAATTACTTTTATATTTTACCATTACTAGAAAATGTTATTGAAATCTATTATTTAGTTTATTAAAATTTTTATATTATTATTTAAAAAACATTAAACTTATATTTTAAAAATTCCAGCTAATAATCAATAACTAGATAAATAAAAAGTTTATTTTCGTATAAATTTGAATAACATAATTGAATATAAGAATCAAATAACATAATAAATTCAAATATGTGTCAATACAAACATTTCTCAGTTTGAAAGCTCAAGAGGTTTGACATAAATCTAAACTTCAGGCGATTTTGTTTTTAATGTTTTACCTGAGATATAATGCAATGAACAGACAATATTTAGTAATCAAATACTATATGAGTTATGTATTACTTATGATATATATAATAATAATGAGATTATATAAGATCCTGTTTTTAAAAAAAAATAATAATACTTATTAAATGCTAAATAAACTTAAAATGATTTAATATTTGATGCAACTATTGTATTTGTAAAATTGTAATGTATTTTGTTGTTGTCGTTTAATATTTTATAATTTTTAAAACTTAAATTAACATTAATTTATAGATATTAAGCAAAAAATATTTATTATGAATAGTATACTAAAATCATAAGTAATAATAAGATGATAGTAATGTTTATAACTTTCTACCAAATCTAACAAATTTTTGTTAAAAGCAAATAATGTGTTCATTACTGACTATAAAGATTTGTCATTTATTTCTTAAAATATTTTACAAATGTTTTAAAACATCAAAATATAGTATAATTATGTTAGAGTTTAGTAAATTAAGTCATTATATAAATGTAATGCTATTAATAATAATTTGCATAAAATTATATTTTTTAAAAACATTTATTTTTATTTGTACTTTTCTGGTTGAAAAACATTACAAAATACCTTTTAATATTTAACTTTAATATACAATATAATAAGTTATAAAACAAAAAATGATATAATTTGTTATTAAATACTGTACATTAAATTTTTAAAATGTTGTTTTATTGATTTTATTGAGCATTTATTCAATCGACAAATTATTCAAATGTATTATATTTTATTAATAAACTTATGATTTATCATTAAATTTAAAAAATAATAACTAATAAATAATAAATAAATGATATAATATTGTAAAAAAACTAAAATCCTATGATATTAATCTCGTAAATTATAAGTAAATATAATACTGATTGTAACAATGTTTATGTCTATTGATGAATACTAAAATAACAATTTACAAATACAGTATTATGCAATAGATTATTGTAAATATTTAATACTAAAATATTTTTGTATATTAAAAACATTTTAAAATAAATAAATAATGATAAAAATACTGTTAAATAAAAAATCATTATATGACAAAAATATTAAGTAGGCAACTACATTAACTTACTGTAAATAGTATTTTAAAAATATTATTATAACAATACAATATATTGATAATTAAGTAATATAGAAAATAATTTAAATTATTGCAAAATTTTTATTAATTAGTAAAAATGTTTATATTTTCATTGCAAATATTTTTTGATTTAATCTAAAAGTAACTTATTTATAATTACATTTAGTTATAAAATATAATTTATGTTATAAAGTGAATTTCTGTCTATGATTTAGTAGCCTTTAGTTGTCATATTTTTTTGAAATAACAAAAATGATTTTTTAAAAGTTTAGCTAAAAGTATAACTACCAGAAGCCATCAAAAGCTATTTAATTAGTTATTATTAATAAATTAACCGAAGGCTACATAGAAAAGTGTTTTCATTGTTATGAAATATAATATTAATTTTACTGTCTTTTGTTGACTGAAAATATGATTGATATAAATTTTATAATACATATCGTAATTAGAGATGATCAAATAGAAATTTCTAATAAATTTTTCTAGAAATTTTACTTTAATAGTATACTTTGAATATTAATTAAAGCATTATTATTAATACTATTTGCTTATTATCTGTATTTATTGTAATATCCTGTTATCAGATTACAAAAATAAAAAAATAAATTAACCTTGGGGATCCCAGAGACAGAAATTTCTTGTAGAAACTTTCTAGAAACTTCTCATTTTTGCCAACTCTAATTGTAATTGAATAACTAACATTAATTAGCATTAAATGTAGTTATAATAATTTATTTTATAAATATTTATAGATAAAACTTTTACATATTATATAATATAAATATTTTATAATAAACTTATACTGTAGGTATAATAAACTTTTTATTTTTATTGAAAAAATAATAGATATTGAGTTTTTAAAATAACTTTAAACTATTTATATAATAATAATGTTAAAAATCTAACTTAATTAAATTATATATTTATAGTATAATTTTAAAATTAATTATATCTATAAAATATACTTTAACTTAAAATTATATTAATATCAAAATATCTAATAATTAAATGGCTCATAATCTAAATATAGTAATTTTTGGAAAAATCTTAATATTTAAAAAATATTTATACAACTAAAACAAAATTTATCCTAATCTATATTATTTGATAATATGAAAAAGTTTTTAATTATCTTACACATGAAACACAACAGTAATTAAAGTTAATTACATAATTTGGAAAATATAATTAAGATAATAGTTATTTTAAATAATATGAATAATAATATAAATAAAATATAAAAATATAACTATTTTACTTTTTTAAAATAAGTTTATTTCATCTGTTGTATAAAAATAAAACAAATACTATAACAATAATTATTACATATATATTTTTAAATTGGTTACTAATAGTTTAGAAACATATAAATTTTATAGAAAATATAAATCCAATGCAAATATTAAAATATTTAAAATAATAATTATACTAAAAATGTTTATTATTATATGTTGTTTATATAACATTATTGATTTATATGATATATAAATATTATTTATAATAAAAAAATAATTTGCCGATAATTAGAATAATTATACGTTAATAATAACATTCAAAAGTATTAAACATTATTTTATTGATAAATATTTACTGTTAGTACTGTTAATGCTGTAAATGACTATTAATGCTTTTTAATTGCATATAATTAATCATTAAAATAAAAATTTTATACTAAATAATAATCAGTATTTAGAATTAAAAAATTTTAATAATAAATATTAAAAGTAAAAAAATTAAAATATAATCTAGCACATTTTATCAATTAACTAAAATTTTCAAATTATATATAAAAATTGAAATATAAAAATTGAATATAAAATCATATGGAAATTTACTATTTTTATGAATAAAATAATATTTTCATATCTAAAAATAAAAATTTAAATATATTATAGTATATTAAAGTATACCTCCTGAAGCTTAGATGATGTAAGATATAGATCATTACTAAGCAAATGATACAATATTAGTATTACAATATATTGTGATATTTTATTTAAATATTTTTCATATCACTAAATACGAGATCTGAATTTTATGTCAAAAACTTGTTTTCAAAGTTACCGTATTTCACTGTTTTGTATAAATAGTGTTTTTTTCTGACCAATAAATATAAAGCACAATAAAATTGAGAAATAAATAAATAAAATATATGATAAAAACTTATTTTTACTAAAAATGTGATACATATTGATAATGATGTATATTTTAATGTATGTGTGAGTGTGTGTGTGTGTGTGTGTGTGTGTGTGTGTATGTATTTGTGTGTTTGTTGTCATACATCATATCTATCTTATTAAATAAATAGTATAATTGATGTAATAGAAATATTTCTTTTAAAAGTTTATCAAGATAACATTTAAAGGTTTACTTATCTATTAAATTTAGATAAACTGTATTGAAATTTATAGTAAATATCAATAATGTTTTGTAAATAAAAATATTATATAAATTCACATTATGAAATTTTAAAAAATGTTTTAAAAGTTAAGAATATATATAATAGATTTGTTTCCAATAAAGATATATTAGTTTAAAGTATAGTAAAAATTTTAAGAAATACAGTATTTAAAATTTATAACTTTTTCTTATATATTAAAAATATTATAATATTGTTGCATAATGTATAATAATTATTACCAAAATATTTATTTAATTATTTAATATTTAATAATTATAACAAAATTAATGTAATAAACAATATACTGCATAAAATATATAATTAGTGAATATTTTACATATTGTAAGTTATAACATGATTGCTTTATTCAAAATTTTATATAAATGATTTTATTATTTTTAAAATATGTTTACAGAATATATAATATAAAATTATGGCAATTTTTAAAAATGTCATTAATTTTATACAATTTACAAAATAAGATGTTTTTGTTATTTTGTGAATAATTTTTTAGAAATTTATTCTATAAATATTTTTTAATATTTCAAACAATATAGTAAAGTACACAACAAAATAGTTTAACATAAAACAACTCAATACATATTTGCATAAGAATTACATGAAAAATGTTTTTGTTTGGTTAAAATTTACTAAATATTGAATATTTTTTAAAAACAAAATTTTATTGAAAATATATACACTTTATGTGTTCTATAAGTCAAAGATATAAGTCAATGATTTTATACATTAAATAAGTAAAAAATTAAATTACATTAAAACTCATTAGTAAACTGATAACATTCATGAGAAAAAATATAGTTAATAATTTTTATAGTGAAGATTTTGTATATAAGTACTTAAAATAAAAAATATAATTTAGAGATAACTTAGATAAGTAAAGTATAACGTGAATAGAGTTAAATTTGATTATTTTTTATATAATATTAGTATAAATAAACATTGAAAACATTATCTACTTTTGTATTATATTAAGTAAAGTCAATAAATCGTTGAAATTCTTGTTTCTTACATAAAGTTTACATCAAAACTTATTCAATATAAAAATATATACATTTAAAAAAAATAATATTATACACAATTCTTAAGTTTTCACAACAAAAAAATATATTATACTCATAAATCTTTAAAAATACTAATACAGTATCACATTCAGTATGTTTATCAAAAATGTTTATACATTATAGTATTTTTATAATTCAATTATATTCAGCACTTAGATCTAAATATTTTTGTTGTTGTCTCACTGTATTGGCTCAAATTAGATACAACTATATATATGTAGAAATAATATATTTGTTAAATTGTTTTTGTTTAAACCACTATTAGTGTCGTAAACAAACTGTATTAACATAAAAAGGATTTTAAAACTCGACAAAAATAAAACTAAATAGTGTTTAGTATTATGAAAATTAAGTGTTTATCGTTTAGTTTAATTGATTTTATGTTAAATCAAACCAATATTTTTTGGTCATCTAATGATTTTTTAAAATTAACATTAAAGTAATACTCTTTTAATTAATGTTATAAATGTTAAGCTCTTTAAGTAAATGACATTAACTTAAATACCAAATTAACACATTTATATAAAGTAATAAATCTATTGATTCTTGTCTTTTACTTTTTTTTATAATTATTACATTTTAAGTATAATATTATAATCAAAAATTATACGCAGTTTAAAATTTACCATAAATATTGTTTAAGATAGTAAAATATATATAATTACTCTACAATTATGTATAGTATTGTAAGGACGGGATCTCTGGGCAGTTGAGTGTGGGAGTCAATGGACACAAGATTAAAATTATATGAAAAACTTAGTTTATAAATTGAATTTAAAATACAAATGTTAGATAACTAGGATCTCTTAGACCATAGTGTTGTGTGTAAGCGAGGGTTTATTCTACGCTATACAAGGGGTGACTCCTCGAACTAGAGTTTGGGCTCATAGTTATATAATACTGTGTGTATATGTAATACAATGTAAGGTAAAGGACCAATTGGGTGTACTGGGAGGTAGCAGAAATAGTGTTACATTTCCTCCCAGGTACGGTAAAAAAACCTGTCCCTAGGCTTAAGCGTTTATGTGGTACATAATTAAACAAATTCATTGATATTTTGTGTATAATTTATTTGGTTTGATTAGTTAATTTAGTAATATTATTTAATTAAATTTTATTTATTGTAATATGGATGCATTGTATATTGATTATAGAATTGTTTCGTTTGTAAATTATAGTTTTTATAATCTAATTTTAATTAATTAATTTTTTTTGCTTTCTAGTTTTACTGTATTTTTTATCAATTAGGTTTTAGTGTATCTTTTTGTGCATGCTCGTAGTGTTTCGTTTTTTCTGTGCTGTTTTTGAGTTGTTTTGTTATAATTAAATAATTAATAATTTATTTTGAAATACTCCGTAGCTATGGCCAACAAATGCGGATCGGGGGAAACGGTGGCCAATCTCGAGGAGGTGAAGGTCGCGGTGAAGGTCGTGGTAAAGATGGCGGTGAACGAGGTTCAGGCCGTAGTGATGTCGGTGTTGGTGGTGATGTTGGTAATGCAGGTGGAGGTAGTGGTTCTAGTGGTGATGATGACAATGTTGATGGTGATGATGGTGTGTGCGGTAATGGTAGAGGCGTCATGGTAGTTTCCGGGACGTCCGCTATCGTATTCCTAACCGTGAAGATCACGTCTATGATGAGCCTACTGCTGATGAGGATGATGAATACCAGGTGGACATCAACTTTGCTGCCGCGACTTTGATTGTCTCTTCCAACTACTGTTTTTGTTTATTGGATTGATTGGAGGAAACCATCAATTGAAGCATACCGTAAATTCGGTAGTACACCATTTTTGGAAATGTTTTTGCATCCCAATTTATTTGCTGGTTCGGGGTACTCGGGTATAATGAAGACTTCTAAAGGGGGTTCTATTATTTCACCCGCTATCAATTCGTTTGGTGTCTCGTCTGTTGCTAATTCCGCATCTCCAAGACGAGTAAACACTTTTTTTAAATGTATCATATGCTCCTCAAATGTTTTACTATAAATAATCGCTTCATTAAAATAAACAATTACATATTTTCCCATTATATCCGTAAATTTTATGCATAGCTTTCATGAAAAAACTAGGCGCCTGGTTTAAGCCAAATGGCATACGGTTGAATGTATACAGACCATCTTCAGTACGAAAGGCTAATAAATTCTGGATTTTCTAATCAATTTTGAATTGCATGTAACCGCTATTTTGGTCAATAATAGAGAAATATTTATCTTTAGAAAATGAACGCAAACATGTCTGGACATCTGGTAAAGGGTAAACATCATCTAACGTCGCATTATTCAACTTTTTGTAGTTTATGCATAACCTTTTTTCTGGTTTGCCCTTATTGTCAAGTGAGTGTTTATCAACTTATACTACTGGGGCACTATAATTGCTTACGCAAGGTTTTGCTATATCCAACTCAATCCACCCCTGTATTATCATTATCATAACGTCTATTAGGTAATGGCGATCTGCGGTTACCGTTAGAATATCTGCGATTTTGATAGTTCTCTGTAGATCTGTGATCTACTCTGCCTTATCTCTTGGATTGATACGACGTTTGCGGGTGGGATGGGGCTTCCACTTTGGTTCGACATTCAACTCCAGTTGCGATTATTTTTTGATGTAACCGACACCAAGTCGACGTATTTAATGGGAAGGTCTCGGTAGGACCTCCAGAATGTAAGGACGGGATCGCTGGGCAGTTGAGTGTGGGAGTCAATGGACACAAGATTAAAATTATATGAAAAACAGTTTATTAATTGAATTTAAAATACAAATGTTAGATAACTAGGACTCTAAGCTCTATCTCTTAGACCATAGTGTTGTGTGTAAGCGAGGGTTTATTCTACGCTATACAAGGGGTGACTCCTCGAGTTAGAGTTTGGGCTCATAGTTATATAATACTGTGTGTGTATGTAATACAATGTAAGGTAAAGGACCAATAGGTTGCACTGGGAGGTAACAGAAATAGTGTTACAGTATACCAATATATTACTAAAATTTAATTATTTATGATAAATATGTATTTTAAAAATAATTAATTGGAAGATAATTATAAAATGCAAATACTTTTAAAATATTAATTGTTTTAATCAATATAAAGAGTTTGTTTATTTATTTTTGTTAACTTCAAATCAATATCGATATTATCTTAATAGCAATTAAATTAATATCAATAAATAAAATTTAAGTAAAACATATTTATTGCATTTTTGAGTTCATATTATTATTGTTTAAATTTATTTTGAATATTTATTTAAATTCAATAAACTTTATTATGTCATTTTGTAATAACTATATTCATAGGAAATATGTAATATTGCTAAATAAATATATTTTAGTTTAACAATTTAGCTTATATTTATTCATTCAAGCAATTATAGACTGTGATCATAAACATAAGTCTTTTTTAATAATAAATATTATTTTATTATTCCATAAAATTTTTAATAAACTTAATACTATTAATATATTAATAGTTTAATAAAAATCTTTATATAACTATTATATATTTAGTTAAATAGTTTTAGATAAATAATTTTTATGTTTAGTAAGTATATTAATTAGCAGTTTTGTAATGTACTTTAATACAGTATAATACAGTATGTTTATAATGTAGTGATCACAGCCGATAAATGTTTGAACGTAATATTTATTATTACTATTTAATATTACAGTATAATTAAAAGGAGATTTCATAAATAAATTATATTTTATAAAATTCAATAATAGAAAGTAAAACTGTTTTTATATATAATAGTAATTTTATATAAATAGAGAGAGAGAGAGAGAGAGAGAGAGAGAGAGAGAGAGAGAGAGAGCAATAAATAACTAAATAAATATTAAGATTATTGTAAATATAATGAAAATAAACTCTAAAAAACTTAACTATAAACATATCTCTTATTGAAACACACAATGTTTTATTACAATTGTATAATACTGTTAGATATTGTATCGATTTATTATATACAATGAATACACAAATGAAAATACATAATATTTTTAGTTTATTGTGTGAACCAAATACAGTATATATATATATATATATATATATATATATATATATATATATAAATAAAAGATAATAACAAAGTAATTATGTTTTTATAATAATTTTAACGATCGATTACTTATTATCATTCATTTATCATATCTTAAATGACATTATTTTATGAGAAAAGTCTACAATTATAAGCAATAATTGTGAGACTAGTAAAACATTTTCAGACAAAATCAATAGATAATATATAATATAATATTTTGTTTTTTGTTGAAACCATAGTTAATGTCATTTCTAGTGTACAGCTATTATACTAATGTCATTAAATGTAAATTAATGTCGTCTTAATATTTATTAAGTGAACCATCAGATGACAACAAATTTTTGTCTTAACACACAATCAATTGAATTGAACGCTAAAACACTTGATTTATTAAATTGAAGGCCTTTTGCTTTGTTTTGTTTAGTTTTAAAACTATTTTTTACTTTCATATAATGACATTATTAAAGCTTTTATTACATTTAAATATAAATTTATATATAATCTAACAACTCATCTATTATTTTGTGCATTTTTATAGACAAACTCAGAGACCGGTATATTCATTGACTTAACCAGAATAGAGATCCAGGTGTTCAATGCCATTGTATTACTGTATAATAAACATAAAGATTATATAAATATATATACAATTCTATATATAATACATTGTATAACTATTATTATTATAAAACATTTTCTCATTTGTAATCTACTGTTTATAATATATTTGTATAGTTTATAGGATTTAGATTTTTTGTGTTTATGTTATAAAAAATATTTTATTACACAAAAAATCTAAGACTTGATGAAAATAATATTAAATTTATTTAATATATATATATATATATATATATATATATATATATATATATATATATATATATATATTGATATTTATTTTGTGAATAATAATAAATATAAAAATATAATAATTAATTAATTATAAAAATAATATGTACAATATTACTTATATATAGAGTTCTGACAACTTCCCAAGGGAAGTTCCCTAATAAAATCCCTATATTTGCCGGGAAAATATTTTATTTTCTCTCACTTCAATGTTAGTAATAATAATATATTTTATGTTATTAAAATAAATAGTACTAAAACTTAAATATTTTGCATAAAGTTTCATTAAAATATTTAAAAATAAATTCTAATTCAATAAATTTAGTGATACTATTATAGTTTAAATATAACATTTGTTTTTTAAATCTTATAATAAAATTTGTTGTTTAGGTTTCAATAGATGGTAACACAAGAAAATAGATTTCCTGGGAATTCCTAGAAAACAGAGATTATAAACGAGGGATAAATTTGCCCGAATTATATCAAGATTTAAAAAACATCAATTTTAATAACTCTAATATTTATTTTATTCAAACACATATATAGATGTGGAAAAACTTAAGGAAATTTATTTTTTGTATTTTTAAATTTGTTTTTAATTAATGCAATACAACATATTTAATAAATATATTTATAATACAAAAAAATAATACTTTTATAAGTATTTGTCACATATTTTAAAATATTAATTTGAATATTTTCTTTCATTCCTTACAATGAATTGTATAAAAAATATTTTAATATTAAACTAATATTTTTAATATACTGTATATTTTATTGTTATTTATTTAGATCCAATAGTTTATTAATATGTATACATATATTTTACAATTATAATGTTTACACTATATGTGGATCAAATCGGTCGCATCAAAAATATCCAAATTTATAATCTCCAAAATAATAATATCCTAAAACATTTGACAGATATAATCTAAATACAAATATCCAAAATAATTTATTTCAAATAAATATTTATAATTTCTTAATAAAAATTATTATAATAAATGTTAAAAATAATATAAATTATTTTTATTTAAATTATATAAGTTTAATCATATGAATTGTGTGAATAATTTTTAATTCTTTAATCATTAATTTTTGGATATTATTATTTTAGATATTTTGAACGAGACTGAAATAAATCAAATACTCTAATGAATAAATAAATATTATAAAAAAGTTTTTAGATACACTTTATTAAGTTTATTAATAACTTTTTAATCTCATCTATAAATGCAAAATTTATTTAATAAAAAGAAATTTATTTATTAGTTGAACTAAAAGTATTTGAGATTTACAAATAATTTTGGTATAATTTAATTAATGTTATTTGTCATATATATAATAACTATTTTATAACTATGTTATACAAATCAATATATACAGTACTAAACTGTATAAATACTAGTGTTGGAAGAGAGAGAATGCTTGTATAATACAAAGTATATAATAAACAGGGTTTGAAAAATGTCAGACAAAAAACAAGAGATACCAAAAATGGCAAATACCTGCAATTGACATCATTTTCATGTGTTAACACATATTATCTCTCTCTCTCACATTTTAAAATTCATTAATATATTACTAACAATTCATAAAATGATATCGAAATTAGTCATTGAAGTTGTTTTCAATGTTATTATTCATTTACAATAATTATATGTTTATAAACTGCAAGAATGAAAAGTCAATTAATGTTTAACAGAGGATATTATCTTACATTTTATTTATTCTAAGATATCTTATATTATCTCAATTTATCTCAATTAAGTAAATCTTAATAATTTATTGCTAAAAATTTTGATGAATTAAATATTCTATTAATACTTAATATTTTTTACCGAAGAATAAATAAATATTTTTAGAAAAAACATGTTTTTTACAAATTCAAAATCTTGTATTTTTTCAACCCTAATAAATACTGTATTAAGCAAATATTCATTAGTTTATATTTATTACAACTATATTTATATAATCTCTTATATAAATTATAATAAACAAATTGTGTAGTTTTAAATAGATTATATATAAAAGAATTTATATATATATCTATATGTTTATATATAAAATAAATTTAAAATATCAAAAACATTATTGACAACATATTGTATTGTATTAATATTATGTAAATACAGTACTGAGTTATTTTTATAATACAGATTTCATACTAAATTTATATATAATTTTATTCATTGCCTTATAATATAAAAAATATAAGCATGACATTTTATTGATTTACAATAAGATTTTTAACATAATGTAATGCAGTATTTATTTTTAATTAAAAATTAATTAAAAATAAATATATAACTAAAAAATTTATCAAATTATTAGTCTGTTGTTTTTATTTTGTATTAATTACAAATATTATAATTTAGTACAATTTATAGTTTTTTATAATTGATTTTATAAATTTTGTAAATACTGTATATTACGGAAAAATTTTGAGTTTCTTAAAAATCTACAAAATTTATTTACTGTATTAGTGAAAAATAATTTAAAAATTACCTATTGTTAAAACAAGCTATAAATGTTTGTATCAATAGTTATTTTTATCTAAATAATAATTTTGTACAAATTTTGTTAATAATTTCTTTAAGAATTTTTTTAGAAAAAAAACAATTTCTAAACATTATTGATAATACAATAGAGTTATCTTTAATTCTTTAATTGATTTTTTTGTGTAAACTTGAAATAAATGTAAGAATGAAGCCTTAAATCACATCTAAATGTCTGAATTGAAATACTTTTATAAATGTAAAAGTGATTCAATATTATAACAAATAATATGCATTTCTTACAGTATTATAGGACCGATATATATAATATATATAAAATAGTGAACACTTATCTCGCTTTTAGTGTGATTTTTTTTATCATTCATTGTATTATATTTTTCTATTTTCAATTTCATTGAGGTTTATCTGCATTTGGTTACAGAAACATACTTTATATAACAAGAATATTGTCTATAAAAAGATAACAGAAATACAATTTTTTGACATAAAATTCTGGTTTTGTATTCAATAAAATGGAAATCATTTAAATAGCTTTATATTTTGAAATAGAAAATTGTATTTTGAAAAATAATTGTTAAATTTAATACTTAAATAATTAAATAATTAAAATTTAGAAATTATATGTTAGTAATAAATTACGTTAAAAATAAATTATAAAATTTTTATTATAAAATAAAATATCAATAATATTTTTAATAATGTATTTAATTAATATTCTTTATGTTCTAAATTTATTACAGCTATATATAGTTATAATTTATTTTAAATACTATTAGTAACTTTATTTTATTAAATATAATAACTATTATTTTTATAAAAATATTGTTATTTGTTTTATTTATTCTTATATAAAAATTACATTAATTAAGTTATTTACATAAGTTAATTAACACATTTGTTTTTTGACAAAATTCACAGTATTACTAAAAATCATAATAAAGAGAAATTTGTGATATTATACGATATATCGTAGTATAGTTTATTACAGTAATATAACAATATATATTTTTTATTTAATATATGTTATATTTTGCATTTACATTATAATCTATATTTTTTAACAAATTTATGTTAATATCAAATTTTATGTCAACATAACTTATATATAAAGTAACATCATTTTTAAAGCTTATTTACATTAATGTCCTTTATTTTAATGCTGTTTATTATTAGGTCAGTAAACTTAGTATAAGTGATTGATTAAGTCATTAATAGAGTAATAATATGTGTCATTCAATATTCATATGTTAAGAAAATGATAAAATAGTCATAAAAAAGTAATTTACTGAAAATGATTTATTTATTTATATTATTTTCACAAAAATAGATATAAAATATGTTTACACATACTGTATTTTAATTTCACAGATCATTTAGAAAGATAATTTATTTTATATTAATATTATAATATAAGTTTTTATGTATGTATTATTTTGAGCACAAATTTTATTTATCTTTTTATTGATTTATTTTGTCAAATCATTTACACAATTTTTTATAATAGAAAAAGATTTTAGTATTTTAGTATTATATATATTTATTATAAATATTATAGCGCTGATGATATAATATATTGTTTATTTATGTATGCATATTAAATTAAAATAAATGTTTATTTAGTCTGCAATCTTGCGAAAATTTTTTATTAATTCAATTATATTTATAATTAACTATTTTAATTAAAATTATCAATTTTAGCACCAATTGTAGCAAAATTTGTTATTTGTTATAATAAATTACTTATAGTTAAAAAAGTAATTTTTGTGGTCGTTAAGAGTTGTATACATTTCAAATCATTATATTTAATAATTTATACGAAACTTTTGATAATTATGTTTTCTAGTGTTCGCAAAAAAAAGAAATTTATAAAATAATAGAGAAATTTCTAGAAAGTTTCTAAAAGAAATTTTTATTTATGGTATCCCCATGGTTAATTTTGTTCTTTCAATATTTGTTATCTTTAACATTGTTTTTACAAAAAATAATTAAATATTATTATTAGTATTTTAATTATTAATTAAAGTAAAAATTAATTAATTTAATTATATTAAACTATGATATATATAATAAAAT
Organism: Oppia nitens; assembly: GCF_028296485.1. NCBI lineage: Eukaryota > Metazoa > Arthropoda > Arachnida > Sarcoptiformes > Oppiidae > Oppia > Oppia nitens. Next base: position 800,018 of record NW_026533203.1, on the reverse strand, counting down.
TGTGAATAAAATTTTATAAAACTGATTATTATTAAATAATTATAATTATTTATATAGGTATCCCATTTGTATAATAGTATTACAGTATACAGTAATCTACATTATATAGTATAATATTATATATATTATATCTCATTAGTATATTTATAGTATTACAATAGCTGTAGATATGGGGATCCCATAGTATAACAATAAAGTTAAATTTCTATAGAAATTTATTGCTGAGAAATTTTCTAGAAATTTTCTATTTGCACATCTCTAATGTTTTCCCAAAACATATTCATTAATTTATTATTCATTTATTATATGGTATACAATGATCATTATATATATATATATATATATAAATTATATTTAATAATAATATTTAATTAATTTTGATATGATATGAATGTCATCAATTAATTTATAAAAGTTATAAAATCATATTATTATCAAAGAATTATTAAGTTACACAATAAAAACAAAATTAAGACTTTTGACAATTACGACATATTATTTGATTTTTTATTTTAAATAAATATTAAAAATATTATTTAAATGATTAAAAATACACTCTTTATAATAATTAACAATTTATTTATGGTATTTGGCAACAAGTTAACTATAATATTTTTGTGTATATCATTATTATTATTATAAATTATTTCAAATTAATTTTATATTATATTGTCTATTTTTGTTTACTTAATTTTGTGTAATTTAAAAATTTTAGTAAACAATAGTCAGATTTTTTACTAGGTAGTATTTTCTATGTTTATAAAATAAATGATATTTACATAACTCTTATTTTCAAAAAAATTGTAATTTAAAAATTATTTGTTTTGTAAAAAATAAAAGTTTTTAGTGAATAAATATAATGTATAGAAATCTTCCATTCAAACAACTTATATTTATTTTATAAATTTTTTATCAAAAGCTGAAAACATTATTTTAGAAATGTTAATCATATTTTTATGGTGAGATTGAACCGAACCGAACCAAACCTAAATCTAAATTTTACAAATTTTATTTTATATAAAAATGCAAAATTTCAAAATGCTTTAATAAGTTGTAAAATTTATTTTTTAATTATATTTTAATAATATAAGTTAATTTAATTCTAAATGATATTTTTTAATTCTGGTTAAATAATTTTTAGTTTTTATCTAAGATTAACTTTAGTTAAATTATATATATATATATAAAAGAAATTTATTTAGGAAATACTAATTTTTATTATATTATTACTATTTTTTGAATTTACATTTAGTAATGCATACATATAACAAAAAGGTTTTTTAAAAATGATTATATATAATTTAAAAATAATAATTTAATACAAAAAACGGGTTTGAATATTTTATATCAAATAAACAAACTTATTTTATTCAACTTTTACTTTATTTTACTCAGATTTTTTGATTGTAAGTATAAAAATATACACAAAAATATTAACAATTTGTTTACAAAAAAAATTTAAAATGTATTTCATGACAAAAATAAGATAAATATTTTTAATATATTATAAAAAATTATTTTTAATTTAATAATATTCCTATTTTAATAACAATTATTATATATATCTATACAAATAACTTGATTTTATAAATTTTTAGCAAATAAACTTAAATATAATAGTTAATTAAATCATTAAAATTTGATTTTATTTGAAAAACTATATATGTATTGTTTGTAATATACTGTACTGTACCGGTATAATACAATTATACATTATTTTTTATGCAAATTATTTTGTATATTTCAACTTAAAATATATCTGAAGATTCAATTTTATTAAAAATGTTATACAGTATAACATATAACTACAGTATCTAATGTTTTAATACTGTAATTTAATATTGAAAAATATATATAATATATGTAATTGTAAAAATGTATGTAAAAGTTTATATAATATATATAATTTTAACTTTATTATTTATAGTTTAAACTACAGCAGTTACAAAAAAAATTAATTAAATTATTCAAATATTATTATTGTTATTTTTTAAATTATAAATATTTTTTTATTTAGTTTAAATTGTCATGTATACTATTCAAATGCAAATATAAAGCAAATTAAACAAATATAAAACATTAAATTAATGGCATATTTATTACAACAAAAGATTTTTGCATAACTTTCTGTGATGTTTAGTATAATAATAAATAAATAGTATTTCTATGACTTCAAGTAGTGATACTTTTAATAAACAAAAATATTCATATTTTTCTTATTTTAATGAAATAATTGAAATAACTTAAGGCTAAACCAAGAGTTAAAATGGAAATAAATTTATATTATATAAAATTATAATAGAAATATCATTTGATTATCTCAACATACAGTATATAATGTTATTATATTATAAGGTTATAATTTTAGTATTAAATCAATTGATCAAATAATTATTTAATTGGCGTTTTTATAAAATTATCTGTAAGCTATTAATTTACAGTTACATATAATTTAAATATAATTTATAGGAAATTACACTTTTTCAAAAAAATAAGTTGTTTTTAGCTTAATTCTCATTACATTTATATTGCGTTTACATTTATCTTTTATTTATATTTATATAATCTTTATCTATTTATTTTAATGAGATTTTATGTAATTGTATTGTAATGTTTTTAATCAAATTGCAAAAAAAACTTTACTATTAAATTGTATATTATTATTAAAAGTTAGTTTTGCTGCAGTACTTTACTAATTGTTTTTTTTGTTTACTAATATCATAGTTTATAATATTAGTTATAAATATTTTATGGGATGATTTAATAAAAAAATATCATCAAAATACAACTATATAATTAAATTATAAATCACTAAACAATATAACATAGATTTATTGATCTAAAATAGTAATATTTTAAGTAAGTTTGTATCAGTTTAAAGATAACAAATAATATATTAAACTTATAATAAATAGTTTACATTAAATCCTTATAAATCATAATTATTTTTCTTATTAATTTAGTTTCAGATTTATGTTTTTATTTCAAAATAAACATTAAAATGGTTTAAATAATAAAAGTCTTCACCAAATGATGTTTCATTTAAGACTTACTTAGCATTCAATGAGTGTGTGCTTTAGGAAACTACTGGGTCTCATGTAATCTCATTATTACTGTATTATTATTATTATTATTATTATTATTATTATTATTATTATTATTATTATTATTATTATTATTATTATTATTATTATTATTATTATTATTATTATTATTATTATTATATCTATATATATATATATATATAATATAACATAAGTGATACATATCAGGGCTCACGTAGTATCTGGCTTTCGATATTGTCTACTGTATAGTAAAGTATAGTCTATAGTAGACTCTATATGTATAGAGTCTATACATAGCAGTAAATTTCAGGTAAAACATTGATAAAAGTAGTGCCCCTGGAGTTCATATCAATGTTAAACCTCTTGAGCTTTCAAACTGAGAAATAAAGATTTCTTTATTTCTATTTAATTTTGTCATATATTTTAATATTTTTGTGATTCATATATCTATTACTAAATACTTTATAAGTGGTATTCAAGAATATTAAATTAAGTTATACTTACTGTATATTAAATTTGTATAAAATAGAAATTACTAAACAAAATATTATATAATATAATCTTATTTTATATCTTATAATACTGTAGTTGTATGTAAAACAAATTAATATTAATAAGTTATTGACATTTGCTTTATATTTTATTATTTTGAAATTATAGTATTATTAAAGTATTATATATAAAATAATTTTTTTAATATACATGTTTTTATCAAAATAATATAAAATAAGAAATTTTATTTATAATGAAGTTTTTAAAAATCAATAAATGATTGAATTGAAAAAAAATTTAACCACAATTTGCGTGCACTACTACTATATAATTTTTACTATCATTAAATTTGTTGAATTATACAACAAATGCTTCATTTTAAATAACATTTATAATCAATAAATAGAGTAGTTATTTGTAACCATAAAATGATTAAAAAAAAACTTTAGTATTATATTTATTGTTTCTGGTTTTATATTTTTTCAAATTTTATATAAGCTTATAACGAAAAGTACATTAAAGTAATATTACACCTAATTTTCTTCTCATTAATTGCATTGAACGACAATATACTGACACTAATGCTATTGTTATAATTAGTTATTATTATTACTATTTAATAATAGCTACCGTAATAATGCATAATTTATTATTAGTAATGACATAACATTGTTTTCATTATATAAAAATAACAAAAAAAAACAAAATCCCTTTATAGAATAAATTGTGAAACAATAATTGATAAAATTAAATAAATTAAATTAATATTCAATAAATTTTAATAGTTTGTCAAATAAAACTATATGTCTTCCTGTTTGTCTGTCTCTCATATTTAGTTTTTAATAAATTTTAAAATTTTTTAATTATATTATAATGATATTAAAATTTTTATAGTGCATTAAAAAAGTAGAATATATTTGTATAAAAAATTAATGTCTTATTTCTTAAGAAATATAATTGAAGTGATCAACTAATATTTTTTTTAATAAACTATTTTTATTAGGTTAAGTAATTGGGAAAGTGTGACTAAATGGATAATTACTGTAATTAGTGATGTTTTAAGTGGGTGAGTGAGTGAGTGGGTAACATATAAAGTATTCAAACATAACATTTAGTTATACTTTCTAAAAATTAGATCTGGCAATGCTATTTATATACTAAATACAATTATATAATGTATTATTTCTGTCAATCATTACTTTACTTCTTTATGTATTAGTATATCATATAATAAAATATAATTTTAACTAAAACTTATAAATTATTATAATTATACAAAAATATTATTAAAATAATAGTACTAAAATGGTTGACATTTTATATAATTTATTTAAAAAATAACAATAATAATTCATTTTAATTTTTTTACAATATCTTATTATTATTATTATAATAATCAAATTCCTTAAAACAAACATAATAATGTTATAGTACAAGTATAAACATTTTTTACACATTATTTAAATTGATAACTGCATATATTATACATACAGTTCATACAAACTTAGACAACATTTATAGATAATTAAATAATGAAAAATGTTTACAAACAAAACAAATATTTAATTTTATTTTAAACTATATTAACATAGTTTAGCTCAAATCAAACATATTGTTATAGAAAATAAATATTCAACATTACTGTTGTGTTGAATTCAATTCACTGTAATGAATCAATTAACAAATCTAATTAAATCGATATTTAAGTTTGTATTGCAATACAATTATTTTTAATCTTAAAAGCAAAACAAATAACATTTGCTTTAAAATATTGAATAAAAATATTATTTGTTTAAATTTTACACTTAAATCAAAATAATCAGATTAATAAAACATAATTAACTATTAATAAGCAAATAAAAATATTTGCACAAAATAATAGTTATTTAAAAATAATTTCATAGTTTTACATATAAAATAGTAATTATTATGAGTTATAATTAATTCTCTCTTTCTTTATCTTTATGTGAGAGCACTCATGATTTGTATTGACGTTTAATTTGCATTTCATTTCATTGATTTAGAAAACCCATTGATATGTTCTTTCTTGATATTGTTAACAAAGTTAGAGGAATACCCCCATTGATCATATGATAGCAATGATATATACAGTATATGACACTTAACAATACCTAAGAATATGTTTTATAATATGAAAACCATATTGACTGAGACCCGACTGGGAATCGAACCCAAATCCAGTACCCAATCCTAAACATACAGAATCTTTAGCTTTGGTCATAAGTCACATAAAAAGAAAGAGATATATATAAATAAATTGATAAAATTGAGACAAAGAATGATTATATTATATATAATTGATTTTATTATGTAATAAAAATGTAAATTTATAATAAAGTTTACAATTATTTATATAGTGATTAAGTAATCTAATTAATTAATGTATTTTATTTATAGTATTCTTATATAAGTTTGTATACTTTCCATAATACCGGTATTAAGACTATGTTACGACCAGTGATTGAAATTTTTTATTATATTTTATTTAAAAATCATAACAACAAAAAACATTATTTATATGAGTTAATTATTAGTCATATTATTTACATATTTATGTTTTTGATTATCTTATTATTCTGAGTTATTATTATATACAATATAAAAGTTGAATTTATTATGTTATACTGACAATGCAATGATTTAATTTGTTTCTTTAATAAAAATATGAATTATGTTTTAAAATATAGATTTTAATTAATAAAAAATATAAAAAATTAAATTTTCACCCAATAGGAGGTTTAAAGGGGGGTAAAAGAGGTTTTAAGTTATGAATAACATCATAACAAAAAGTTATTGAGTTAATGTTGTGAGCGGCCCAATGGCGCAATGGTTAGCGCAGTCGCTCGCAGACTCAAAGGTTTTGGGTTCGCACCCATCCTAGCCACTAGAACACATCGGAATTTTTTTATATGTTTTTTTGATATTTTATTTATTTTTAAAATATATTTTATTTAATTTTTAAAATTATTATTAATGAAAATGATATTTTACAAAAAAATCATCAAAACATAAATAATTATTACAAATTGAACAGCAAATAAAAGCTGTTTTATTACATATATTACACTCTATTGAATCTAATTGAAATAATATTTTATTAACATTTAATTCATTATAACTATTGCTATTATTTTCATTATATAAGTTATTCCATGATTTTTTAAAAAACTCATGAAAAACAACTGAATTAAATTGGTTAAACATAAGAGACCATAATTTAATTATATTATTTCTCTGCTTTAAATGAATGTCTATATTTTCTAACATTACATAATTAGTAATACGTTTAACAAAATCTTTACAGTATCTAAACACTCCAACATCTAAAGGTTGTAATTTACCTGTAGTTCGTGGCGGTATTGTTAAACGTTTTAAAGTTTTTCCCGAATTGTTTTCATAAATTTTGTCATCTTTTTGTCCGCCGAAAGAGTCCAAAAGTAAAAGGCAATTAGATGGCATATCAGGTAAAAATACATTTTCAAACCTAAATAAAATTTTAATTAAATTCCGATGTGTTCTAGTGGCTAGGATATCAATTATATTTTAATTCATACCACCATTTCATATGCGATTTAGTCATTTTTCCCGAGTGACTACATGTTATACTAATGTTTGAACAACTGATCAGTGATTTCTTAACTATTGGTCCCAATACACCTGTTGTTTCTTTGAAACAAATTAATACTTTTGGAAAAAACGATCCGTCACTTTTTAATATTGGCATAACTGTATAAGAATGAGTGCAATCGAATAATGCTTTTACTGATAACGATGTCGTTGCCTCGCCTTTGTTAGACAATGTTCTCATTGACCGCAATTCGTAATTGACACCTGTTTGGTCAATATTACAGATTTCACTGTAAAGAAAAAATGTTAAATCCTAGCCACTAGAACACATCGGAATTTTTACCTTTCTGTATAATCAGTAATTGATTTATTAAATTCAGTTTTAAATTCAGTTATCGAATCATCAATTTTTTGTTGATTTTGTATTTCACGATAACTAACAATTTTCACAGCTTTCCGAGAGACTATTCTATTATTTTTTTTGAATTTTCTGAGCCAACCAGCACTTGCTTTAATCTTATAATTTTCTTTATGTGCATATTCTAGTGCCCACCGAACCAAATCTATTGTATGTACAGGTAAAAACTTTTCTCTGGCACATTTATATTTATCCAAAACATATTTTTCGATTCGAATCCATTTTTGGCGGGCGTTTCCGTTGTTTTCGACATACTTTTTGATTCTACTAATGTTCTCAATATGTTTTAATGAAAATCTATGTTTTATTGATTTTCTTGAATGAGTTTTATGCTCATTACAGTATTTGACAATTTCTTGCATTCTCTCCAAACTCATATTTAATCCTGAAGACTAAAAAATTTTTTTAATTCCGATGTGTTCTAGTGGCTAGGATAACAACTATCTTACCTTTTGTGGTGACACTTCATAATCCGAGTCTTCAATATCATTGCTTTGATTTTCATAATCATTTGACTCAATGGTCATCAATTCGCCGTCTTCAATACTGTAGTTTATATTGTCGACATAATTGTTAATTATTTTAAATAAATTATTTGCTAAATCTTTTTCATATTTATTTAATTCACTTTCATTTATAACATAATTTTCTTTAATTAATTTATTTAAACTGTTTATTACATTATACACATTAAATGATTGCATATTTGTTTAATTTAAATATCACTGATTTGTAATTAAATTATTGTTAAAATGTTTGGTTGAGTTTCAGACACATAGTATTTGATAATATCAGTCAATTGTAAAAACTTTTATAATTTACAATTAATGTTTATTGTTTATTATTTATTTACATTTCATAACATTTTTATAACAATAATAGTAAACAATGTTTATAAAGCAAAACAAAATTAATAAAAAAAAATTAAACATTTATTACAGTTTTTGATTTAATTGAAAAAAATAAATTATTTAAAAAAAATATTTAAAAAAAATTCCGATGTGTTCTAGTGGCTAGGATGGGTGCGAACCCAAAACCTTTGAGTCTGCGAGCGACTGCGCTAACCATTGCGCCATTGGGCCGCTCACAACATTAACTCAATAACTTTTTGTTATGATGTTATTCATAACTTAAAACCTCTTTTACCCCCCTTTAAACCTCCTATTGGGTGAAAATTTAATTTTTTATATTTTTTATTAATTAAAATCTATATTTTAAAACATAATTCATATTTTTATTAAAGAAACAAATTAAATCATTGCATTGTGAGTTAGTTAATAAATTTCAATATTAAATTTTTTGAAGTTATTTTTCGAGTTATTTAATACCACATATGACTAAAATTGAGTTTATTTTGTTATACTGAGTCAGTTAATAACTTTGAATGTTATCAGTCCTTATATGACTGAATTTAAGTTTATTAAGTCATTTGATACTCTACAATGTCTACAGAGTCTACATAACGACACATACGTTATTTGCTTTATCTTTAATATAATATAATTAAGAAATTTATAAAAAAATATGAATTAATAAATTAATTTTAAATGATTTGATAAATCAGTTAAAGTGAAATTTGTGTGAAAATGCTTTCTAGCATTCTCAACTGGTTCTATTGAATATATCCAACTAATGATTAAACTATTAAAAAATTAATTTACACAAATGTTTTAAATAATTAAATTTTATTACACAGAAAAATAAATAACAATAATTGTACAATTAGTTTAAATTATAACAAATTATAGTTATAAAAAAACATTTTTATTTATCAGGTAACATGATATAATTTTTATTTATATAAAATATTTATAGATAAACGATTTTATACATTTAATATATATTGATAGTATATTAAATTCACAATAATATTATAATTTAACTTAGTATTTTATTTAAACAAACAAATATTTATTATGTTAAAATTAGCTTAATTTATATAAACAATTAAAGAATTGTACTTGGTTATTTTTACATGCAGTAAAAACTGAAAATTTATTCTATAGTCTAATTAAGTTAATATATATATTAAATAAAATGTTAAAATTACAATAGTTATTATTATTTTCACTAATAATTTCAATGCCAAATAAAATAATTAAAATATTACTAATAAATAACAAAAAGTAAAGTGTGTTTTATAGAAATATATGTATTAATAAATAATAATGAAATGTGTTTACAATAAATATAATTTTTTATTTTGAACTTAATTAAATTTTTATGTGAAAAAAATTATGATTTCTTAGCTAACATTAGATTTTTATTATTGTAATTAGTTTATTATTATTATTATTAATGATATGAGAAGTTAAGTACAATAACTATGCGATCACTTTCTACCTCTCATTCCGTAAAACGCTTTCTTACCTCTCGATGGCATAAATGCCGCCCTTTTGTCAACCGGTTCTGAATTGTAATCATTATTATTATTATTGGATCCATAAGGAGATACAACATCGAGATAGTCGTCATACATATCACTAGTGGTTGAATTGCGACCCCTGACCGGCAAAAAGCTCTGTTTCCGTCCTCTCATCGGTAAGAACTTAGACATCCGTTTGTAATCGTTATTATCATTGTTGTCACTCGAGTCAAATGTAGGCCAATATCGGCGACCTCTCGACGGCAAAAATGCCGTCCGTTTGGCATTTATCACACCGTTTACAGCGTTTTCATTTTCCTTTTATAAAATAATTAATTTTTATTTACATATAAATTGATTATTGAGTTTTAGTTAAAATAAAAAGCTATGAATAAAAACAGAATATTCTTGAATTGCAAACTTTATTTAATAGAAAATCTAAAGTAATATTTTTTTTATTTGTTTGTTCACAATTGTTGTGTGGGAAGCAATGCTATGGGTATAAGCAAAATAAGAAAATGTATATAAAGTTTATATTATAAACTGTTTTATGTTATCGTATATGACATTATATTTCTATCAATTTTGAAATTCACTTTAATAACTATTTTATTTCACAATTGAATGCAAACTATGTTTTCAAAAAATATTACTTATATCATGAAATATAAAAATTAAGGTTTTAAAACATCTTTATATTTATTGATTGATTTGAAAAAAATATCTTAAATTTAGTGTCAATACAATTGAGAATAACCCGTATTTTTCAAATAATTCAGTCAATTGTGAAATAAGTATTATTTCATTTTATTCAATAAGTCTTACAAAAAAAGTTTGTCACACAAAAGTTTACAAAATCATTAGTGCTTTTATAAAACGTTTATTACTTTATACTAACTATAGGTCTAATTTTTTTAAAGCTTTATACCTATAATGTCTACCGGTATTTACTGATATTGTAAATATTATTTGTTTTTTATATTTATTTTGTTATTGCTTTCTGCCTATTAGTGACTAAAAACTATATGTGATATAAAGTGACACAATTTTGTAAATACCTGAACGTCTTGGGCATCGATTAATGCAAGAATCACTGATATTATTAAAAGCAATACAATGACAGTCATAGGTCTGTATGCCTGACTGTCTACTCTTGTTGTGGTTGAGTTCAGAGCCATTGTTTTGATAATTAAATGCCTTTTTAATTATTTTTTTCGAAAATCTATTAATAAAAATAATAATTATTAATTAAATATTGATAATCTGATATATCTTTAACTATTATTTATTTCTATTTATAAACTGATTGCTGTATTTTTCAATAATGTCAACTTTAGATAACTTTAGATAATATTTGGAAAAATAGATTAAATATTATTCATTTTTAAAATACTCATGAGATCTACAAAAAATTTTGATCAAAAAGTCTAAAACACTATTAATAATAAAAATATATTAAAATATCAAATATGTGCCGTGTATTGTGTTTATCGTATTTATCTCTAAAAATCAATTTTTATTTTACAGTCAAGAGATAAACTTTATGTAAATCATGATATTTTGTTAAAACATTTTTTCATAATATAAAACAAAAATATAGCGCATACCGGTATATCATTTTTATTAACCATTTAATGGCAAACATTTAATGTAATTATTTGTGGTAATTTTAATTATCATAATTAAAAAATGTAATTTTAAAATCTATTTTTTGTACTTTGTTATTTTTTACTTTTTATATTGAATATACATTATATACTGTATACAGTATATATTTTTTAAATATTTGTTTACTGATAGATAATTACAGTTTATAGCAATTAAGCTAAAATTACATATTTATTGATCTTTTTCAACATTGGAATGTATTGCAAAATTTATATAACTATTATATAAAGTATTTTTGTAATTATTGCTATTAATTGCTAAAATAATTTCAATATTTGGCTACTACTCACGTGTAACCTACTATACCTATCGTTTAATTGTATCAAACATCACTTTTTCAAAATTATATGAAATGCTGTATTACTATATATGCTTTTAAATATTTGTAAAACCTATAAAAGTATGAGATCACACCCTTTTCCTAATATAACTTCCTAATATACAGTACATGTATGACATTTCACAAATGTTGACAACAAGGTAATAGAAAAATACAAAATTATTGTTCAATAGCACACAAGTATAAACTTCAATTACATTGCTTTATACAGTATAGACTCAATTGTACTATTTGTGAGCACCTGCAGAGTCGATATTAATAAAGTAATAATAAAAAAATATTTGTATTGTCATACTATATGTTAATTTTGATAATATAATGATTTCGTGGCATAATATGGTCATTGTTACCTTGTTGCATGTTGTCACACTATAACTATATTGTTTTTAACTGTAATTTATTATTTTAGCCAATTTTAAATTATTTCTAATATATAAAAAATACAATTTTTAGTACACCCAAAATTGTATACCATACAATAAAGATAATATTATACAGTATATTGAAATTGTGTAATGGGTAAACATTTTTTAATACTCTATATTATCGGTATCTTTTAGGTTTATATAATAAGTAACTAATATAATCTATTGTATCAAAGTTTTGTATTAAAGTTAAATTTAAAGCTTAATTATATTTATTTTCATTTACGATACGTTATTTAGTACAATAAACAGTAAAATAATACAAATATCATAAAATATAGTTTACAACATAATATGTAATTCTATATTAATAAAAATTATATTATATATAATATTAATACTTTATTATCAATAAAAAATTATATAAGTGTTAATACTAAGAAACAAACTAATTGAATTCAATTAATTTTTATACTAAATTTTTATTACAGTGTTTTAGTTTTGTCAATGTTAGACTTACTTTTAATATACTGTTTAAATATACAGTATTTCGTTTATCTATATTTTAAGTAATATTACAATAAGTTATAAACAGTAAAACTTGTATGTTTTGTATACTTTTAATGAAATTTTCTGTTTATAAATTACTTTTGTTTAAAATAATAACTTTTATATTATTTTTTATAAAGAGTAAAATTATTATAAATATATAACATTCAATATTATAATTATTCAAATATTATAATAATTCAAATATTATAATTTAAATAATTATGGTAAAATAATATTTGCAAATAAATTATGATAATTATAAAAGATGACATTTACCTATGTATAGTATTAAAATATAATGTGTTTTTATAATGTGATAACTCAACATATATTTAATAAAATTATTTATGTTATAAAATTGATGTAGAATTGCTATACAAATAATTTAAACATTGATTTTTATAAATTAGTCTAAAGCATACACTAGTGAAATACAATACTACAATAGTGTTAAATATTTATTTACTTAATACTTAATAACAAAATAAATGTAAACTCCCTGATTTTATTGATATGAATTGTTAACATGTTAATATTAATATTTTGGTATTTTAAGATATTTTTATTGTAAAATTATTAAATGTTATTATGTATAAATACTGCATACTTATTTATATTTTTATACTCTGCTAAATATCTAATTGCTATAATAATTTTGCAAATTAAAAATAAACTAACTCTATATTAAAAAACATTGTTAAAAAAGACAAAAATTTAAAATTGTTAATTATCAACATATTGTTAAAACACAATTTTGTATAAGCGGTGTATTAAAAGCTCATAGATGAATATGTTTAACATTAAGTAAGATATGAAAATTTTTAATTTATATACTGTATTTCACATAGTATTGTATCAATAGTTAAATTATCAATATATGACTTAATTTGCCACAAATGTATTAATTGTATGATTAGAAGGACAATAAAGTCAACTAAAATATAATAGCACTTTAATTTTTGAAAATTGATTATATCAACTTTACTTTTAGTTAATTAGCTATTAAATATTATGTACATATTTATATATATATATATATATATAAACTATTAGCATTGAATTAATTTACTAATAAATAATATAATATTAGTTAAAAATTAAATTTATTTAAAATATTTTATTGTTAATCGATTTTTAAGTTACAATTTCTTAAAAGTCTTATAAATTAAAAAATAAGTTTTTAGTTAAACTCATTGTTTCATAACATTAAGTTATTTAAACTTTGTATAATATGTTTAATTCAAAAACTATTTATATAAGAAATAATATTATTTATAATAAATATAGATTATATAAATAAAATATAATTAATGTTATACAATAAGTAATATTTTAATCAATATGTTAAAAAAAATTAAGATCTGTATAATTATTATTTTTGTTAAAAATGTTATTATTCGTTTTATTTTTATAAACTTATACAGTAATATAAATACAGTATAATAAAAATAAAATATATTGCAATGAAAAAGTAAAATAATAAATACATGTATTTATTGTATGTATTTTATAAATGATTTACTGTATATACTGTATTTTTATTATTCAACAATATAGGTACTGAAACAATATTAGACATCAAAATGCTTTTATTTTAATGATATGCATAAAATTAATGTTTCTTAACATATATTAATATAAATGCAAAATATGTCTAAACTGCGTTTCACAAAAAATAAATATTATATATAATATAAAAATTATAAATAAATTTATATGTATTATAAATGTATTATAAATTTTATTTGACAAATTAAATCTAAAAAATAAACAAAAAAAACTTTATAAATTAAAATTTCATATTATTTATTATATGGTTTATATTGTGAATTAAATTAATAAAATTTTATTAGTAGTTTCTTGAGTAAATAAAAAACATTTTTAATTTATTAAAATGAAATAAAGTTTAAATTAAATTATTATATTTAGATTTGTATTATACAAACATTCAAATATAATAATAATAATAATTTATTTTCATTAGAGTGTATTCTTTGTTATAATAATAAGATAAATACAGAACTATGTATTCAATTAGTGTTAATCCATTGATATTATAAAATATTAGTTAGGATTTTGTGTAAGGCTTTCAAAAATCAAGATTAACARTGACATCAAGTCTAGAAATATATAGACACAACATTTGGGATTATATTTTATTAATGTAACTATTTTTACAAAAAAATAAGAGAAATATTTTCTATTATTTTCATAATAAAAACAAAACCTATTTGTGAAACTTCAACAAAAAAAATTAAAAATACATCAAATTGGAAATATTTCCAAAAATACCTGTAGTAAAAATCAGTAGATTTTAAAATTAATTTTGTTAAGTATAATACATCATGTTTTAAACATATCATACTCTATATCGAAATTATACTATATTTAATAATTTCAATTTAGAAATATGACTTTACGGTACACCATATTCACTAATTTTTATATTAATTAATGTATGAATTATATTTATATATTAACTTTAATGACTTTTATTTTATATTATCAAATATAATTATATTAGTTTATAAATTTATATATAAATAAATAAATAAATAAATAAAGAGAGAGAGAGAGAGAGAGAGAGAGAGAGAGAGAGAGATAGCATTTGTTGTATTATAGTTCAAAAAATTATTAGTGGTTAAGTGGTTTATGGAAATGACTATGATATGTTAATTAAATGAGAAAAATAGATGCATTTAATAATTTATAAATATTACCGCAATTCAGTATAATTAAAATTAATTTTTATGGCAATACTTTAACAAATATAAATTAGATTGTAAATTACACTTATTAAATTTATATATAATTCTACTTATAAAATATTTTATACCAAAATTCATTTTATAATAATTGATTAATTGGTATTTAATTAATTAGATAATATAATTTAGTATATACTATTATAAACACAATTTGCCATTGCAATAGGAATACTTTATTTTTTAGTTTATAATATACTGTATATACGGGATATATATAATTTAATAAGTAGTATAAATTGTAATTAATGTAAAATTAATAGATGTAATTAAATTGTTTAATAATTAATAAAAATATTTAATAGCTTACCCAAAAATGATTATGATAAGTTACTTAAAATTTATAATATATTTTCAGAAAATATGAGTTTTTAAAATTCAAAATCTTAATTTGTATTTAAAAATACTATTTTCCCTATATTGTACAGTATATAATAACTTAATAAACAATTAATTTTTAGTACAATATTATTTTAAATGCAAAACAAAAAATCTTTGATGAGTTTGAGATAATTTTGATGACAACGTCTATAGTTATAAAATAAATCTTATGCTTCAAAAATTTACCACCAATTTGTAGTTTACCTCAAATTATAGGAATATACATATAGTGTAGAAATGAAATCAAAAAATAGTGAAATAGACGTTAAATCCTATAATAATATCATACAATACTAAAAGTAATAGCATATTAGGCACATCACAGCGGATGCGTCGCTAAATACTATACTGACCCACAATAGAGAGCTGTCGTCGGTATATGATATACAACAGTCGAGTCCTAATAACAAAAATGACAATTTTTGATTAAAAAATTATGTTACTTAGTTTAGTTATAAAACTACAATAAATAATTTAAAACTACAAATATAATAAGATAATATTTGATAATTAAAAATTGTTGGATAAAATAGATTAATTATTACACAACCAACAAATTTAATAAATAATGGATTATTTGTGCATGTTCAAATTTTGTATAATATACTAGTATAATAATCTAGATAATATAATTTTTCAAAAATTGCTATTTTTACTATAAAGGAAATCATTTAAAATTAGTAAAAAATATATAATAAAATAGACAACTTTTGTAATACTGGTAAACTACATTAACATATTGTAATGTTGACAAATATATAATATAATTACAAATATTTTAATTGAATTTTTAAATTATTTAAAAAATAAAACTTTAAAACATGCTAAATTAGCAATAAAATTTTAGTATAAAACTCTCTACTTTTGTTTTATTACACATACATTACATAAAATGTATAAAAATCTACCTAAATGTCGTTAGATAACTTACTTAAAATTGTTAAAAATTATTAAAAATAGCAAAATTTTCTTTAAATTTTGCTAAAAATATTTGACAATTTGTTTCTAAAATTTAAAATTAAAAGTATTTAAAAAATAACAAATTATATATATATATAATCTAAATTAATCTATATTATATCTATATTACTCAACTGTATAAAATAGTAATTTCTATATAATTATATAAAAATTATTTGGTCACTCTATTTAAAAGACAGAATCATTTGAAAACTTTTTTATTTTGTTTTTTAAAATTCTGTATTCACTTAATGTTTAATATACTGAATATATATTCAGTAATATAAAAATTTTGTATGAAATATATTAAAAACTTTGATAAAATACATTTTCAAACAACTTAAATAACAAATCAATTAAATATAATAAAATTGCTGTAATATTAATTTATTACAAATTTTTTATTATTGATAATTTGTATTACAATAAAACCAATGTATGCTTAATTTATGGTTGATATAATTATATATTTGAAGGTCTATGTTTTTATTGTTTTATTTTTTTTATAGTTTTAGTCATATTATTGTTTTTTTATCAAATCATATGAAATATGATTGCGTGCGGACAACACACTAGAGTGAACACAATTGCGTGAATCGGCCACTCATTGGCAACAATAAGGCTTACGTATGAATAAATATAATCATAAAGATATAGTAATTGGAAAATAAGTTATCTATTATTTGTTGAAAACTGTTTGAGATTTCTCATAAGGTTTAAGATGTGATTGCAATTTGCAATAAAACTAAAGTAAGACTTACTCTATATTATCTAAAAATATGAAAACATTACATAAAAAATAAAACACCTAATTATTGTTAGTCATTGGTATATAAAATAAAAATTTAAACAATTTTAGCTATACTGTATATTGGTAAAAATAAATTTTTAATCAAACTGTTATGTATCTATATAGCTAATGTATGATTAAGATTAATTTATAAATTATTCATAGATATTTTATACTATATTTAAAATATTCATTTTTAATAAAAAATAATAATAATAGATTTTATAATTTATTGTTTTTGTGGAAATATATTGTTAAAAATAAATTAACTTTTTTTTTATTTTATAAATAAATAAAATAAAGATAATTAGCAAAATTTAATTATTATTTTGTGTAAAATTTAATCTATAAATATTTCTATAATTATGTAATTTATATGTTGTAAACTACTGTAAAAAATAGTTAAATAAAGTGATAGTCTAAAAAATATAACTTAAAATAAATATTATAAAATTAAATCGATAAAAATTATAACATAGTATAAATTCATTATATTAAAATATTTTAATTCATCATTGATTATATAGTATTAGTATAAATATTATTAACTTTCAATTATTTTATAAATGTAGTGACGGAAATACTGTACTACGCTTAGTAGTGTATGTAAAAATATGTAAAATCAATATGTAGTCATATTTACTATTGTATATTTTATTGATTGATTGCATTTTAAATTTTTTACTAAAACTTATATTTTAAGTCAATTATAATTAAATTAAAGTCTAAATCTGGTAATTGTGACTCAATTAAGATTGACATTCAAAGTAAGCGTTTAGAGACAGATATCCCAAGTGTATAGACTTTATAGGCCAAATCATCATGATCAACTTATATAGATAGTGACCCTGATGCAACCTTCAAATACTTTTATCAATATCTACTTAACTATAAATGAACCCAATTAAATAAATGTATCAAATTCAATTTACAAATAATTAATATTAATTAACTAATGCAAGAAATGCATTATATTATATTTATATACGAAATTTATTTATAACTTATTTACTTAACATTTAATAATTATTTTTTAATATTTTTATTTATACAATAATTGTTCTGAATTATTCTGTATTAAGTGCTTATATCATATATTGTTTTAACTAATATTTTAAGAAACTCTATAATTTTTATTTATTTAAAAATTAATTAATTATCTTATAATTTGTTTTCTTAATTGATTTTTGTTGTTGTTATATACTATATATTATATAATATTATATAAAAATTCTAATTTGTATAACAATAGTACTCCAAAATATTCTAAAATAAATCTTTTAAATTTATGTTAATTTATATTAGGTTTCGAAATACATTTAAATAAAATAATATACTAAATAAATATTATTAAGTTTTATTATAAAATTTTTTAAACTAAACAACCAAATTTTTTTTTTAAATTTATAAATGTCATATAATTTTAATGTTGACAACTTAATGCAAACTTTTAATAATCAATAAACACAAGTATAACTGTTAGTCTCATTTGAACACTTAATTGAACAAAATTAATCTAATTTTAAACTAGTTTTTAACATTTAACATAACAACAAAAATTTAGATTCACTTTCATTGATCACTTATATCTATATAAAGTTAATCCTTCACAAACCCAATGAGGAAATGACTCTCTAATGACCACTTCATTAATCCATTGTTATGACAAAAGTAATAATTGTTATACAATGTTGGAAACGATAGCAAATAGATAACGGATGAGATAACACAATACATTTTGTTAGGCTTATAGCAATTAGTTAATTATGGTAAATATAAACTGGCAAACAATTAAAAATTTTATTTAATTTGAATCAAATCAATGGTTCACAATTACAGTCTTTTCTTAAATCAATAAAAGGTTGTGTATATTGTTGTAAATATAATAATTTGTTTTCATTTATCGCATGTTTAATAAAAAATGTTTCGACTTTCAAGTCATCAATCGTTGTTTGATTTAAAGTTAATTTAAATGTCCCAAACATTTTTGACTGTACATCTGTTTTGTCAAATTGTTCATATTTTTGGCAAAATTGTCGACATTTGCGGACATCAAAACAAGATCTGGTCATCATTTGCATTGCACTTCGGTCGGCCTCTTCTTCAAGCAAATCATTATAAGAACTGAAATATATATATTTACGAACCGATTGTTTTAATAAATTCAAAAGAAAAGTATCAATTTTAGCAAAAATATCAAATCTCAAAGTTTTGTCACTTAATATCATCCAAAACATTGGGAAAAGTGTGACCACAGGTATTGAAAACACCGACGTAAATGTCATCTAAAATATCAATCAATAAATTAATATACTGTATATCTGTCAAAACCTATCATATAAGTACCGGTTCTCTGGTGTGATCCAACATAATATGTGACAATTGGTGAGACATTACATATGCTAACTCATCGTCGGTATCGCACATATTGACCAGTCTTCGGGATATAAACAAACTGCTCGAATCCTTTAATGCCATTACATCACACAACTTGTCGTCGTTGACCACAATTGCAGTCCAATGTCCGTCTCCAATGACCGGCAGATCTTTATTCGCCTCAACCAATCGGTCGACCACTTGATCACATCGTTTGACAATCGGATCAGTTGCGGGAGCAGACAATTGCAATGTCGTTGTAATATTTATAAACATCTCTTTGAAGATATCGTCCTCTATTTCAGACATCATTTCTGATATAATTAAACACATGAAATGTTAATCAATTACTGACATAACAACCAAATGTCAAACCTTTTGGCAAATTATAAGCCGTGGATCTGCCGGTAATAGGATTCTCGTCGGTCTTAAAGAATATATAATTAATGAGAAAAACGTTGACTATTATTGTCGGGTAAATCAAGTACTTCAACATCGATGAGATGTATATATTTCTTCGCCTATCAATCGGAGTCTTTTCGTACCATTCAATGAGTTCACTGAAAAAGACATAAAAAAGTCAATAAATCTTTGAGAAGATGTATGATATCATACAATGGTTTCTTTAAAACAATGGCCACAAAAGGATTTCTTGGTTTAGCTCTTCGCCAGTCTTTGATGACCGGTATGTCATCCCTTACGATCGGTCTCTTGTCGGTTGCAGTCATCTGTTTTATCGGTGATAATTGTTTGCTATCTTTTGTGTGACAAAAATGTCGACAATTATAAGCCATTAAAAGTAAATGTCTTTTACGGTAATTAATGTAATCAAATGATTGATATATTGTGTGATATTTGCAGACATTTGTGTAAATCACTGTATTCTTCGGCCACTTGTTTGTGGACAACAATTTCGGCCACAAATGTACTGACATTTCGGTTGTAAATACTTTTATCGATTAATTAAATACTAAAACTAAATAACTATCGATAATATGATAATTCATTATATTTACAGAATAACACATAACATGTGATATTATATTATATTTAATATATTATAGTATTTACACTATTAATGACAATAACACTGTATTTTTCATTAACTTATTTGCCCTTAAGTTCATAAATAATGTATACTTTAACTGTTGTACACATATTATAACATATTATAAATAACGGTTTGCTTATATGTGTACAGTAGTTAAGTTAGTTAAGAAATACTGTATTTAATGTAATAGAAAATTAATTTATTATTAAATGACCTGTAATTGATATATAGTATTAATATTATAGTTTGATATAATAATTATTATAATAATAATAGTGTTGTCATTATACACACAAATATAATATGATATTTTCATATTTAACTTTAGAAAGCTTTATACTGTATAATCAAATTATGTTTTCTGATTAAATATTAAACTAATTTTATTGTGTATTTTGAATATATAATAAATTAATTATTAAATGTTCCTAATATTAATAAAATATACTTTGGATCAAGGATAATAAATTAAAAATTAAAAATTGCAATACATAACAATAGACATTATGCATATTTAGTTACATTTTAATTAATTAATTGATTATATATTTATTCAAAATTTTATTTATCAGAAAACACAATATCATTTGTTATAAGCCTTTCAAAGTTGTATATAAAAAATATGATATTCAAAATTGTAAAATCTACTAAATATGTATTATGATTTAAAAATGATAAAAAATAATGAATTTTTGACTGTGTTATTGTTTTACATGTTAATTTGTAACAAAAAAGTATAGATTATTTTTAAAATTTTAAAAATATAATAATAATAATAATTAAGTACTAATTATTTCATAAAAGTTTATGAGAACATTCAAGATTCTCAACATTTGGTTGCTATATATAAAAACAAAAAACCCACATAAAAAAAACTAACAAAACAATTAACAAATTTTGTTAACAATTTATTTATAACCGCAATAATGATGAACATCTCTCAATTTATGTGGCATTAAATTTTTATATAACAATATTTATTTTAGTAACGCATTTCTGTTAGACACCTGTTTATATAAAAATAAATAAATATTAAATATTATATTATAGTTGTAGTTGTAGTCTATTTATGTGTACAAAACATATATTCATTTTTATAAACCATTCTTATGTTATGCTAATAATAATAGCACTTATAATAGTGTTGTAATAATATATATATAATATGTCAGACAATGGTTTTGATTCCCAAAATACACTCCAAAAGGTGTATCCAATGCTTGACTTCAATGCAAATATAGTTTTGTTGTGATGTTTGTAAAAAAAATGATTGCAATTATTAGTCGACTCGTCTCACGACTAATACTTTGCATTGGTTTCGCCCTTTAGTCCACTTTTTTCAAACATTTTTTTCTTGCAATTTGTATCTAAAATTAGGTTTAAAACTTTCAAGAAGAGAATGTGAAAGTTTTAATTTATAATACAATACAAAACAAAATACTATTATTATATAAGCATTTTTAAATAGCATTTATCAAACATCTAACAAAAAATACAATAAAGATTTTTATTGATAATAATATTATATTTGAAAAACAACTTCAACTAAAAGCATACATTCGTCTCTCTCTCTTTCTCCTTCTCTCTCTCTCTCTCTCTCTCTCTCTCTCTCTCTCTCTCTCTCTATCTCTATCTGTCTATCTATCTATCTATCTATGGGACAGGCATTACAAATACCGGTCCCTAAAGAATAAGGTCAGTACTTGCAGTGAATTCACATTAAAAGCAAACATATATAAATATATATATATATATTTTAAGGCCTTATATTTAACAAAAATGAGTTCATTATAATTACATTTTATATGAGATACACAACAGTTCATTGCATGCATACATACGTATATTAATTATGAGTACATTATAATAAATTATGAATATACTTTATTTAAATTGATAACATTGTACCGTTTATAAATTGTATATAATTTAATATAATGCATATACACTGTATAAAAATCAATTTTTATAACGAGAATCGGTTGAATATTTATCTTATTTCAAATAAAAATAACTTTTTTTGCATAATCTATATTCGCAACTAATACTATGTTATACATATACAGTACAGTTCAGTACAACTAATGTTATACTCTCAATGCTTTCAATATCTAATAAATGATTTGATAAATTATATTTACGGTTTCACCACAAAAAAAACAAAATCATATATAAATGAAAACACAAAAGAAAATGAAAATCTTTTGTCTATTATATTAAATACAATTAAATTAAATGTAAGAGAAAAAGCTATATTTATATTTATAGACAGCAATACCACAACAACAACAACAAAACAACTTTAAGAAAGCAGTTGTTATAATAAAAATAAAAAAGTCAAGAGATTTGTGGATTTGATACTTAAAAAGTCTACATAAAAGTGGAAAGTCTTGCATTACTTTCTAATTATTTGCTTTGCAAACGGCTTTCGTTAAGCATTACATCAGTTTTATAAAGTTTTCTCTGACTTTGTTTTTAAAATAAGTTTTTATTTGTGACTCAAGTATTTTTTACTATTTTGAACACAAAAATTTTTTAAAATGACTTTTCAAGTAATATATACTATATATATATAATTGTTTGTAAATTGTTATTATAATATTTATTTATTTTTAATTTGTTTAATTTAGAAATTTTATAAAATATTATTGATTACAATTGCAATGGCAATCACACGATCTGACGCACAGGTATTGAGTGGTTTGGGAGCATTGGCTCAACTATTACAAAATAGTGGCTACAGTTTCAATGGTAATGGTATCGGTGCCAGTCTTTTGGAGTCATACCAACAACAGCCCGGTTTCAAAATCCTGGCCGCACTCATACCATCACTCAATAGTTTAACAAATACTGCTCCCAATCCAACCCCATCCCAACCGTCTCAATCACATTCACATCCTTTGCCACATTTACATGGATTTATGCCATCGTATGAACAATTTAATGGATTCAATGGACATCACATGAATTTTATGGATAATGGAGAGCATATGGATGAGAGTCAAAATATCAATTGGATTTATAATCAAAATATGATGGACTACGACAACAATCATCACCACAACAACAATAATAACAATAATTACAACGATTACTAAAATTATTATTTCTACAAATAATTTAGACTTTTTTTGTTAAGTGTAAAAATAATTTGTATAATATTATATATTTGATATTATATTATGTATATTACTATATGTTTTTATAATGGTTAATAATTATGTAATATAAAAGACTAGTAACAGGATTTATTAATAACTTATATTATGATTTTTCTACATTTGTTATCAATTTTAATAATTCAGTTTATACATTTATAAATTGTCCCATTTTTATAAAATAACTATTTTTTAATTTGTAACTTAAATTAGTCGACAAAAATTTTAAACAAATTAAAAAATATTATTTTTAATTTAAAGTAGATAAACTGTTTATTTGAATTTATAAAATAATTATACAGAAAATATTATACATTATGTTAACATATAAAATAAATAAAAATATTTTAAATCTATTTTTGAACTTTAAATAAAATATTAACTACATTTAATTAATATATTTAATTGAGGTCAATTAAATATTTTACAAAACTATATTAATCATATTAAAATGATCATTTAAATATTATTGAGTAAATTATTAATAAACCGAAGTTTATTAATTTTTGTATTTGGTTTCTATTATGAATAACATAAAGTTTTAATAAATATCATTTATTAAATGTTTAATTTATTAAAGTATGTAATAGATATCAATTAAATATTGAGTGTATTTTTAAAAAAAATCTAATTAAATAAATATATTATAAAATTATTAAATAAAGAATCAATTAATATTATTTATATTTACTTAATTTTTATTAATGTTAAGAGTCTTAAGACAAAGCTATTTATATATTATGTAAATCTAAATAATAATAATATACCAAATGTGAAATTTTTTAAAAATAAAAACAATAATCATAAAATATTAAGTCTACATAATGTATAAGTATACAAAATATAAAATATATTGTCATCTAGATTTTTTAACAAAAATTTATTTTTATTTATTTTGTTTATTTATAATATTTAATTTTTTATAAATATTTTAATTTCTACAATCACACTTGTCACACAATCATGTACAGTACATGTTTATATACATAAAATTATAGCTATTAAATTAGTATTATATTATTTATATATTATAAAATTTTTAATTTATTGAATTCAATATATAAATTAGATGTAAATATTATTTACTGTTTTTTGATTTAGTTAATAAAATTAGTTGTTCGCCATTTAGTTTAATTTTTATTTTTGAAATTAAATAATAAACGTGTTTTATTATTTTAAATATTAGTAGATTATTTATAAAAATTATAATTAATTCTAAAAAATTATTAGAAAAAATCTTATATATAAATTATAAAATAATCAAAATAAATATTTTAAAAATAAACAAATATTTAATTAAAATCATTAATTATAAAGCTTTGTGGTTTCTGCTTGAAAATCAATAATTAATTTTGATAATTAATTCGAGCATGAATTTATCAAATTTGATAATTCTCTCTCTCTCTCTCTCTCTCTCTCTCTCTCTCTCTCTCTCTCTCTCTCTCTCTCTCTCTCTCTTATCTATCTATATATCTATCTATATATTTATCTATATATTTAAGTTAGAGAATAATATATTAAATATATACTTTTGGGAATTATGTTTTAACGAAAAAGTATGATATTTTGCATTTATTCATTAAATATAATTAATAGTTATATTTTAAAATAAATATCTATTTATGAATTGCATATATTTGTTTACAGTAGTGATAATTTCTATAAAAACTAGTTAATTAAGATAAAGATTTTAAAAATATTAAATAATGTTAATAAAATATATGGTAAAAATATTATAATCATTTTTAAATTTATAAATATAAATCACTGTTTTTAAAAATGTATATTTATTTTATAATATGTTACTAATTAAACAAATTGAGTTACAATTTAAACAAATAATTAAATTACAATTTTTTATCATTAAAGAATAATTTTTAAACATTACAGTATAGACAACATATGCGTCTATTTATCATTTTCATGATTATCGTAACCAATATTGTTAATTCTCATTGCATTTATTATACTATATAAAACATATTTTACTGTAATTATGTTAATTATAAAATGCAAATTTTATAAAAATGTTTGACATTTTTTAAAGTTTTAATTATAAAAATACTTTTTTAAAAAATAAATCATTTTTGTCTTGTATAAAATTTATTATTATTTGTTCATATTTTGAGAAATATACTTATTTTTAATATATAAATAACTAAATCATATTAAAGAACTTGTGATAATAAAAATTTATAAAATTATATCAAGTTCAATTATATTATGATTGGCCATAAAAAATTATAATAAGATAGTTAACTTACCGGCAATTTAATTTTTAAAAATAATGTGAAACAAATATAAATTATCTGTAATATTATATATTTTTTTAATTGACATTTTTCTTTCTTTTATCTAATGTTAATCATATACAGTATATATGATATACAGTACATAGTATCACACAATTGTATATCCTTACATATTTTTACAATATACTGTTTAAAATATTAATTTACATTTAAAAAAAATTAACTTAATTTTTCTCAATGTGGTAACGTCTAAAGCGATTAACATTTTTTATGTTAGTAAACTAATTAAAAGTTTGATTGCTTATAATTAAAACAATAAAAAACTAAATATTAAATTATAAGTCAAAATTTATTAATCAAATGACAAGTTTTATTTCTATATTTAAATGTTCATTATCTGTACTTCAAATATTGTTGTTAAATATAAATGATTTTGATATCAATTATTATCATTGAAATTTCGATTTTATATGTAAAAAGTTTTAAATTTTCTATACATTTGTGATTAATATAACAAAATATTTTTTAATACAAATAATAAATTTATGAAAATATTATACAAAATTTTATTTTTTTTTCAGACTTTGCATTGTTTTCTAAACGTTCAAAAGTAATATATCACAATTATATTTAGATATCAAGGGTATACTTTAAATAGACACTTTTTAAATTGTATCCATGAAAACTTGTAATCATAAATTTTTTTAGTTCATAGATTTATAACTTAAGTTTTGTATAAATTTATATTAATATGTGTTGTTTGTATTTGCATTTTATATTCCTATTACATTAACATATTGATAAAATATTTATAAGACATTTTTAGATTGCTTATTATTGTAAAATCAATATTGTAAAAAAATTATATTAATATCATTAAAATAATATATATTAGTTAATTATTAAATTATTTCTCAAATAAAAATTATATTGTATAATAACCCGGAACTATTGAATATTTCTAATGCAACTATATTAATTTGATCTACATTTATTATTTAAACAGATACTGATCATTTATATATGATAGTAACAACAAAATTTATTTAATACATATATATAAAGTATTAAACGAAATTTTCCTAAAAATATGAGAAAATTTCTTTGCTTGTGAATCTCGTAATATATTATTAAATTTTTATTATAAACAATTTAAGTTAAAGTAATAAATAACATAAAAAACATTATTTAATAATTGAGTTAATATAATACTAAAGTGCTATAAATAATGTTTACATAATATCATATATACTAAGAATTTTATAAATGTTATAATCAAATTACCAAAAAATATTTATTTTTTAATTTAAATTAATATTTAGATGATTTTAAATAAAAGTATCATATAGTTTAATTAAATATATATTTATTTAATATTAAATTTAAACTCATTAGTTAATTTTTAAAGATTAATTATTAATTAGTATTAAATTAGTTTTATGAGAAAAACTAGAGATATTGTATATTTATATTAAAATTAAATAATTTTTTAATAAAAAATCTCCAAAAAATTTCTTATTAGATATTTCAGAAAATTTCTATTTGTATTATTATTTATTATTTTTTGATTATATAATTTTTGATGACTAAATAACAATTTTATTATGTTATATATTAAATATAATAGATTACCCTAAAAATAAATAAAAAAATTATAATTACTCAATAGTTGCTCTAAATCTATCATTAAATTAGATTAACTTTAAGCATACAATTCTATATAAACTATAGACATATAGTTCTCATTTTTATTGTAGTTTATATTATATTGTATTATAATATTCTAAAATTGTTCAAAAATGAATATTTTATTAAAAATTGTTACAATATTTATGTGCTTTTATTTCATAGTAATTGCAGCCAACGATAACTCTATGCGAGACTTTAATAATAATAATAATAAGAATAATAACGACAAAGAATTGGATGTCTTTAGAAATTTAAGACGAAAAGTATTTCTTAAGGAAGACAATGGCTTATCACGAGATTCCGGATCACAATTGCAGTCAAATATGAATTACAATAAAAGAGTTAGTCGTCGTCGGAGTGGTGTATCAAATGAAGACATCAAAAGGGATTCAGTTATATCTGGTGACGACAACTACGATAGAAACTCATATAACAAACCTAACAATAAGTTAAAGTCTAAATCAAGTCAGCTATCAGTTGGCCTTTTGGACCAATTAGTGAATAATAAGTATTAATTGAATGCATTCACTATTTATTATTAAATTATTAATATTATAATTATGACTATTAAGAGATTATATTTTGATAATTTAATGAAATTTTATTTGTTTTATCATTTTTTTGATGTCACAAACTATCTAAAGCACAAACTTTTTCTTGCGTAACATTATTTTTTGTTTGTTTTGTAATAATAAAATTTAAGTACAATACAATTGTAGGTAAAAACAATCATTTTTTGGTATCCATTAAGTGATGTTAAGCTACAAATACTGTAAATTCAGTATATACTGTACTGTATGTATCTCATGGGTATAATTTTTATCGGTTATCTATGAAAATGGTATGTTTGATAGTCATATATAAAATTGTTTTCTGAATATCATGTGAATTGGTTTTTATCAGTGAATGTATTATTAGTATTGCATTTTTACAATTATCCCATAAATAATTGTTTTAATTAATTAATATATATTGTATATAACTATTCTCTTAATTCCTGATTGCTATTTATGTCGTTATGAGAGTTATATATACAATATATAAAATATATATATATATATAATTTACAGTAAACTATTATAAAAATATATTACTGTAGATTAGAATAAAATATTCTATTTGTATAAAAATAATTGTTATTATTATATTATTTTTATTAATTTACTAATTTATAACATTGTATTCGAATTCTGATATTATAAAACTTAATAAAATGAATTTATCTATATTTTTATATTTTACATTATTAAACATTATTGTATATAGTTATCCAGGTAAGAATTTTTACTAAAAAAATATAAATTTTAAATTATTAATAAAACTAAACTATAGTTGAATATCAGTTTCTCTTAAGTTTAATTATATGGCATACAATGCATTGAGAGATAATACACTTTTTGATGGCGATATTGTACTCAAAACTATTAAAAACTTATTAAATGTTGTCCCAAATGATACTCAATTGTGGCCAATGGCTATCATTCCCTACGAAGTCGACTATAAATTGGGTAATTTTGATTCAAATAGTTATATATATATTAATTTTAATTATTTTCCGAATAATATACAAATTAAAAGCGGGTATAAAAACACTATTAAATAAGGCGTTTGAATATTTTCAAGAAGAAACTTGTCTTCAATTTAAAGAAAGAATAAATGAAACTAATTTTGTTTACATTACTATCAAAGAAATGTTTGTTTAATTATTTATTAATTGTTTAATACTGTATAATCGATAACTCTATTATAGTAATAGTTGTAATTCATATGTTGGTATGATTGGTGGCAAACAAGAGCTTGTTTTAGGCCAGGGATGTCATTATTATGGAACTGTTTTGCATGAGTTGATGCATACAATTGGGTTTTTTCACGAACATTCCCGACCGGATCGGGATAACTATCTGGACATTCATTACGATAATATAAAGCCAGAAGCGGAGCATAATTTTGTTAAATTAGTTGATAACGAAACCCGATTAATTGAACCCTTTGACTACCAGTCCATTACAATTTACGGCTCATTTAGTTTTAGCAAAAATCAAGCGCCAACTATGACAGCCAAAGACGGCGAACAATTAATTGAACCCTATTTTAAAAGTAGTTTAAGTAGTGTTGATATTAATGCCGTCAGAAAATTATATAAATGCTATTAATATGATTTAAATTATACAATAAAATAATACAATATTATATAATATTTGGAATTTTGTAATTATAATATTGTGTATATTTATATAATACTCTAAATATAGACTAAAAATTGTCGTTTTAAAAATGCAATAAAAAGTGTACACACTATAGTATATCCCAAGCTTTTTCGAAATTTATCCCCCCATATACCCCATGTGATAGAAAACCTGTAGCAACTCTTGTAAATATTTTAATTTTAATTAAATACTGTATATAGTATTAAACAAAAATTTATGTTATTAATTACTATTCAGACATTTTAAATAATTAATAAAAAATTAAATTAAAGAAATTATGTATTTGTCGGTTATAAAAATATTGTTATTATTATTATTATTATGTAAGATTAATTATTATAATTTGTTTGTAATTTTTTTATTAAAAATTTAAAATATATATTTATAAATAATTGTTAATAAGTATTTATTTAATGTAATAATATTATAATTTAGTGATTTATTGTGTGAGAGCTGATATTGAAGACCACAGCAATAAGTTGGAGGATGTGATCATTAGGGAACACAATGCACTTCGAAAAAGTCACCAAGGTTCTGCATTGAAAAAAATTACTAATAATGTATATACTTTTTATATTTTATATAATAATTTTTGTTTCAAAACTTAATTCATAATTTACTTTAAACATATTGCTAGAATAGAAATACACTAGAAATCGTTGTAAAGCTAAAGTGGGACATCCATTAGGATATTCACCGCCCGGTGCTGATCCTCAATACGGAGAAAATGTCTATCGAATGATTGGCAAAAATTTGGATTATAAAAAGGTAGCCGATTTGGTTGTGTTAGCATGGTTAGTTTAGTATTTTTTTTTTAAATATCAATTTGTTACTAATTTAAATATACATAATATCTGTTTTTACGATAATATCTAATATCTAACATATAAGTTAAATGAAATATTGTAAATAAAATTTTTTTAATTTTTGTATAAAAATAAAAGGAGTAAAGATAAAAGTAACTACAAATGGTTATCAGAAAACCCAGAGTCACAACATCTAAGTTTTACACAAATGATTTGGAAAGACACCAAAAAGATTACATGTGCCATATGTGGCCAAAAAACCAAGAAAATAGAGGCAACTATTATATGTAATTACTTACCCCCGGGTAATATCAAAAATAAATATAAGAATAATGTATTCCAATCATTGGGTAGAAGTACTTCTAATTATGAAAAATCGGTTAATGAAGACGATTATAACAAATATATTACAAATAGTAAAACTAAATTTAATAAAGGATAAGTAGGTTATTATGACTTACCAATAGTTAAACAATTTATTATAAAAAGTCATACAATATATATCCTACTTTATACAAATTAATTTACTAAATATTAAGCTAATATTAAGCTTTTAATTCATTTATTTGCTAAAAATAAAATAAAATGGTGTAAATATTAATTGTGTATTTAAAATTAATAATAAATTATTTTCAATATAAACTTTATATAATACAGTATAAATGATAGTGTAATATAATACGATTTGATATTTTGCATTTTGTAATTTTAATTTTAATTTTCAATATTGTCTCTATGAGATGTTTATATTTATATAATAAAAAAATATTAAAAATCTAATTATTATTCAGGCATTTTAAATAATTAATAAAAAATAGTAAAATTAAAGAAATTATGTATTTGTCGGTTATAAAGATATTGTTATTATCATTGGGTAAGATTAATTATTATCAAGATTTTTAAATGTTTGTGAAGTTTGTTTATTAAAAGTTTAAGATATATATATACCGTATATATATATAAATAATTGATAATAAGTATATATTTAATGTAATAATATTATAATTTAGTGATATATTGTGTGAGAGCTGACATTGAAGACCATAGCGATGAGTTGGAGGATGTGATCATTAAGGAACACAATGCACTTCGAAAGTTTCATAGAGTTTCTCCATTAGAAAAAATTACTGATAATGTAATTGTATTTACTTTTCATATTTTTATAATTTTTGTTTAAAAATTTGTATTTTTTTAAATTGATAATTTACGTCAAACATGTTTCTAATATAGCAATACACCAGAAATCGTTGTAAAGCTAAAGTGGGACATCCATTATCATTTTCACCGCCCGGTGCTGATCCTAAATATGGAGAAAATGTCTATCGAATGAATGGCAAAGATTTGGATTATAAAAAGGTGGCCGATTTGGTAGTGTTATCATGGTTAGTCCAACATTTTTTTAAATATCCGTTTATTATTAATTTAAATATATAATTTAATTTAAATGTTTTCTACGGTGGTATTTAATATAGTAAAAATATAAATCAAATCAAATATTGTAAATAGATTTTTTTAATTGTTTTATAAAAATAAAGGAGTAAATCGAAAAAGACATACAACTGGAAAGATTTAAACCCAAAGTCAACATATTTTAGTTTTACACAAATGATTTGGAAAGACACCAAAAAGATTACATGTGCCATATGTGGCCAAAAAACTGATAAAATAGAGGCAACAATTGTGTGCAACTATTTACCCCCCGGTAATGTCAAAAAACAATACAAGGAAAACGTTTTTGAATCGATGGGTAAGACTGCATATGAAATCGAGAAATCGTTTATTCAAGAAGACTATGACTATTATAGTAAAGGAGAAGTTATTAGCAAAGGTTAAGTATATTATTATGACTTCCAATAGTCATACAGTCTATTATATAGAGTCATACTGTATTAAACCAAATGTATAATAATTAGATTACTATTGATACTAGATTTATTGAAAATAAAATAAAATGATGAAAATATCAATTGTGTAGTTAAAATTAATAATAAATTATTCACAATATAGAGTCTATAATATATAATATATTATAGACTTTATATAATACTGTATAAATTTTACAGTTAAATAATATGATTTGATATTTAGCATTTTGCAATTGTAAATTATAATTGTAATTTTCTATATTGCGATATGTACAGTAATTTATGTAATACTTGACAAATATTGAAAAAATATTAATTTCGACTTTAATTAAATATATAGCATTGAATAATAATTTTTATTATTAATTACTATTCAGACATTTTAGATAATTAATAAAAAATAAAGAAATTATGTATTTGTCGTTTATAAAGATATTGTTATTATTATTGGGTAAGATTAATTATTATCAAGATTTTAAATAATTTTTTGTGAAATTTGTTTATTAAAAGTTTAAGATATATATATAAATCATTTGGTAATAAGATATGTATTTAATGTAATAATATTATAATTTAGTGATATATTGTGTGAGAGCTGACATTGAGGACCACAGCGATGAGTTGGAGGATGTAATCATTAGAGAACACAATGCTATTAGAAAATTTCACCGGGCTCATCCATTGGACAAAATTACTGATAATGTATTGTATCTACTTTTCATATTTTTTTTATAATTTTTGATTAAATATTTGTATTTTTTAATTGATAATTTACGTTAAACATATTGCTAAAATAGGAATACACTAGAAATCGTTGTAAAGCTAAAGTGGGACATCCATTATCATTTTCACCTCCCGGTGCTGATTCTCAATATGGAGAAAATGTCTATCGAATGAATGGCAAAAGTTTGGATTATAAAAAGGTGGCCGATTTGGTTGTATTAGCATGGTTAGTCTAACATTTTTGTACCCATTTTTTTAATTAATTTAAATATACATAATATATGTTTTCTATGATAAAGTCTAACATATTAAATCCTATATAAATAAAATGAAATATTGTAAATATATTTTTAAAAATTGTTGTATAAAAATAAAGGAGTAAATCTAAAAAGGATTATAAGTGGGAACAAGAAAACCCAGAGTCAAAACATCTCAGTTTTACACAAATGATTTGGAAAGACACCAAAAAGATTACATGTGCCATATGTGGACAAAAAGTCAATAGTAAAGTAGAGGCCACTATTGTATGCAATTATTTACCCCCCGGTAATATCAAAAATAATTATAAGAAAAACGTATTGGAATCCATGGGTAGGACTGCATATGAGATCGAAAAACCGGTCAGTAATTCGGATAAAAAATATATCACAGAAGCAGAAACTTTCAATGAAAACAAATCTATTGAAGAAGAAAAAGATGAAAAAGAAAAAAATGAAGAAAAAAATGAAGAAAAAAATAAAGAAAAAAATGAAGAAAAAAATGAAGAAAAAAATGAAGAAAAAAATGAAGAAAAAAATGAAGAAAAAAATGAAGAAAAAAATGAAGAAAAAAATAAAGAAAAAAATAAAGAAAAAAATGAAGAAAAAAATGAAGAAAAAAATGAAGAAAAAAATGAAGAAAAAAATGAAGAAAAAAATGAAGAAAAAAATAAAGAAAAAAATGAAGAAAAAAATGAAGAAAAAAATAAAGAAAAAAATGAAGAAAAAGAAGAAAAAGAAGAAAAAGTAAAAAAAGAAGAAAAAGAAGACTAAGTGTGTTATGATTTAATCCACTATTAATCCACTATTAATCCATTGTCTATTATATTGAATCATAAAGTACTGTATAATTATTAAAATACTAAATATTAAGTTTTTAATTTTTTTATTTATTGAAAATAAAATAAAATGATGCAAATATCAATCGTGTAATTAAAATTAATAATAAATTATTCACAATATAAACTTTATATATATATATATAAATATATCTTTAAAAAAATATTTTTTAATATAAAAATATTTGTTATAAAATGTTTTATAATTTTTATATAAATGATTTATCATATCTTTAAAAAATAAATTACAATTCAGTGGTTTCCAAATTCATAAGACTTAATTGATTTAAAGTTGGATTATTAATGTTATTATTATTATTGTGATTATAATTAGGACTAAGTTGTTGTGTATTATTATTAACAAATGTTTTAGTATTGTTATTATGATTAGATGATGAATAGGACTCAATATACACATTACTAATACTCTTATGATTGGTAGTACTGTTTGGCCTACAATTAACACCGGATGCTATCAACCGGGGCTGTGATTGTTGTCTGTTGTGATTACTGTCACCTTTAATCACATGTTTATTGCCGCCGACGGCTGTGTTGGTTGGCTTTTGTGGCGGTTTTGGCGCTAATTTCTTTGAGTTTATATTATTTATATTATTTTTGTTATTAGTATTATTAGTATTGTGACTAATAGTGATGTGATTAATACTACTTTGTGGTAAAGTTATATTTTGTGGGGTCACTCGTCCCACAGCTAACCCCCGACACAGAGCTTGTCTATCATTAGTGGTGGTCGACGTGGAACCGCCCGAGTCGTGTCCGTGACTTCCGTCCAGTGAATCATTTGGCGAATGACCCGACACTGCATTTTCATCCAATGAATTACCACTCGAGTGGTTACTAATTTAAATAAAAATTAATAATAATTTATTCAATTAATTAGTTTATATAGTATATCGTAAAAAATTATAAACATATTTTAGAAAAATTAATAATTAATATTAATATTACATATAAAATACAAACCTATGATTACTGATCTGTTCCTCGTCTTTATCGTACCAATGGTTGTCATACCCAGTCATCCACATAGGATTAGATCCTTCACTCGCGTGTTGGTTAGTATTGGGAACATTACATCGGGTAAGTTGACTCTCTGTGCCAAAAACGGGAACAGTAGCCGCTTTCAACTTTCTTTCGTATCTAATTTTTTTTTTATTTAATCAATAGTTTTATAAAATTATTATAAGTTTTTTTCTAAACATACTTTGACTTTTGATTAAAACACAAACAAATCACAAGAACCAGTAATAGAGACAAGAATGCTGTCGTTCCCAATAAACAGGCCTTTAGCTGGTCTTCCCATTCAAGAAAATATTCAAGACTTTGTGTCGGCTAATAATAAAATTACAATTTAATTAAAATTATTGAAAATATAATAATAACTTAATATAATTTAATAGAAGTAAAGCTTACTTCAGTTACTAAAACATTAAACTCTTTATATAATTCATCCAAATATTCAATATTTTTGTCGATCAAAGACAAGACATCGTCGACATCAAGTATACTATTGTCTTCACGATTGACAAAATGCAAGTATAAATCAGTTCTAAAATAATAAGATTTATATAAATATTAATAATTATAATTATATATTAATTAAAATCATTTAAAAATTATAATTTACTTTTTCTGATCCACAGAACCGTCTCTATTCTCATGAATCTTATAGCTATCAATATTAACGGTCGCACCGGTAATGTTAGCCAAAACATCTCGAAATTTCTCTAATTTTTCTCTGAGCTCTTGAGGTGTCAGTCGAAGTATAAATCGGACTCTTTGATCGTCTCGTAATAAATAGATCTAAATATTAATTAGATATAAATATTGTATTATAATTTCAATTACAATATTTTAATATACTTACAAAAACACGTGCGCTGTCCGCCAGTCCATCCGTATCGTTGGCCAACACATCGAACTCAAAGTATCCCTTCATATCCTTTTGTGGATCAAAGTTAAGACTGATTTCACCAGTCATTCGGTTTATAATAAAAGGTTCGGCACTTAATGTATCTAAACCTTCAGTTAATGTTTCTCTCACTTCAGATATGATATAATAATTGACTACAGAGTTAGCGCCTATATCTGCATCAATGGCCTTGATTTCCATCAAAACGGTTCCGAAATCAACTTCAGTAGTAAAACCTCCGGTAAACACCTTTTTTGTCATTTTTGGTGAGTTGTCGTTTACATCTCGCACTCCGATTAACACTTGAAGTAATGAATTGTCTTTTTGATCAAATTTGGTTACATTTGGAGGCACTTTGAAGCAGTCATTAGTCGCCTGAACTATAAGAGTGTAATTGTCTTTCTGTTCGCGATTTAGTGATTGGGTTGTCGTCAAGTCGTGAGTAAATGTATTTAACCGGAACTTATCGCCGCCATCGCCACCAACGATGTAATAACAAGGAATTGTCTTAAAACCGACCGCAGGATCAATGATATCATAATCATCCTTATCTATTGTCGGCAAAAGTTTATATTTTTCCACTTCTGTAAAAAACAATATTAAAATTATTCATTAATTATTTCAAATATATTATTGTTTTGTTTATAATAAATACCCGGAAGAGTATTTTCAGTGAAAACTACTTGAAACACGTCTTGAGTGAATTCAGGCTCAAAGTCATCGACATTTGTCACTATAATAGTTAAATCCAAATCACTGGACAGTGATGTGGGCTCTCCCATGTCGTATGACTGCACTCTTATTTCGTGAATCCTTTGTGCTTCTCTATCCAACTGTTTAACAACAGTAATAACACCCGTCACCTCATTAATAGCGAATGACTTCCAGTGATTATTTGGTAATTGTCTCAATTTATAGCGAACCACAGAATTCATATCTGAATCTTCATCGGTGGCCAAAACTTCGACAACAGTGGACCCAATGGTCGCATTCTCAGCTACTCTGATAGTCATATTAGAGGGTGGTTTCACAAATACCGGGTTGTGGTCATTAACATCGGTAACACAAATGCGGACTTTTTCTGTCGACGATCGCTGTGGTTGTCCACCATCTGAGGCCTTAACGGTAAGCGTGTAATTAGCGACTCGACCTCGCAGTGAGAAACGATTAATAAGTTTCGCAGTATTTGGTGGCGATTGTTCAAAATCAAAGAGTCGATCCTCATTGCCATCAATTATGGCAAATATAACCTTTCCGTTGGGTGTATTTGCTGTTAATAATTATTATATAATTAGTAATTAATTAAATTTATGGATAAAATTTAAAAATAAAATATAAATATACTATACCATCGTCAGCATCATTAGCCGTTACATAAGTAATCAAATCCTTGATTGGATGAAACTCATTGATAATAACACAGTCACCCGATTGCGGTATAATTATTGGAGTTTCATCGTTAACATCGGTAACTGTTACGGTAATTGTATGAAAAGCCTTTCGGCTCTCACCCGTTAAAAAGCCGTACTCATAGTTATCGACTGCTTGTACTAAAAGCTTGTATTGAGACATCTCTTCCCGATTAAGGACACCCGACACAACTATTGCCCCCTAAATTATTTAGTTAATTAAATATTATAATTTATATAATTACGGTAAACTAAAATTATATACCGTTTCTCTATCGATTTTGAATTTGCCAAATGTTGAGCTCGAGTCCAGTAAATAAGTAATTTTACCAAAAACTCCGGAGTCGTCATCGCGAGCGCTGACCTGCGCTACCAATGAGCCGATGGGTGCGTCCTCTGGAATGATATACGATTGACGCTGTTCTCCGACAAACACCGGATTGTTATCGTTCTCGTCGAGCACTTGAATGGACAATAAAGCTAATCCCGTGAGTGGCGGTTGACCCGTATCTGTGGCTCTAACGGTGACATTAATCCACGAATACTTTTCGCGATCAATTCGTTCAGAAACAGCCACTTCACCGGTTTTGTGATTAATTTTTATCAATTGTAATAACTCTTGTCGGCCTTCAAGTGAATAAATAACACTTTTATTGGTGTCGGCGTCGTCTGCATTGACAGTCATAATGGGAGTGCCGGCGACCGCATTCTCAGTTATTATACCCCGATATAAATGGTGAATAAATTGTGGTCTATTATCGTTAACATCTGATATTTGTATTGTCAGTATTGCTTAAAAATAGAAATTTTTATATTATTAAAATATTTTTAAATATTATTTAATTTAATAATACTTTTATCTTTCTGTCCTTTAGTTACGGCCGCTATATCTTCGACGACTACATAAAGTTTGATTTGATCCCATTGTTCTCGATTAAGAATCTTAACCACTCTAACGGTTCCATCCAATGGATTGATAGTAAAACTATCGACAAACAGATTATAGTCAACAATAGCTCCAAATTCATTGCGGGCTTCACTTCTGGTATAATCAAGAGAGTATCGCAACACAGGTTTATCATCCAAATCGGTTGCCACAACTCGTGTCACTAAGTATTGATTGGTTACGTCTTCGGGCACAACAACCACTTGATTTTCACCAAATTCTGGCGCTTTATTATTGACATCAACTATAGTTATGTTAACATTAGCTGTGGAAGACTTTTGGTCGGGACCAAAGCTTGAGTCCAATGCCATCACATGTATTAAATACCAAAGTTGTTTCGGATGAGTTCTATCGGGATCTAAGTTGGCACCGGTGGCCACTGAAATGACACCAGTGTTTGCATCGATTATAAACTTATCCAAAGCACCGGAAACTATTCGATAGTAAACTCTTGAATTGGCCGGTGAATGATCGCCATCGAGAGCCGAAACTTGTAATACCATTGAACCGTCGCGAATATCTTCAGGAATTGATTTTGTATACAAATTTTTGGTAAAAATTGGTGAAAAATCGTTGCGATCAAAGACATAGATTATAACTTGAATTTCTGTGTGAAGCTGTGGATCACCCAAATCGTAGGCCCGAACTGTAATCGTTATATTTCGTGAATCGCCTAAAATTTCAAAATTAAAAATTATAATTTTATTTAAAAAACTTTATAAATAATTTACTTTTAGATCCGGGTATAGACTCAAAATCTATGGGTTCTCTGACTCCCAATTGACCAGTGATTTCATTAATTGTAAAGTTATTTGAATATTGATTGACAATATTTGAGTCAAATGTCGGTAATATTTTATATCTGATTTCCGAGTGTTTGGTGCCAACGGCGTCCTCATCGTAGGCAATGATACGTATGGGTTGGTCGAAGTCATGACTGTTCTCATAAAGTCTTGCCTCATATTTGTCTTGAGTAAACTTTGGACGACAATCGTTGACATCTGTTATGTTAAGAACTAATTGGACAGTATTTCGATTGCCGGCTCCGTTAGCATCGCGGGCCTCAACTATAAGGAAATGTTGTGCCGATAGTTCTCTATCAAACTTATGATCCGACGACTTAACTGTGATTACACCTGTGATTGCATCTAAATGAAGAGCTGAAGCCATTTCTCCTCTAATATCTGTATAGCGAATACCTATTGTGCCATAAGAACCGGTATCAATATCTCGGGCATGAATTTTGGCCACAGATGTGCCTTTTACAGCATTTTCAGCCACCGATCCATAGTATAAGTCCTGATCAAACTGAGGGATGTTATCGTTGACATCCTTTATATTGATAGTCACCTGAGCTGAACTACTTCTCGCACTATTAGCAACAGTTGAAACCCCAGTCTTTTCTGTAGCGATAAGATTTAAACGGATTTGTTTGATCTTTTCGTAATCCAAACGAACTGAATCCCTAACTCTTAGCATAATTGATGCCTCATTGAAGCCCTGAGTCGGTGTCACATAAAACACATCTTCGAGACCTTTGTTGTCAGCCATTTGTATGTTCACAACAAATGATCCGTTGTTTCCCTGATCCAAGTCATAGACTTGCGGTGAATCGCCAACAAAAGTAATTGGCATATCATTCGGCGCATTCTCCGGTATTTCGGCCACATATTGGTCAGACCTAAACTTTGGTATCTCATCGTTAACATCCTTTAGGATTATAGTAACTTCAGTGGTAACAGTCGGCGGCGGAAATATAGCAACTGTCACTTCGGTGGCCTCTATTTCGAGTATATAAGCACCAGCTGTCTGTCCCGTATTATTTATGGCACTTTCGCGGTCTAAACGACCAGCGACTGAGACGACACCCGTATTTTGATTGATTGTAAACAGTTTTTGATCGCCTTTGATTATACGATAAGTTATGGCATTATTAACACCTCTGTCACCGTCGACAGCGGTTACTGTAAGCACTGGAGAACCGATAGCTAAGTCTTCGGCAATTCTAGTAACTGATGGCACAAATGTAAACACTGGCGGTTCGTCTTCTGCGTCCTCCACTTGCACTACAAGTGCAGCCGTTGCTGTTCGGCGTTCGCCTTCAACGGCCCGATCTATGGCTAATAATTTTAATTGATATATAGATTTCTTTTCGTAATCCAGAGTTGAAACCAGAGTTATGACACCTTTTCCTATTATAGTTAATATTTAAATATATTAAATGAAATTGTAATGAAATTGTAATGAAATCCAATATAATGACAATACCATCGACAGTCTCAATGGAGAATGTGGTCGATGTCTGTGATGAGTCCTGATTGTCGTTATCCTATTAATAAAAACAAATAGTATTTAATATTGAAAGATATCAATGAGAAATAGTATGACATACCAGTAAATCGTACAAAACTTGACCAAACCGTCCCTCATCCGCGTCAAAGGCTTCAACTGTTTCGATCTCAACGCCAGGTTTAGACGCCTCCGATAGTGTGACGGCTGTTCGGTAGGATCTGAAGACTGGAGGATTGTCGTTGATGTCCTCCACAATCAAAAGTAATGATTTTGTTATCTATCAAAACATTTTAAAAATTTATTAATTTTATAAATCAAATAATTAAAATTAAAGACTAACATAATTTCCTTTTCCAAGTTTGCCATCAGTTAGTGTCAACACTAATGTATACGAGTCTTGAATCTCTCGATCCAACTCTTTCTTTAAATATACTTTGGCCTCATTTGGTGGCACCGGTTCTATGCGTAAAAGATCGGCTCCGATGGTACCCAACACACCGAACCTTAACTGATCGCCATCCGGGTCTTCGCCATACAAATGATATATTT
Source organism: Oppia nitens (assembly GCF_028296485.1). Classification (NCBI taxonomy): domain Eukaryota; kingdom Metazoa; phylum Arthropoda; class Arachnida; order Sarcoptiformes; family Oppiidae; genus Oppia; species Oppia nitens. The sequence goes on along the minus strand of NW_026533203.1, from coordinate 757,920 downwards.
GTTTATTGAGAGAAGACTCTCCTTCCTTAACTCGGACCACAATCTCTGATTGCAAGTCATCCAAGTCGTCGGACTTAAATCTAGGCGGAGTATTGTGTGCAGCAAACAGTCCTCGTAGACCATCATTGACCAGAAAACACACCAAAGTTATGATAATGACATGTGGTTTGTGATACTTTGACATTACGTCAAATCAAATCAATCAAATTGATTCAAACAATTTTTTGTGTTTATTTCAAATATAGTCATAGATTTACGACTCAATTATCTCATTATTTTTTGTTTCATATTTTAAGACAATAATCACCAAATCTATTCAAATCGATTTATTTTAACTGTTAAGTCATTGTATCAATTCATTTGAATTCCTATCAAAAGTTAATTAAAAATCAAAAATTATTTATTAATTAAACACTATATTCTACAAAAAATGTGTTTTTATTACTAATTCATATCATTATCAATCTTATATCATTTAATAATTTATTTTTAATATATTAATCATTAAAACTGATAAAAAATAACGGAAAAAAATAAATTTATATACATAAATAGCAAACATTATTTAATCAGTTATGTTAGAATAATTTAATAAATTGTTGTATGAATAAAGTTTTATAATGTATATAAATTAGTATAAAATTATGTAATGTGATTAATATTTTCAGTTAAAGTTAAAATATCATATATTTCTATAAAAATATGTGTCTTTCAGTGTATGAATAATAACTTTTCACGGTTTACGAGTTTGATAGCAATCTTATGATTTGTTATGAAATATAAAACTATAAAAAATAATTTTCTTAAATATTAAAATCATATTTTACATTATTCATACAATTTTAAAAATCTAATACTGTATACATATGTGTGCTATATTTACAATATATAAACTAAATACAGTATATAATTAATACAATATAATAATTTAACATGTCTTCAACACTATTAGAGTTTATTTAATAGGTTTCTCACTGAAAAAATAAATGTAATATTCTTTATATAACACAAATAATTTATATTATAAACTAATGATATAAAACTTTTAATATAAAATATTTTCTGATACATATTTTCGATTACTATTATTTAAATAATTTTTTTAATATAAAAATTTAATAAATTTTTTAAATAATTCAATGAAATTATCATCAAAGTTTACGCTCTATTAAAGTGTAGTAAATAAGCAAAAATAGTAATAAAAATTATTAAAATTATTAAAATAAATAAGAATACAAATAAAAAATAAGCGTAAAATGTTTAAAAAATTAAGGTTAAAAATTTTAATTGCAATAACAAAAACATTAATTTATGTAAAATATATATCTAATAGTACTTCAATTTTGTGCTAATATTGCGGTTAACGGTTCATCAAAACATTAATAATATATTATATTATAAATAAATATATTTACATTTTTAAAGTAAAAACAATAAAATATTATTCAAATATTATTTATTTATTTTGCCAATTATTATAAATGACAAAAACTTATCTGTATGTTAACCGCAATAATTAAAGCAGTATTTATTTTAATTATCAAAATTAATTTGTTAACTTATAAATTAACATTTGTAAATATAGTTTTGAAAATTTATTAATCATATCTAAATAACAAATAGTTTATAAATATGTGATAATATTCTACTGAATTCTAATAAATATTTTTTAAAATCAAATAAAGTTTGGGTTAAAAACCTTATTTGTAATAAATTATATTTTTATAGCCAATTATGTTTGAACTGTCAAATAGTTTGCTATTATTATTATTTATTTGTGAAGTTCATTATAAATTCAGCTCCAAATTAAATAAATAGTTTTTTAAATTGATGAATGAATGTGTAAATCAACTAAAATAAAAGTGAAATCATATTATTTTAGACACAAAAATTAATGTACTTTCAGACAGACTTTTTTCAGACACTTACAGAAACTTTTAAAGGATTTGAAAGCAATGCAAGCGAAACATCATTTCTTTTAAAAAGTAAATTATTGCAAACAATACCAACACTTCAATAATCAAAACATTTTTATAAAAAGACAAGAGAGAGAGAGAGAGAGAGAGAGAGAGAGAGAGAGAGAGAAACAAGTTTTTGTGATTCAGACGAATGACTCCTTGAATTAGTTATCCATCGGTTCCGACTCTTAAAGCTCAAGACTTAGACATAAAATTCATATAAATTTTTATCATAGAAAGTAAAATATTGAATTCAATAATAGCTATCAATTGTTATATCAAATAAATATATATATATATATATTTATAATATATAAATTATGATCTGAAAAATACATTTAAAAATATTTTTGAATATAATACGATTGTAATATTAAATAACTATAAAAAATGATTGAAACGTATCTTTGAGACGAATAATAAGTTTTATAAAATTATAGATTTTAGATAAACTAAATATTTTTAGCGATTCGTGTGATGTAAGCGATAGATATAATTAAGTTAAAATCAGACATTTATATAGCTATTGAATGTTTTAAAAAATATTATTTTATATAACATTTGTAACTTATTCATAATATGATACGTCTAAAAAATATTATCTTAAATAGTATGAGATTAAAATTATTTTATCCCCATACATTTTTATGTCATAAAAAATAATGGCTTTTAAACTATATATAAAAAACTATAAAATAACAATAATTATTTGATAAAATATTAATAATAAAAGCGTTTTTTATAAAAACCACTATAATGTCTATACTTTCAATACATGAATTACCATTTATTGGGCGCCCGAAGGCATGAAGTCTTTGATCCGTAACATTAATCTTATCGACGGCAACAACAAAAACATTGGCACTACATATATATACAGGTATATAGGCATATGATTCAACATAAGCACCGGTAACCAACACACACAACACAGCACAGGCACACCACTGTTGTATCCGTCAATGTAGTGATCATTATTGTAAAGTATTGCAGATTTTTTTTCTAAATCAAATTCAAATCCCCCGCATAGCAAAACATTAGCTTATATTACGATAACTACTTTTTAAATATACTTTAGTTATCAATTTATGAGACAACTATATTAAAATAAATTACTTAGTGGTCACATAATAAATCACATAAATCTTTGAAGTTAATCCCTTTTTTGTATGTATTGTTTAAGTTGATTGTTTCAATTAAACAAAAAATAGTTTTCCAAAGATTTTTATATTTAAAGAAATAGTAGTTTTAGTGGTAAAACACATACATATTATTGTATCACTGATTTGTGACTCACATTTCAATTTATACTTTGTTTTGGGTTTTGAATTGTGTTTTTCACTGCCGTTTACTATAGCAATGGATTTGTTTATAACGAGTGATAATTATCTTTGGAAACCAATAGTCTTTCAAATTGTTGGCCCAAAACACCGCTTCACTGACTCTGAAACTCTGTTACGACAAACACAACACACAAAAAACGAGAGAGACTTTCCTCTCTCATATACTACTGACGACATATGGCTATAGAAATGGTATTTTAATAAATAAGTCGTTAGTTAGTATGTGTGCCCATACAGGACAGGTATTACCCAAAGTCTATGTAATGGGGAAGGGAATGGTAGGATAAAAGCTAAGTTATAATATATAACTTATATATACTGTAAGTATAGCATAACTATTGTTAAGTTAAGAACATATTAAAAATATTTTTTCTCCTTTTGCTATCACTTTATATATATTTTTATGAGTGAAAGCATTTGTTCTCACGAATAGACATTCACATCAAAGTCTAACTATATCTCAAACTTTTATCGCATTATATATAACACGAATCTCTCTCTCTCTCTCTCTCTCTCTCTCTCTCTCTCTCTCTCTCTCTCTGCTTTGTGGTACTCCCTCGTAGTTATGTAAAAGTAAAAATTATATAAATTTTAGCTTTAAAAATATTTCACATTCAGTATATATATAAACGAGTAGATAATAGGAAAAATTAGTAATTCATGTAATTGTATTCAATGCTAGTTTCTCATAAAGTCTTTTCGAGACTAATATAATATTAAGTTTTATGAGAAATATAATGAATTTTACGCAAAATTTTATTTGAAGGACTTGTGTGTCACTTAATTATCAATAAGAGTATAATACAGTGTCTATTGGTTGGGAAAACAATAAACTTTTCGCTTATTTAAAATCAAGTTCACTACAGCTTCTTGTATTTAGTTTTATATTATGTTTTAATTTTCATATAATTCATAATAAAATATTACTTAATTAGATATAAATTAGTGAATGACTATGCAATCCCTCTATAATATTTTTAAAAAATAAATTATATTATTGTTTGTTATAATTTATTACTTAAAGTAATTGTTAAACGCATATATTGCTTACATTAAGTTTTATTGTATAGTATATCTAGAGATCAATATCTTATAAATTACTTTCATAAAAATTATTACAAAACATGTTAAAAATATTATATTTAAACAATAGAAATGATATACTGTACTAATAATTATTATATTAACTAATATTTCCTGCAATTATAGCTTAAAGAAAAAATTAAATGTGATCAATTGATTGACCAGTTTAAATATTTATATTAATAAAATTTTAGTAATATGCAAATTTCATTGTTCATAATATGAACTTCATATTATCACAACTGTATTAATCTAAATATTATTTGTTTTATTCAAACATATTAATAAATTTTAAGAAAAATCTGAGTTAACAAGATTTTCAAAATAAAATATAATGTATTAACCAATAGATAAAAATTATTAAAAGTAGAAATTGATGTAAATATATGTCCAAAAAGTTCAAAATAATTTTGTCAATCGATTCTCTTGTGAACTAAATTCTGATAAATGTTTTGAACGATTTTTTCCTGTTAGCAAAACATAAAATTTTGATAAAAAGTTATTTATATTATTAACTTATATTTATTAAATGAATGGATAGTTAATTCCGAAAATTTTTCTACAAATCTATAAATATCTTTAAAATAAGAGAATAGTCTTACATACAAATAGTACACATATTTTGAATTAACTGTAAAATATGTGAACATTAATAGTGAGAAACATTGGAATTAACTCTTCCGACAGAAATAACAACAATAAGACAATTGTTATCATAAATGGGAATCACATCTATCTGTTGAACTAATCAAACACCTACTCATCAAAATGAGTGACAGTTCTCTAAATAACACCCAATGATTAGCACAGGCGTGAAGAGGACAGACATTTTTCCGTCAAGAAAATTGTCTAAAAATATATTTGAATTTTTTAATGAAAAAAATTATATATTATTTTTTTGTCGCCAGAAATTTTGCCAGAAACTTCTCAATGAATGAAAAAATGTATTTTTTTAATTTTTATATATAGGTATATTTATATAGTATAAACAACAACAAAAAAGATACTTATTTTAGTCAACACTTATTTTTATATAAATTTTTTTATTTATTGTCAAAAAAAATTATTCATTCATCTGATTCCTATCGCTATATAAAACTTTGACCCGTTTTATATTAAATACGAATAACAAGTTAAGCTTAATTTACAGTAAAATTTTTATATAAAAATTTATTATTTTTATGTTTTGCTTATATAATTTTATCTGTAAATATATTTTTACACATGATTTCATTTTTATATTAACTATTAAATTACATATAAAATTTAGTTTATAAAATCAAACAATATTTTGTATATATATATTCAATTACAAGTTTGCTAACTTAGTATTCTCTAGATTTGCATTAAAATACAATACATAGACATTATATTTAAGTATTTGTCAAAATAAATTATATAACTCTAATATATAACTATAATAATAATATATGAGAAGTTAATAAACTCTTAATTACAGTTATGTAAAGAGACAATCAAATTATGAAAACTATTTTAAAACTATTCTCACATTTCATTTAATATAATAATTTGATTCAACAATAAAAATAGTACATTAATAATGAGAATATGAACTAAACATTAATACCTAATTATTCATAATCTCTCATACATTGTGTTAATCTCAGTTAAGTTATTATTTATAAACTTATTAAATTAAATTTTTTATAATTATTATGAAGACATAGTTTATTTCTTAATAAATGTCAATATTATGATATCTATAATTTAGTATTAGTAATGCTATTATTTAAAAATTTGCAATTACTCTGTTAATGAATAAACAAATGTTTGTAAAAACAAATATTAAAAGTTTCGCATATCAAACACTTTTATCGTATATGTAAATCTTAAATATCATTTAAATGATGAGTTATGTTTTGAAATTATTTAATTATTTACATAAATATAAAAACAATTTTATTTAAAAAAAACTGTAGTATCAAAACATGTAAATCTAAATATTACAAACATTTGAATGAAAAAAATATTCAATAATTAAAAGAAATTATTAAATACAGTATTATATATTATGATTTGTATGAATATATGAACTGTTTTTGAAACATTTGAAACCAAAAAGACATAGAAGAATAAGAGTGAGAAAATGAGACATAAAAAGACAATTAATAATGAAATTGTGTGAAAGTTTTGTTTTGCAATTCACGGACCAATAGATTATTTGAAATGTTATTTAGGAAAATGTTTTACTTTTAATTATATGCATCTTTTACTTTGTCTACATATATATACAATATATCAAAGAAATATCATTTAAGAAATCATTCAAACATTTATTATATGAATATAAAAGAGTTTATATATTAACATTAAAAATGTTTAAATCGTTTATATTCTTTAGTTTATTTTTACTTTAATTTTATGTACTATATATTTATGGTTTTCATTGTAATTGTAATTATAAATATATAATTTAATAATGTTTATATATATATATATATAATGTTCTAAATTTAAATACAGACAATTTAAATTAATTTATCAATAAATTGTGAGAACATTACAAAAAAAGAAGATTTTGAATATTTTATTTGAAAATGTAATAATAAAAATATAACATATAAAGCAAAAACAATACTTTCATTATAACGATTTATGAGTGAGAAAAACAACAATTCATTAACTGATAACAAGGGGTTAGTTATGTTTTGCTCACAAAACAAAATGTTTTCAAAATTTTGTTATCATATCTTAAGCAAAAAAAATTAAATGTAAGAGAAAATTGAAAGATCATTAAATTTCATTGAAAAAACATCCATTCGTTTATGTATTGTGTGATTGTATTAATAAATATTACATAACATACAGTACTATATCTGCTTTCAAACACCACTTTATTCATTGGTTTGTATTAACAATTAATTTTTGAAAAGTTATTTAAACTTTCACTGACTGTTCACATCCGACTCCACTAAAACTAACTCTCAATTTACTGTTTATCACTCAATCGCTACTCATTGTATGAATACACCAGAGTTTCACGTCGTGCTATAGACCTGACTGTGCATTCACTCCCTGTGCTTAGACCTGTCCTATCTATCTCTCATTGAGTTTTATAATATTAAAAAACATTTCCAATCCATTATCCAATTGTTTCACTTCTCACAGGATATAGTAAAGCAAACGACCAAATATTCCCACATTTCTATTAAAAGACTACACTTTATTATATTATATTATATTTACTATTCATTCAAAACATAATATGGAGACAAACCTCATGTAAACTATAAGAAGTAATTTTAAAGTGACTCATAATTAAGCGATTAATTGTAAAATTGCTTTAATTGAACTCTTATTTAATGAAACTTTATTTAATATGAGAATAAATTTTTATTAATTATTTTAGCAGTTTATACAACAAATTATCTTAAAATTATTAACTAAATATTAGTATTAACAGACAATGTCTAAACTTATACATTGACTCTACTTTCTACTAAATTAGTCATAAAAAATAATAGTTATATCAAATCAATTTGAAAGTTGTGTAAAGTAAATATCATTTGTTTGTTATTGAAATCCCGCTGTTTTGCATTCAATAAAACATCAATTAAGTTTTTTAAACATTTCAATGGCATTTTCTAACATTATATTGTATACTATATATATTGTATTATATATAAATTTATATAGTTTTTAAAATCAAAAATACTTGTAAACTATTTAAACTCTACAGATAATTTGTAAAAATGAATTTCTACATTTACTTACTGTGGATAAATTGATAGAAAATTTTAATATAAAATAAAAATATAATTCACTGTATTTCCATTACATTATAAAAACAATATAAAGCAATGACCGGGCTATATATTGTTTCCAAATTTAACTTTTTTGTTAGTTATATTATATATCAGATATATTATGTATAATATAAATTGTATTTTTGTTTTAGAAATAATTTACAATAAATTATTATTAATAATTTATATAACATAAAGTCTAACCCTATGTTGTTCACAAATCACACAATTAAATTTAGAAAATTGATGCTCATTATTATTATCATTAATCAGGTAAATATGTCGATAGGTTAGTTAATTATTGTAATATTTCATATACAGTATATTTATATAATTATGTGAAAACAATTTTACTTTCAATTTATTTTACTTTAAATATTTCTTTTTACAACACAATTCTGATTTATATTATTTTATTAACAATTTCTGATCAATTATTTATGTGAATTTATTTGATATCTTTCAGGTGAAAGTGAAAATAATGTTTTTATTATATTTTACAGTACATTGTACTACTAACTAATCTACAGTATATATATTTTATATATATCAACGACTTAAACCTATAATATTAAATCAATTTTTAATTTACAAAGTTTTATTTAAGTTTAATTTAGTTAACTTATGTTTAATGACACGATTAGTTAACTGACATTAAAAACTTGTTAATCTAATAGTTTTTTACAGAGGAAGTACACTAAGTATATCAGCAAATAATACGACAAATTCAATAAATTAGAAATATTTAGAATATTGTATTGTATTACTACTTAAAATTGTATACAAGTCTATAATTTGTGTAAAACTGTATATCATTTTAATAGTTTATCGCAATATTTTTTTTGTGCAAATCATACGATTTTTGTTTAAAATTTTTTAGATAATTATTATTAATAAAAACATTAAATCCGTGAAATTCTTCCTCAAAAAAACAATTCAAAACTAATGTCACAAATAAGGAAATAAATTCTTCTCAATCTAATAGACAACAAAACCTTTTTAAATGAACCGATAATAATAATAATAATAGTTTTCAATAAAAATTGAAGAGTTTAAGAGCCAAACATTTTTTTTGTGCGTCAAATACAAAACTGTTTATTTCAGCTGATTTAACGCATATATAAAATAATAAAAATTCATTTTATACTAAAATGTATGAACTTTTTAATGCCACTACAGATAGTAATAGCATGAAATTACGGACAAAAAAAACTTGATTATTATTGGAATAATACTGAGTTTATAGCAATGACAATGAAATAGAAATTTTATATATATTTGATAAAAAGCCAACTATTGTATCAACAATTGAATCAATCAGTAAATACATTATAGCATATAATAAATAATAATTGTGTTTAATTTTATCAATTTTTATTTTGTAAATAAAAATATTTTTTGTTATATAAAATATCTATGTTTCATGATTTCCGAATGAATAACAATTATTTTATTTTAAAACTATTTTCTATTAAATTTTCAATAAACAAAATCTAACTAATCAATTGATTTTTTGCTAATATTAATTATTTTAGTTAATGTTTTATTAGTTTAAAATACAAAATTATATTCTTTTATTTGATTTATTCTATTGTTTAAAATAAATTTTCATGTATAAAAAAATAATGACAAATTCATGCAACTATTTATTAGGAAAATAATCAAATAAATGATAATAATTTTAATTAAATAATAAGCAATTATATTTTAAAAAGTGTTATCACTGATGATTTTAGATAAATCTAATTATATAATATTGCTTTCATCACACAATTTATGTCCTATTATTAAATTTGTGTATTTTCCGTGTTTTTTAAAATAAGTGAAAATTTAAATGATTTTATCTTTTCTATGTTTGAAACCCATTCTCTTGAATAAAATTTATCCCAAAATCATGTCTAAACTCAACAATAATTTGAATAGTGAATGAATATTTAAATAATGTGTATAAAAGTGGGCATTTTATATCACATTATAATCAAATTGAAAGATAATTGCCATATAATAGCACTTTTACATACTATTGTTGAAAATATATATTCAAACAAAATATGATATAATTGTTCTCAAAATTTTTAGACTGAAAAAAAACTCTTCATTTGCTTCCCATTACATTGGATGAGATAATTGATTAGAAAATAATAGCTTTTATTTTTCAATAAAACAATAAATATAGAAACATTTTTTTTGCTATAATTTGAATAAAAACAATGATTTTATAAAATGAGTCCATTTTTAATAGAAACTAATAAACGATAAAATACTAAAGAAATTTATTATATTTAATATATATTTCATTATATTAAATAAATTGTGATACAAAATATGTTACACAAATTTAGTATTTAATATTCAAAACTTGTGTAAAATTGTGTTTTTATAAAAAAAATGTTTTATATTTATTCAGATTTAAACCACGACATAGTGTTTAATCGTAAACATAAATCAAATACTTGTTTGTATCTAAAAAACAGTGTGCCTTTAATATTGCATTATATATATTATTTCATACTTTTAAAATCAGATTACATTTTATGTTAAAAAGTTTGAAAGGAGTATCCTTTTTAAAAAAAATACATTTAACATAATGCAAAATGAAATATATAATACATCCAAAAAATACATATTCAATTCAATTATTAATATTCAAATATCTGGTCATTTCTCATATATATACAGTATATATATATACATTATATATGGTATGTAGTAATGCAATGAACGCAACAGTTAACCAGTTTTGAGGATCACATCCAATGAATAGTAATAGGAATGAGTGCTTTGTTTTATGATGACTGAGCCGTCGGAAGTAACAAAACTACTAAAATGTTGTTTTTTTGTTGCATATAATATACTACAGTATATACAGTATGTCTTACAATTGATTGGACCCACAATTGAATGCTATTAAAGAATGAGAGACAAAAAGTAATAGAGAGTAAAAAATAAATACATTGTAATACTGTGAATGTCCTCTCTCTCTCTCTCTCTCTCTCTCTCTCTCTCTCTCTCAATGTTATCACAGTTGGATTGTAACGCAAGGTTTGATATGCCATTAGCCGACACTTTTTGTCCATTGAATTGTTTGTTTGCGACAACAAAAACCTCTTTTAGAGACAACAACTATTGCATTGTTTTTTGATGAGTAACTCCGGTATCTCATTCCGGGAAGAGATAAACGCTATACATATTTGGGATACTTTTTTATCCAAAGCTAAACTCATTTACATTATATTATTATTTTACCCGTAAAACACATAGAAATGGATGGCATACTAAACAATATCAAATGACTGATGTTTTTTATATGATTGCACTGTTAATGCAAAACAATTATTTTGTTTGATCTAAAAATGTCAACAAAATTATAGTTTTCCTATACATTCAAATTATAGTTGTCGCTAAATTATAAATAAACTTTAACATCAATATAAATAACTAAAAATATAAATATACAGTATTTGATAAAATATTATAGCAAATTTCAAATATATATTATTATTATTTAGCAATGTTTAGCCTATTTTTGCATATATTGTATATTTTTTTCGAAAAATTTTAACATATTTTTTTAACATTTCTTTATGTAACTATTGGACAAATCAACTTTAAATGCTATTTAATATTATTGTTATTTATCTAAATTATATATTAATAAATACTTTTCAATATTCTTTAAAACGTATTGAAACACTTCAATAGCTATATTAAACATATTTAATAAGTATTAAAATAAAATAACACAGATTTATGATTTGATATATCATGTGCTAAAATAATAATTTTTATAATAATATATATTATTATAAAATAGTTTACATATAGAGGGTTAATAAGATCTCACTATAATGGTGTTAAATAATAAAAATACAGTAATGTTATCAAATTGTAAAACAAAATAACAATATATACAATACTGTATATAAACAGTTAAAACAAACACTTGTATCAGTTTTTCACGAAATATTAATATAATAACGGATTAAATAATAAATGCAAAGTTTGTGTTCACGATTTGAGAATATATTGAATGCTTGAAATTTAAATTAATATATAATTTTGTGTATAAATTAAAATAAAATGCATTAATAATTAGATTATAAAACATCATCATTTGCATCTGAATTATATTATAATATCAAAAATTATTAAGTCATTATAAGTGTATATGAAGTCTATTGAAAAATTGATTAGTTATATAACACCAAAATTAACACTACATTTCTTAGAAATAGTATAAATTTATCAAAAAACATAATGAATATTTGTAGTCATTAACACTATTAGTTAGTCTTATTAAAACATGTCATCATTTACTCGCTATTGAAAACATAATAAATTTCATTTTAATGACTTTGTTTACCAGTCATATCCACACATGTTGTCAATCATTGGTATTGTATGAAACAAAAACACAAATTTACCACAAATTGAGAAAATGATTGTCAATCGTGTGAACAATTTTTCTTAAACAACATTAGTGTTTAGGGTTTAGTGAACTTCTTAATTGACTTCAAAAAAAAGTTTTAAAAAATAAATATATTGAAACATATCTTAATTTGTGTTGCTTTTGATAAGTAAAACATAGTTTTTTTTTGTAAAAAACATATTTAAAGCCAATTTGATTTCTAGTGACAATTTACTCTCAATATTACTGTTATTAAAAAATGTTAATAAAAAATAATTTTTGTGAAAATTGGGTTTTTTAAGTCAATACTATAAAATGATATAATATATTCATAAAATAATATGGTGAAAAATATATATAAACTATATGTAAAAAGATAATTAAATAAACTTTTTATTTAAATCAATGCATAAACATGCAGTAAATTTTTTGTATTACATTATAATTACTTAAGTAACTAATAATTAAGTTTTAATTAATTTAACTAACTTATAGCTATAAAAATAAATAAAACATTTAAATAAATGATTAGCAATACTCATCAGTAAAACCGTTTCTAATAAAAATAATAACATTTATAAACTTCTCGTAAACAAAAATCTATTGGGTTTTATTTTTGTTTATAAAGTTATTTAATAATTAATTATGAAAAAATTGTTTTTTTTATTTTGTTATAAAGTGAATAATTTGAATAAAAAACTTTAATATATGCTTTTCAAAGAAATTTAATGTCTAGACGGATATTGATTACATGATTTGATTAAACGTTTTTTGTTTTGAATTGAAAAAAATCAAATAAATTAAACAAAATATTATATCTTTTATTTAATTAGAAAATATATATAAAAAAAACTTTTCCCAAATATAGAAAAAATAAAATACAAATAAAATGCAAACAGTACTTAAATAATATAAAAATTTGTCTTCAAAAAAACAATTATGAATTGGGCTGAAAATGTTTACAAACAGTGTTTGTGTCGTGCAGTCAAACAAATAATTTTTTGTTTGTTTCATTACTTATATTATTCATATTATATACACAATGTTTTTGATGCCTCAAAATCACATTAAATACATATTTTATACAAATTTTTATTTCCTTAAATTCAAGTCAACGCCTTGCCTTCACTTCACTTCTATTCATATTTTCAAATGTTTTGTTATAAACCAATAAATAAAACGCAAAGGAAATTGTCTTAACTTTTTTATATATTTTTATTATATAAACAATTGAACGAAAACACACAATAAATAACTTAAGCCTGAAAAAAGTGATTATAAAAACAATTTAATAATAATTTTGCTATTTTTATTATAATCAAAGTCAATACACAACACAATTCAGTCCTCTTTTTTGTCAACAGTTACTCAAAATATAACTAAAAATAAAATTAATTATATAAAGTATATATACATCATTTGAAAAATTACATTTTGAAAGCAAGTTTCATATCATTTTATAATATATTTTACTTTAATATTTTGTAAAATAAACATTTTTTATTAAACTATAACACAAATAACTAACAATTCATTAATCAGATAACTGTCATAATAACATGATATAATTAGATATACTTTTAATTATTGTAAGTTATTTTTTATATAATATGATAAGATATAAATTTTAAAAATAAACACATTTAACTTAAATAATGTATTGTTTTGTTGAATTTTTGCCACTTTTGTGTCCAATTTAAATGTTAATCAATTTTTTAATGAGAGAAAAGACTCATAAAAACTATTAATTGTTATGAATGGAAATAATTTTTGGTTTGTAATTAACTTTTAAATTATTGCCGAAAAATTAAGTAAAACTATAAATGAGTGTTTAAGATATACTACTAAAAAATATTGAGCCCACATATATACAGTATATATCTATAAAAATAAGTAAATGTATTATTATATTAAAAAACATGAATTAATTTAATCTCTTTCCCAACGGGTGTTCACAAGTGATACATAACTCTTAAGGAAATTGAGAGCTCAATAGCCATCACATTAACTGATAAGACATCGTTGGGTATATCAGACCTGTTGTGTTCATCACTTATGGGTTGGTCTCAAACTTAACTCAAACTTAAAATATAAATGAATACAATATAATGAATATGTGTGTAAATCTCAATACAACAATAGCATGTGATATGAAAACTATGAAAAAATGCAGTTAAAAATCTAAAGCATTTTAGTATTAGTATTATTATATAAATACTGTGGTATAAAATAATATCACAATCAGTACATTACGTTATATAACATTTATCTAAAGTAAGCCATTGTGTGGTGTTTTGTGAATGCTTACAAACATTTGTATTATTTAAAATAACTATCATTATATAACATTGAATTCAATTTCTTCAATGTTAGACAATAAACAGTTAATGTCTGAAAATAGTCTCTTAAATTAATTTAAATATAATACTGATAATTGTATTTCATTTATATTGCAATAAATTCAAGCGTTGTATTCAAAGTCATAATAGCTGTGATTGAATCATATTTCTAACATTAACCTCATTTTAGTTGTAAATTTTTTAACAATCTTAATCTTAATTACATTGAATTGTATGGATATATCTAAAACAATAGTCCAGACATAGTATTTAATGACAAGCTTATAGCAAACTAAAATTTGTACACAAAAATAAAAATTAATGTCAAAATTATTGTTACATAATTATAATTTAACATATCTTGATAAAAAGATATAAATTAAAAAATAATATCTAATACCATTTAAACAACTTTTAAAATAAAAAATTATAATTTTTTATAATATTTTTTACGATTTTTAATTAGTTTCAATTTATATGTAAAGTATCACCAATTGTAAAACAATTCATTTAAAGTTGGAAAAAATAAAGAAACTAAAAAATAATATTAATAGTTTTTAAAAATTTTATCACATTAAAGAAATATATATTTTATATAACTTATAAAACATATTAATAGATAAGCTATAATAGTGACACACATTTTCTATTTAAAAAAATATAGACACAAACGTCGGACAATAAATTATTAAAACATTGTTTAAACATAAAGACTCAGTTTTTATTAAAATTATAAAAACAACACAAAAACAATTCATACAAATATAGCGGTAATTGTATTGAAATACAAAAACCAGTTCACAGGTAGAGGAGGATAAAGAAGAGACTATTTTATTGAATACCATAAATATATACACAATATATTAATAAATACAAAATTAAATAAACATTTCAAATGATATATATTATACACATTTATCCACTATTTTTAAAATAAAAATAACTTTAAAGTTATATTGTCTTTGATTTTATAATAAGGTCTTAACTGAGAATTGACATAAAAAACAATAAATATTTATTTTTCAAAAATATAAAAATTATATTGTTTGAAAACATTCAATATTCGCTAAAATTCAATTATAAATAAACTAAAAACAATATAATAATATCTATTATTTAAAATCTGACCCAAAATTTTCATCAAATGTCCAACAGTTGTAAACATAAAATTATCAAAATTGTTTAGAAATACACTTTAGATTTAATTATATGAATGAATGTATGTCTAAAAAACAGAGAAACGGAAAGACAGACAAACAGAGACAAAGAGAGAGAGAGAGAGAGAGAGAGAGAGAGAGAGAGAGAGAGAGAGAGAGCTGTCAACTGTCCTTCAATTAAATAAATACTGTATTTATAAATAGAGTTACTATTATTAAAAATAATTGTGTTAAATATTTCTTTACTTTATTTTAATTACGGTTTTATTTGGTTTATATAATAATTATTTTTAAAAATACAATATTTTTCTCATAATATGACTTTCAATTAAAGCATAATTTTATTAATTAGCTCACAATTAATAGGAAGTTAAATACTTTTTTATTATTATAAAACTTATTACAATTTAAGATTCAAATTATAAGTTATTTTTATTTTATTTTAAGACAAGTGACCGATTCAATGCAAAATAATTTTTAATTGTTAATTATGCTCTTATATAAAATAAATATTTATTATTTTAATAACATGTAGTATAACTTTTTTGTTATTTTTATTACATTTTATTTGTCTTCTACTTTTTGTTCAATATATAAACAGTAATATAGTATAAGAGATTATTTTATTGCTAAAGTAAAACAATAGGAAATTCAAGAAAAACAATTTTGAAGTCATTTCAATTTGTTTTAACTATAAAAAGCTATTTTACAGTAAATATGTTAAATATTTTGACACAAATTGTTGCCATTCATTAAGTTTATGCCACATAAATAAAATGCTAAATAAAAATTTTATTATTAATTTCTTTTGATAATCAATTTTGATTTTTGTAAACTATGTTTTTAAAATCAATTTTAAATAAAGTAATCACAAAACACTTATTTTACAAAAAGAAATTAAATTTTTGAATACAAAAAATTGTTTTACTATTAATCTCTCTCTCTCTCTCTCTCTCTCTCTCTCTTTCTTTCTTAATATTAATTTTGAAATTATAATATTTATGTTATTATTCAAGGATAGTCAACTCAAGTTAGATTTTAGGGTATGTTATTGTAGTTATGGTTAAAGTTTCCACTATTAGGTTCATTATTATATTTAATAATAAATTATTACTAAGTTAAAGCTCAGAAAATAAATAACATACCCATCCTATAAATTAAATATTATTTGCATACAAAACAATCTGGATTATTGGCCTATTAGCTTATAATATATTATATAATAATATACACTTCTTATAGAAATGTATAAAATATTTTATAAATAATGCTATTATAGTTGTCTAATATAAGTGAATAAAGCTTTAAATAAAAATTTTTAAAACTTTTATACAAAATTAAAAAATACTTTTATATAGTATTAAAACTGACAAAACACACAAAGATTATTGAAATTACATTGATGACCTAAAATATTATTATTATAATAATAAATGGCATATCAATTGTATAATACATATCGCAAAAATTGAATATTCATTAGAGGTTAAACCAAAAACTGATTTAAATGTTTGGCTTTAAATAAAAACACAATTATATTGACTATAACTGTAATATCGTTATAATAGTAGTATTACTAGACATTTGATTTTTCTATAAATAGTTTGAATTTAAAAATCAAATTAAAGCTTTTCCTTACATTTAAATTCAAGTATCCATCAGAAGACCTCAACATTGAAATTGATGTGAAAATTGCGTGAATTCTATATAAAAACAGAATTTTTTATTTTATTTTATTTTTTATTTTTAATCAACAAAAAGCATAACTAATGAGAATTAATTATAAAATCATTAAATATTTTTGATATTTTTATAGATTATGTTATATAAAAGAATACATTCAAAATAAATCATAAAATTATTTCAATATTAACATTCAATAATATAATATATTCAACTATAATTATCATTTAATATAAAACAGATTATTAATTACATATAGTAAATATTTTTTTAATTTCTAATTTATATATATATATATATATATATTAGAAATATTTACTATTTATTATATTGAATAATTAGTATAGCTAGTTATGAAAGTTTTCACTTATTTTATTAAATATACTAATAAATTATATCAATAAATATTTAAATAGTTTACATTATTTATAATAATATAAAATAAAAACATGTTTTTTGTAAGTAAAAATATAACATTTCTTATATTAATAATATTAAATTTAAAAGTCTATAATTGATTTGAATTTGTCTTTTTTATCTAAAAATATAAAAATATTAAATAATAACTTCAATGATAGAATCAAAAACAAAATAACTTAAATAATTAATATTTATTAAATAAAATACATTAAAAAATTAATAAATCATAAACTTTTAATCAATTATTTGTCAATATTATATATCTATATTACAAATATTTTTACCTAACCATTAAAAACGTTCAATAATTTTACAAAAATAAAAATTAATTTTTTAAAATTGATGAGACTTTTTAGTTTTGGTTCTTAAAATATAGTTTAAAATATCAAATGTTTTAATGTTAAAATTTAATAAAATCAAAAATATTATAATTATGATTTATTGAGTGAGAATACATATTTAAAATTAAGTAATAAAATATATTAAGTTGTTTTAATTTTTTATTAATTTATGTTAAAAACAAACCATTCATAAAATTTGAAATAATCTTCAATATATAATATTAAACAAAAAATAACTTTAATGAATGAGTTTTAATATTCAATTGTTTTATGTAATTAGTTTTTTAGTCTTATATTTCTTATTTACTCCAATAATGTTCAAAACAGTTACAAAACTTAATATAAGTTAAGGATTGGCTTTTTTGATAAAACATATATACTATATCTTCAATAACTTAATGGCTTTAAAATACAAGTATAGTATTGATATTTGTTTTGGATTTTTGTATTTTTAAAATTATAGCAAAAAAATAATTTGTTATCTTTTTATTATTATAACAATATTATGTTATATTATTATTTATATTATTGAAAGACAAATATCAATATATATATATATATATATATATATATATATATATATATTCTATTGTAAAATATTTTATATAGTATTTTAAGGTGAGGTCCAGTCTATCTTTAGTTAATGCCATTCCCTTGCAGCGCCCTATCCCTGGCAGCTATAGAGTGGTAATGTAGAGTCAGAGGGTTTAATAGTAATTACATTTTTAAAGATATAATGCCATCACGAGAATGATCTTCGGGTCAAATGATTAAAAATAAATTCAAATAAATCTTCTTTTTATAAGTCGACTCTCAGTGGCCGCCGGTTTGAGAATCGGTATTGTTCTCAAACATACTGTATGTTACATACAATTCCCCAAAAAAAACAGACACTCTTTTTAAAGAATCATTTATTTAAAAAATATATTAACATATTATTTACACTGAAAATCTTATATATATATATATATATATATATATATAAATATAATTATACTGTATATCCATTAAAATTTTAAGTATGAGCCACTTTTTTACAAATTATATAAATATATTGCTAAATATTACAAATGTTGTAACACTTTAAATAATTTAAAATATTTTTGTGTTCATTACTTATTTTTAAATGTACATTAATAATATTATATGTGATCGCTATTTACAATATATTAATAATGTACAGTATGTTTCCTAAATATACCGTATAAACTGTATTAAAACCAACATTTTGTATTATTAAAAAACAAACTTTTAAAATACAATTTTACTGTAAATAATGAATATATGATATAATAATGAAATAATACTGTAAATACAAATTTAAAAATTTAAGTGTTAAATTCATAACACATTTTAATCACTATATAAATAGATTTTGCAAAAAAATAATAATAAAATTTTATAGATTAAATAAGCTTTGCATTTATATCATAACACAAATTAAAGATTAATTTTTTTGATAAATATATACAATATTATATATAATTTAATATATGTTGTGGATTTGATTAATAAAAAATAAAATAAAATAATAATAAACTTAAATAATTGTTTTCAATACTAAAATGCATAATAACTGTTGATCTTTGTGTACTCATTTCACTTTGCAATTCATATGAGATTTATGTGTGAATTGATTTTTGTTATATTTATATTATATATGAAATCATTAAAAAAAAATTTATTGAGATTACAGTTGATATGAGCTAAAAATAAATGTTATTATTAATAATAATAATAATCAGATTGTTGTATACTATCATTAATATTAATAATATAAAAACTAAGTGATTGAAATTTAGTAAATTATGTGTTTATAAATGAAAATTAAATTATTATAAGATAGAAAATATTATAAATTATAAACTAGTTTATCATTGATTGAAAGAAATATATCATCTTAAATACATAAACAAAATTGATTTTTATTAAGCAGTGATTTTATTAGTAGTTTTAGTTATAATTATTGAAATGATATACTATTTCCATAAATTAAAACTCATCTTATGTTTGTTTGAATATACGTTTGCATATGACTTGAAACACGGAATTGTAAGTCAAACAGATTGAAGTTTAGACAATGAATTGGATGTTTCAAACATATTGTAAATGATGTGAATATATTGTATATATATTAGTATACTTTATAAACCATACTTTCAAAGTGATACACATAACCAAAGTTTAATATAATAAGCTATTAGCCTATAATTAAGGTTTCATTATGATTGTTGTTGTTTATTGTTATCATATTGTTTACAATCATTGATATTATAAGCGTAAGGTGTTATTACATCACGAATTCACTGATATATAGTTGTTATGACTTAACATAAGTTCATAACATCTCATGTCTCCCTATTTTCTTATTTATTTCTCATACAATCCTCAATAATAATAAAAAAAACAATAATTTTATTAATTAACTCTCATTATTGTTAAGATTTAAAAATATATATTATTATTATTTGTTTATTGCATCAAAATATACGTACTAACAAATATAATGCATGTCTTCACAATATAAACTTTAAAAATAAATAGCATTTGTTATATTATATAAATAATAAGCAATTGTTGGCTCATAAGACAACTATTTTTATAATAAATAGCATAATGTAAAAAGCATTTCTTATTATATGTTTTTAGTATTTCTTTTTCTCAACATCTATAGTATTTTTTAGATTAATTTAAATCTATTATAGTATTACATCTAATGTTGTCTAAAGTTATCTGAGAGAGAGAGAGAGAGAGAGAGAGAGAGAGAGAGAGAGAGAGAGAGAGAGAGAGAGAGAGAGAGAGAGAGAGAGATGGGATATAATACGAGCAATAATAAGACACGAAACAGTATAAGTTATGTTCACATCTTTTACATTGATTTTCCCAAACTTTATATAATAATTTGTGACAATAAATATTTTACACATAAGTAATATACACTCAAACCATTATTATGGCCATTGATAAAAGCAATGGTATATTATTAAGCGCTAACTTAGACATAGCGTAAAAATAATTGAAAAGTGCGGCAAACTTACCACAACATCCCCTCTCCTTAACAGTAATAAGAGTATCGCATAAAAACTATTTTTGAAATATTATTGCCACAAAAATTTATTTTTCACGAAAATAACTTTAAATACACAGCAAACTATAAATATATTTTCAATAGTAAAATATCTAATGAAAATTGATTGATAATGATTTTAAAAATTATCAATGCAAATTAAATTTAACAAAAATGCTATTGAAATTATTTATTTAATCACATTATTATTTAGTATTCAATTCACAATTTTTATTTTTTAAACATAAAAAGTGTAAAATTTTTATCAACAGCTATAATTTTGATTATATATAAGTAAAATGTAAATTAATATGTTTAACACATTTAAATATCCATCATAATTTACATAAAAATTATATTTGATATAAAAATTATAATCTTTAGTATTGAGTATATTTTGATTATATGTATTGATTGAATATGTAATACAAACACAATTAAACTCAACAATAAAAATAAGTATTGGTTTTATAACTCTATCTAAATGTTAACAGAAATCAGTACTGAAATGTAAGTCATATTTAAATTTCTGTGTTAAATATATAGGTATCTCTATGTTATATCTCATTCATGTTATCCGAGTATTATATCCGAGAAGCTAACTGTGTGTGTATTAGAGAGAACCGGTAATTGTAAATGCATGCCATCCCACCCTCAATGCCATTGAAAGCACTGGCATATATTGCACTCGTATATTGAGACCAAATCATATATGAAGAGAGAGAGAGAGAGAGAGAGAGAGAGAGAGAGAGAGAGAGAGAGAGAGAGAGAGAGAGAGAGAGATACCTGTGGCCATACACTTAACTGCCAGTGCACTACACTATCAACAGATGTGAACTATTGTTTGCATGCATTTCATCTCATAATATAACTGTAGGAAAGCCATCATTTGTATTGTGTTTGTTCTTTGAAATCTCTCTATAATTCTTTATATACTTTAACAGTCAGTCTATAATTTTTAGACTATATATAAAAAGTCAAAAGTAATTGCTTTTATGTTTTATAAATTATAATAATATTAGAAATAATTTGATAGAAATGCGTGCATTTAGTCTTCACAACAACAACAATCATATGGTTTGGTTAGACATTCATATATATATATATACAAAGTATTAATAATGTTTTATAATATTCAAAAGTAATTGTTCTCTAATTAGCCACTAATCGTATGAACCACTCATTCATTGTTAACAATTTGTTTTGCTTTGCATTATATATTTTTAATGTCCACTAATAACAAGATTTTCGTGAATCAAATTTCAAAATAAAATTCAATACAATATATTAATACATATAACAATATTTCACAAACATATTGTTCTGTGATTAATAGTTTTTTGCTTTATTTAAAAATCCTAATAATAAAGTATTGATAATTCACTTACTAATTGTAATATTTTCTAGATTTTTATACAATTTGCATAAAACAGTTTCATATATTTAATATAAACATATAGCTTTTAAAAAAATTAAAAAACATAGTTATACTAATTAAAATTTATAATAATATATTATTATTATGATACTATAAATATTAATGTTTTTAAATAACAAAATTATAATCTTTTATCATTATTACGTGTGTGTATAGAAAACCATCAAAAATGGGTGTTTTAATACTAAATAACATTATTGTGGCTAACATAACGCTAATAACAATATATATAAACAAAACAAACAATAAAATTTGCAAAAATTAAAAGTTAATGTCAAAAATGCTAAACTTAGTTAAACATAAAATTGTAATTTTAGTATAAATCCGATGATAAAACCCTTAAACAATTATTACTTTAAATCTTAAATTCAATTCAAAAATATGTAGAATAAAAATATAAACTTTAAAGTTTAATATTTTTAAAAATTTCATAATTATTAAAACATCTTTGTGGCTATTTATAATACTTTTAAAATTGCATATTATATTAATTTTTTTCCTTTAATGCTGTTTTTAATATTTATCATATTATCAATAGTTTTATTACATAAAATATAAGTAAACAATGACCGGTACATAAGTATTATTTGCAAACATTTTTATAATATTTTAGGCCTAAATCTTAAAATACTTATTTATAGTTAATCAAAAAATAATAAAATTGTAAAGCCTAGAGAAATAAAAATAGACAAAAATCAGAGAAATAAAGAGAGAGAGAGATATTTGAATTTTTTATATTAAATCTTTAATTGACTAATTAATTGTTAAAACATATAAAATATTAGTTAATTTTTTTGACGATAAATAAATGCATTGTTTTATAATTTATACAAATTTTTTAATATCTCACGAAATCATGGATAGTATGGGAATTAAGATTAAATTTTAAATAAAGATAAAAATTTTACAAAAAAATGTTATTTGAGTCTTTTAATAAATAAAAAAGTATTTTTGAATAATTAAATATATTTTAGTGAATAAATTAATTAGATATTACCTTTCTTTGTTATTTAATTTATATATAAAAAAATTAATTCATGAAAACGTTAGTCTATAATACAATAACTTTTTATAGATTATTAACATTTTCAATAGTATTTTTTAATAAATAGTTTTTTATATGAAAAAGGCTTTGAAATTTCCAATGATTGGCAATGACCTCAAAAAAGTATGTATTTTATAACATTTATGGCAAACAAATGGCCACAACTTTATGACCAATAATCATATTTTTTACTTAAATATTTTGTACTATAGTTTACAATAATGTTTACTCTATTTAGATCTCATCCTAATTTCACACAATAAACGGCAATCATTTCCTTAATATAATTGCATTTTTATTTTAATTACTCATTGAAATAATGTGAAATGATATGTGAATCAAATTAAATACCTAAGTTTGTTGACCATAAAAGTCAACTTAATTAACATTTCAATTAAATAATTAATTTCAACCTTTTATGAACTGAATTAAATGTTTCAAAATTATAATAAATTTTTTAAAAATAATTCGATGTTTTACAATAAAACACAAAATAGTTTTTTAATCTTAAATATAGCAAATATCTTGTTTTTATATTATATAAATTTAATATGAATTTAGCACAATTTTTTTAATATAAAATTAAAATTTGCAAATTATATCAATGTTGAAATAATTTGTACTTCAATATACAGTTCAAAATATATTGTAAGTTTTTTCAAAAAATAAGATAAAAATCATTTTCTAAAATTGAGTGTAAAGTTATTTGGATACAATAAGTAGATGATTAAATTTTTCGGCAAATATTTTATCAAAAAAAAAATTACAAAAAGCGATAAATATTTTAACTTAAACACAAAATAGTCTTTTGTAAGTCTAATGGTCACGACTTATGAAATCTATAATATAAAAATGAATCTTAGCTTAAAACCATATTTAACTTATACGGTATACTAAACTATAATAATAACAATAAATAACATTATAATATCACTTTGCAAAAATATATTGTTTATTATTTAAATGCTATTTTATAGTTATTGTGATTTGTGGTAAATAAATAAACAGAGTTTTTGATTGATAATAATATAGCGTATTGTAAAATAAAAGCCTATTGATGTTCCTTTATGAAGCACCTGTCTATCCTCCCTTTCCCCTACCAAACCAAACCAAACAAACAAAACATTACTGTTGTGACTAACTAACAGCACGTCTAACTATAAACTAGTCTATGAATATCAATAAACTATTATATTATTTATTCTCTATTTTTTCATAATTTTCATATTAATAAAAAAACAATATAATGATTACATCCACTTCAATGGTCTGCAAATTAATATCGATAACTTTTGCAATCTTTTATATACATGCAATAAAAAATTTTTTTTAATTTCATAAAAATAATGATCAATTAATCAAAATAAAAATATAATCAGCAGATTTAAACCAATATTTAATTTAAATATAAATTGAGTAAAAATTCATATAAAAATACATTGAAATTAATTAGAAAATTTAATGTACCATAAAATGATGAGATATGTATGTATGCCATATCATATAATCATTTATATTATTTTTATTATTATTACATTTAGTTGAATAGTCGGCTAACGGGCCATATCTGTGGGTGTGTAGTAATGCCAGTGCTCTGCACTCGTAGTTTTTTTCATAATCTTTGCTCAAATTATACACAATTTTATTCTTGCATTTGATTTAGTTAAACATAAGAAATCTAAAGATATCTCAAGAGATACCCTTATTTTGTTTTGTTTTTTATATACCGCTATATTTTGTTAAATAAAACAATAGCTGTGTAACATATAGTACATAAATATCTCTCAAAAATATATAATATTAAACTCAAAAACTTTAATAGCGATGCCATTCAAGAGATTTATGTTTTGATTAATTTGTTTATTCATTTGTTTCCTTTAGTTTAACACATTTTGGTTGATCTCTATTTGCTATCAAATTATATGTTTAGTAGTAATTTAACATCTAATACATTCATTTAATTATAATATTGTGTATAATGTTTTATAATTTACGATTTAATTTAAATAAATAAATCAAAGTTAAAATTTTATCTAATTTAATATTTTATATTATTTGTACTCCATTTGTTTAAGTTATTATAAATTACATAAAAATACATTATATAATAAAATGTATTGTAATCTTGAAAATATAAACAAAATATATTAGTATAGTATAAACATTATTTAATTTTTTTTAATTTTTACATTTTTAAAGCAAAAGTCTTGAATATCTATAAGATTTGAATTAAATCATTGTTAAAAAATGTTAAGACTGTTTCAATATTTAAATTAGTTATGAAAAAAGTTATAAAAAAGGGAAAATTATTTTTACTTTATTCAGACTATAGTTATGATGAATGTGAGAGCAAATAATTTTAATAATGAATTTTTCATTAAAATAATTAACAGTTGAGAGACTTTTCGTGAGAATAACCGATAAAAGTCATTGTATTTTTTACAACGCCTTCAATGCCTTCATTTAATTAATAAATTACTAATAATTCACTTTTATTTGTGTTGCAATCAAATAATGTATGAATTATATTGTAATTGTTAAGTGAATTAGAAATTTATAAATATTGTTATTAT
Organism: Oppia nitens; assembly: GCF_028296485.1. Classification (NCBI taxonomy): domain Eukaryota; kingdom Metazoa; phylum Arthropoda; class Arachnida; order Sarcoptiformes; family Oppiidae; genus Oppia; species Oppia nitens. Next base: position 731,298 of record NW_026533203.1, on the reverse strand, counting down.
ATTGTTATTATTTTTCAATTTTTCCAGAGTTAATAAAATTTATATTTATATGCCTTTTTGAAATTTGATAAATAATAATAAAGAAGGAAATGGTATTTAGTGATGACATTAAACTTGTGAATCTCAATGGACCGCAAAAACTGACATTTTTTGAATGAAATATAAGTATTTTTAAAATTTTCCTTATTTTCACAAATTATTTAATAGAAATATAGTTTTGGACATAATAGAGGAAATAAAGTATTTATATATATATTATTGTAATATTACTTGTAATACAATAAAAAATAATTTCATTCGCTTTGTTTCACTTTAAAATATATTTTTATATAAAGATCTCATTAAATGCAATTCATAAATAATTTATATATTATTTTTAATGTTAAAATCTATTGATATATTTCATAATTCATGCAATTTAAAAATATTTTTAGTAAAAAAAATTTGTTAACTGCTTGAATAAGTAAAAAATATTGGTTTAAATAAAATATTATTTATATATTAATATCTTAAAATGTTACTTAAGTTATCATAATTTAGACGTCAAACAAAATCAATGGAAACAATATTTGAAAACTAAATTTTAGAATTTTATATATTAATGGTATTAAATGATATCAATCAAAAACATAAGTCTATTGTATTGATTAAATTGTTATAAAACTAAATTTGCTTTCATAATTGAATCGGTTATTATAATTCAAATAAATAGTATATTCATATTTCTTTACGAGTAAATGATTATATTATACTATTATAACTATTTGAGTCAGTTTTTTGTTATTAGTAAAGATTATATAATAATGTATTCAGATATCAGTTCAGAGATGTAACACAAAACTTATTGATTGAAAAAATGAATAAACAATGAGTTTGAATATACAGTTATATTCAAATGATTTACAATATTGAGACAATAACTCTATTGTTAACTATTATTCATTGAATACAAAACGATAAAAACAGTAATTGTCTGCTTCTCATAGTTTGCGATGATATTATTTAATGATAAATGATTTTAATTATAATAAGTAAAGTACACATTGTATTGAATATTTCAATTATTTTCAATTATGTCATCTCTTAAATCATTTATATTTTTTAAATATAAATTATATTATATTTATATATTACTCTAATTTGTAAACTGTTCTTCTAATATAAAAGCTTTATGATTTATCTTATATAATAATATATTAAATTCATAAAATTATACATTTAATAATTATAAAAACAATATAAAATTAATTTATATTAATTTACATAAAATATTTGACAATTATATAAATATCTTAGTACATACAAGTTATTTAAAATTATGAATTTATTTGCTTACTTGTTATCTAAATTTTGCCAAAAGTTGATAAAATTGTTTGTAATTTCCAAAACTTTTGCTTAGCACTGGATATCCACAAATATATCGACAAATAGTTCAAAAATAATGAAAACAATAGTTTTTAGCTATTTTTTGTCACCAATTAGGTCCATAAGTGGCAAGATTTTAAAGGCATGACACAAATATATTCATTTGATAACATATGTTATACGAGACAACTGAATATTCATAGGAAACAACACATGAATAGAAAGCGGGAGAGAGAGGACAGTCTACTGACTGGATGTGAATATTTCCTGTGAATAACAGTCTCAGAGCGAGAGACACAACAATTGAGAGGAGAGGAGAGGAGAGGCCAATCGCACCTGTCGTTAGTTATAATGCATACCTTTATATTATAAGTTACATACAATCCAATGCCTTTACACACTTGTATGCAATAGAAAAGCATTTTCATACATACCTGTAGAGCACTATTGTATTATTAATACTGTAGTAAAGTATACAGTAAAGCTGGGCATTTGTAAGTAAGAAAAAAAATTAAATAATTAAGTAAATATATACAGATAAATGGATTATTATTTACATACAAAGATTTTATATCAAATAAATTTTATTTAAATTTATAACAAAAAAATTGTATTAATACAACACTAATAAATTATTAGTACTAATACAATATGGTCACATATTATATGTGGATAATATTTTCACACTTCTATGCTAAATCCCCTGATTAGTAATAGTACTAATAGTACTAATAGTAATAATAATAACAATTATAACAATTATTATCATAAAATTACAAATATAACAAATTTTTGTATACTTAAAATCTACTTATATTGTATATATGAAATAAATAATTTTTGTCATAACTTTCTTACTTTGCCTAGCTGTAGTATACAGTACTGTAGTCTATATATAACTATAGGAAACACCATCTATTAGTTGACTATTTTAACATTTTTTAATTTTTTTAGTAAAAATTAAATTTATATTTTTAAAAAACCAAACCTTTATTTTATAATATAATATATCACTTTTTGTTACATTTTTTTCAGTATTGTTTATATTTATAAATAAAACATTTATGAAAAATGTTAAACCTCAACAAACTTATATAAATAATATGATAGAATAAATATAACAACATAACCAAAAAAAAGTCACTAACAATTTAAAAAATAATCCTAAATTATAATAATTGATAATAAATTAATTTATGAATAGATTGAGTCAGTCATTGAGTAAAAATGTAATTTATATAAAAAATAAATACATAGTTTCATATTTATGTTTATGAATAATATTTTTTCTTTACCGTATGTATTGACTTATGTCATATTACTGGTAATTGCAAACTTTTTATACAATCAATTTACAGTATTGTTATTACTATATTGTTTCTTTACCGGTATATAAGTTTTATTATCACTAGTAATATATTACCGGTAGTATTGATAATATGTTAATTATATTAAAATTGACACTCATTATGATGATTATTGTGTACCGTAATTGTATTTGAATACTTGTAAATCATAAAAACACAATTGATTTTGTAAATTGAATGTATTCATTGTTCAATAAACAAATTATTTGATCAAAAAGTTTGCAACATAGTCAAATAAATAAATATCATAAATCAAATAAAATAGACTCTCATCAAACATAAACATGAAACCATGTACTGTACTAATAATAATAATAATAATAATAATAATAATAATAATAATAATTGTAAATATTTTAATATTAACATTGGTTTTTAGTGCCATATTTTCTTCTAAGTTTTGCGAGTATTGTATTATATATCATATTATTTCTCTTAATAAAAGGCAATCGTTTTTTTTCTTCTTTAGGATCGATATGTTTAATACCCGGCGCGTGAACTAAGAAAGCGTTGTCTAAAATACCCAAATCATAGCCTCGAAGACACATCTCATACATCTATCAGTATTGCGTAAAAAATTTAATTAAAACAAAAATATTTATAATTACCGGTATTTCATTTTTTCAAAATATATTATTAATATTAATAAAACTATTGTATTTACCAATATCTACAACACTATAACTAATTTAACTTATTTTAAATAAAAAATATAATAAAATAATAAATAGCAAACCTGTGACATTTTATCCCGTTTGCCATCCCATGTGAGTCTCTCATCATAAAGTGGCTCATCGTTAGTACCTATATATAGAGGTTCCCAATAATTTCGTGTCCGTGTCCTACGAGTGACCCGAAATATATTCAATGAATTATTTTCGGAAATCACATCAATCCACTAATAAAAAACAAAACAAAAATAATTGTATACTTAATTATATAATTCAATAAAACGTAAAACTAAGTAACGATACATACCTTATCTCTATCGGGAAAGTTCTGACAGGCATCACAAACCCATTTGTGAAAAAATATGGCATTACCTTAATATTTAAATACAATTTAATTACCGATAATTTATATATAATATTTATTTATCACTTATACCTGATTTTATAAGAGTCTTAAGCTGAGACTTATTCATTGGTGGCTCAATGTTAGCCTTAACTTCAAAGATGGGAATCACGTAAACGAGTGGATGAGTTAAGTTAATGTTAGGCACTAAACCTGAACTAATCCTATCGTGTAATCGCATAAAACCCGAAACAATATCAACACTGGGATAGAGCTCTATATCGGAAGCAAATATATATTTTGTTTGTGAGTTAAGTCGAGCGACATTTCGGACAACATTTATTGGATATGGAAGAGAATGATCACTCCTGAAGGTTGTATTGAATTTGCTGACAATATTATCAAAAGACTGCAAACAATCAAAGTTCATGTCCTCTACATAACTGGAGGGCAAAGAAGTGTTGGAATGAGGACTGTGTAGACTATCGTAAACCATATGCCACGTAGTCTTAGCACTAACACATTGGTGACCACATTTGCGGAGATAATATATCAAATTGACAGCTAATGGAAAGTCAAGACCAGGAGCGTAGACACCGACAGAGATAAAGCCGTCCCATCGGATACAGAGGTTCTCCAAGTGATAGAGGAATGAATACGTGCCCTGAGTTGTCAGCGTTACGTTCCTCATCCTATCAGGTGTTTCACTGCTCGGTATATAATTTTTAAGCACAGTATATGACCCGCGAGTTTCGGTTGACCACCAAATGGCTACTTCTTTATCAACGTTTGAATCAACCAATTGTTCTTCAATTGTATTCGAAGAAAGACTTTGTTTATCTAAAAGTGAATCACTATTGTCTTGAATTATGCCTTCAATTTGTTTGCTCTCTTTATTGTCAGTCGGATTGATGTTGTGATTGACCACACTTTCATCCGATTCATTCTGCAATCAAATCATTGTCAATAATTATATATCAAAAAACTATTATATATTATATTATAAATAATCAAATACTTTGTGATTAGTAGCCGTTTGTTTGGATGTATTGATAACAATAAGACAAGGATTGGATTTACTGGAAGTGGTTGTCGACTGAAGAGTGATTATGTTATAAACTGCTAAAACAATATTAAAGGCAATCAAAGCCCTCAGTAATAGTCGCGAATCAAATCTTGGAGTCGACACTAATGGTGTGTACGAGTGATTACTTCTGCTCTTTGACATGACTTTGAGGTGATAGTAGATCAACACAGAAGAAGACAATCTACAGATTATTGAATGGCACTCAACGCGGATATAATGACAAAGACATGAGTGGTGTCTCTCTTGACATCATTGAGTATATGTCATGAGTTATGGTTTGAATTATGACTTAATTGATATGATTTAGTGATAATAACGAAGACATCATTTCATTGAATTCAGTCATTAAGTAGTTTTGCCAAACATTTGACACTTTTTTTTAGTTATAAGTATTTCACGTCATTTGACTTATCTTTTAAATGTCTAATAAAACTCATAATAAATATTATAATTCAAATTAACAACAAAATCATAATAAAAGTGTCGTAAAAATATTTATCAATTCAATGATAAAAATCAACATTTTTTTGTTTGTTTTTATATATATATATCATATTTGTCTCAAAAATTATGAAATTAGTAAAAGTGTATACATTTGTCATACGTTTTGTTTATATAACGTCACCACAGATGACATACACAACTGGCCATTGATTTTCAATGATAGGGCTCTCAAAGTAAACCACTTTTAGTAACAATTTTATGAATGTCTCACTAATTTTGGGTGTTATTGAAAGTAATGCAAAAACTTAAGTGAAATACCAATGCAGTCAATAATTTCTATTAACTAAAAAAAACTTTTTTTCCTATAATTAAAATACTTTTGATTTTTTTTGAAATATAAATACTATAGTGATTTAATGATAAAATTGTAGTTTTCTTGATATATAAATTTATATACCGGTTAGTTTGCTAATTGAGCAATTTTATTACAAAGTTATATAACTTTGTTTGTATCAATTTGTATAGTACTATAAAAATTGTTTTTTACTATTAAATTGATGATAGCATTTATATTTAAAATAATATGACTTCATATTTATTTTACATAAATATTTAAGCAATTTATATTTATTAACACTTATATATTTTATTGATTACTTAATAATTACTAATTATATATTTTTTATCTTAATTTTTAAAATTATTTAATTTTTTTATATTGTATAGGTATTACAATTAAATAATTTATAATTAAATAAATGTATAAAAAGTCAATTGTTTATTATGTTATCTCTATTGTTATATATTTTATGAAACTTCTCACGACTTTTTTTGCACAATAATTTATATTCAATTAAATTTCAATAATAATAATAATTGAGATGTTTGTTAGTCATACTATAATATCCTATACTAAATAAAATTTGTGAATAAATTGTTTGATATTTTATTTTTATATAAAAAATCAATAAATAATTAATGATATCTGGGATTATATTCACTGATTTGTAGCTCAAACTTGACTTTAAACATGTTATTAACCCCTATATGTTGTACAGTACATGAACTGGCAATAGTTGACTATTAATACTAATACTCTCTATATAAGTGTCACTAACCGTCAAACAAAGTCCATTTTAAAATGAAAAAAAATGTTCATGGTTAATTTATTTTTGTCATTATAACTAGTAATAATAATAATAATAATAATAAATAATTTTTATACGTAAATGACCTTGCTTAATATTTATTTACAATTACGTTTTTATGTTAATTATCATGTTTTATAAAAAATGCATTAATTTTTTAGATAAATAAATATGATTACAATATAATATTATTTTATTAAATTATATTGATGATTGATCCAGGGACATTTCTATAATTCTATTGACTATAGAATATATTAATATTTACAATACATAAAGTAATTATTAATAGACAAATATAAAACTTGAAATATTTAATATAATGATTTTAATGATGAGAATACCTAACTATTATTAACTATTATTAACTATTATTAACTAACTATTACTATTACTATTACTATTATTACTATTATTTAATTGGTTTGACTGGTGATTGTATACTTAATGGTGTCATCTGGTGGTCAGTGACACACTGTTGATGGTCTGTCTCATTGAAATCGTATGTTTAGATGTATAGCAAGTGTTTGTTATATCTGTATAGTAGTGTATGATATGAGACAATGCATTGACTTGAATAAGGGGTACAACATTGGCATAGAGTGGGGGCACTGGTGTTAGGCATTGAACTGTAGTTATACTGTACTGTAGTGTGCGTTCAGTACTGGCATTGAGTGTTAAAGTGTTTGTTAGTATTGTTCATACATTTCATACATTGAAGTGACTGTTAATACATAGATATCTATAGCCATAGTATACATACATTTGACTGCTATTCATACAAATCATACAAACAGAGTGTCGTATAAGTTGGCCATTACTTTATAGACCAACTTTACCGCCGATTGATGCCATTGTGACGGATATGACAGACCAGTCGACACTTCTGCTCAGAAAACAACTAAATGGTAAGTCTTTGACAAATATCGAGAAATTGATTGAATTACTAATCCTTCACTTGAGAGCCATTACTACGCATTCAGTGCTTTCTCTGTCGTCTGATTTAAGACCAATTCCTCCGCTTATGTTATACTAGTTATTGATTAACTAATTGTTATTATGACCCGAATAGACCTCAAGAAGAATCCTGTGGAGGGCTTTTCTGCGGGTCTCGTCGATGACGATGATATCTACCTCTGGGAAGTGCTCATCATTGGACCGCCGGACACACTATAGTATGTATAGTATGACTATTTGATGTTATAATTGTCTAATTATTTATTGATTTGTTGTGATTGACAGTGAGGGCGGTTTCTTTAAAGCACAGCTAACTTTCCCCAAAGATTATCCTTTAAGACCACCTAAGATGAGGTTCATAACCGAAATATGGCACCCGAACAGTGAGTACACCGACCTATTGACCATTTGTTTAACAAATGATTGTTTTCTTATAATAGTCGACAAAAACGGAGACGTATGTATATCTATACTCCATGAGCCGGGAGACGATAAATACGGCTACGAAAAGGCATCGGAACGTTGGCTACCCGTGCATACCGTTGAGACAATTCTCATATCTGTAATATCTATGTTGGCCGACCCTAATGATGAGTCACCCGCCAATGTAGACGCAGCGGTCAGTCACGAGATATGATTGAAATTGATTTGTGTTTTAATAATTTTGTTAATTTATTTTCGATTAAACAGAAGGAATGGCGAGAAAGCTTCTTAAGTTTCAAGAAAAAAGTGGCTCAATGTGTCCGCAAGAGTCAAGAAATCTAATACTAAATTCTTTTTTACGGTGAGACACACACTCATACCTGTCCATCGATAGGATATATCTTTAACTTATAAAAATAGTTAATGCGAACTAACAAACAAAACATGTGTCCATTATTTTATTATTTGCTTTAATTTGAATTATATGTATTTATATTTGCAAAATGAATTAGAAATTTAAAATTTGGAACTCGTTTTAATATTTATTAAATTTATAAGTTTTTAAAACTAAAGTTTTTTTTTATTTATTGATGCAAACCATGATTATTACCGCTAATTTTTGGACACATTTATTGATTCATATTTGAATTTTTAAATAATAATATTGTATAATAATTAATCTCTTATTAATTATTATTTTTTCTATTTTTCCATTTTAGTAATAGAAGTCTAGAATTATTCATCACTTCATACTAACGAATCAATTCATATATTTTCTATATTTTTCCGATTTGGTTAAAGCGTTAATTATTTAATATTGATGTCTTATTTAATTTTATTTAAAGATTACCGTAGCTTAAAATGTTTTTTTAAATATTTACATTTATAATTAATTTATAAATATTAACAAATTATTTTAAACGAGTAATGATTTCAAATTTGTATTCATTTTGTACAGTAGTTGCCGACAAAATATACATTTGTCGTATAATTCATGAACATTTTATCACTAAATAAAATACTAATATTTCTAATAAAAATATTGTCTATTTATTTTGTTTATTGCAAAAATATATTTTTAAAAACGTGGTTTTAATTTTCGTGTAGTAATATATGACTAGACAATGAAAATACAATATATGCTAAAATTAGATTATCAAATAAAATGACTATTGTTTGCAAATCATTTTTATTATATATTTTAGTTGATTACTGTTTGATTAATTATTTAAAGATAATAATAATATATTATAGTTAATAAACGATTTTCAACATTTATTTAGACATTTTGTAAAATTTGTATGATTTGTGTCATTATTAAACTACTGTATGTAAGCGAAAACATTTCCGATAAACAATTTTAAATTTTTAAAATTAACATTTGGTTTGGGACTGTAACTTACATATACCCACCATTGGGGTAATATGTCAAGTCGTGGGGATAGGAAATGATTGGGGGATGAAATAATATGTAAGACCGGTCACTAGCTATGATTGTTATACTGATAATACAAATTCGCGTCAAATAAATAAAATAAAACATTTATTGAAATTTTTTATATTATTAAACAAATAATTGATTTCAATCACTGTTTGTCAGGTAATGTAGATTATATTATACAGTGTAGTTCACAATCACTATTATAATTACCGGTACTTTTAATTTTTACAAATTACTGTTAAATACAATTAAATGATTATTATTAGAAACTGTTTGATCATTGAAAACAAGCATTTTTAAGGAGTAATTACAGACATTAACTTAAAAAAAACTTATAATATATTAAAATATTTTCAATAATTTGATAATCGATGAAATTAAACATTTGGTATTTGACTGTAAATCACTTATTTTCCGCATAGTTTCACATATAGCCCACGATGTCTAGGGAGGGACTGTTTACGGTTACGGACGGTAATCAAAACTAATGCAGTTTTATAGTTATTGAGATCAATATAGCGGTAGTTTTATAACTTATAAGTGCAGTCTTAAACAGCGGCAATGATATTAACTACAATTATCTGATCAATCGTACATTGAATTTAAAACTAACAAATGGCAAAGTTATAGATATAATCAATAACAGTGTAATTAATTATATTTTAATTAATTGTATAATTGAACAGATAATTGCAATCAATTGTTTAAATAATAATTATAATTATCTGAACAATCATACAATTAATTAAAATGTTATTTATTATAATTTTATCTCTAACTTAGCCATTGGTTACTATTAAATGCAATGTTTGTTTGACCAGATAATAGCATTACCATTGATTGACACTCTTTCTTATAGGTGTTGTGTTGTGATGACCACCGAAACCATATTATAGATAATATTAAACTCAATATTATTGTACTTGATCATTTTTTAATTAATTGTAAAATTAACTATATAATAGCATCGACATAGAATAATTGTCTAGTGAAACTATTATCTAGTTAATTTTAAATAATTTTATAGTTAATATTATCTAGAGTTATGCCCTTGGTCATTTTTAAATTGAATGTATGGTTTATCATATATTTAATATAAACTAATGAGTCGATTACCTGTTTAACAGAATACTATCCCAAATGACAAAACTACTCTCACTATTATTAGAGACATCAAAATATGTGAAACACATATTTTTTGCGGTTAAATATATTAATCTGTGAATCGATATCTATCAGAATCATATAAAAAAGATTTTTTTTGACAAATTCTCAAAAACACATATTTCTACATTTTTACTACATTTTTACAAAAAATATATAATTTTTAAATCTATAAAACATTCGTTTTTATACAAAATTATTAAATTAGCAAATATTTGCAAAAAATGTTTAATAACAACGACTTGAGATTAATTCAAACATTATGTCATTAAAAATGAAATGAATTATATGATGAAACATATTGTATATACTTTTTAAAAATTAATATTATATAATATATTATTGCTATTTTAAGATAAATAATGTCTTGAAATTAATTATTAATAATATACTACTAAAATATTTAAATTTATTTTCTTTAATTTAACACATATTTTATTAGATATGTTTGAAATATTCACCCCATATATTGATGTCTTTTCGTTTTGAATATATTATAAATTATATCAGATTTTGATTACCAGTAATTAATTTATAGATAGATGTGAACCTATTTTGTAATAACCGATATATAATTTTTAATAAAAATTATTTTATATAAATGTCCGGTATTTACGATAATTAATTTTGTATTAAACATATATGTAATTTACAACTCTAACAAGTCTAGTAATAATTTAATAAAATATATATCTTTTATCTATTTTATTGAAGTTATTTTTGCCAATAATTTATTTTTGAATACAGTATTACCTTTAGTACAATATATCCATTATAATTATGTATATACAGTACTGTATAAGTAATGGACAATTTGATTAATAGTTAATTTTTGAAAAATAAAATCTTTATTAAAATATATGTTAATGTGTTTCAGGAAGTGGTGTGAAATGAAATTTGTATTTATTTTCGATTAAATAAAAGAATTACACAAAAGTGTATTTGATTTACGAAATTATTCTCTTTATAAATGAGTAAACAATTTAATTATTATTGACTAAAATAAGCAAAAAAATTAAAGTAAAATTAGATTATTATTATCTTTATCAAAATCATTGTCCATTTCAAATGTAGTATCCATTTCCTCAAACCTGGTTTGCCTAATGTCTTGGTAGTCATCAAAGTCCAAAACTAATAGTTTAGTTTCTTCGGTTCCATTTCGGGAACCGACAGCACAAACCAGTTTGGTATTGGAAGCTCTGATACGCCACACAACTCCACCACTTCCTCCACTACTAAGCGATACTAAGTTCTTAATAAATTCTCCAGTTTTGAGGTCCCATAGTTTGACAGTTCCGTCATCACTGGATGTGATGACAAATCGTGAGTTAAACTGAAGACATGTGACAGCACTTTGATGTCTGTTAGGTCCCGACAATGTTTGTAAACATTGACCGGTCGTAATGTCCCAAACTTTAACAGTTGAGTCCGCATTTCCAGACACTAATGTATTCCCTCTTAATTGCATTCCACTCGTCAATGACTGATGTCCTACAAGAGTGTGCTTAAGAGTGCCTTCTGCTGCCGACCACACCTTAATTGATGTATCCAGAGATCCGCTTACAATATGTAATCCATCAAATTGTAGAGAATAGACTCGATTTGTATGACCCTCAAGTGTATGCAGACAGGTCTCAGTACTTACATCCCAAACCTTAACCAAGTAATCATAAGCACCGGAAACGCATAATTTACCGTTGAATTGGACACAACGCACTGCGGCCACGTGTCCTGTTAATACGTGATTACAACATCCAGTCTTTATATCCCAAACCCTGAGAGTTGCGTCACGAGAACCGGAGACCACTTGATTCTCATGCAATGCCATACATCTAACGGTAGACGTGTGGCCATAAAGTGTGTGAAGACATTCTCCGCTCATTGCATTCCAAACTTTTAACGTCCTATCAGTTGAGCCGCTAATTATGATATTATCGGATGAAAGCTGTGATGACCAGACACCACCCGTATGACCAGTGAGTGTCCGTTTACAGCGACCCGTTTCACTGCACCACACCTTAAGTGTATTGTCATCACTTCCACTAACAATTAAATTAGAGATGGGATTAAACTGAAGACATGTGATAACGTGATCGTCGTGTCCTTTGAGATAAAGTATTTCCTTTAAAAGACGACCTCTTCCTGTAGGTGTTGTACTCTCTTTTTCTGTGGACAACACTCCATATCTCCAGTTATATTCAATATTTTTCTGTCTCAAGAATCGTATCTTATTCTCAGATCTAGCAAATGATTGCATTGGCGAGTCTGGAGATAAGGGACACAGCTTTGGTGATGAGCTGTTTGAAGGCGGCGGTGATGTCGGTGTTGAACACATGAGTGAACAGCGACTCGACTCAAGACGACGTTTGAAGAAGTCAGTGATACTTTCATTATCGTCGAGAAGTCCCTCTTCGCGACACTTTTCTCTCCATAAAACATTGTCTTCACATAATATCCTCCAATTACGACACGTTTGTGACGCTCTTAACAGATCCTTTGGATCTAAATAACCTAATATTAATAATGATAACTCTTTTGGCAACAATGATATGAAGTCTCTTTGGAGCTGAGGTTCAATCAAAGTCAGCAAATGTCTGATTTGTTGTACTTCGCAAATGCCCGTTGAGACCAAACTGTCTAACGCTTGTATCCTCTCGTTGTGCGACCAATTGTAGAAAGTTTTGAGCCATTTGTCTAAACCATTATCTTTACAATTAATGTTATTATTATTACATTTAATACTATTATTATTCGTCACATCCATGTCAACAAAAGACGAGTCCATGTCTTCCGTTTGTGTCCACTGTTGTATGGCTTCGGAAGAATGCTTTAAATTAACTAATAATGAGTTGTTGGCGGAGTTGTTGTACTGATTGGCAGTAATTGTTTGTGTTGTCGACAGACAGGTTGTGCCGTACTTCGCCTTCTTCACTGTCGTCACACTAATAGCGCAATCGGATGTCGAAGTCATCCTCAGCACAGATGGTGTCAATTGATCTCTAGTGTGTCCTAAACGGTGACCACCAGTGACGGTATGAATGTGGTCTTCATTGCCATTCAGATCAGTGTTCAGTTGGCAGATGTTGTCGATGGCGGACATGACTGTCACCCACACAATCAAGACATGCAAAACAAATCGCTAAACAAATATATTAAATAAAACGTCCGATTTTAAGACAAACAACTAAATGATTGACTGATAACAAGTGATAACTAAATCAACGGTTAATTTAATTGCAATTCAAATGTCATTAATATAACAAATGAGTCAAACAATTGACACAACAATTGGCAGCCATTTTGCAAACCATTTGACAAAACATTAGCCATTAGTATATAACGTATGTATCAATTGATTCATTCAACTCATTGTAATCCATTGCATGACAACAATCAGCTGTTATTACTTATAATCACCAAATAAGTCATATTATTGTCATTAATCTGTCATCAATTGATCCAATATATAAACAATAAGTAATTATAGTAATGATTGTACATTAATAACAATTTATACAATGTATGACATTTGACATTTGCATTACATTTATGTTTATATGTACTACTAGTATGTGAACAGTGCTCTCATTGATTGTCAAGTAATACAGCGATAATACTATTGAATAATATGTTTATCATTACATTAGAAATGTTTATATAGTGTGAGAGTAACAGTGCTTTCAATAATAATAATAATATTAATAATATTAATAATATGCTTATAATTAACTGTTGTTTTATTAAAACTACTAATTATTGTATGAATCAATTAACTATTGTTTTATGTATTGATGTATTTTATCGCTCAATAATGTTGTCAATGGACTTATAGTGTCAAACCCTATGTTTTTGAATGGCTTTTAAACATTTATATGTCATTTATTACTGTTTGTTGTCTAACAATCATATGATTTAAATGTTAACACTAACCATGTATTTAATAATGAGGTAAATTTATTATATAAATTAATTATTAAATAATAATTTATTACATTATAACAAATTTTTAAAAATCATATTACAATATAATACTTGATTTATATCTTATTATAAGTTAATTTAATAAACATTTAATTTCAAATTATTTGTGCTTTCAATCATATGATAAATATATTAATTACTGCATTATTTTAAAAACATTTATTATATATAATATAAAATTAATATTTTAAATATTTGTTTATTTATTTGGCATATAGTTTATAGTGTTATTTGCAGACAATAAAATAATGATATGATATAACTTTATATTATTTTACATATATTTTATTAGATTTATTAATATTAGATATCATATATTGATATAATAATATAAATTATTAAAATTACAACAATCGTTATAATTATTAAAATGGATATTTAAAAAAACATGAGTAAATAAATAATAATAAAACTTTATTACAAATTATTTTTTGAATAGTTATTAATTAAGTGATTGGTTTTGTTTGTAAATTGATATTTAATATCATATTCTATAGCGTTGTTAAAGCCTTATTGTATTTATAACTTTGTGTACTGTATAGTGATTTTTGTATTTTTTCAGCCAATATTTGATATGTTTATTAAATATAAGTTATTAGTATTATAGAGAATATTCTGTAGGTTTTTATATAAATAAGTATTAAATACACTACTAGTTTGTTATATAAACAATGACTTAAAATACAGGCAAACAGTAGAGTTATTTACATTAATGAAAGTGAAAAATGACAGAAAATTGTTGAAAATTTAATGTATTATTTAAGAAAATGTCAAACATTTATAATGATAGACAATAAACAGATAAACAGGATATTTGTATTCATTTATTATTAGTAGTACTTATCTCATAGTGTATAGAATATAGGTATAGAAATACAGTATATATAATATATATGTTTTTGCGAATAAAGCATATATAAGATAATATAACATTATCTGTGATTTAATTTATCAAACATTTTACTTAATTATTTAATGGTTTATTTAGTTTATAATAACTGACATAAAATGAAAATAGAAAATACTGTAATAATATTATTATTATTTTATTGTTTATTTTAATGTTTCTTTTTTCAATAGTATAGTCAAACAATTAGAGCAAAAGAGTTAATACTAAGAATTTAGTCAAGTATTTGATAAATCCTTTGATGTAATGGTTTGTATGAAAACAGTTGGTTTTGCAGAGCTGTGTATCTTTTTATGTGTATGTGTTTGTCATACAATAAATCCCATATCAATACATACAGTAGTTTTTGGGAATCAATACTATTGATTCAATAGTAGCTCTAACTATAGCTATGAGAGAGAGAGAGAGAGAGAGAGAGAGAGAGAGCATTACATATCTCTGAGTGAAGCACTTTATATATTAATTCTTCATTTGTTAAGAATATATTCTTTAGATTTTCTTTATTTATTTATCAAAGACATCCGTTTTGCCAATTATTTAGACATTAAAAGCATTTATTTTAGCGACAGATTTATCGATAAATTATTTTTATAACTAATTTAGTAAAATATATTAAATGATAAACTAATTATATATCTAAAATTGTTTTCATGACACTATTGATGACAATTACAGATACGGATACAACATTTGATGACTTGAGTGCCATTCAAGACATCGGTAAAAATGTTGATCAAAGAGTTCCGAATACCACTGCCATTATCTGTGGACGAGTACAAAGTGGCACAACTTTATATGATTGCCGTATGTCTACTAATATAACTAATATTTATATTTTATTAATTTTTTAAATATATAAATATTTTATTTTATTTTTGATTTATATAAGAATTTTTTAGTAAAATAGTTTTTATAATTATTTTGAGTTATGATTATTCATATTATATATATAGAAAAAAAGCAAAGAAGAAACACAGGGCGCTGGAAGTGGTGTCGAAATACTTGTTAATGAACCATATGATGAGGGACCGGGAGGTTCTGGACAATACACTCATAAGATATATCACGTAGGGTATCATTTACCAGGTATTTAACAAAAATTTAAATTATTTTGTCATTTATTATTTAAATTATTTATTGTTTTCAATAAATGAAAGGTTGGCTCAAAGCATTGTTACCTAAGTCTGCACTGACCGTTGAAGAAGAGGCCTGGAATGCCTATCCATACACTAAAACACGTTATACCTGCCCTTTCGTAGAGAAATTTTTCATTGAAATTGAGACCAAATATTATAATGATTGTGGAAATCAAGAAAATGTTTTTGAATTAAGCAATTCAGAAGTTAGGTCACGGGTTGTCGGTAAATATGATTTCAGAATAATATTTTCTAGTATTTTAACAAATTTATTATATAATTTTGAAAACAATATAATTTTTGTAAACAGATGTTATCGATATTGTGAAGGATCAGCTCTACTCATCTGATTATATTAGAGAAGAAGATCCAAAGTTTTACGTATCGGAGAAGACAGGACGGGGACCGTTGTCTGACAACTGGGTCGATGAGCACTGGAATGTACTGAAAAATGGCAATAAAGGCAAAAACAAGTGCATTATGTGTGCCTACAAACTCTGTAGGGTTGAGTTCAAGTACTGGGGAATGCAAACCAAAATTGAAAAATTTATACACGACTCAGGTTTTTATATATGCATTAATTTTTATACTATTAATATACTATTAGAAATATATTTATTTTTATAAATATTTGTATTATAAAAATTGCTTAATTGCATTTATTAGCATTGCGTAAGACTATGGTTCGGGCACACAAACAGGCGTGGAGTTGGCAGGACGAGTGGGTCGACCTCACTATGGCTGACATTAGAAAGTTAGAGAAAGAAACACAAGAGTATCTCAAGAACAGAATGGCTGTCAATAATGAAAATGCAAATGAAGTCAATGCTATAACACAACAGATCAATAGTCAGACAATTTCAGAGAGACAAGAGATTGATCTGAATGTTATAGACAAAGATAATGAACAATACGAAGAAATTATTGCAATGGAAGTTCCAAAATGTAAAACAATAACACATCCACCGCTTACTATCAAGCATTCCAAAGATCAAGAAGATGGCAAAAGAAAAATATGGTCCAGAAGTAGTTCCAAAGCAGGTCTTCTACATTGTAGGCATTGGTTTTTATATTGTTGTCGTAATCTTTAGAGTAAATTATAATATTAAACATTTTTGTTGATATTCTAGCAGATGATTATGAGTTACAAATAGCTAACTTACGAATGGAAAGTATTGTTAGAAATTCAGATTCCAGTTCTGACGATGAGTTTTATGACGCCGAAGGTATTAATTGATATCCATTATTACCGCTATTTGCTCCGCAATTCTCGCATATTATTTGTTATTATTATTTAGAAATATTAAATGTCAGTCCAATTACCAAATGGAGTTCACTTGAATACATACCATCAGATTTGGGACCTAAAGAGCAACAAAGTATCGATGCCGGCGATGAATGTAAGATAAACTATGATTTTGTTGTTTGAATTTTTAATAATTATTAAACTCTTCAAAAGCTGATAACATATTTTCTGAGGCATACATTAAACGCATACAATCAGAGCACTCGAAACACAAAACAGCTTTTATGAATAGAAATAGTGTGGATACGACATCTCTGCCGAATTCACCCACTCATACAACTCCCTGTCCAACAGATATACTAATTATTATATTACACGGCGGAAGTCTTCTCGATGCTGCAACTGATTTGAATTCAAACAAGACATCGGATATAACGACATTTCGGAGTTCATTTGAAGCAGTTGTTCGACAACATTATCCACGACTTAATGGCAGAATAGCCTTTCGTTTAGTTTCGTGTCCAGCAATTTGTTACGACGCTCTCGTAGTGTTGTCGAGTTTGAGTCCATATAGCTTTCAAGCGTCGCCCTCAGCTATTGACGGCGTTTATCATACATACGATGCTATACCTATTGGAGCACTTCCAGTATTTGCCATCTCATCGCATGAGTACTATGAGAATGTTTCTAAAGTAATATCCACAACAAATCATATCTATAGTGAGTTTTTAAAGAGCGAAGAAGGATTGGGTTTTTGTGGTCAGGTGTGTCTTATTGGTGATAGCATTGGATCCGTAATAGGATTTGATGCTATGTGTCGATCAAATTATCTTTGCAGTCAATATGGTAGTGAAACCAGTATTCCTGATCTACCAGACACTCAAAAAATGAGTGATTCTCATAACAAACCTGTACTAACTGGTCATAAAAATCCATTGATATCTATAAGTGATGGAAGTGGTAATGAAGATGTTGAAGAAAATCAGGAAAAAACAAGTAAATCAAAGATATTATTTCCCAAATCAAATGCTATTCCAGTAAACCGAACATATTTTAAATCCCACTCACATTCCGGTGAAACAACAGTTGTTGATGAAAGTGCAACACATCGTCTATTGACAGCTCCATTACCTCGAAGAAGGAGCTCGTGTTCCAGTGACCAAAGTTGTTGTCATCGCTTAGAATTTGAAATAAACGATTTCTTTATGTTTGGTTCCCCTCTTGGACTTGTTCTCACATTCAGGAAAATGCTTTCCATCGATGACAAGTCATGTAAGACTATGAATGCATTTACGACTACCGATAATTTATTTATACATTATATCATAATTAGGTCCATTACCAAAGCCTTCGTGCAGTCATATCTATAATCTGTTCCATCCGACCGATCCATCAGTTTTACGATTAGAGCCTCTGCTGAGCGCCAGATTCTCACACATTCCACCCGTCAATGTTTCCCGATATCAGAAATATCCGTTAGGCGACGGACAACCCATACATTTACGTAATAATTGAATTTATAATTTTATATTATAAAAATTATATTACAATTAAAAATGTATTTTTATTAAATACAATAGTCGAGTATTTGCAAACATATTGTCATTTATTTGCACCGGACACCAGTCCTCAAGTATCTCACTCTTACTCGACAATGGGTGGCCGTCGGACCAGTGAAGCCAGTATTTCCAGCAATATTTCTATGACTTTTGATTCCCTAACTCTACCAAATATTACTTCACGTAATTATATTTTATTTGCAATTTAAAAATAATATTTTTTAAAGATGAAAATCTTTATAATAAATGTTTATTAATGCGATAGTGACCCAAAAGTGGTGGGGATCTAAAAGACTTGATTACGCCTTATATTGTCCCGAAGGACTTAACAATTTCCCGACACACGCTTTGCCCCATTTATTTCACGCCAGTTATTGGGAATCAAATGATGTCATTTCATTTATTTTAAGACAAGTAAAGCTAAGCAAAATTATTTTAAGCATTAATTTTATTAAATAATTTAATTTTATACATAAAGATTTCAAGATCCGAATATATGAGCAGTAATACGATGGACACTGAAAAAGATGTCCAATGTTTTACTCCGTGTCAACCGAGAGAAAAGTGGCAAAAGAAACGAACTTCGGTGAAGCTTAAGGTGAGCCGAGTATGTCATACCCATACCCTTTTAAGCCTATAATTTCATTTTAATTGATCCATTGAACGTATTGTTTACTCAGAACATAACAGCCAATCATCGGGCAAATGATGTGATTGTCAAAGAGGGCGCAACACAAGTAATATCTGCACGTTTTATGTACGGTCCTCTCGATGTGGTAGCGCTTTCAGGAGAAAAAGTGGACATTCATATTATGAAAAATGGCCGATCAGGCGACTGGACTTATTTAGCTACCGAACTCACTGATAAATCTGGTAGACTTGCATATACTATACCCGATGATAAGTCATTTACACTTGGTTTATATCCCGTTAAGATTGTAGTCAGGTATATATATATATATATATATAGTATATATATATTATTTTGTAAAATTTTTAATTAAAGTTTAAATAACAATTACTTGATATTATCATAAGGGGTGACCACACATCCATTGACTTTTATATGGCTGTCGTTCCGCCCAAAACTGAATGCGTAGTCTTTAGTATAGACGGATCATTCACTGCCAGTATGTCTGTTACTGGAAAAGATCCAAAAGTTAGAGCCGGAGCTGTAGATATCGTAAGATATTGGCAAGAGTTAGGTTATCTTATAATTTACATAACTGGCCGTCCAGATATGCAACAGGTAGCATATATTTATAGCATTATATTTTATATAAAAACTAATTTTTATACAAAATTAATAAGCAAAAAGTCATCTCATGGCTCGCCCAACATAACTTTCCTCATGGATTGGTCTCATTTGCGGACCGTTTATCAACTGATCCTTTACGACATAAAGCTGAACATTTAAGACATCTTCAAAATGATGTAAATTGTGTTATTGAAAACAATTTATTAGTTATATCTATATTTTTAATATATTTATAAATTATTGCTTTAAAGGCTGAGATCGTATTTCAAGCAGCATATGGTTCGAGTAAAGATATTTCTGTTTATCAATCTTTGGGACTAAAACCGGAACAAATCAATATTGTGGGCAAAGTATCTAAAAAACAGCATTCAATGGCAAATGTAAACAATTTAAATATGAATTTTATTTATCATACTTTTCTATATTATTTGTCTCATTTTATATTTTTATAAATATTATAATCAATAGATATTGAGTGAGGGCTATGCTATTCATTTAAATGAGCTGATAGCTCACGGCTGCTCCCGACCCGCACAGGGCAACGCTCGTATGGTTCTTCCTAGAGGTGGCTTCGGCGGTGTCCGACACCGACGGTCGACTAAAGCCAAGCGCACTATTTCTTACCCATTGACAGCACAAGTGTCAGTGCCGTCTATACCGCCACTCAATGCTATACCAAATACTGCTCCGACAACAAGTAATTTTGAATCCGTTTCGTACGGATTTTTTAACACCAAATTTACTAAACAAAACAAATAATTTTACATCACTTATAATAATATCTCAAACAATAATATACCCAATAATACAATATATATTATATGAAAAATAATTGAAACCAAATACCGTAGAAACCAAATTTTGGCAATTTTTATCATTGTTCATAATACTACTTAATTTGATTTTTGAAAATTAATAATTGATAGTTAATACTAATTAAATTAATGCTCAGTTTTGTTTAAAATAGTATTAATCAGTATTTTTTGCATTTCAGTAGACAATAATGATACTATTAAATATACAAATTTTAAAATTGTTACACTATATAATTAATTGATTTTTAAATATACAAAATATAATTTATACAAACTAGTTATTTTTATTAATAATTTGTTGAAATTATATCATTTCTAACTTATTAAATAAAATAAGTGAAGCTCCATAGATATTATGACAATTACCGTAATATCAAAAACTTAATATGAAATTAAAGTCATAATTTTGAACCAAATGTTTATAATAATGTATAATTAGTTAAGTTTAGCCACTTTGTGATAATATAATCCCATATTAACTGTCGTCCCCTATATATTGATTGATTCATTATTTATCATCAATTTCATTGAATGTGATTATTCTTATTGTAATAATATCTGTTACAAACAATTAATAGATAAATGTTTTTGATGTTTGTTATAGATATTAATTATTTTTACTTTTATTATGTATTATTTAAAAATAGTTATAAATCTTTAAAAATATAATGTATTTCAGACAAATAATTTCATTTGAAGTAATTTATATGTTAAATGCAATTGTGAATCACTCACGTTTTTAACAAACAAACAAAATCATTAAATTAATAATTATAAATAATTTAATGTATTAATTAACTACAAAAATAATGTTATTATTATAGTCGATAAATAAGATCTTTTGGTTGTCGATAAGGCCTTATTTTTGGACGATTTTAATTAACTATAAGTTTTGAAAGGGTCTAAACAAAAGCAATAATTGATACAAAACTTGAGTTTTATTGCATTTAAGATAACAAAATATTATATAAGTATTAAATGTGTATTATTTAAAATATTAAAAATATGATCAAATGCAATGAAATAGGGATTGGACTCAGATATTGTTATATATATATATATAGTATATCTATATATTATTTTATTGATAGTAAAAGATATAAATTATTATATACATGAATATACTGTATATTTAAACATTTAGTTGTGAATAATTCGCACACAAAACACATGTTAAGTCAATCATTGCTTCAATTAATTCATTTAAAATAAATTATTATATAATACAACAATTTGTTCAAACATTTGTTATCACAAACTCATAAAATAATTATTTTTATAATTAATAAGATATTTAAAACGATAATTCATTTTTAATTCAATTTTTACGATTTAATTTTAAAAAATTAAAATTGCTTTATCTAAAAATTAATACGAAACAAACAATAAACTGGGAGAAAGTTTTATTATAAATGGTTGTTAATTATAGATTCTTGTTATAAGATTATTAATGTTTTTTAATTTGTTATTATGTTATAATGTAAATCAAAATTCACTAATTGTCTATTTTTATCAAATAATTTTATTGATATATTGTGATCACTATTCAGTAAACCTATAATTTGGGGTGATTTTTGATAGTCATAAATAAAATTTAAAAATAAAATTACTAATATTGTTGATAATTATTATAAATTACTTTAAATATAATAATATTTTATTGTAATGTAAATTTTAAACCCCAAACTTTTTTACTTATCAATAGTTGTTTTAATATTATTCTGTATTTTACAGTAAATAATTTGTTAATTAATTAATTTTAGTTTTTATATGAAAATATGTTGAATTTTTTTATCATTATTTAAATTATCCGATATTGAAAAATAAAATTAATTTTCAACACAGAAAACACTGCCATTAATTATTTTTAATGATAGCCTTTAAAATAAGCAACAAATACTGCAGACTTATAGATATTTAGTTTCTAAGTTATATATTGTACAACAATATCAATGATAAAGTACCCGTTTTTATGCTAAATTACATCAAATAAGTTTAGTTAGTCTACAATTACTTTATCATAAACTATAGTGTATCTATATATTGTATAACGTTATATACATAAAAAATATATACTGTAATTTTACTGTAATTTTACTGTAATGTTACTGTAATTTTACTGTAATTTTACTGTAATTTTACTGTAATTTTACTGTAATTTTACTGTAATTTTACTGTATTACTGTATACATTTGTGCATCAATGTTTAGGCTTACAATATACTGTACAGTATGGCAATTGTCAAAACTTCAGGTATATATTGATAATATAAAAATAAAAATTATTTTAATTTTTATCATTATATATTTTTTTCTTATATAGTCATTAATAATAGTTAGCAAAAATATATGATAGACTTATTTTGAGAATATATATATATATATATATTTTTTTTATACGAAATTCTAATAATTAATAAATTCTTAAAACGGGAATTAAATACATTTTGCAGAAAAGTTCATAGCTTTGGGTTATTTTTCATTAAAAAGTGAATCTAAAGTATATTATTATATAAAAAATTTAAATATATTATTTTCAATTCATTTTTTGGAGACTTCAAGCCCAAGGAATGTATGTTTTCGATGATTTTGTGGCACAAGAAGTCAATAGACAGTCGGATCAATGGTATGGCTGTGAACTCATTTGATTGAGAGATCCACTGACTGAAAGTCAAACTAATATTTATTAAGGCATTCATTCGTTAGTTTGGTTTGTGTCCCACGTTTTGCATGCAATCCAACCACTGATTCACTGATGATATGACATCTCATTGCAAAAAAACACGAGTTATGTATGACTTTAACAGAGTTGGGAATTCCCTCAATATTTCATCCAATTTAATATCATTGCTCTACTCTTCAGTGATGCCAAAGAACTCACAATTATTTAAATTATTTGAGATTTTTATCTGAGAAATCATTTATTTGTCTATTTTTTTAGTTAATTTATTATCATCTCATCCATAATGTCCTATATAGTCAACATTTGTCACATTTTATCCAATGTCTTCAAATTAATTGAAAAATATTTTAGGCGAATAAAGTTAATCTTAATGTATATAAATACTACATTTTGGTCTATAATGCAAATACATTTCCTCCCGGGGCTATACATATGATAGATGTGTTGTCATTTGCTTAGTTATATAACTAATATTTAAAATTGTAAAAAAATATTTCGCAACTCCTTTAATATTAATTTTCACATCTGTCTATCAATTTATAAGTTAAGCTACTATTAAATAAAATAATCATTAATTTATATCATTACATAGCTATAAATCAGGGTTAATCAAAAGGGGTATGGGGTAAAACCAAAATACCCCTAAGATCGTGATTTTTTGGATTTACCCCCCCCCCCATACTTTTTTGACCAAATTGAAAAATTGTAGCTTAAAAACAAGGAGAAATGACCCCTAAAATTATTTCAAGTTTAAAAATTAAAGTTTTAATTACTAATATTTTAGTTTTATGTCTTTATATAATTAATAAAAAAATATTTTTAGAAATAATAGAATTTATTGGGAATTTTCTCTTGACGTTAAAAAAATGCAATAAAAGTAGTTTTATCGAAATTTTTGTCATTTGACTTGTCCTATACCCCTCTAAAATCTAAAACCTTGCTTAACCCTGCTATAAACATAATGCATATTAGTTAATTTATATTATTATGTACATGTAGATTTTTATAAAATACCCTTTTGAATCATGAAAAATAAATTATAATTTAATTTTACAGTAATAATAATAATAATACTGTAATAATTTTACTAAAATATAATAAAAATAATTTCTTTATATTACAAATTATATCAAAATAAAATATTAAAATATCTAATATTATTTAACAACAAAAATTGTTTAATAAATTTTTATTAATAAAAATAAATTTGAATTAACTATTTATTTATATTTTATTAGCTTTTATAGTGATTGACTTTAAGCTAATGTATATT
The DNA here is from genome assembly GCF_028296485.1 of Oppia nitens. Lineage (NCBI taxonomy): Eukaryota > Metazoa > Arthropoda > Arachnida > Sarcoptiformes > Oppiidae > Oppia > Oppia nitens. The sequence continues at coordinate 706,031 of NW_026533203.1, read as the reverse complement.
TTTAGCACATTTTTATAGACAGACTATTAATAGTGATAATACTGTAATGCAGTTATAAATGAATACTACAGTACTTTACACTATGTATTATACACTGACTGTACAAAGTGTGTACAAAACTGTATAATACTGTTAATACTATTATTACTACAGTATTATAGCAATAAGTTTATATAAATTACTAATGAATTGAATTCAATGTTATGTAATGTTTAGTCAATAAATCATATGATAAGACTTGGCTTAAGTTTAAGTGACTTAACCCACGAATGCGACAAATGTTTGGTTTAGTGACCAAAACTTTGACGACACGTATTGTGCGTTCACTTCACACGACATCGCAGTTATCAACACTTTTGGTCAATGAGTCCGACGGTGTCAGACATGTGGTGTTGAATAACCCGAAGAAACGGAATGTATTGTCTCTGGCAATGATTGAAAGGTTGCGGGAAGTGATTGTCGACAGTCCATCACTTCGTTGTGTTGTTGTTAGCTCTAATGGACCGGTATTTTCGTCGGGACACGACCTCAAAGAGTTGACAACACAAACAAGTGAAGAATACCACAGAAAAGTATTTGACAGTTGCGGTCAACTGATGCTATCTCTTCAGAAATTGAATGTCCCGGTCATATGTCAAGTGAATGGTTTGGCCGCAGCGGCCGGTTGTCAATTGGTGGCCGCATCTGATATTGTCATTGCGAGTGACAAAAGTAAGTTTAGTACTCCCGGTGCTAGTGTTGGTCTATTTTGTTCGACACCTGCCATACCTCTATCCCGAAGCGTTAACTTGAAAGCCGCCGCTTATATGTTGATGACCGGCAATACCATTACGGCCTATGAAGCTCTTAAGTGCGGATTAGTTAGTCGAGTGGTTTCTGAATCAGACATCAATAGTGAGACCCAGAATGTGGTCAATGCTATACTTTGCAAAAGTAAATCAGTAATAGCTTTGGGAAAACATTTTTTTTATTCACAAATTAACCAAAACTTGGAAACGGCTTATTGTAACGGATCTCAAGTTATGGTCACTAACTTAGGCTTAAGGGACGCTCAGGAAGGCATTGAAGCCTTTATAGGCAAACGGACACCACTTTGGTCTCACAGTACCGATAGATACAAATAAACAATTTATTGAATAATTATTTTTACGATTTATTTACAACAAATAATTTAAATTATTGTATATTTAATGGTTATATTTTTAAATAGAAAATATTGAACATAATGAACATAAATGTTAATTTTTAAATGAATATATATATTAATAAATGAATGATTTTGAAGACAATAATTTAGATGAGATCCGGAAAGAGCTCGGATAGTGTTTCCTTCCATTGCATATCAGTGGTCACATCAATGCTATTGTCAGACAAAACAATATGTGAATTGTCCGACTCATAGCCAGAATCGCTTTGAGAGGACATCGGACTCACGGGTTTGGTGTTTAGCTTCAAGTATTGAGAGAATTCAAAGTCTGTATAGTCGTCTTGAGTGCTGACATCCGACACTGGGATTGGGATATCGTTTGACTCAATTGGTTCTCCTGTTTGACAGTTTTCTCCATTGTCTGAGATTGTAATTTCAGAGTCGAGTAAATCTTGTGAACATTGCTGAAGGAATTGAAGCACTGAATCAGATTCAGAACCGTTAACCAAGAGATGAATGGCATCATCGAGTGAGACACAGCTTTCATATCTGTTTTGGTGGCAATCGTCGCGAGTTTCTGCGGCTGAGAAACATTAATGAGTTCTGCGGACTCAACGTTACAATCGCTTTCCTCTACAGATTTGACGCACTGTTGGCTCATCGATGATAACCTTTCCTTTAGTTCTCTGTTCTCTATTTCCAAAGCTTCATGTCTTGCAATCAACTCTTCATTTGTGTTCAAAAGGATTTGTTTCTATTAATCATAAAAATTATAATAATTACATATAATTGTATTGTTTTTAATTTATATTAAATAAGACATACTTCTCGAGTAAGACATTCAACTTTATCGTACAAATCACTCATTTTAGATTTTTTCCGATCTCTGGCCAACTGTGCGGCCGCTCTGTTGTGAAGTTTCCTATCGATGAAAATCACAATATATTAGATATATTTGGCATCAAATAGTTAATCAAATCAAACCTTCTTTTAATTTTCTCATCGATGGTCAAGTGGTCCAACTTTTCTCTTTTACGCTTTGGTTTGTCCACCGGTTTGTCAGCCGATAGCTGACCACTGGTCAAACATCTGGTTGTCATTGCCTTTAAATCTTTGATCTTAACTTCGATGAACTTTTGTTTATTATTAGTGTTGATATTTGAAGCCATCATTGGTAACACTTTTGCTATTAATATCTTTTTGTGAGTCAAGTCCTGCATTGTCTTCAATTTGGATCAAATGAATGATGAAGTGATGGATAATAATAACTATAATAATAATAATAATAATAATAAACTGAATAAATGTTTAGAGTTTAGTGTAAAACATTGTAATCAATGTTCACAACAATTGTCACACTTTTATAAACATTTGCTTAACATATGTGTCGCTCTCTTATTGGTCTAAATGTGGGGCAAAGAGACCTGTTTTGGTCATCAAAAACGTCATACAAACAATCGATTTAATCATTTAACACATTATTGCATATATTGTTCCCTTAATTACGTTATTGATGTTTATATTGAATGACTAATGTATACAATCGTGTGATGCAATTATTGTTTGCAATTACAGTACATATAAAATACAGTTTTTTTATTCAATAGTCTATTGAATGGCATTTAATGTGTTTTGACTCACTTTACAGTACTTTATAACGCAATGCAATAGCAATGATAAGTACAGTATATATTAGAGTTGTTTTTTAAAACCGACTGAAACCGGAACCGAAACAGTTTTAGTAAGGTTTCGGTTTCGATGTTTCGGTACTAAAAACGGTTTCAGTTTTAAATATATTAATTATACTGAATATTTGTTATCAAAATAAACGTAATATTTATTTTAATTTTAAAAATTGTTTATCAAATTAACTAAAATATAAATATGATATTATATCAAATTATCTGAATTTTGATGTTATAATTTTAATGTAATATTAGTTTAAAGTAGAATAACGTAAATAAATAATTAATACATTATAATGGCATCTATTTTGGCATTTCCAGGCATTTATTTCCTTAAAACCCTGATTGTAACTTAACTTCGGTTTGATTTGGTTTGGGTTTTAAGATCTTTTCGGTTCATACCTCTAGTATATATCATATAAGTATTATATTTATTAATAGATGTTTTTTAATCCATGCATTTTAATGACAATTATTACAATAGATGTATAAAACTTATTTCAATTTGTAATACCGGTATATATTTGTATTTAATTTTTATGCATATATTTGTCAAATTAGTTTCAAATTGATAATTAAAATTCAAAAATATTTACATATTAATTGATATGTCAATTGAAAATAGTTTTAACATTAATGTTATCATTCAATAGTTATATAACCGATAATTAACATTGAATTTTAATGACTTACATATGTTATGATAAACTAAATGTATTAATATTTTTATTTTAATAATAAATACAGTTTTAGTGTTTATATGAATTGAAAGTTTTTTATTGTGAATAATGATTGCGATAAAAGATGAAAATATAACTGAAAAAAACATTTATATAATTTTTTCGGTACATTTCAATGTCCATACAATTTACATAAAAATTACTAAATGTTTTGATGCATTGATTGAATAATTTTGCGATCATTTACTCCAATAAATTGTTTTGATTTGAATGTTTAGATAAAATATATTGCAATACATTAATGCAAATCTATATTTAAATGACAGGAAAAAACAACTTTTATTTTATTGCATTAATTAAGTATTATATTAACCTTTCAATAGTGAACTCTGTTTATAGTTAACATCCTTTATATATATATAACAAAATAATTTATAAAATCTCAACTTATTGTCAGTACTTTTAATTGATTTATACCTTAATTATAGTCAATAAAATAAATGAATACATGATATTATGCATAAATAATAAAAACTGTTAATAATATCTCTATTTTATATACTGTATATACAAAAAAAATTATAGGAAATTCAATTACTATTGATGTATAATATTTCTAATAAGGGAGGGATGGGGTCGGCGGTGGGGTTTTCCGGGAAGATTGGATCAAACATTATGTAAATCTATGTTTATATATTGAAAATACTTTTAATAGTCTTTAGTTTTTTATATTTTATTTCTAAATGATATTCACCTCAATTGACATCTAAAAAAATTCTTATATTACTAAAGATATAAATTAAGCTTAAAATAAAAACAAAATTATGTATAATTAATTAGTTTAATATATAATGCAATCTTAATATTATTAAAAATTTTGATGAAATAAAAAATTGATTAATTAATTATGTGTTCAAACAGTTATATAACATTGTATAGCATTTTGTCTGTAAAATAGAGAGCATTTAATAAGGAGAGAGTAGGGAAAGGTAGGGAAGGAAAGAGAGACTTGTTTTTCAAAAGCATAATAAATGGTAAAACAATTCAAGTGTTATGAGAGCCCAAAGCGTTTTATGAAATACCTTACACTTAGGTATCATCCGATTCGCACACAATTTATGAATATATTTTGAGTTCAATGTCCACACAATTTTGCACTAATTTTTCTCTATATTTTCTTCTAACTTTTACTTATTAATTGTTACCAAAATTATATGCTATTAATGTATAAACATTTAATATTGTATTTTTAAAATGATGAGCATAAGTTTATCAGATTTTTAAATTTAATTATTTTTAAATATATTCTAAATAAGTGATAATTAATTACTTACAATTAAATTATTTATCATTAGATAACTCGATTACAAGCAATTAATATTATTTTTTTTAGTTTAAATCATTTAATGCTATAAATTTGATAATGATTCAAATAACATTAATGTTATTTAATAAATTATATTTTTAAATATCCTTCTTATCATCATCTTATATATATAATTATAAATTCGTAATATATTAATATAAACAGCAATAAAAACAGTAAAATTAAAAAAAATAATTAATTGCTTTCGTTAAGGAAGATAAAAAATCAATTGTGAGTTTAAAGTTAGTTATTATATAAAAACTAATTTTAACACAAATAATAAAAAATTATATCCTCTAATTATTGAAGAACTTGACCTTTTATGTGATATAAAAACTTATATTTTAATTACTTATAAATTATATATTTTTAAATATTAAATATTATTATTGTTGTTTTAGGATATTTTAGAATATTTATTTATATTATATTTTGATTGATTGATTATTATTTAAAGATTTAAAATAAAAATAATTAACTATAATTACATGTTATAAATACATTAGTATGAATTGACATTATCTGTAATAGTTTACTAAAAATATTAAATTTTGTCACAAATGTTTTGCACAACAATAGTAATCAAGTTTTTAATATATTGGGAAAACTTTTTAAAGTGTGATTAATATGAATGATTAATATTATTTAAATTAAATTAATATTTTTGTTATCGTAAACTATAATATTGCAATTATGCTATCATAATATATTTATATCTTACAAACTAATACATCTTTATTATTTTAATTATTTTTTTTGGTTTTATTTTTATCTCAAAGCACCAACAAAACAAATATTAAAAACTTATGTTAATTAATAATAAAATTATTAATTAAAATTATTGTTGAATTAACTTAATTGATTCAATTATATATTAGTAACATTATAAATAAAATATAATAAATTACTATTATTTTAAACTTAAATAAAACATAAAATAATATAATTTATAATTGAATAAAAATGTTTGTTTAAATAGATTTCATAATAGATTCGTTACTTTTGCAAAATCTAAACAAATATTCATGAATTGTTTTATATTAAATGATGATTTAATTTAAACCATTTTAATTGTCATTAATAGTATTTCAATGTTAACTTTTACTGTTTTTAAAACAAATATCATATTATTAGCAAATGGTAAGCCATTAAATGAGAACACTCTTGAAGTTCATCCGCATCTATCCATTGTATTTGAATTTACATTATTTATATTTAAAACATATTTTAAAAATTAAAACTAAATGAAAGTATTAAATCTTTTTTATACTGTATTTATTATTAACATACAATTCGTGCGTTTATTATATTTAATCTTTTGTTTCTCTAATGACATCTAAATCGCTTGATTTTAATAAAATATTTTCAATTTACGTTATATTTGAAAACACTATATATTTGTAAATTCATTGACTTTGCAAATATATAAATGCTTATTATACATTATAATTTAATAATTAATGTACAGTATAGTATAGTTATAAAAATAACAAATCAAATTTAAATTGTTAATTATTTTTTATTTACAAAAAAAAGTTGTTTTGCTTTATACGAATTAAAGTCATCAATGATATGATATAACGATAATTGCGATATCATTTATTTAAAATACTATGAATAATAAATAAAAATGTGCAAATTATAATATTAATGGTATATTATTAGTAAACACATATTATAATAAATATCAATTAGTTTTTATGTTTATAATTTTAACAAATTATTTACTTTTATAAATATAATTATGACATTTGATGGCCAAACTATACTTACAATGCAAATGAAATATTTTATTTACTTATATATAGTATTAAAACAATATAATGTATTAATATATAGATATTTTTGATATATATATTTATATTTATATAAAGAATTTAAATATCTAACTCATCATTTCTGCATTTTATTATTTTTATACTTTTATTGTGACTCAATTTATTATAATTCAATGAAACTCAATAATATAATGAATATGTTTTTATTTTAAAAATCAAAGATGTTTTTTAAGCATAAGTTAAATATTAATTTTTCTTTTATACGTATGAATTACTGCATATTCTAATGCTATATTATTATACTGGAAATTATTTGTAAATAAACATTAAATAAGGTTAAAATGTATAAATATTATTATTGATATTTTTATATAAATATTAATATCATATACAGTATATAAATATATGTATATAATATTATAATATTGTATCTATAATATTTAAAAAATAATAGAATTTATTGTAACTGTAATAAGCATTATAATTTTTATTATGAAATATATAATAATTTTTAAGTATATATATTTAAATACTTAATGATTTAAATTTAATGTTTAAATTTAAAAAATGTAATTAGTAATTAATCACATTATTATTAAAAGTTTATGGCAATTTTATAGACATGTTTTTATTAAATCAGATGACTTATTATGTTTTTTATATTAATGATTATAGTAATAACAATTATTGTATATATTTAATATTATTTGTAAATATTGTTAATGCCAATTTTAAATCATTATTAATATTATATTATTTGCTTTTGAATATTATTACAAACCTATTGCTGTTCAGTATTTTATGATAAAAATGAGATAATGATTTGATAATTAACCATAAAGTTGAGGCAATCATTTGTATTAATCAATTTAAATATCGTAAATACAATATGAGACATATGTTAATAATGTTTAGTCACAGCTTTTATAGCATTAATTTTGTAGGGAATTCCTAATATTCCGGCGCCTTATTTCTAAGTAATACCTGTTTAGTAATATAACTATTAAAAGCATGATATCATACAAGCTTTAGTCAATTGATTTTAATTCTAAACACATTCTATATATAAATACAATTATATGATTGAATATTAAATATTAATTGTGTTTTTCAATAATGTTTTTATGACATATTTTATAAACAAATGATAGTATCAGTTGTAAAGAATTTCAATTATTTAATTAACACTTAAACAATGATTTGATGAGATTTAATAAATCATTTAATGTTAATGAATGAGAAATAAATGGAGAGGAATGACATGATATAAGAGAAATGATATTTAATAAAAACAACAGCTTTTGACTGATCTGTAGCCCAGAGAGTGGGCCATCAGTTAAAGTGTAACCAATGCATTGGCACAGGTATTCATTGGCATCTCTATAGATAATTCGATACATATTGCGGTCCAATGGTAAAGAAAATCACGATTTATTTATAAGCGATGAGCTATGATGTTGTGGCCTCAGGGAAGGTCGCACTAGCACTGGTAGTTCAGGACATTCATTCATTTCATCTGTAATTTTATTTTCAATGTCACGCAATCTTCTCTCAATTTTCAATTATTTTGTTATAGACTTATAAACACAAAAAGTCTAATTTGAAGCAATGAAAGTATTTTGACTTTAATTTTGTACTTTTTCACAAAAATAAAGATAGTTCATGGTTTATGATTTTATATTATTAAAATATAATATACTATTTATAAAATATATTGATTTCTATATTTAATATATTTTTTACTTTAAAAAAATTTTATAGTTGCGATTATTATTGAAAATTACTTAAAATATTTATTACACTATGCATTAATATTTTATTTCTAATATTATATAATATGATATATGATATGCATAAATGTGACAAATTAGTTTGTGATAAAATGATAAAATGTTTTACTGTACTTTATAATAATATTATTTGTTTAAAAAATTAAATTATAAAAATTATTAATATCACAAACAATATAGTACACAACCAATCATACAAAAAAGTACACACAATTTATTTTAACTAAAAATGATTGACTAAATCATGTATGATATCATATCTCTAATGTTTATAAATAGTTATAATAGTAATATTAAGAACACCGGAATATAAGGAATCCCCTTCAAAATTAATACATACTATAAAAAGTTGTGACTAAACATTATAAACATTTACATTAAAATAGTATATACTATATAGTATACAAATATAATCAAAATGTTTATTTAGATATTAAATCATTGTTTAGTTGATTAAACACCGACTCTCATCAATTGATTACTAAAATGAAATAAAAAGTGATGACTGATGACCACAAACTTTTGAAGGCTATATTTAGACACATACTGATTATTATTATTATTATTATTATTATTATTATTATTAGATTTTTTAATGAAAACTTGACGAATAAATATATTCATTCAATTCTAATATATTGTTGTATATATTATATTAATACATTATATTGTTTTAAACAACATTACACTTCCTTTTAAAATACTATATATAAGTAAATAAAATATTTCATTTGCATTGTAAGTATAGTTTGGCCATCAAATGTCATAATTATATTTATAAAAGTAAATAATTTGTTAAAATTATAAACATAAAAACTAATTGATATTTATTATAATATGTGTTTACTAATAATATACCATTAATATTATAATTTGCACATTTTTATTTATTATTCATAGTATTTTAAATAAATGATATCGCAATTATCGTTATATCATATCATTGATGACTTTAATTCGTATAAAGCAAAACAACTTTTTTTTTGTAAATAAAAAATAATTAACAATTTAAATTTGATTTGTTATTTTTATAACTATACTATACTGTACATTAATTATTAAATTATAATGTATAATAAGCATTTATATATTTGCAAAGTCAATGAATTTACAAATATATAGTGTTTTCAAATATAACGTAAATTGAAAATATTTTATTAAAATCAAGCGATTTAGATGTCATTAGAGAAACAAAAGATTAAATATAATAAACGCACGAATTGTATGTTAATAATAAATACAGTATAAAAAAGATTTAATACTTTCATTTAGTTTTAATTTTTAAAATATGTTTTAAATATAAATAATGTAAATTCAAATACAATGGATAGATGCGGATGAACTTCAAGAGTGTCCTCATTTAATGGCTTACCATTTGCTAATAATATGATATTTGTTTTAAAAACAGTAAAAGTTAACATTGAAATACTATTAATGACAATTAAAATGGTTTAAATTAAATCATCATTTAATATAAAACAATTCATGAATATTTGTTTAGATTTTGCAAAAGTAACGAATCTATTATGAAATCTATTTAAACAAACATTTTTATTCAATTATAAATTATATTATTTAATTAATTTTTTCACTTAATATTTCAATTTAATTAACATCATTTTATATCTCAAATCTTTATTTTTTAAATACAAATTCGTTTTGAAGCATTTTTAATTAATAAATAATTTTTAATCTTAATTTATATTTAACATTTTTAGCTATTTTTATTTGTAAATTACAATTCAGTTACTATTATTTGTATATTTAAAAATACCACATTTAATAAAAAAATTCTTATATAAATTTTGTATTTTTGTTAAATTTTTATTTGTATTATTTTAACTGAATTATATTATTTGGTCAACTGAAATTTGTGATTTTAAATAAATTATATTTTATATTATATTATTAGTTTTTATATTTATAATTAAGTAAATTCAATAATTAATAATATTAAATAAATTAATATATTGTTTTTAGATTTTAAATTTAATTTGAAATTATTTTGAATAATTAAAATAAATAGTAATCAACATTTTGTTGTAAAATTTTTATTGATTTCCGTTTATAATTAGAAAGAAAGTAATAAAAACAAAATGTTATCATTAGTTGATATATAAAATGTTTTTGTCTGTAATTATAATCATCTAATCGCTGCCGACTTCAATAAGTTATCGTTTCTATTGAATTGAAGCCAATTTTTGAAGACTTCCAATGAAACCATTTTTTCATTTTTAAAAACAAACTTTTTTATTGTTTTATTTCAAATCGTTTTCAAATAATTATTTATATAACAGTTAGTTATCATATATGAAAAATCTTTAGTATCATATCGGAGGTCAAGTTCTACACCAAAATAAAGGATATAATATTTTTTATTGTTTGTGTTTAAACTTGAAAATTAGTTTTCATGTTATGTCTAACTTTAACTTACAATTGATTTCTTGTATCTTCTTTAACGAAAGATACTAATTATTGCTTTTATTTTAGTATTGTTTTTAGTATTATTTATAAAGGATATAAACGGTATATATTTAATGTATAACCATATATAAATCATTTAAAATATATAATAGTAATGGGATAGTGATATTTGAAAATATAATTTATTAAATAACATTAACGTATTTGAAACAATAACAACAATAATAATACAAATAGCAAAAACAGTTATAACATTAGCTCAAACTTTTCAACAATAAATAAACAAAATGAAAAAAAGTAAAAAACAAACTTTTAATAGCACCTGATTTGCAATTTAATCGATGTATCAAATGATTAATAATTTAATTGTACAAGATTAAATGCCGTAAACTAATAATAATAATAATAATAATATTGTTAATACAAAGTTAAAAGTTTATATAAATGCTCATTTTTGTTATAAGTTACATATACTATATAAATATATAAGTATTGAATTATTGTATGGCATATAAAAGCATAATATATGTTGTTATTTAAGTTTGAAACTATCGATAAGTAAATGTTAGAAGAAATAGTAGTGAAAATTAATGCAAAATTGTGTGGACATTGAACTCAAAATATATTCATAAATTGTGTGCGAATCGGATGATACCTAAGTGTAAGGTATTTCATAAAACGCTTTGGGCTCTCATAACACTTGAATTGTTTTACCATTTATTATGCTTTTGAAAAACAAGTCTCTCTTTCCTTCCCTACCTTTCCCTACTCTCTCCTTATTAAATGCTCTCTATTTTAAAGACAAAATGCTATACAATGTTATATAACTGTTTGAACACATAATTAATTAATCAATTTTTTTATTTCATCAAAATTTTTAATAATATTAAGATTGCATTATATATTAAACTAATTAATTATACATAATTTTGTTTTTATTTTAAACTCAATTTATAAACAATTTATATATTAAGTTTTATAATATATTTTAAGTATTTTTTCGAGATGTCAATTGAGGATATTATCATTTAGAAATGAAATAAAAATTTAAAACCATTAAAACTTAATAAATGCTTTCAATGTATAAACATAGGTCTACATAATGTTTTAAAACACTCTTCCCTGAGTCTAAGCCCCACCGCCCGACCCCATGCGACCCCTTGCGACCCCATCCCACCCCCATTAGAATGGCTTCAAAAAGGATTTATAGAATTTCCTATTTTAAAATAATAAAATAAAAATCTTCTTTTCCGTGATTCAAATATACATTTATATGATATTAATGTAATATTGTATATAATTTTTTTTTATTGAAGGATTCAAATGAAAACAATTTATTTGAGTAAATGATCGAAAAATTATTCAATCAATGTATTCAAAACATTTGGAGTATTTAATTATTAAAATGTAATGCATTGAAAGGTACCGTAAAATATCATAAACTGTTTTTTAGAAAAAACATTTCTGTTATGTTTTTCTGTTACTTTGAAATCAAATCTCAACTTATGTTACAATCATTATCTGTTAATAAAAAACTATCTAATGTTATATAGAAATTACACTAAGATATCATTTAAATAACGACATAAAATGTCAATATATATAATAATCAAATCTTATGTAAATCATTAAATTCAATGCTAATTATTAGTTATACTGTTTATCTAATACTAATGTTTAACATTAATTTTAAACGCATTTCAATTGACATACAGTAATGAAAATTTACTAATAATTTCCTGTATTTTTGTGTAAATTATTTGAAATTTTATCATCAAAATAGATGCAAAATTCAAACATATCTAAAGTGAACATATAATTCATTTATCATTTTAATAACATTTATTCTATACTATTATATTATATATATTACAAATTTTTCAGTTAATTGTCATAATATTTATATTATATAATCTTTTGTTGGCTTTATATATGTTATGATTACAACACATAATTCACATGTGATATACTGTATGCCTCTCATTGCCGGACATTTGGGTCAATAAGAGCGAGACATAAATATTTTTATAAAAGTAAGTTTCTATCAAAGAGTCGACAATTTTGTTATAATTGATACAAATATAGCACCAAATGGTTTGATTGACCCGACAATCATGTAATTGTATTGTTGAGTTGACATTAACACGTGACCAGATAGACACGTTCCGGGGATACCAACTAAAAGTCATATCAATCGACAATTCAAAATCAAATAATAATGTCTTTAAAAAAGTTTATATACATCACACAGTAGTTGCTTTTCATTCGTTATAATAATAATAATTATTATTATTATTATTATTATTTAATTGTTTAAGACATCACTTCTTCACTAAAATCATTCTAAGCGAAGACATTGTAGAATTGATTTACAAAAAGTTTTTGAATGAGATTCAAATAATAACACAAAACTTAGAAACATTTGATAAAAAGTAAGAATAAAGATTTGAATGCAAAGGACATCAAATTCGTGACCAGTGGTCATCTATCGGCCAAGAGTTGGACCACTTAACCATTGATAAGATGATTAAAAAAAGTTTCTTTTGATTTACTTTTGTTTTGATAGAATAAATGTCTACAGTTTTGTGATATTTATCGAAAAATTAAATAAATTTTATAAAACTATTGAATGTCTTAATCAAAAGATTTATATCAATTGATTTTGATCTGAAAATTTGAAACCATTTGACTATATTATAAATAATTAATAGTTTTTGAATTGAATTAATAAAAACAAATACTCTTATCATATATAATATTAAGACTTTACTTATCAATGTTTGTCAATATGACAACACAAACACAGTCAGTATTTTTACACATAATGTCTTATTAATAATAATTTAATTAATAGATTACATTATCAGACATTTTATTTTAAGCTACAATACTATAAACTTGTCTTAACTTACTATAAATAATAATAATAAAAATCATTGATGATTGTTTGATTGAAAATTTGTTTAAAAATTAAATAAATTGCTACATAAATTTTCATAAAATAGATAAATTTATTTGGAAAATATTAAATCATTTTAAAAAAATAATAGATATTAATATTATATTGTAAATATAAAATTTATTTTTTATATCAATTAATTTTATAAATTAAAAAAATATCTTTAAAAACAATTTCCTTTAAATTTAGAGTTTATATTAGTTACAGTTATTTTTATTTTAATAAAATGTTTAAATAATTAATATATTTACTACTTTTACAAAATTATTACATGGTTTACAAACATAATAAATACAAAAATTATTATGTGAATCTCTTTTTCTGATTTAATAAAAAATTTAAATAGAGTATAATTTTTATTAATAATTAAAATTATTTTATCGCAAATTTTATAAACCAATTATGAAATATTAGTATTTTCCTTAAAAATGGATAATAAAAAATATATAAAAAAGATAATTTGACGCAAAACTATTGTATCAAAAAAAGTCATTACGGGATAATAGTTGTGTCAAAATGATGTATATATTGTAGATATAATGTACTAATAGTTTGTTCCGCGAAAATGTTGTCATTATTTAACTCCACATCAAATCCTTTGCAGATCATGACTTACCGGTAGATTTGATGAGTTAATGAAAAGTGAATACTTTGTATTACAGTAAAGTTATTTATGAACACACCTCTCCTTTTTTCTATTGGCTACCTGTGCTTACCTTGGATAGTTGGATAGCTATGTATTATATATTACCTGTATAACTTAGCTGTCGGTCACTTACAGTTTATATCTAACATTGTGCACATCTTTTTTAAATAGTTGTGTTGAAATAAAAACTTTTTTAATCAGTTTATTAATTGTCTTATTAATTAAGTATAATAACAATTAATAATAATAATAATAACAATAATAACTTAACCTTGCTTAATCTATCTTCAAAAAACAACCAAAAATTGTCATTGAACTTGGTCATATCAAAGAAATTATTATTATTATAGTTTTGATTAAGTTTAAATAAAAGTTTTGTTTAAAAAACGATTCATATAATTAGAAATTTGATACAACAATGTTCTAATAAGTTATAGGATTAAGTGTTGTATAATCGGGTCCAACGATGGACCTGAAGATGTTTTGTGGTCACCGGATGTGTGCCATATTAGTCGCAACCTTTGTCTTTCTGGTCATTTTACTTTCACCAGTATTTTCAGGTATTGTATTCATTACCGGTTATAATACCAATGATATTAATAATTCATGAAATGACTTATAGCACCGTTTCATTCATACGGAAGATACAGATCTCCGCGAGAAAAAGGTATGAAAAATAAGTTTTTTTAATAAATTCTTTAATATATTTAATTTTTAAATAAATTTTTTAAAATTACTTTTAAAGGCTGCTATTATTTACTAAAACATTATAAGAATGGCCAACAAATTGAAACAAATGAGCCCTGTTTGAACTGCACCTGTAGTAATAGTATGCTTATGTGCTATCTAAGGGTCTGTCCCTTTATCCGACCTCTTGGAGAGCGATGTATTATTGAGAAAGTCAAGGGAGAGTGTTGTCCAGCCATAACATGTCCGGACGGTATGTATTCAATAGTTTTTTTTCTCTAACATTTATCGTCACATAATAAAGTTTGACAAACTTTTTTAGTTAAGTAAACCGGTATAATGGGGACTAAATTTTTTATAGAAATTTATTTATTTTATTAGTTATTTATTTTAAAAATTACTTTATCAGTAATTAAAAAAATATATTTATTTATAACATACGCAACCCGGGTATAGAAAGTGGGAGGGGGTCTGTCAATTAAGTTTGATATTTAAATTTATAAAAATCATTCAAATAACTTGTTTACTAATAAGACTCAGTGCTTCCATCTATGTGTTATTGACCGCCAACTGTAAAGTTTTTTAACTGTAAAAAACAAAGTTTAAAATTGTATGAATCATAACTTTTTAGTTGTTTTCGCAATTTTAATAAAATTTACACTAAGTTTTTGCTTACTTTTATTGTTGAAAACACTTATCAATCACTAAACTAGTGATAATGTGAACGATAGGCCATCGTTTCGCTGATCAGTTTGGTCACCATATATGCACTGGTATTTTTTAGCCACCAGTGCTGTAAGCGATACGGGAGGTCGGCAGGGGTTGAGTGTTGTCACTCAGGGTGACACTCAACCCCTGCCGACCTTCCGTATCGCTTACAGCACTGGTAGTCAGTGGTATCAGCGAAACGATGGCCTATCGTTCACATTATCACTAGTTTAGTGAATGATAAGTGTTTTCAACCATAAAAGTAAGCAAAAACTTACTGTAAATTTTATTAAAGTGTAAAATAATATTAATTTCTATTAAAACTAAAATATTAACTTTTAGTATAAATTTTATATTACATTTTTCATTTAAATCATTGTAATAAATGATTTTAATTTCTATATATAGTTAATACGTTTAAAATGTATAAATACTATGATTCATGGGATTTTCAATAAATATTAAACAATAAATTATAAATATAGATATTAAGGATAATTGAGATAACTATACATACATTGATACAACTTCTAGGTTTAAGTGCAGTCTTTCAATTGATGCACAGATCTCCGTATATTTGATTACTCGATATTTCTTAATAAACAATTAATAATTAATTTTATAAATATTTATAAGTGTTGTTAGAAATACATGAAATTGTTATCAAAACTTTCAATTTGTGCTAAAGTCTCCAAATGTATTGATTTATACAGTAATTTAGTTGCATTATAACTACTGTAGTGTTGGCAAAAAAGAGATTTTATAAAATAATAGAGATATTTCTAGAAAGTTTCTAAAAGAAATTTCTATGAGATCCCCAAGTTAATTCTGTTATTTCAATATTTGTTATCTTGTAACATTGTTATTACAAGTAATAATTAAATATTATTATTAGTATTTTAATTATTAATTAAAGTAAAAATAAATTTATTTAATTATATTTAACTATAATATAATAAAATGATGAATAAAATTTTATAAAACTGATTATTATTGGATAATTATACTTATTTATATAGGTATCCCATTTGTATAATATTATATATACAATATTATGTCTCATTAATATATTTATAGTATTTCCAATAACTATAGATATACGGATCACATAGTTAACAATAAAGTTAAATTTCTATAGAAATTTTCTAGAAACTTTCTATTTGCTCATCTCTAATTATAACTCACAATAGTAGTAATAAATATTTATATTGATTATATATTAATAGTAATATATTTTTTATTTAGATTAACTTAATAAGCCAGGTCAATTAATTTAGTCAATTAAAATTTTTCTTTAAGTGAAACTTTGGATGAAATATTGATTTGGATTTCGGATAAAATATTTTTTGACATTTTTTGTCTAAGCCTTTGAATTTTAAATTTTAAATAAACAGAACTCTGATTTAAAAAATACATTATATAAATCACATTATAGTTCCCGATCCCGAACCTGAACCCGACTTTCAAACGACTACAACAACAATGGAACCAATGGAGTCCGGACCAGGTTTGGCATATATATTGATAGTATAATACATTATAAAACACAACATATTTTTAATATCTATTTAGGCTGTTATTTGGACGGACAGTATTATAAAGAAGGGGCACAAATACCACAAGAATATGGAAAGCCGTGTGAAATATGTTATTGTTTACGAAATACCAGTGCGTGTGTCGTCCAAGAGTGCGCTCTTCAGGGTGTCAGTGGTTGTACTCCTATTTTTAAGACCAACTCTTGCTGTCCAACGAGATATAATTGCTGTAATATTTATATAATTTATATAAATATTTTTAAATATAAATTTATTACTGCTTTGACTAAAAAATAACAATTTAATGACTATAGCGAGCAAAGCGGCCACAACTGTGCCAACTGTGTCATCCATAAGGGGAGGTATTTCACGTGCAAGAGGTTGTGATTTAAATGGCATTCACTATAGCGATGGAGAAGCCGTTCCTTCAAAGAATTCTTGCGAACACTGCTATTGTATGAGAGATGAAGTGGTTTGTGCCGTACAAGAGTGCAAACCTCCCTGTGATGGATGTGTTCCCATTCCCAGCGATAACGATAGCTGTTGTCCGGAACGATATGAATGTCGTAAGTTTAATATGAATCACATTTTTCTTACAAATCAATCAAATATTTGCATTAAATAGTTGTCACAACAAGAACTGTGTCCTTCACTAACACTTCATTATCAACCACTCCGTCGACTCTTACCACTCGCACAGCCACTGCTACGAGACAACCTTCTGCTAAAAAAGACGACTTTTCAGACACATTCGATACGGAGACGTCCACCAAAGCATCGGGAATTCCCGGAGAAGTTAAATCAACTACAAAATATCCTGTCAAAGGTATTGTTCCCGGAGAGAGTCAGATTAGTGGTCAGGAAAGGACCACAAAAAGGACAACAAAGAGACCCGTTATGACTCCTGGAATGATACCCGGAGAGGGTATGCAAACAATTATGTCAATTAAAATATTCTAATAGTTATTATATTGAAATCAATAGGTATTTGTCGACAAGAGGGCCGAATCTATCAAAATGGTGATCGGGTTATATCCCGTGACCCGTGTATGGACTACTGTATGTGTATTAATAGTGTTGTCTATTGCGATGAAATAATGTGCGAACAAAATGAATTGACTTTGAATGACAAATGCAAGAAAATTACAGATGAAAAGCAATGCTGTCCTAAATATAAATGCGGTATTCATTCAATCATTTAATACAAATTCATTTATTTTTATTAATTTTGTTATTTTTTAAAATACCGTAGAAAACGGTACTACAATTGCAACGACAATAACCGCTACAAGAACTACAATAATGATGGACACGACAAGCAAACAACAAACAGATATATCGACATCAACTCAATCAATGACAACTGTTTCGGGTATTACAGAGAAAACTATAAGTGATATTCAATCAACAACTCAATCAAAAGAAACAGTTAAGACATCAGAGGCCACAATAGGTAAAGAAATGACTACTGTTTCCATACAACAGATAACAACTGAATCAACTAAAGACATGGAATCAACAACTATTGCATTCAATATTACAGATACAACAATTAAATCTACAGAAGTAATGAAATCAACTACTGTTTCAGATATAAAACATCCAACAACTGATGAGAGGTTGTTTACAACAGTTTCACCAATAATTTCAGATATAAGTCAACCGATTACTGAAATAACTGACAAAATAAAAACAACAACTGTTCCGACAATTGTTTCAGATATTCAACATCCAACCATTGTTACAACTGATGAGACATTGTCGACAACAGTTTCATCAATTGTTTCGGATATAAAAACAACAAGTAAACAAATTGATGACATCAAGACAACGAAGAGTGATATAGAAATAACCACTTCTTCAGAACCACCAGTTATTGATAAAACAGATAAAACTATATCAGAGACAACACCAGATAAAAATGTGACAATTACTTCAACAAAACAGACAACAATAATAGCAGAAGATATGGAGTCGACATCTGTTCCGCCCGTTGTTACAGATATAAGACATTCGACGGTTAAAACAACTGATGACATAATGACAACAACAAGTGATATACAGACAACTACTCCATCAAAACCATCAGATTTTGAACAAACAACTAAAAGAACATCAGATTCTACAACAGATAAAGAAGTTACAACTGTTTCGATAGAAAAGACAAAAACTGATACAACTGTTACTCCAATTGTTTCAGATAAAAGATTTTCGACAACAAAGACAAGTGATATTGAATCAACCACTCCGTCAACCGATTTTGAAAAAACAATTAAAACAACATCAGAGACATTGACAACAACTAAATCAAGAATAGATATGGAATCAACAACTGTTACACCTATTGTTGAAGATATAATACATCCAATTACTGATATAACTGATAATATGAAGACCACAATAAATGATATACAATCAACAACTTCATCAAAACCATCAGATTTTGAACAAACTATTAAAACAACATTAGATTCATCAACAGATAAGAAGGTAACAACTATATCAATACAACAGACAACAACTGAATCAACTAAAGACATGGAGTCAACAACTATTGCACTCAATATTACAGATACAACAATTAAATCTACAGGAGATATGAAATCAACTACTGTTTCAGATTTAAAACATCCAACAACTGATGAGACGTTGTTCACAACAATTACATCAATTGTTTCAGATATAAGTCAACCGATTACTGAAAATACTGACGAAATGAAAACAACATTTGTTCCGACAATTGTTACAGATTTAGGACATCAGACAACTGAAACAACAACAGAAGAAATACCTATTGTTAGACGTTTATCCACATCTCAGCCAAAAATTAATGACACAACTATTTCGACACTAATACCAGATATGACTTACTCGACAACACAGTCATCCATTACAATCAAAAGTGTCGATTTTGATAAATCTGTAGAAATGACCACTTCATCAACTGATGACATATCCGCTATAAGAGAGACATCAAGTAATGATATGACCACACAAAAGTCGATTACAGATAAAGAGACGACAATTGTTTCAATACATCAGACAACAGATAGATCAACTAAAGATATATTGTCGACAACAGTTCCATCAATTACTTCAGACAAAAAACATTTAACAACTGAGGCAACTGATGAAATAAAGACAACAGAAAGTCATATAGAAAAAACCACTCAATCAAAACCAACTGATTTGGATCAAACAGTTAAAACAATATCAGAGATGATAACAGATAAAGATGTGACAACTATTTCAATAAAACAGTCGACAACTGTTCCGTCTGTTGTTTCAGAAATAAGTCATTCGACGGTTGAAACAACTGATAAAACATTGTCGACAACAGTTTCACCAATTGTTTCGGATATAAGAACTACGAGTGAAGAAACTGATGATATAAAGATAACGAAGAGTGMTATAGAAATAACCACTTCTCCAGAACCACCAGTTATTGATAAAACAGATAAAACTATATCAGAGACAACAGCAGATAAAGATGTGACAATTACTTCAACAAAACAGACAACAATAATAGCAGAAGATATGGAGTCGACATCTGTTCCGCCCGTTGTTACAGATATAAGACATTCGACGGTTAAAACAACTGATGACATAATGACAACAACAAGTGATATACAAACAACTACTCCATCAAAACCATCAGATTTTGTACAAACAGATAAAGATGTGACAACTGTTTCGATAGAAAAGATAAAAACTGAGACAACTATTACTCCTATTGTAACAGATATAAGACATTCGACGGTTAAGACAACTGATGAAATAATGACAACAACAAGTGATAAAGAAACTATCACTTCATCAAAACCACCAGATTTTGTACAAACGGATAAAGATGTGACAACTGTTTCGATAGAAATGATAAAAACTGAGACAACTATTACTCCTATTGTAAAGACAAGTGATATTGAATCAACCACTCCGTCAACTGATTTTGAAAAAACAATTAAAACAACAGTAGATAAGTCGACGACAACCGATATTTCAGATATAGAAAAGTCGACGACTGAAGTCACTAATTATACAAAATCATTAACTTCATCGAAACCATCAGTTGAAACAACATCAATGTCTACAACAGATAAAGAGATGACAACTGTCTCACAAATTGTTTTAGATATTAAACATCCGACAACTGAAACAATTGGTGATATGAATTCATCGACAATTGATATACAATCAACCACTCCATCCGATTTTGAAGAAAAAGTTAAAACAACACCAGAAGTATTGACGACTACTGAGGCAACAGAATCAGTCACTAAACTAATAACTGATTTTATTTCAACGACAATATCTGCTATTAAATCAAGTGTTAGTATAGAATCAACCGACACATCCAAATCTGATGTCACGACAACATTACAAAGTATAACCAAAGTTTCAGATATTATGGATTCGACAACAAGTGAACCAACGTTTACAGGAATGTCAGTCTCTAATGTCTCTGAAGATGTCAAACCTATTACAACAGCTGTTCCAATGAAAGTAACGACAGAAGCAATTTATATCACTAAAGAGCCACAATTGAAGACAACAATTGCAATACAAGACACTACTCTACAAGATGTTACAACTATTGAAACAATGACAACACGTGGAGACAAATTAAAATCAGATTCACATATAACTACAGAAATTTCAAAAGATGATGATATGACTACAATTGAACCACAAATACGACAAACAACACCTAAATCTCGAGAGTCGACAACAATTTCTACAATTGATTTAGATATAAGACATCCAACAACTAAAATACCCGAAGAAAAGAAAATGACAGCTATTTCTACTAAAGATTCCGATATAAGAGAATCAACGACTGATACAACTGATGATATACGTCAGTCAACATCCAGTGATGTACAAACAACTACTCCATCAAAATCAAGTATTTTTGAACAAACAATTAAAACAATAGATATGACAACAGATAAAGAAATAATAACTGATTCAGATATAAAACACATGACAACTATTTCATTAGAAAAAACAACTAAATCTACAGTAGATATGGAATCTACAACTGTTTTACCGATTTTCTCACATATAAGACATCAGACATCTGAAAAAACTGATGATATCAAGACAACAATAAGTGATATACAAATAACCAATCCATCAATTCAGACAACTTCAGAGTCAACAACTGATAAAAAATTTGTTACTCAAGATATAATACATACAACAACTGAATCACCAATGGATAGAAATGTAACAAATGTTTCAATAGAAGAGACAACTAAATCAACAATAGATTTGAAACTGTCAACTGTTCCGCCAACTGTTTCAGACATTAAACAACAGACAACTGAATCTATTTATGATATCAAGACAACACTTATTGATTTACAATCGACTACTTCACCTAAAGTGAAACCAATTTCTAAGTCGACAACTGATAAAGATTTTACAACTGTTTCGATACAACAGACAACTCTTAAACCAACAAAAGATATGGAATCGACAACAGATTTACCAATTATTTCAGACAAAAAGCAAACGACAACTGAAGAAATCGATGAGATGAAGACAAGTGATTTACAATCAACTACTCCATCAATGTTTACAATTAAGACATCAGAATTGACAACTGTCTCGAAAGAACAGACAACGAAATTATCAAAAGATAAGGAGTCGACAACAATTCAGCCAATGGTTACTGATATAAGTCATCAAACAATTGAAACAACTGATGACATAAAAACAACAATAAGTGATATTCAATCAACAACTTCATCAAAAATATTAGACTTTGAAAAAACAGTTAAGACATCAGAAACCACAACAAATAAAAAGATGTCAACAGTTTCAATGATAGAGTCAACAACTGTTTCACCCGTTATTTCAGATATAAGTCATGAAACAACAAAATCAACTGATGGCATAATTACAACTACAAGTGATGTACAAATAACAACTCCATCAAAACCATCAGATTTTGTACAAACAGTTAAGACAATATCTGAGACGACAACAGACAAAGAGATAACAACTTTATCGATACAACAGACAACTGAATCAACAACTCAACAACACATGGAGTCGACAACAATTTTGCCAAAAATTACAGATATAAGTCATCTTACAACTGAATCTACAGATGAAATAAAGACAATAACAAGTGATATACAATCAACCACTCCATCAAAACCATCAGATTTTGAACAAACAGATAAAGATGTGACAACTGTTTCGATAGAAAAGATAAAAACTGAGACAACTATTACTCCTATTGTTACAGATATAAGACATTCGACGGTTAAAACAACTGATGAAATAATGACAACAACAAGTGATATAGAAATCACTTCATCAAAACCATCTGGTTTTGACCAAACAATTAAATCAATAGTAGATAAAGAAATGACAACTGTTTCGATAGAAGAAATAACTAAATCAGATGTGGAGTCGACAACTGAAACACCAAAAGTTATACCTATTGTCAGACGTTTATCAACAGCTCTACCAAAAATTAATGACACAATTGTTTCCACAATAATACCAGATATGACTTATTCGACAACACAGTCATCCATTACAATCAAAAGTGTCGATTTTGATAAATCTGCAGAAATGACTACTTCATCGACAGATGACTTATCAACAATAAGAGAGACATCACGTGATGATGTGACCACAGAATCAGTTACTAAACTAATATCTGATTTTATTTCAACGACAATATCTACTCTTAAATCAACTGTTAGTATAGAAACAACCGACACATCCAAAGCTGATATCAGTGATTCAACAACAATTGGCTCCACTTTTACGGTCGCCAATGTTTCAGACGACTTTAAACCCATTACAACAACTGTTCCAATAAAAGAAATGACAGAAACAATACTCACGAAAAAAGAGCCACAAATGGACACAACAATTGCAATACAAGAGGTTACAACTGTCGAAACAATGACAACAAGTGGCGACAAATTAAAATCAGATTCACATATAACTACAGAAATTTCAAAAGATGATGATATGACTACAATTGAACCACAAATACGACAAACAACATCTAAATCTATAGAGTTGATAACTCTTCATCCAATTGATCCAAACAAATCAAGATTGACAACTGAAACTATTGATGATTTAAAAACGACAGTTAATATACATTCTACCACTTCATCAAAACTTTTTGATTTTGAAAAAACAGTTAAGACATCAGAGACTACAACGACACCACCAACAGATCAAGAGACAACTGTTTCTATACAACAGACAACATCTAAATTACCAAAAGATATGGAATCGACAACTCTTTCATCGATTATTTCTGACAAAAAACAATCACCAACTGAAACAATTGATGATATGAAGACAAGTGATATACAATCAACTACTTCATCAATTGACATAACATTAGAGTCATTGTCGACAACTATTCCATCCATTATTTCAGACACAAAACATTTAACAAATGAATCAACTGATGAAATAATGACAACAATTTATATACAATCAACGACTCCATCAATATTTTCAACTAAACCAACCTCTGAGTTGATAATTGATAAAGATTTGAAAACTACTGAAGATATAATACATATAACAACTGAATCATCAATGGATAGAAATGCAACAATTGTTTCGATAGAAGAAAGTACTAAATCAACAACAGATATAAAGTTGTCAACTGTTTCGCCAATAATTTTAGATATAAAACATACAACAAATCAAACAAATGATGATCTGTTTTCAACAACAGTTTCACCGTTTGTATCAGACATAAGAGACCCGACCACTAAAACAACTGTTACACCTATTGTTACAGATATCAGTCATTTAATGAATGAAACAACTGTTGATATGATGACAACAACAAGTGATATTCAAACTACAGTTAAGACAATATCAGAGATAACAGCTAAAGATATGACAACTGTTTCACCCATTGTTTCAGATATAAGTTATGAGACAACAAAATCAACTGATGATATAATAACAATAACAAGTGATGTACAAACAACTACTCCATCAAAACCACCAGATTTTGTACAAACAGATAAAGAGATAACAACTTTATCGATACAACAGACAACAACTGAATCTACTAAAGACTTAGAGTCGACAACTATTGCACTCAATATTACAGATAAAAGTCAGCCGACAATAAAAACTACAAAAGATATGGAGTCGACAACTGTTCCGTCTGTTGTTTCAGAAATAAGTCATTCGACGGTTGAAACAACTGATAAAACATTGTCGACAACAGTTTCACCAATTGTTTCGGATGTAAGAACTACGAGTGAAGAAACTGATGATATAAAGATAACGAAGAGTGATATAGAAATAACCACTTCTCCAGAACCACCAGTTATTGATAAAACAGATAAAACTATATCAGAGATAACAGCAGATAAAGATGTGACAATTACTTCAACAAAACAGACAACAATAATAGCAGAAGATATGGAGTCGACATCTGTTCCGCCCGTTGTTACAGATATAAGACATTCGACGGTTAAAACAACTGATGACATAATGACAACAACAAGTGATATACAAACAACTACTCCATCAAAACCATCAGATTTTGTACAAACAGATAAAGATGTGACAACTGTTTCGATAGAAAAGATAAAAACTGAGACAACTATTACTCCTATTGTAACAGATATAAGACATTCGACGGTTAAGACAACTGATGAAATAATGACAACAACAAGTGATAAAGAAACTATCACTTCATCAAAACCACCAGATTTTGTACAAACGGATAAAGATGTGACAACTGTTTCGATAGAAAAGATAAAAACTGAGACAACTATTACTCCTATTGTTACAGATATAAGACATTCGACGGTTAAAACAACTGATGAAATAATGACAACAACAAGTGATATAGAAATCACTTCATCAAAACCATCTGGTTTTGACCAAACAATTAAATCAATAGTAGATAAAGAAATGACAACTGTTTCGATAGAAGAAATAACTAAATCAGATGTGGAGTCGACAACTGAAACACCAAAAGTTATACCTATTGTCAGACGTTTATCAACAGCTCTACCAAAAATTAATGACACAATTGTTTCCACAATAATACCAGATATGACTTATTCGACAACACAGTCATCCATTACAATCAAAAGTGTCGATTTTGATAAATCTGCAGAAATGACTACTTCATCGACAGATGACTTATCAACAATAAGAGAGACATCACGTGATGATGTGACCACAGAATCAGTTACTAAACTAATATCTGATTTTATTTCAACGACAATATCTACTCTTAAATCAAGTGTTAGTATAGAATCAACCGACACATCCAAATCTGATGTCACGACAACATCACAAAGTATAACCAAAGTTTCAGATATTATGGATTCGACAACAAGTGAACCAACGTTTACAGGAATGTCAGTCTCTAATGTCTCTGAAGATGTCAAACCTATTACAACAGCTGTTCCAATGAAAGTAACGACAGAAGCAATTTATATCACTAAAGAGCCACAATTGAAGACAACAATTGCAATACAAGACACTACTCTACAAGATGTTACAACTATTGAAACAATGACAACACGTGGAGACAAATTAAAATCAGATTCACATATAACTACAGAAATTTCAAAAGATGATGATATGACTACAATTGAACCACAAATACGACAAACAACACCTAAATCTCGAGAGTCGACAACAATTTCTACAATTGATTTAGATATAAGACATCCAACAACTAAAACAACTGATTTGAAGTCAACATCCAGTGATATACAAACAACTACTCCATTGACTGATTTCGAACAAACAGTTAAATCAATATCAAAGACGACAATTGGTAAAGATTTGACAGCTATTGAAGATATAAAAGATACCACAATTGTATCACTAATGGATAGAAATTTGACAACTGTTTCGATAGAAGAAACAACTGATAAATTTACAAAATATATAGAGTCGACAACAGTTCCGCCAATTGATTCAGACATAAGACATACGACTAAAAAAACTGATGATATAAAGACAAGTGAAATACAATCAACAACTTCATCATCAGATTTTGAAGAAACAGTTAAGATAACATCAGAGTCATCGATGACAACTAAATCAAGAATAGATATCGAGTCAACAACTATTTCATCAATTATTTCAGATAAAAAACAACAAACAACTGAATTAACTGATAATATTAAGACAATAACAACAACAAGTGATATACAATTAACTACTCCATCAATACTAACAATTAAGACAACACAAGATAAAGATGTAACAGTTATTGTGGATTCAAGACATACCACAACTGATTCGATAGAAGAAACTACTAAAACAACAACAGATATGGAGTCGACATCTGTTCCGTCAATTGTTTCGTCAGATATAAAGCATTCGACGACTGTTTTAGGAAAAGATACGGATTTGACTACACTTTCATCAATACCATTGAAATCTGACACAATAACTGGCGTTAATGATAATACCATTTCGACTACTAGTTCGTCGACTTATACTTCAACTGATTCACAGTCCACTTCAAGAGTGTCTGAACCAACTATAAAATTGACCACAGATTCTAGTATATCATCGAATGACTTCATCACAACTTTGATGACCACTAGCAGTGATATTATAAAGACATCATCTGTTGATACGACAACAGAGTCAGTCACTAAAATGATAACTGATTTTATAAATCAAACGATGAAAGAAATTAAAGTACAGACGACAGCGTCTGTGACTCCATCTTCTGCTTCTTCTAATGTTTCTTCGATGACAACTGCGGGTGAAATGGATCTTCCAGAGGGAGGTTTGACATTCATTTCAAAAATAGTTATTATTTTATATAACAAACTTGTTTTTCTCCAAAAGCCTGTGTTTACGACCAAAGGGTCTACCAATCGGCCGAACAGATCCCTCGCCCACATCCCTGTGATTTCTGCTTCTGTTTCCGTGGAGATATCATATGTCTTCAACAGACATGCCCTCCGCCTATCGCCCGGTGCTTTGAAACACATATCGAGGGTTTTTGTTGTCCACGATATGAATGCCGTAAATAACTAATACTTTATTTTTCGTTAAATTTTATATTAATTTAAAATTATGTAATTTCATTCAGCTGTCCAATCGACTACAGTTAATGTAACACTCACTACACCCGGCCCTACAATGCCTACACAAATGGTTGAGAAAAAAGGTATTTATTAAAAATTGAAATAAATTTCACTTGACTTATAATATTTGAAATTCATATGAAAGGCTGTGAAATAAACGGAATCTTTTATGGTATCGGAGAAGTGGTTCGGACGGCTAGTAATCCATGTCTTGAATGCAAGTGTGACCACAAAGGAGTCATGCAATGTGACCCTAAGGTTAGTCATCAAAACTCAGTCTTCAATTTAAAAAAAACCAAATGTAATCAACTCTTGTGTTTCTATTTTTTTTTATAGGAGTGTTCACCTCAGGCACCGTTACTTTTAAGAATGAACCGACAGTTCTTTGACGGTTCACAATCCAAGCGATGATAATTTATTAATTAATTTATCAAAAAACTAATTGTTATTTATATTACAAAATGTCATAACTATTTAAAACAAAATACCAATCAAAGTGTTCGTCACACTTAAGTATCGGACAAAACTTAGCGCTCAACTCATCAAACAATTACTTAATTATTACCAAACATTTTGTGCCAAATCTAGTGTACTCTTTAATGACAAAAAAGGAAACGATTGGCTATAAAAACACTTATTATTTCTCAAAAATCAATTACTCATAAACAAGAATATTGTCCAAGAAGTCACTCAATAACACAAAACTATTGATATCAATATCAGACACAAAAATCCATTCAAAAAATATTGTAAATTAAGGTATTTCTCTACATTTGGTGTGGGAATCATATATTTTATTTGGACATTAGTTTTAAAATTACGATTATTAACTTAAATTTGCAAATTGATTACAATAAATAAGCAATAATAATAATTATTATATAAAACTATACAATATGTTATTTTTAATTGAAAATTACATATTGTGTTCAAGTTAAATGTGATATACAGTAAAATAAAATGATATGAGATTAGTGGTCAATAACTGTAATAAATTATATTTGATTTTGTATAAAGTTTTTATTTTACTTAAAATTAAAAAAACTAAAGTTATATTTATTGTAATCAAATGCATATTCAAATGGGTTTTTTAAATTCAAGTGCTCAACAAAAATATATCGCAACCAAACTTATTGCTCATTATATCTAATGTCTGATTACAAGCGGTAGTGATATTTGTAAAATATAGTATATATTAATATATTTGATATAATAATGTCGGAGCCATTGACCGTCCCATTGGTTACGGGCTTTGGTGGCCACCAATGGCTCTCATTCTGGGATTCATTTTAACAGTTTAACACGTGTTAAATGAGAGACACGTATTTCATGTGATGGATGTGAGGATCACCCAAAACATTAGTCCATTATATTTACTATTTTTATATAATACAGTATTATAATTATTTGATAGTTGTAAGCAAAAGCATTATTTTTAAAAATAAAAAAACAATTTCTTAATATTTATCACTTAAATTATTTCAAAATATCTATAGCTTATACAATACATATTTAGTTTTACAAAAATACCGATATATACGGTACTAAATTGTAAAATACTATAAGCTATTGTATACTATCTGTCCTTTAAAATAATGGCATAATTAAGAAATATTAGTTATCATATAATTAATAAAAAATTTAGAATATTCAATATATATATAAATTTAAATATATTTTTAAAAACCAATGAATTAGCATCAGAGGTATACTTTGTAATATTAATAGTTAAATACTAAATAAGTTTATTAAATCAATATTTTTAAAATACTGTATAATGTAAATAATTTTTAATACATAATTAATTATCAATTGATAAGGTAATTGTTATTTTTTAAATTTATACACAATTCATAAATATATAGCTGAATTTTTAAAAATATATAATTTAATTACATTATATAAATAATTTTGAAAAATAAACTAAAATAAGTAATAATAATACACTAATTATTATTGAATTATTGTTTTATTAGTTTTTATAAAAATTTCATTGCATTCACAGTATTATGTGATTTCATACGTTTATATCAATAGATGTCAGCATTGATTGCAATATTGAATTCAATCATCATTTGTGTCAATGAATGACAAAATCAATGAAACTTTATATTAATTTATCATTTAATTAGTGAATGATTTGAGACAATCATTTGATTGTATACAACACATCACATGTTTCTCAGATCATCACATTGTCTATCACTTAACTGATCCACAAATTTCCATCCATTTTATTAATTTAATTAATTGAAGTCATTTTTAATATACAGTTTGGGTAAAATTTATAGTTAACCGTAAGTTTTGCATAAGTTTTTAAATATTTTAATATATATGTGATACTGTAAATAAATTAATTGCTATAGCATTTAAATTTATATATCTATAATTTATATATATATAAGTTTATATAATTTTATACAATTTAATACAATTTAATATAATTTAATACAATTTAATACAATTTAATACAATTTTATACAATTTTATATAATTTAATACAATTTAATACAATTTTATATAATTTTATAAATTATTAACTAAACGATTGTCATATCATATGTTATATGTTTTCAAACGCTATGTATTTTGTAATGAATATATAGATGGCGTTATTTGTCTTTAATTTAAAATTTTATTGTATTTAAATTTGTTTGATTAAGTAAATGTTTTGAATGATCATGCTCAGTTTTTTTAATTAGTTTAGTTATTGTAATTATTGTTATTATTGTATTACATTTTATCAATTTATTTACAATATTATTAATTCAATATATTTTAGACAAATGTCAATTAAAATATTTTTTAGTTTTTCAATTTAAAAATTAGATATTTTTTAAATGTCAATTATAGTTATACTATATACCCTATATCAATATATATATATATATATATATATATATATTATATGATATTGTTTTATGGTTACTTCAAATAAATAAATGAGAAATTAAATTATTAATTAAATATTTGATTTTAATGTTTTAATAGTGTTAAACAATATAACCTATAAATGTTAAGACATTGTGAGACACCGATAGACACAAACATTAATGAGATATTCATTGAATGCACTATTGATTTAATTGACTATAATTTTAAAACTAATGACTAAAATGTTGTCATTAAGTACTGGACTGACAGTTGACATGAAATGACAAATTATTTATGAATTACATTAAGTTTATGAACATTATATACATTAGCATTACATATATTATAATGCAGTATATAATAACATATATAATAATATTATATTCAAACAAATGTATTACTAAAAACAAATTAATGAATTATATATTTTTGTTAATTTTAACCAATTTCTAGACATATATGTTGATGTCTTTATACTGAAAATGATATTTTTTTATTAAACATTTAATTTACAATTTATGATAAAATGTTTGAGTGATATCTTCAAATTAAGTAATTATATTATAACTACAAAAAATATTAAGCATATTTAAGCATATTTTTATAGTAAAACAATTTCAGTGATGACTTGTTTACATTATATCATATACTTTATACAACATTATATATAACAGTAGTTTTGATGAAACATTTATATTAAGAGAGAGAGAGAGAGAGAGAGAGAGAGAGAGAGAGAGAGAGAGAGAGAGAGAGAGAGAGAGAGTAGTTAGATATATAGAGATCTTAAATGTTGGAAATGAATGGATTGAATAACAGAATCATTGCATACAATCAGATCATTAGTTATGAATTCGTGTTGCAATCGATTCATTGCTTTACATTAAAACTCATTGAATATTCAAAAACGAAACCAAAATTATTTTAATCAAAGACTTGGTCTTTGTTTTATGTAAATCAAGTCATTTATAATCAATTGAATACATAATACAGTTTTATGCTATATATTGACATTAAAGTATATAAAAAGATAACATATAATCACATTTTCAGAGTTTCTTATCATTATTTTGCTGCTATTTGTGATCAAAATCTCGGAATTTGTTAATAAAATCTATTGTATTTTTAATATATGATAGTTAAACATTAAATTTGTAATACAATCAAATTATAATTTGCTTAATTTTGTCATTAAGTTTATTCAAAGTACATTAAAAAACATTTGAAAATTGTATTACAATTAAATATTGCGCATTTGCTTAACAAAAAAAGTATATTTAATAATTTTAATAAAGAGACTATTTTACAAATATTTTTGCATATTTTCTCATGAAAACAATATGTCATACATTGTCTTATTGAATAAATTAAAAACAATGTATGATTTGAAATGATTTGATACATAACTACAGTACAAAATAATATGAATCACGAATCTATAGTTTATGCTATTTTTGGTTTACTTTGTGTGTAGTAATTGTGGGAAAATGTTTGATACAAACGTGTATTTTTTAGATAGTATTCAAATATATAAATAGTATATATTGTTAAACCAATAGATTTCTATATTATTCTATAAGAAAACATTGCATTTAATGATTTAATTACTTATTAATCATTAGCTGATTATATTTATCTAAATATTATAAATACAGGGGCATTAAATTAATGGTTGATCCATTGAGTGATGAAATAAAAGACATTATTTAAAGCTATAATCTATTTTAATAACGATTTGACTGTAATTTAGCTGAAACAACGCCAAAAGCAAATTCAATCAATGTTTTAGTAAGCAATCGATTTATCAAATAATCATTAATTCAAATATTATTAACTCTTTAAACATTAAAATTAATGTTTAGGAAATATAATTTATATAATTTCATTATTCAATGTACTGTATGTAAAAAACCACATAATTTTATGGCTTTGCACTGCATATCAAACGATTAGATGTCATATTTTTATATTGCATTCAATTGCATCACTTAATTGAATATAAAATTAAATGTAATTATTTGTAATAACTTTATTATATGCGAATTGTATTTTATCAACTATACAAATAATTTTATTAGAATTATTATCATATTTTTTGTTTGTTTTATTTTTTAAATGTTATATACATTATTGATATAATAATATTATGATTTACAATTTAAAAAATAATAGTTATTTATGTAATGTTATTAAATGTTGAATGAATGGTATAAATAATAATTACATTGTAAATAAAATGATGATTATTTGGTGTGGTCTTTAGGATGATATTTATATTGAATTTATTGGTTTTTTATATATTTGATAGAAAATTAGTTTTTTCAATCATTTGATCCTCTATTACACGATTTTTATGTACAAGTCTTGGCGGTGGGTCTATCAATTTGTTTGACCTTTTTTTTGCTAACTGGCCAAATAACAAATTTACTATTGAATAGGTCATTACATTATCCTATATTACCCTATTTGAATAATTATTAGCTTTTTATATGTATATAATTAATACTTGGTTTTTCTAACATTTTATATATTTTTTAATTATCAAATAAGAAATTAATTTGTATTTGCAAATATAAATAACAAATATTTATTATACATGTAATGAACTATTTTAAGATTGCAAACTAATGATATCTAAATAGTATTTTAATTTTTGTTTAATGCAAATTACATTAATAAAAATTATATAATAGGTTGGATGAAGAAGTAGTTATTTTAAATGTATATTCTATTAGTTTGTATTTATTGGTAGTTAAACAATCAATAAATATGTTAAATAGTAGATAATTGAAATTTATATATAATATCATAGTGTACTTAAAGCAGTTATTCATGTATTTATTTCGTTAAACTTTTTTTACGATTTTTCAAAATACATATTTGGTAATCAATTAATTTAATATTTAATATTATTTTTGTTAATCATGATTATAATATTAACCTATTTGATTGATAAATTGATAAATAAGTCGAAAATTACTAAAGTAAGGGATTGTTTAGATTATGATAATATAATATTCAATTATAAATATCTATAGCAAACTTAAAATCAACGATAATATAGAAAATTAATTTACAACATGTTTTAGTATTTTATAGCTAATTATTGCTATCGATATTGAAATAAATGATATGTAATGTAAAAATTTTGAGTTTGTTGGTGGCATTTGTCTAATTTGCAGATAATGTTAAAAATAATGTTTTTTAACACAAAACTCATAAAACAATTAAATTAGATTAACATGTTTTGTGTTTTTATTTGAATACATGTTATGTGTGTTGTATTCAAATATAAAAGTCAAATAAGCGTAAAATGATAGCATGTTTTACTAGTTATTAACAATTTCATTAAAAATGGCTTAAAAGAGTTTCAAAGGGTTTGACAGGAAGTTTGAGTCGCGACTCAATAATTATAAAAAGTGCTGTTTTTAACCTCTAATGGCTATTAAATTGAAACTTAATATCTAGTTTAAGAAGTTTTCTCAATAAATTCAATGTCTGTTTTGACAAAAGACTGTATAAAATACTGTATAGACTGACTAATAATAAAATAATTAAAGCATTTGTTTATAATTGACAGTCAAATATACTTTAAAAATAAAACAAAAGTTAGATTATTTTATACTATGAAAATGCAATTTAATAACACTATAAAACTGTTAATAATCGTTTTAAATTAAATAATGTTTGAAAAGTTTTATAAGTTTTTAAAATCATATGAAAAGTTTTGGTAACAAAAAATTTTTAACAAACATTTAAAAAATGATTTACCTTTATTTTTTAGGATAGTTTAATAAAACTATACTTTAAAAACTATAAATAACTATATATAACAATTACTTGAAACCACCAGTCATTAATGATCTAAGCATTACTTAAACTCATGTTTATATTAATAATATTAATATAGACTTAACCTACCCCTGCGTTTAATTTTAAAATATTAGAAGTAATTTTAATTGTAATTATTGTTATTTTTTAACATTTAGTTATGGAAACCTATTATAATAATTCATAACAAATGCCTTTTAAAAAGACATTAATATTATAGAAATGTTGTTTCATTTAATAGGCTATCGACAGATTGTGGCCCAGAATTTAAAGTATGATTTTAATTGCTTAACAATTAAAGAGCAGATGATTTTGTAGACAATAAGCCATTACTTGAATTGTCGATTACGTGAGTCATTTTGAGTCAAATAAAAGGTGTCTTTGCACTGAAACGATACTTAATTGTATTTTATGACTTAAAATATAATTGGATTTAATGTTTTACACATTACGACCATTTTTTAATGTAAAAAAGACTTTCATTTTATGCAAATCAGTTAAACAAATAGTAGATCAGAGACCAGAAAGAATGTTGTCTTGTTTGGTGACCCGACCCGATGTACCACAAGTGATGTTTGATATGTTGAAAGAGCACTGTCATGTCGACATCTGGCAAAATGCATCGATAATGCCCAGGGATGAGCTAATGGTGCGCATCAAAGGCAAGACTGCATTACTCTGCACTCTCTCCGATCGCATTGACTCTCAAGTGCTGGACTGCACCGATAACTCACTTAAAGTGATCTCTACCTTATCTGTTGGTTACGATCACATCGACATCAAAGAGTGTCATAAAAGAGGTATTGTCGTCGGCCACACACCTGATGTACTGACCGATGCAGTCGCTGAGCTTACCATTGCTTTATTATTGGCCACATCTCGACGTCTTTTTGAAGCTGAAAAATCGCTCCGAAAGTAATGCAAACTATTTTGATAAATGTTTTGATATATAGCTTAGAGAGGAATTACTATAAATATTTAGATTATCTTAAGTGTTTAGAGACATATTAGGTTTAAATAATGAAATAATAAATATTTATATAAATAGCGGTCAGTGGAAGCCGGGATGGAATCACATGTATATGTGCGGGAACTCCATAAAGGGTAGTGTCATTGGGTTTGTGGGCGCCGGTCGTATCGGTTTGGATGTACTTAAGAGACTTAAGGCCTTTGAACCAAAACAGTGTTTATATTGTGGAAATAATGCAAAGTCTTTGGTGGACTCAATGGGCGCTAAATTTGTATCGTTTGAAGAATTGCTAGAAAAGAGTGATTTTGTAATAATTAGTTGTTTATTGAATGATAAGACGCGTCATATGTTTAATGAGATGGCATTCAAACGCATGAAGAAGAGTGCAATTCTTATTAATACAAGTCGTGGGTCTGTTGTCGACCAGAAAGCCCTCTACAATGCTCTCAAAAACGGAGACATTAAAGGAGCCGGACTTGACGTCATGGAAGTTGAACCGATTCCTATGGACGACCCCCTCCTCTCCCTGTCCAACGCCGGTATGTCTGCACATTGACATCGACTCTAACATTGAATTTAATTAAATACGGAGTCTCTCTAAACTCACCACAAAATATACTCAATAGCAGAGGCAGTGCTTTCAATGACAGCAAACATTAAAAATCTTTTTTCATTTTAATGTTTCATTCAATACACCCAACAATACACTAGAAAGACATTAAAACTACAACTCAATGACTGATTGAAACACTGATTCATTTTTGAGACAACCACTCAATAGTGAATAGTGTACTGCTTTCTAGTCTATGCTTTAGTTTATATATATTACTATAATATTAGTGAATTAGTCAATAACTCAGTGATAATGTTTTATTTTGTGATGAAAGACAAGTTTATATTAGTTTTCATATATTCATTGGATTTAATAGCAAATAATTTATTAAATTATTAAAATATATTTATTGAAAAATATTTATATATATTTATTTTATAGTAATATTACCACACATTGGAAGCGCTTCTCATGAGACTCGGGTGGCAATGGCTGAGCTAACGGCTCGCAATGTGATAGCAGGCCTACAGCAGTGCCCACTGCCCGCTGCCGTACCCGTCAGCCAATAAGCCTATCCTCTGCACTCCTCATAGATTAGTGTTGTTTGCAAAACATTTTTAAAGCTTATAATTATATTTTGCTATTCAATGTATACCTGTATATCATATGTTTTGTTATAACTAATGGTAATTACTATACGAGTCTTGACTTTTCGTGTTTCACTTTTTATATGTATTTTGTTTTCCGTTTGCACTCATAATAAGACAACCTTTAGGTTAGGTATCGTTCTTAGAAAATATGAGCACCACTTGTGTGGCCTCAGAATTAAGCGAAGATTATGTGCCATAAGGAGACTAACCTAACGAGGCTGTCGTCATCCAAGTGCCCAAACCTTACTATAGGCTCCACTCATCCCTTATAGAGAAGAGAACCGAGAATTTTTCACAAGACTCTCAACGCTGGGAACTACACTCAGATGTATGAGCCAGACATGTATGAGACAACTGATAACTATATAATACCTGATTTACTGTATCTATGTATTTAGGGGTAAAACACATACCTATTAGATAAGCATTATTTTTATCTTTAAAAAGTAGTAAAACGTGAACTAAACTAACTTTTAATGAATACCATATCAAGCGTTGGAATGTTTTTTACACCAATTTATTGTTAAATCTTTTTTTACAT
This sequence comes from Oppia nitens, assembly GCF_028296485.1. NCBI lineage: Eukaryota > Metazoa > Arthropoda > Arachnida > Sarcoptiformes > Oppiidae > Oppia > Oppia nitens. Next base: position 668,126 of record NW_026533203.1, on the reverse strand, counting down.
TCAATTCCCATATAATAGTTAATTATTTTCCGTATCTTCAATATTAATGTTTTTTTTTGTTTTCAAACTTATACTATACTATTGATATATTATTGGTAAATATATTTATTTAATAATTGTTTTTTTTAAGAAAATTCAATAAAATGTAGTTAATTTAAAATTAATCACTAAAACGATAAATGATTTGTCACTAAATAATTGACGATTAATTGCAAACTTAATAGCATTTTGTTTTGTAATGATTTGCAGGACTGGGCATTGGATTCGTTAACAAAACAAATCGATATCATTATTCATGACTTGACTACTGTTGTTGTCATTTACTCATTAAGACTATTATTCAAACTTTTCTCAAGCCATACATTAACACTATTACATCATGAGATCAAAAACCAACCTTATATTATTTGAATTCAATTTGTAGTAAATTGAATAAAAATTATTAAAATATTAGTTATATTTATATTGATTTTTTTTATATATAAAGTTAATTAATTTTGATATCAATTTTAACTATACATAGTTGAGTATTACAATGTTTTTGCTATTGTTATAAAAATTAATGACAACTAAAATAATAATTAGCAATTTGATGAAATGTTTGGTTATATTTGTATATAATTTAATGAAACATTTGTAAGTCTTGAAAATGAGTAAAACGATTGAATGAATGGATGTATTGAATGTATTGAATGTATTGAATATTGTAATAAACTAAGAGATGTTCAGTTGTAAAGCCTGTGTCGCCAAACCCTGTGGTCATTGCTATCAATGCTATTATAAGCGCTTAATGTAATGAAAGTGAGATATACTGAGTTTGACAGCAATCACTTCACACTTTAATAAACTCTATGTTATTGTCGAGTCAATGGACTCATTGAGGAACCCATAGATTATTTTAGGCCCACATTCTTAGCATACATACAAATGTATTACCGATATAACTGTCACTCGACTTAAATTTATTATCGAAATAATAGTTTAAAATATAAATATCGAATAAAATAAATTTTGAAACTACTGTTTGAAACGATTATTTGAAATGTTAAAAAATATTGGTATCATTTTTATTATGTATAATATCTATTGTGGGACAGGTTTTATTGCCACCAAAAGGTGAGTAAATAGTGTTATATTTATGCGTTATTTGACTGCATTTACTGTTAATATATAGCATTTGTGTTGAAATATCTATCACTTTATGAAGTGTCAGATTATAAACGCAGAAGTATTGCACAGGTATTAGTTGATTGCATTATATAATATAATATTAGGAATAACACTGTGTTTCCATAGCAAACACTACAGAGACGTGAAATTTAATTCAAAACAAACTTTATTTTCATAAATATTATTAATAATATTTATAATGAAAACATCGAGAAATGCGTATAAGTTTTGTTCATAAAAGTCATTATAAGTTATGAATAGTAAGAATAGTCTTACAATTGTTTCTCAAGTAATGTTTGGCGAAGCGATGCCTTACAGTGTTTATCATGCAATAAGACAATCACCACTTGAATCAACACTTAATCTTAATAATCATTATTACAATCATAATAAACGCTTTATATATTATTTTTTACTGCATATATTAACGCCATTAATAATGACAATGTCTGACATAAGGCATATTTGATGTCATTTTGTGGTCAAATATCTGATTAAAATATTCTGTGATGACTTCGACAACAAATTCTCGAAGTATTGATAGCAACGAACAAATGACAGGAAGAGGAGTGTCTAATAATGCTGTGTTTCACGACCAGAGACCACCAGAACTTGGTTTCGACAATATTAATGTTACCATTAGGTTAGGTTTAACCACATTTGTCATAAACCATACCTGTAATTACTAGTAAATAAATTTATTGATAAATATATATTGAATTGCAGAGTACGGCCGGTGTCAACAAAATACGGTCTTTATAGCGATCGTAAGGAATCGTCACTCAATTTTCCAGACGCCGGACAAATCCAAGTACAGCCCCTCATATCATATCCCTTAATATTTTTACACACAACTGTTCCCAACATATTTGTAGTGAACCCTATGGCCCTATGGCTTGTTAGCACTCAATCACCAAATTTGTTGATTATGTTTTTTTCAAAAGCCTAGAGCCTCTCTCAGCCTAAACTCAGGTATCATAACAGTGCTAATGATGAGGTTGTAGTGCAACTGTTTTAGTGAATCAATGTATTCACAATAATTGCAAACAACTATAAGCTTTACTATAACATTGAAATGTTATGCCATACCATACAATGCTTGTTATCCCAGTTATAGCCCACACTACTTATGCTAATAATAGGTTAGAAATATGGATATAATCATCACTTATTACTGCATACCACCAAAGTTGATATTATTGTTGATGATAATGTTGTTGATGATATTGATGACTATTTTGTTGGTTTTTCTTAATCACTGTATTGGCACCGATAGGTTTGCGATCCTATATCAGGAACGAGTCGTTCGTTTACATTCAATGTAGTCTTTGAACCGGAAGCGACACAAGAAGAAGTGTTTGAGCACTCGGGAGTCAAACGGCTCATTGATATGTCTCTCGATGGGTAACACTGATACCACACATGATCTCTTGTCTGTTATTTTTTTTGGCTAATTATAACTTATGTATCTATTTGTCATTACAATAGTTTTGCCTGTACAGTATTGGCTTACGGCCAGACCAGCTCAGGAAAGACATACACATTGACAGGCAATGCATTTGAGGTCTGTGTCTCTTATATCTCATATAACAGTATTTTACTGCCATTTCCTTAGCTCTTGTCTCTTAAATATTGCTATTAAGTAATAAATTTTGTTTAACGAGCTCTTCATAAGTGAGAGAGAAAAATATTTATCAAAACAATAATATTGTATATATTATATAATAAGAGAAATGAGAACTAAATTGAATGATAGCTATGATTGCAATGAATTGCAAATTGCTATCCAAACGACATATATTATATGTTAGCAAATGTATTATATGTTTGTCTAAATGTGAGGCAATAACACATTTGAGAGACAATTTGAATGTGAAATGTAATGCCATTCAGCCATTCAAACAATTTTAGCAAAAGAGATGCCAATTGCCTGAACACACACTCTCTTACAAATTACTTGTGTTTAAGTATATTATTAGTTATGAGTTGTAACTATAGGTAACATTTGTCTCTATTTATTCAAACTGTCATTATATGGTTTTACAGCAAATTTCTACGTCCGAGAGTACAATCACTGGTAAAGGAAGTCCTAATGATGGCAGAGGAGAGGGACAGGGAGATAGAGGAGAGAAGAAAATGATTGGTGTCATGCAATTAGCGTTTGCATATCTGTTTGAACAAATCAAACTCAGAAAAAACAGAAGTCTTTTCTACATTATTCATGTCTCTTACCTTGAAGTCTATAACGAACAGGTATTATCATATTAGTCATTATGAGCCACTTTCTCAGCCCCTCCACTCACCTGAGTGACAGCCCCACCAACTATCCTAACTAAGCGCTGACATGTCTATTACCAAATAATATTTGTTTGTATTCAACACTTAATTACTATTATTTGACTCAAATCATTCATCTCCAGGTTCTCGATCTGCTTAACCCATCGCCAAAGAGTCTAAATGTTAGGTGGGCTAAGGACAGGGGTTTTTATGCTGAGAATCTATTTAAAGTCGAGTGCGAAGACATTGGAGATCTCGAGGGAGTTCTCGAAGAAGGTCTATATTTAATTGTACTTTAATTAGAATTACTATTATATGCCAGTCCTCTGCTATAACAGGATGTAAGAATAGACAGGTTCGCAGTCATAGTATGAATGATAACTCGAGTCGATCGCACTCTGTTATGACCATCACATTGGCCTCTGAAACCCAAGACCCAGAGGATCCACAGGTAATCAATAGGAAAATGCACTTTATTTACATATATATATCAAATGACAACAAATACAATAACTTATATATCAATACTTTAATATCTATGCGCTTCACAACTTTTATAGTATAGTTGTGGCGCCTCTCAGATAACTCATTAGAAACACTTAAAACTGTTTTACTTTTTTTTCAATGAAAAGGGATATATTAGACGAGAGGGTCGCTTATGTATTGTTGATTTGGCAGGCAGTGAGAAAACAAAGAGAACTAACAGTAAAGGAGAGACACTAATTGAAGCCAATAATATCAATCGCTCTTTGCTTGTTTTAGGTACCAGTGCTTAAACTTGAAAAGTCTCAAATTTTCTCAAATATTAGCCCTATAAATAGCTTTTTATTTACTTTACAAAAGGCAACTGTATTTCCTCTCTGGCCGACCCTAAGAGGAGAAGCGGTCACATTCCCTATCGAGACTCTACTCTCACTAAACTATTGGCAGACAGTCTTTCTGGAAGTGGAATGACTTTAATGGTAATAGTAATGGACTTTATTTTTAATTAATAGACTTTATAATACATAATATCATATCGCATATCAATATTAAATATTTCAGTGTAATTGTAATAATTGTACTAATCTTAAAGATAATATCATAATCAGTTTGCTATTTGCGTTTAACATAGCAATTGAAAATCAAATTAAATATTAATTTCAAACAGTATTACAACTTTTTTAGATTTGAATTTTTTATCAATATGAATGATAGTTAAAATTACAAATATATTTATGAATTTATTTCTTATACAAAACAAGGATTTAGTTTTGTGCAAATATATACAGTATCATACACTGTATGACATACAGTATTATACAATAATATTTGTTTATATTTATATAATATCATATTTCTCAAAAATTCATTTTAAAAATTAATATAAAAAATTCTAAATAATTAAAATTATTTTATTTGAGACATTTTTTATAGTGAATAATAACTTAAATAATAGAATTAAATTAATATCTTAAATATTTTTCAATTAAATTCAATATATTTAATATAAAAACACTGTTTGAGACATATCACTAAATTTATATGCATTTGCTTTTATTATTAGCTATATTTGCCATCAAAACAAAAATATTCTAAATTTAATGTATATTATACAGTATATTGTATGTACAATATACTCAATACTGTATATAGTATGTAATATACTGTTTATACTGTACATGTTCAGTATAATATATTGTAGTATTATATGTTAGTTGTTTTACTATTTATAAAATATTCAAAATATACATTTATTAACTACATTAGCTATGTTGTAGTATTTTTTTATATTGTAATAAATGAGCATAAATTTATTGGTAAACATTTGACCAAATTATATGTAATACTATTTATGATATTTATGCTAATCTTTTATAAATTCAATTTTACACAATAATTGTTGGCTGAAAATACATCTCACAAAACTGTGTTAAGAGAACACATTATTCTTCAATGGTTTACAAAAAATAATAATATTTGCTTATAAAATGCATTTATTATTATAAAAAAATTTACACAACTTTATTTGTTTTATCATCATTTCCTATAAAAATACATATTTAACATTGTGTAATAACATCATAAAAAACAATATAACATTAATAATAAAAGAAAGATTATCTAAACATTAAACTTATTATTTTATTGTAGTTTTTAGTGACTGTGTAATCACTAATGATTACAAAATATAAAAAACAATTTTTATAGATTAGTGATATATTGTATATACAGTAATAGTTTACAAGTTTTTTTGGTTAATGATAGACAAGATTAGAGAAATGATGAGAAAGCAAATAAATGATAAATTATTTGAATTGATTGATAGATAGCTTGTGTATCCCCCCATAAGTTGGACGCATCGGAAACAATCAATACTTTGCGATACGCGGCCAGAGCTAAGAAAGTCAAGACTCATCCTATCGTTCAAATGGTTTGTCAATAAAATGCTTTCATTTGTTTTTGTTGTCGACAATAACGACAATAACAGCAAACAACATGAAAATGAATGCATTAATTATATAGTAATTGTCTCCTCTATTAATGCCATACAATATACTGTATATTTAGGATCCGCGAGAACTACTAATATTGAGTTTGAAACGAGAGGTCCGTTTGTTGCGAATGGAGAATAACTATTTGAGACAACAGGTAATTGTAATGCAAAGCAAAACACATTTGTAGACCATTTGAGGCAATCCAGAGCTCACACCATTTGATACGTTTGTGCAAACATTGCCCAAAGCATGTGTTGTTTTAAACTTATCATTAAAGTGATTACAGTCAACTCAAACTCTAATTTGTTGGGAGGGATACTCAATGTGTGTGTATGTATGTGTATGTGTGTATGTGTGTATGTGTGTATGTGTGTATGTGTGTATGTGTGTATGTGTGTATGTGTGTATGTGTGTATGTGTGTGTCTATTGTGTAATCAAACTTAATCTATATGTTTGTCTCAATATATCTAAACTACACAAACTATGGATGCATGCATTAACAAGTTATAGACAAAATATACTGTATTTGCATTTATTTAAATACAGCTGAATCTCGGCAATGGATATTTGGTTAGTACTAGTAATGGATTGGCCGGTAATAAGACGAGCACAGAGAGGCCCACTTCTAACGAGTCAAACGGATCAATGGATGAGAAGATCCAACTGAATGGAGAAGCAGGTCTACAGCCAGAGATACTAAATAAATATATGCAGGAAAACGAGTCATTGCGGTCAGTCTCTTATGATTTAGACATGCATTTCATATACATATTGAAAATATATTATATTTGTTGGTTGGAGTAAAACAAACAATAAACTTATTATCTATGACTAGCATAGCGTATATGGTATTCATAGTGAATCATGTATTTATAATATTATCTATTTTTGTATGTCTGATGACCTCCAATACCGCCAATAGAGCCGAGAACTCGCAACTACATCAACAGAGACAGACCCTAATACATGACCACGAATTGGTTTGTCGCGAAAATGAACGACTCTTGAGAAGACTGTCTGCCGCCGGAGATAATGCCGACTCAACCGCAAGGCTTACCATTGAAGATGAATGCGTTGACAGCAATCACTTATCGTCAGATCTCAAGAGTAATGCTATGAAAGATCTAAAGGGGAGTCGTAGACAAGCATTGGATAATGAGAGACAAACAAAAGCCATACAACAGAATCAACTACTGGTCCAACACAACGGTTCAGTTGGTATGTCTCATAATATATATATGCTATATATCTGTATATCTTATATATTGATTATAATCTTATATTTTAATAACTGCTTGAATGTGTGTGGCTTTTGGTTAATGCGTTTCTCATCATAACCTCATTGTGTAGATCTGAGCCCAAACTTTGAGTTGAGAGGAACGTCAGCAGCAGCTGCACGCACCAGAATAATTAGGAAGAGCAACAAATAACTACCTGAGCTATCATAACATTGATGCCCATTAGCCACAATCATTGGTGTGCCTTTCCTCGCAAATTCCTACCTGTAATCTGACATCACTTTACTATTTATTGCTGAGCATTGAGAACATGGAGTCTCCAAATAGTAGAGTCAGACCAGTGATGATTGTAGTGATGCTGAGTTAACCATTGAGCTCCAGTGATGGCCTATTTTATTATGAATACCATTACCGATGGTCGTCACGATTTATCGATTGTATTACATATCACTTATAAAGAGCCCAACAAATCACGCGCTTAACAACTGTGCGCTTCTCATCATAATTAGTGCTCGTTTGAAATCATTTAAAACTATTTGAAATCATTTTAGGATAATCACTAATGATTCATATTTAGACATAGACACGAATTTTTACATTTATTTATTTATTTCAATGTTTTGACATAACAATTGAAAATTAGCTTTTGTTAAATGTTGTTATAATATAATCATACGATTCCTGTCTCTAAATACAAGCATGAATCACAAATTGTAAGTTTTAAAAATATATATAATTGTTTAAATCAATAAAACATAAATACAACATACACGTTATTGTTATTATAGATAATGTTATTTAAATTAAATGATTATTTTTATTTATAATTTTAAACAAATTGAGAATTTTTCTAAAAATATAAAGTACTATTTGCTCATAAAATAAATAAAACATATACCGGTATAATATATATGATATATTATATAAATATATGTCAACGAATCATAAATTAATTTATATAAAATATGAAATATAAACTAAATGTTATATATATTGTATGTTGAATACTATATAATCAATTAAATTAAAATTTTTTATATACTATTATGTATAATGTATTAACATTTTATAAAACAAATAGTGTATACAATACACTGTATAGTACTAAAAACAGAAAAATAAAAAACTAATAAATTCTGTAATTTTAACAATAGTTTATTTTTGTGTAAATCTCATCTTAAATGACTGTTTTGTGTGTTATTATAACAATAATAGTAATAATTTGAGAGTATATCTTATGATATAATAATATGAGAACATGTGTATTGTGTGTTGATATTAGTGTGTATTTAAGTGAGAATAGAGTGCATGAAATGCCATGAAATGCAATTCATAGCAATGTTTGTGAACAATGTATTCAAAGTTTCTATTATAGATGTCATGTATTTACATGTATTTCATAATTATTTTTATACTCTTCACTAAATCTTTCCGACACTCAGTTGGAGTTCTCGACTCTTTCACGCAAATCGTTAGTAAAAATGTTAATTCATTTTATATATTATAGCATAACATAGTCTACATAAAGTCTATGCTTTTATGCAAAACTAGCATTTAGTAGATTTTGTTGTGTGTGTCATATACTCTCTCTTATGTTGCCATTAAAACTGGTATATATTATACTTTATATGTGCTGACAGTGCACCAGAAACTGTTGGTTTGCTTTACAATATTGGTTACAATTGAATACCAGTGAGTGAGTGAGTGAGTGATAGAAAGACAGACAGACAGAAAAAAAGAAAGAAAAATAGAGAGACTGTATGACAGTATGAAAGTATATAACGAGGACTAGTTGTGTGACAGATAAGTTGTTATACACGAAACTGTAGTGAATCAGTGAATCAGAAATGAAGGGATGGTATGGGATGCGGTGCGGATGCGACTAAATGAATAGGGCTTCGCTGGCTTTCGTGAGGCCGACTACTCCTACTGCTAATCAATTTTCAATAAAGGATCTAAAACTCATACAAACTAATACTAACTATACAACTGTGCAAATAATGCAAACAAAAAATATACAAAAATAGACAAAACAGACATTAAGTCTAAAATAGAGAGACAGTACAATTTGCATGTGATGTGCATTACCGGTGCTGTACTCACTGATTATATAGCATTATATTACATGTATTTATTCTAAAGTGGCTCCCATGTCATGTCATACCCTACCAACGCCTTATCCATTGATTTATTACTAAACCAATCGATACTTTGTTTCTCAGTTTAAGATAAAAAAGAGAAAATTGGTCTAAATATTGATGGAGAAGACAAACACACGACTAGTTGTGTATCGCATAAAAAATTGATTCGTTAAATGTTTGCCATAAAACACAAGTGAATCACTGAATGAGAGCTGGGATGTTGACTACCACTAGACGTATGTTCACTATTGTATTGTATATACAGTATATACACTATTTGGTTCAATGATGCGAAAGTTTAAATAAGATTATTCAATGTGTAATATCCTCATAAAGTATATTCTCTACTATTCCACAGCTCTCTCTCTCTCTCTCTCTCTCTCTCTCTCTCTTTCATTCACTCATTGAATACATCGCAATGATTACTACGACCACCAGTGCTGTCATAGAAACACAAAATTATTTTATATTTGTATAATATTTATGGAGAGTTGTGAGTATGAACTAAGCTTTCTCTAAAAATTTTGGATCAAATATAAGTCGATATAATATGAGATGAGTCTAAGTTAAGATGAAAGATGATTCAATGAATGAATGAATGGGAGAGAGATAGAGAGAGAGAGAGAGAGAGAGAGAGAGAGAGAGAGAGAGAGAGAGAGAGAGAGAGAGAGAGAGAGAGAGAGAGAGAGAGAGAGTTGAAAGGAAGTGAAAGAAAGAGATGAGAGATGAGTTTAAATGAAAAAAGAGATAAAATGATGGTTTGAGAGCTGAGAATAAAGTTGAGTCAATAAAGAGAGAAGCGATAGAAAAGAGAAAAAGAGAGTAAAGAGAGACACTTTGAGATGAGTTATATATTTGTGATATCATAGGAAAGGGAGAGAATTAAAGCGCGAATTGACGGCGTGAACATTGACTGCACAGTGTGTTTGTTATGACAGCTCCACCCTATGGGCTGAGTGTATGCACCGGCAAATGGTTTGGTATCGGTTTTATTGGTTGACACGCGCGAGTGCCACGTCTATGGATAAGTAATTCCTACGGGTTTGTGAGGAACTGGCTCTGCAAAACAGGCTCTGCTATACTGTAAACGCTATGAACTCGCTTTATAACGCTTTAGGAGACTCCTCTCACAGTTTTTGTATGACTGTTCACAGTTTCGTACCAAAGATTCGCACGTGAGGTTTGAGCCAATCCACCATATCTTGAGAGAGAAAGAGAGAGAGAGAAATAGAGAGAAACACCAAAAGAGAGATTGAGAGAGTGTTAGAGAGAAAGAGAGAGATAGATAGAGAGAGTTACCTCACTTTGCCAACACTGCCTCACATCGCCAAAGTTGGCACACATAACATATACAAACTGTCCTCACATTCATAAAATTTGGTGTCATATCAGAACCTATAAGTTTTTAGGCGACACATCCAGGCATGTCATCTCAAGCCAACGTTCACACATATATGTATGTCGTTCTTGTGGCCAAATTCTCGTGAAGCCGTCAGCACTGGTATATCATTATACTTGTGTCGCAAACAATACTTTTCACAAATTATTGCGTGATATTTACAACACTCTCTCGTCATAATAATAATAATATCACCACCGACTAAAAAAATACGACTGTCCATCAAAACAATCAAAACATTACTGATTTTGTGATTTATATTTTATTTATAATTTATTTAATATAGAAATGTGTTTAAATTTAAAGTCCTAATTGTTGACATTGCTTTTATTATCATTAGTTTTTTAAAACTAAAATCTTACTTTTTAAGTGCAATCAAATTAATTAATAACATATATAATAACATAATTTATTATCTAATCTTTCATACGCCTAACCATTTGATCCCATTCTCAACACTAAACAATCGGTAAGTAATTTGATATTCAATTTAGTTTATCATTATTTGCATTTAATATTTAATTTGTAATCTTTAGTAGAAATGTATTTAAAAAATATTTAATCAATTTTATAAATGTCTTTAATATTTCTTTTTAGAGACTAGTTTTGACACTAAATGTTGTTTATGTAAAGCAAAACTCAGAGATCTCATAAAGAATTGATGTGAAGAATATCATTGATAAGTAAATGGAGAGAACAACGACTTAGTGATCGTATGTCTCAATCTCTGTATAAGTGGTACTAAAAGTGGAAAGCCTTGAGAATCGACTGACAACAACAACAACAACAACAACAACAACAACAACAACAACAACAACAACAACAACAACAACAACTCAAACAATTAGCAAATCCTACGAAAAGTTTATATTTTAACTATATTTTTATTTGACTAAAAAAGTCAAAACTATTATCGTTTAGCAAATTAATAATTGTTTAAAAATCATCAAACGATATACACTGTGAATAATAAATAATACTAATATATAAATAATATATAAATATATAAAGTTTGGACTGTTTTTATTAAGTAGTATCTGATTGTAAATTTGAATGTTAGTGTTTGTAATAGACTTGTATTGGTCATCACGTAAAATAGGGATCAATGAAATTTCGTCTTGATGTAGAGCCCTGGCCAGCACACGAATTCAGTGATATGGCATACCAACAGCCTTTCCTATTAAGACCGGCTGATTTTAGCTACCGTTCAGCTCAGCCACAGTCGGCTTATTTGTCAGCTTTGGCAGCATTCGGACCCATGTCTGGACTGTTCGGTAAAATGCCCTCACAATTGCCAGCGCCTCTGTCAGCGGGCGGTTCGCCCTTCATTACAGCTGAGGACGTGTTGGCGTCGCACTCACTCGGAGGCGGCCCTCAAGTGAGACCCTTCGAACCTGAAGATGACGGCATTGAAGACGACCCTAAAGTCATTCTTGAATCCAAAGATCTTTGGGAAAAATTTCATGCATTGGGCACTGAAATGGTTATCACTAAATCTGGAAGACGGTATGTTTGCTCTTAGCTATTGCCTGTTTCTTATGTTGCACTGTATAGTCACAGTGATTGCCATTATAAGCCAACTTAAGTGAGACAGACTATAATGCCTGTCCATAGTATGTATGTGTATTTCATGTAAATTAAGGGATCGCTATAACAGTGCTATTAAGTTCACAGACTTAAGAGACAGGTCCTCATAGTAGTCCTTATAGTAGACCTCATAGTCGTCGTCATAGTCTTTATAAAGTATGCGATATTAAGGCAAAGCATAGACTTCTTATTCTGACGAACTATGCTTTGATGGGAAAGACAGACGATTTGTGAGGTTATAGCGGCTCAGGGCTTGTGAGGAGACAAATGTAGCATTAGGTGACACCATTTTAGGCAGAGTATACAATCCTCCTATTGTTCTCAGTGTTGGAGTCTTCACATTAAGCGTTTAAAGTTGGAGACACTCATCACATCAAATATGACTGTCTGTCGCCCGTTTGACTTAAACCAATACTACCCAATACAGCCCAATAGCCCCAACATTAGTAAACCACTACTTCCCTTACCAGTCGGTCTCTCTTTCAATTTGACCGCAATTTCTCTCTTAAATTGTTCGCTTAAATTGTCTTCAAATCATAAATGAGATGCATTTCACTCATTCAATAACGATATGAGTCTTGTATTTGAATATATAGTCGATATCGAGACTCAATTCAATGACTAACACAACAATTGTGTTAACAAACACTCTCTACAAACCATATATTGCTTTGTGTTTACCATTTGGTCCTCTCATTCAAAGTAAGACACATTTAAATGCAGTCATCGATGAGATAGTCTTAATGTTTGAATCACTAATAAGTGAAGCGCTGTTTCCCTTTAAGCCATACGATATGATATACGGCTTAACTAATGACCCGACGTATGGCTATACTTGTCTACCAACTGACAGTCCATGAGTACCACTAAAGTGTGTACACAAACATTCAAACTTCAAGTGTAGACCACTCTTGGACTAAAATTCTTCAATAATGAAAAAACTGTTTTGTAGATAATGTTAGAGTTTGTTTAACAAATTATTTTTCGTCCCATTTATATATATACATACAAATTGTATATATTTATATATACATACAAATTGTATATATTTATATATACATAAAAAGTATTAAGAAAGCAAATTAGAGCCACTCTTACAAAGTGCAATACAAGTGGTGCTAAAAATAAATATTTATTTCGTTTTGAAATACAACTTATTATTTACTGGTGAAAAGGCAGCGGTTTTTAATAATAATCATAATAAAAGTATTAAAGTTGTAAAATGATTGCTAGACTATGTTATGTATGTTTTAAAGTGTTAGCAAACATTAATAGCAAAAAAAGTAGAAACCACTGCACTATCTTAATATCAAAAGCAACTTTAATAAGACATGTTTTCTAACTATAGTCTTATATATAAATAAATATAAATATATATCTCTAATGACTTTACTGCTACTGTGATAATGGATAAAAATACATAGATTTATGTGAAGTAGTCACTAGTTAACGATAGATAGCTAGCAATTCTCAAATATTATATGACTGGTGTGTGTGTATGTATTTTTCAAACCTTGGGGTCATTTTTCTCGCATCACTCACCACTACCTCCTAATCAAAATAAATACATTTTCAAAAAAATTATACTCAATATATCATAACATATCATAACATCAAAAGTATGTGTTAATAATATTTGGTAATTTTTTTTCTATCGTAAAATAATTATTATTTGAGATATAAATTTATATCGTAAATGTTGTACTTAAACATAAAATATTAGGAAAATTTATGTATTGTTTGATTAATAAATTATCACAGATTGCTTAATGATTGGTTTGAATATCAATTAAAGTTGTTTTAACACAAGTTGTTGTTTAGGGTTTGTGATGGTTTTGCTGGTGGGCAGTGATGCCAATGATTGCAGTGATTGTAGTAAATATAGTGATTTCAGTGTTTGTTAGTTGATTTCAGTGATGATTACCACCAGAATGTGTGGAGGCGTGCATTCATTTCCATACTATTCTTCACATTGTCTTATAGTGAGTGAACCAAATAAAGACCACTTCATTCAGCACTGGCTTCATATGTATTTTGAGCCTTAAATTCCTATCTAACCTCATGGGCTGGCAATTGAAACGCTAGTCTGGAGTCTAACATAATTATATTATATAAATCTTTTTCTAAACATATCTAAAATTGAAAATTATAGTCCAGGCCTTCTAGCAATACAATGTTTGGCTTCATTCACTAAATTATACTACAATTTTCAATATATTTAAATTGTTTGCTTTACTCCAATTTGCTAATGTTTACAACAAATCACTTATTTATTTATTTTTTATTAAAAAAAACTTTGATGAAACCAAACGTACGCTACAAATGTTATCAATATTGTTGGCTTTGAGTTGATTATTATCATTCAATTGATGGTTTTGATGGCCAACCAATGTCTTTGACAATTGCCTCAGACTATGCGCTAATATGTTGTGTACTTATATTTTATTCATTCGTCTAACTAATGATAGTTTGAAATTTATTTTTGTTTTGTCACAACTTGTGTGTTAGCAATGAGTGCCAGTATGCCTGTGCTCTCACTTAAACCACTTTTTTTTATAGCTCTCTCATATTGTTTGTAATGTTTTGCTACCCCTCTATTGCGCGTCACTTGCATACTAAATATTTGCAACTATCTCTACCATTACCATACAAACATATATATTATACAATAGATATATGTACATAAATATATATATAGTATATGATGTCTATGTACAGTATATGTTCAATAGTGAATTAGTGATCTGGTAGAGAGCATCGTCAGTTGTGGTGATGTTGAGTGTTCATAAAAGAGAGCATCCAATGAAGTGATCCTATAGCAGACCTATATATTAGTTATGACTCGTGACGGGCACCCGAAATGTGTAACTTTGGACGCCTTGACCGAGTCTGACCATTACAATTGACTAACACAAAAACAATAGTGGCATCACTTGGCATCAGATGATCAAAACGAGATCTATAGAGAATAGCCTACAGTTACTTATAGCCAAACCTATCATTTTTCTCAACCAAGCCCTTCAATTTCCTTGACTATGCACTGACTCGTTGTACAAATAGCCCGGAGCCAGAGTCACTTAATAGGGCTATGACTACAACTGAGTTTTTACTTGAAAATAAACTTCATATGAATACTCTATGAGTACGAGACAGCGTTTATTGTTTAGACTCCAACTTCTTGTTGTCTCAACAGTGCCAATGTTGTGGTAACTTTCAATCAAGAGTCTCAAACTGTTCATTCATATCGCTATTTACAAGTGACTGGTAGTACCCAATGTTGTCATTGTATATAATGTTATCAATAAAATTATATTATATATGAGATATAACATTGATATTAGTCAATAGCACAATATGTTTGTTATATAAATTCTGTACCATTTTATATAATGAGAGAACGCCTCTAATTCATAGTAAATTCATTCATTCATTCATTTCATTCATAGATTCATTCATTTGTTTATGTGTTTACACGTTGTTGTTATTTATTATGTGTTTCACGTCATATATATTTTACATATTTAGCGCATATCAGCACACAGTTATGATAAACCATATATTATTATTACAATCATAGAAATGTATTACTGTTGTATAACATATATTCATATAAATATAATATTCAAATATTCTCTATAAACATGACTTGTGTTTTACACATAAATACATTTACACTGTTAACCAAATTTTTCTTTCTCTCTCTTTCTATCTTTTTGTTGTTTCACATTTAACACGTTGTGATGGGTTAGGGAAAGGGTCGTACGGATAATGGCATTTCATTGACACTGCACGTGCCTATGAGTGAGTGACTCTCATTGCCACCGGAGTGACAAATAGCTGTTCCTTCGGTGAGTCCCCTCATCTCTGTTGGTGTCATACAGTGTTGACAATGCGTGCCAACGGCGGCCAACCCAATGTCCGACAAACAGTCTAACGGTCTAAATGTTAACAATTGCTTCTCTATGTCAGTCAGTGCTGACTAACTGATAGACTAATCGACTCTTTTCTGTCAATTCTTTATTGAATTGAATTCTTAATGTTATTACTGAAGTGATCGCATGTTTACATTCATTGCTCACAAGTTTATTGTGAATCTCTTATTAGTATTTGTATGTAATGTCTAAAGTGTTGATAACACGCACATCACTCCTAACATGACTACAATTGTCTATAGTTTATAACTTTTTGTATAATTGTCTGGTCTGTCATACAGAAAGTGTTTTTAGTCGAGCATCGAGTAGAGCACCGAAACATCAAATTTATATATAATTTATATTAGTGTATATCTGGTGTCTCATAATTTGCATGTTGTCTCACATATTGCGTGATATTTGCTATATATGACAACTATATACATATATACCATTAAAATAAAGACAAAATATATATACATTATACAGTACTTTAATGGACTCATGATTGCAGTCATACTTTCAAAACGTGTGCCAATTTTGTGCCACTTTTTATTTTCACATAACGTATAATAAAAAGCTAACAATAAAAATATAGGGAATAAAATCTTTTAGCAAATGATATGATATATTGAAAAATTGATGAAAAGTTTTTACATGAGATGTCAAAATGTGTGAGACAGACATTATTACAGTTATTTATATATTGATGATATGATTGTATGATTAACTAAATGCTAGTTTCTATGAGGCATATCATGTCTTGAGTGTGGTTTGAGAGTTGAGACTGAATTGAACACCAATTGAGACCTTTTTGACAAAACATACTTTACTAGCATTGCTATCATTATAGTGATGGCTTTAATACATGGTTTGCCAAAACACTGTAATTTTGTGTTGTGAACCATATTTGATGGTTGACTTGAGTGATGCAAAAGCAATACCTAACCACTAGTGATAGATATATGCACTTGTGATACATTGTTCACCAATTGTAGGGTCCATAACAAGCCATCACCAGCCAAGGCCAGGCTTAGAGTGAGACTAACTTACAATTTGGTTATGTCTTACAATTTTCATGTAAAAAATAGGACTAATTTTTACTACTCTCTGCTCTCTATTTCATGAGATTTGCATCCATTGCTAGCAATTGTTGTCAAAGCAGTGCATTTAATATTGCTTTTAGAGGCAATCTTTCAAACAACAGCTTAATGTTAAACACAATGCTTTTACAAACTATAATATAATAGTTATTGTAAGCTCTCGTATCACATCCCTAATCAGTACTCTAAAAGTAATGCTAGATTGTGGACCTACTGGGCATAGACTGTCCTCGTAGTTCATACATTCATATAAAGCTTATGTGTGATTAGTCTCGTTAGTATTGCTTATTCTTTTCATGTATGATATGAGTTACTGGAAAAATACTTATACTGTTGTATATAATGATATATACACACAATAAATTACAATACAATGTTTGTTGTGCAAAAATGTGAGTTCATTAATATGCTGTTATAATTTACAACATTTACAACAATCATCTCTTGATTATAAATGATATTAAACGTGTGGACCACTCCTTCTAGTTTAAAGCAATGGCCACTAAATGTAGTCTCGAATTAGTCTCTCAGCAATTCAATGAAACATTATTTCTCAACTAATTATAGTAGATTTGAGTGAAACCAGAGTATTACACAGTCAGGCATACATTTTATACATATATATATATAGTATATATGTACAGTATATTCTGTATACACTATATGGTATATAATGTATATATTATATGTTATAAGTTGTTGTCTTCCCATTGAATTCCTAATGTATTTCAATAGTTTTGAGCTATACATAGCTATATAAATTTATATATACAATTGCCATACAAATGCCTTATCCATTGCTTTCATTATGCCTTAGGGTGTGTTTACTTAAGAGACCAAATGTCTGACGTAATGTCGATGACGTGTTGTAATGAATGCGATCAACAAAACAATATTTTAATCATTTTTCTCCTTAATATTTGAAAGAATGCTAATTGCAGTGCACATCAAAATGTTAAATATTTCACTATTCGTGAGCATACATCCCATTACATCCCATTCCCAACCACTCGACCCCACACACACACACACACACACACACACATACATATATACATATACACAGTATTTCTCAATTCACTCACTCACTCATTATTGGCATCACTTGATATGTGAGGTTATGATATGTTTTTTATGTGTACAAGAAGTGGAGGTAAGGCCGCCAGCGTTTGTAGCAGTGATGCAGACATTGGTAAAGGTGTGCACCAAAACTTATAAAAGGATCAATTACTGGGGCTCTGCTTACAGTTTGTCTATGGAGACTGCAAAAGGACATACATTCCCTCATTTAGATATTTTGGGGCCGTTTTTCATAATTGTTAGCTAACATGCCATCAATTGGCACTCAATGCAGGCGATGAGTGACTGCTATGCCATTCATAAAAACAACAGTTTCTATAATGTGATGATATATTATTAGTTAAGACATTTATAATAACACTGAGTTGGGTCATGTATTTTGGGTGATCTTTCTTTTGTAAAAAATGTTGGTTTATATTAATTATAATAAATACCATTGATGTGAGTCAATGTCCAGCATTTACAGCCATAACTATCATTCATATAAACATATTATGAGCGCATCCCCGCATCTCAACAGTGTTGAGATCATAAGTAAAGCACATTTTATATTTAGATACAATAGGATTGTTTGGTTGCATATAAATACATAGAAATGTACATTTACTGATGGGTACATCCAATTAGATGCAGTCTATACTTCCGCCCAACAATGTTATGAATATATATATTGAATATATGTTATGATATGAATTGTCTGCATGATGTCGATTAATGACCTGACAGAGTGCAGAACAAGCAGTCAGTAGTCATACATTACATCAAATTAATATTTAAGGCCTTAACCAGCAGTCGGGGTACAAATGACATGAGGAAAGCCTTATGGCATTTGCTTTGTTACATATATTATAATATACAATAAAACTTATTTATATTTCATCTATTATTTCAAACCATAATATAACAGTCAATGTTTTAGTCAAATATGTCAAAAGTCTCGATTAGCCCTCAGGTCACTACTGGTGACGAACTACTTCTCAACACTATTGACTACAAATAAATTTTCGCGTAGTTTTAAACCGCGTGCAGGAAATGCGTGTAATGTCACGTGTGAGTGAATGCGCATATCTAGGCTTAGTTTTATACCATTATATGCATCATATTTGAAGGTATGTGTTATCTATTGAAACACACTATCACACAGTTGATGGCATTTATATTTTTTCATACATTGGTCTCAAATCAGTACATCCGATCTCTAAAGAGGCCAATAAGCACTCTATACGATACACATATATCACAAAAAATCATTGGGTTTTCTTACTAAAGACTCTTTTTATGATAAGCTAACACACTATTGATTACTATAAAAGTAAGTCTCTGTTTGGGAGGAAAGTCTAAAAGAAATGTTGAAAAGCGATTAGAGTTAAAGTTAAAGTATGAGAAATAAGTACATCATTGAAATGAACATATAATGAAACTATGCTTTCATACTATCAGTGCAAATGATTGCTGCAAAAGGACTACATCTGCCAGGGGTTTAACGACTTGAACTGATGATAATATTAGTGGGATGTATAGCTATAGTCAAGTACTGGCAGTGACTGCCCTTCCTCTCTCATTGTCCTAACGTCACGTCTTAGTAAGGAAATTAGCTTTACGTTTGACTACAGTATACCATACTTTAAACATACTCTTAGTTCACTCATGTGATGGCATATCTTTCTTATACAATCATAATATATATAATATATATATATATAAACAGTAATTTCAAAATGCAATAATACATAACAAGTGAAATGTATGTGCTATCAGTGCTATGTGTGTGCAACTAATTACAGTGGCTTTCAATGTGTTGTGTTTTGTGTGTTGAAACACATGAAGCACAAGCAGGTGAAGCAAAGTCTATGAAAAGTGTATGAAAACTCAAGTTTTGCTGTTTTGCCACTTACTTAATGACACTAACTCTCCAAAAAAAGTCCACACATTTATTACTATTTAGCTCTGAACTCCAATAAACATCAGATAAAAGGTGTCATCAAACTTATACCACTCCACTGCCTGCCTGTGCTCTCTATCTCTCTGTTTTTCTCTCAATTTGAATGTGTGTTTCATAAAATTTCACATATTTTGTTATTTTACGACTTTTTTCTATTCACTTCAAATTTGCCTCAAATATATCAATCTATAGATTATTATTGTGTATTACAAACACACACACAATTGTCTCGTATAATGTACTGAAATATAACTTACATTTAAATTACGAGTTTATGTCAAATGCATGCAATCATTGATTATAAATGCAATGCAATACCTGTTTAGCCTTATTTGCACTCAAATATATGACACTAACAATGATGTGTAGTACTATTAGTGCTGGGGGTAGGAGTTGGGTGTTGTTGATAGTGGAGTACTGGACAATATTTATATATCATTACCATTATTATTATTATTGAATTACATGTTAATGCATTTGTTGTGAGCACTGGCAGTGTTGTAGAAAAATAGAGAACCCATTGATATCATCGAGTGTTTAACTTATGGATGCAATCATTAAATATGTATAAATATATGAAAAGTCAAATGCAAGCCATAGTCGTTCATACACTTCATTAACTCGCTATAAGAGCACAATTAGAGTGCACTCACATATATATGCCGTATGTTTCTTATGGTATCCCTGAGTACATCCCCGTGCTATAGCCAACAGCCCTATTACTCTTCTCAATGGAATTTAATATGTTATATGTATGTGCACTTGTTATATAAGTTATATATATATTATTCAGCATACAATTATTGCATGTTATATATTATATATTGTATGTTATTTATAGTTTGAACAGTTTCACGACTCAATGTGTCCTAACAGTCCTAACAATGCAAACATAATTCACGGCTTTCTAATGCAAAATTGGGCTAATTTTTAAGTCCCGTTCCCAGCTTTTGTGTCATTGAATATATAATTGGATGCATTTTTGTGTTTGTGATGACACCAAAGTCGTGCCATTTGTATCGCAAACGTTATTTTTAAGCATATTTTATAATCATTTTGTTATAATCAAAACGTGGCTAAACTTTGCTAAGATATGCGCATACATACAAACAATTTTGCTGAATCTACCATTCCTCTATATTACTGTATATCTGTATAAAATGTTTTATTTTTAATCCACAATTTCGATTCCCTCAGCCATACGACCCCTATTGACTGTCTCTTCTCTCTTGTGTTAGTATTGTCACAAAAATACTTATAACTGCATTGCCTTTAGGCTCAATCAAATCAGTCCTATAGAGAGGACAGAGAGATAAAGAGAGAGAGAGAGAGAGAGAGCAGTTGTGATGTTTGGATGCAATTACTGCGGCTTGTTTTAGGCATTAGTTGGACTGTTTCAGTGTTTTATAAGTTTGATATATTTGGTTTGTTTTAGATGTAGTATTGAATATCATGTGGAGCGCAAAATCAGTCATCCATGCATGCAATGCAATGCTATAGCAATGGTTACATACGAGAGCCCCGAGGAGTCGCATCACTGTTTGCTTGGCTCTGCATTTGCGAGCTATGAATGCAAGTCCGATGAGGACTGAGTAGGACTGAGGACATGACATGAGTACTGTTTGAATGTCGCGTTTACTTAAGGTTTTTTAAGCTAATATATCGGCACATCAGACAAAAGCCGCCGTATGGGCGCCGCTCTGACGCTATGATAATCATTTGGCAAACACTGACAAACACTACCAAACAGTGAATACTACATAAGCACTACATCACTGACATCACTGGCACTTATGTATCACAGCTTATTAGTTGTCTTAAGATTTACTTGTCTTATGACAGCAACAATCCGATCAAATGAATGTGAATCTCATTATATTTATGTTTTACTGATTATAAATAAATTCTTCAATCCATTCATCACTCTATGCCATAAACTTTATGAAACTTATCTGTATTACTGTAATATCAATGTTTAACATTACGTCAGTAAATGTAATGCCTATTACAACCATTGCAGTCGTCTTTCAAGTGATTTGACACAAATCTTTATCATCTCTCATATGAAACCACTTTCATTGTCTCAATACAATTGTGTTATGTTTGCTAACAGTGCATACATTACAACATTACAGACTAACAGTGCTATAGTGGGGTCGCTTTGAGGTCTTGATGTCAGTTAAGGGCATATATCACTTTAGTTATCGTTTTTGGTTTTCATGTCATTTAGTAACCCAGAGATAGTTTCATGGATTTAGTGATTTACTGCAATACCAGTGAATCGTAAATATGGCCACAATTGCTGCAATCAGTTGATGAAAGTGATGCCAATCTGACTCTCACAACACATATATTGTGTAAATGCTATTACATTATATACATATCAAGCATCACAACATCGCTATCTTTTATATTATATTTGACTGCATCTGAGAGACCAGAGTCTGAGTTAATGTCTCATTTGGTTATTACTCTCAATTGGGGAGCACTACCAGTGCTATACCATTGAAATAATGTTTGTCTGAACTTTTATTTCTAATTATTGATGTTTTCATGTCTGGTCACTATCACATCGCAACTCATTTTATATAATTTTTTTCAAAACAACTCATTAAACGCCACTTTTACTGCATAAACAATTTTTGTATTTAATTTCTCAATCAATATATCAAACAAAGTCATTAATGTTTATCTCTCAATTCAATCTTTATCCTTATTATACAGTACATATATTTTTACCATTTAATTATTATTTTAATAAATATTTAAATTTAAATGAATAACCATTTAAATATATCATAATTATCATCATTAGCCAAGAATTTTATTTTTATTTTGAAAATGATCTAAACATACATTTTTTGTTTGTCTTTATTAACAACTTTTATGATAGAATGAAAGGGAGAGATTGATAGATAGATAGATAGATAGAGAGAGAGAAATAAAGAGAGAGAGAGAGAGAGAGAGAGAGAGAGAGAGAGAGAGAGAGAGAGAGAGAGAGTATAAGAAAAGTACATAATTTCACTTATTATTATAATTTTGTCTAAACTCGAGAATAGTGTATATGTTTTTTAGTTGTTTTGTAAGTGTTATATAAAATCCCACTTTATTTATAACAACCGATTGTTTTCAACAGATAACTAGTTTAGGTTACGTTCAACTGTTATCATAGCTATTGTTCATTGAAAAGGGGTTCTGCTGTTTAAAGAAGTGATTGATTGTCATCACCCGATAATTGGTGGCTCTATTGCACACATAATACATATTACACTCTCTGTATGTCAGTTCTGTAGCACTAAACTTGTTTTTTATTTTAAAAAATGGCAAACAATGCACATAAAACTCAATTTATTTTTTTCCACTAAATCATAGGTTTAATATTAATATAATTTTATTATTTACACAAACATTTTTATAGATTTTTATATTATAGATTTTTATGGATAATAATATATATGCAGAGGAAATGTATTGTCAATTTTTTACATGTCTGGTAAAAGCATAGACAGGACTAATATTATGAACCAATATGTGCCTAAAGCGCATCTCAGATGAGTTACACGTTTGTTAAGCTATTTTTTGAGACAATGAATAATAAGAGGTTTCAATGTTTCAAACATATAATTATGACAAATAAACACTTTTAGCTAACATTCACTGAATTTGCCAGCAGTTATCAGTACTAGTTTTTTTTTGTTGATTTTATAAATAACTATTTTTCAATGCAATCACTTAACTAATCTAAATATTTGTTTAAGACATGTTTCAGATTAATAACACAACATTTAAAAAAGTAAAGTAATCACAAAACTTATTGTTTAAAGTAAAAACAAGTTTACTTAACCTTTCACACGATACTTAAAGTTGATAAGTGTTAATAAAGTGTTAATATACACGGTATATATCAATAATGTGTATTTGAAATTATTTTTGTAAGTAATCTAAAATAGCGAAAGTATATATACCTTAAGGTTAGAAAATCAGCAAAAAAACATTAGTCGGTCTGCCCCTCGTTTGTCATGTTTATTGTAACCATAATTTATATTAAATATTATTAGACTAAAATAGGGTTTGTCCAGATTTACTGTAATTACACTGTTTTAACACATTTGCAAATTTCATATATAACTACAGTATTCTATATCATATCATATGTTTCAACAATAAATAACATTTTTTTGATACGTTAATATCAAATGTTTAAAGTAGCTTATATTTATTTGTTGGTGATATTAAGTGTCATATTTGTTAATTATTTTGAGTTTTATATTATCTTATAATTAGATGACATAAAATCAAACTCACTGTTAGACATCCTATCATTTAATTTTTAAAAAAATATATAAAATTAAATTCTTGTCTAAGATGTGCAAAGAATATAAAAATATAAGGTTTTTGTAGAAACAGATAATTCTTATCTAAATAATTGGTTGCCTTAAGAAAAATTCCTTGAATTTTAAAAAACGTTTTCATGTGTTTGTTTAGATAGATATGAGTTTGCGTTGAGAGAGAGAGAGAGAGAGAGAGAGAGAGAGAGAGAGAGAGAGAGAGAGAGAGAGAAATAAGTTTTGTGTGTTTTTTGATGAGTTTATCGATTGTTATTCAGTGAGAACTGAAACACTAAAAACGAGCTCTCATTTTATCAAAAGTGTTGATTGTATTAATCAAAAATAATGTTTATTTAGAAAAAACTTAATTTTAAAAAGTAATGCGTTAAGTAATAAACATTTTTACGATTTGCTTTCATCGGTTACAGTATATGTTATTGTTTTTTATTGAATTACACGGTTTACGAGAAATCAAATGCAAGATTTTATTTTTAGGAATTCAAAAAATCTTTTGAAAATTAGAAATATTTTTTGGCGAATAAGTCATTAAAATAATTTCTTTAAAAAATATTTAGAACAAAGAATTTTGACGATAAATAAAATAATTAGTTATATATACGATATATAAAATTGTTATTTGAAATACAGATGTTTATGCTATTTTTGTTGAATACCACATTAAAATAACGTAATTATATGTATATTTAAATTATTATAATAATTTAATGATCTGCTTATTTAGCAATTATGGCATCACAATTACTGTATTTTTTGAATATATTTATTAATATATAAATATTTGTTAAAACCACATCCTCTAATTAATAATTTTAGGAAATTATATATTATTAATACAATATATAACAAAAAATTCTAAATTTATTTTTATTGTATATTTAGTTTTGTTTAATATAACAACCATTGCCTAAATTTTATAGTGAATATATTGAAAAAAATTTACAAAACAAGAGTCCATTTATTTACTGTCACATTAGTCGTTGTTTTCTAACTTTATACCCAAAAGGCCTTTATTTTTTCATTACATTTATAATACTATTTGAAAATATGTTGGATATCTCCCTCTTTTTATATATAATTTCGGACACAATCTCCTGAGATATTTTAGTGTACATATATATATGATAGTGCAAGTGCTGGGGAACAACATTGGCGGACATCCCTTGCCTTATGTCTAGTAAATCAACAGTTTTCCCATACTTTTATCTCATCTCACACTTAACAGCACAGGTAATGCTGTGAAACATAAAACAGTTTTATTTGTTTTGAGAATTGTTTGGTAATTATTGTAATACTATTTTATTACTGGAACTCAAAACGATTGCCAAAACACATATAATTTTAAATAAGTTTTTGGGTTTATTTGAAAAAGTGTTTCAATTTTTTATTTGCTTTACTTAACTATACATTATATTATATTATACTTTATTCACTACATTAGAAACAATTTTATTTTTTTGAGACAAATTTTAAAACTTGTCGATAAAAACAAAATAGAAATTATCTTTTGATTAAAGGCGTGAATTGAATATCTAAAAAATGTAATATTAATATAATAATAATTTTTTTATTTATATTATTTTTCTTATTATGATAATATTAGAACTTTCCAATACATGTATGATTATTATTATTATTATTATTATTATTATTAGTAGTAGTAGTAGTTTGGCAGCATTTATATTCATGACTTAAATTAATTATTTTTTGTTTTTTATACAAAAGTTATCACTTTAAAAAAGGCTTGAGGGCATTTGTTATTCAAGATATATATATATATATTTCCAATAAAGAAAATATAAGTAATAAATAAAATATCTAATAAATTGAACTTCAAATTTGTGTTTTATATGATTTAAGTAATGTTTTTTCTCAGCTTTTATTTTATTTTTTAATATAATTTGAATGAATAAACATTTTAACAAAATAAATATTTAATGAAGAAATAATGCATTTGATATGTATAATGATTGGACATTAAATTCATTTTTAACGCACATTTCAATCAATAAATTATTATTATATTAGTGTTGAGACTCACTTAATATCACTCTATTTTCTCATTAGTGTATTGACTGCCGCTGTTTTCAGTCATTTGTTTGCTTTATTTGACATTTGCTAACAAAATATATGTATATAATATATAAATATATATATATATTATATATTTTTCTAATATTATTGTAAATTATACTGAATAAGTAATTTTTATGCACAATATTATAGGCTATTTTATGGATTATATATTTTTGAAATTTTTAACAAAATTTAGTTATTTTGGTCACTAATTTTAAAGAATAGACATTTTTAGACATAATTCACGTATAAAAAGGAGACAAAAGTTGTGGCAAATTATTGATTTTTTCAGAGCAAACCTTTTTCTGTATAATATGATAATAATAAATATTTTGAACAAAAGCAGAGCTTATTTGCTTCAATTGGTTATTATTATTATTATTGAAAGATATATGAATAGTCAAAACACAATAACTCATATAATAAGCAGTTATGATATTTTTTTGAAAGCCAGAGACTATATTAATAAAATAGTTGTAGATTTCAATTATGAATATCACTGGTGTGTCTGGTCTGGCATTGAATTAGTGGTGAATTGCTTACTATATGTACTGATATATACTGAACGCATCATTTGATTGTTAGTGAAGAAGGGCTCAAAACAATGGACACAACTTTGAAGTAGTGGTGAAGCACTGGACACACGCATGAATGCATCGCTTCTAGAGATATGACAATATTTTGAGCCATCGATACTATTGATATGAGAGATGAGTGAGAACAGGGAGTATGAAAGCCGACAGTTGAGAGGTAGTCTGGCTTAGAGTTTTGGGTAATCAGAGAAATATGAAATGATAAGCAATGATAAGTGGATCAACTGTGGAGCTGGTGTTGCATTGGATGTTATGTCTATGTATTATATTTGTGTATTTTATATGTTTTCAACAATGGATGACAAATCAAATGACATCCTTTATATAGCAATTGTCTGCACAAACCTATTATTATATGAAATGCTTTATATTATGAGTGCAGTCATTCAGTCTATCAATACTATGAATACATTTATGGATATGAATATATATGTATGTATTCATAGTGTAAACAATTAATCTATGAATATATGCAATATGTATGAGAGTCTAATGTCACAGAATAAGCATAATTTAAAGGTACAGAATATACTGTTATGTGTATAACGTTGAGCACAAACATAGCACAGCACAGCCCTAATGCATTGACAGCCAATTGAAAAGAATCTCTTTATGATTATATGTCAAAATGTATATACAATTATTGAGTTTTGGATTAAACATAATCGGGTGGTACATAAAACTAATGCTTATTAACAACAAAAAGGTTGGTTAGGTTTGTCCCACCTATTCATATCTGACGCAGGTTTGGCCCACAGGGCTATCAATGAATTAAGCCGACAGTTAAGCATTACCATTGCATTAATAGATGATATAGAGCTAAAAAAGTGATGTTATGTCATGTCTTGTGTGATGTTGTCATACCAGTGATGCTGTTATGCAGTTGTTGTTGAGCACTGGTTATACTGGTGCTGGTTATGGACCTCCAAAGAACTCATATTTATTATCAACGACTATATTATTATATAATAATCACTACATTCTAACAATCAAATCTACAGTTAATTATGTCTTAATCCTTATCATCTATTTTATGCATTACATACATACATACATACATACATACATACATACATACATACATACATACATACATACATACATACATACATACATACATACATACATACATACATACATACATACATACATACATACATACATACATACATACATACATACATACATACATACATACATACATACATACATACATACATACATACATACATACATACATACATACATACATACATACATACATACATACATACATACATACATACATACATACATACATACATACATACATACATACATACATACATACATACATACATACATACATACATAGAAATATTTATATATAAATTGTTTCATCATTTCGTTTGTTAATTGTATCCTTTAGTTAAATAATGGGTTGTCATTCTGTAAAAAAATATTGTTTATAATTATACATTTAGTGTGCATTTTAGTTGTAATTATCAACAATTATTAAATGATTGCACTTTTCTTTTTAATTATTTTTATTGATATTAAAAGGAATAATAACAAAGATGTTATAAGTTATAACTCAAATGAACTTACATTTAATAAAAATATTAACTAATTATTAAAACTAGCTTTTATTGTATTGCCATTTGACGCTTTTATAATAATTGTCATTTACAGTATACATATATACAGTATATATAATTTACTGCTTATTATTGTATATGTTGTACATTATATTATAACCTATGAGTATAATATATGCCTCGCTTTTAATCTGTCAACCAATTAATGATTTATAAATTCATATCAATTTGAAAGCAAATAAACAAATCAATATTATTTAAATGAAAGACTAACAAAACAAAGCTATTTAGTAAAGACATATAATCTGAGATTAGCATTTAAATCATTTAAAAACAATTACATCAAAACAACTGGTTGTATATATTTAATCACTTATTTAATTACAATTAAGTGAGAAAGCAAAGGGTTAAACACTATATTTATTTAGTTGTATGTATGTGTCGGCTCTAAAAAGTTGGCTTATTATGTAAAACACGTTTAGTCAGTAATTGCATTCATTAATAAATATTCAAAATAAGTATAATTTTTAATGTTTTGAATACATAGAATGTTTCCCTCATTTCGTATACGTGTTTCGGGTTTGGATAAAAAGGCCAAATATATAATGCTTATGGATATAGTGGCCGCCGATGACTGCAGATATAAGTTTCACAATTCGCGTTGGGTTATGGCCGGTAAGGCTGATCCCGAAATGCCTAAGCGAATGTATATACATCCAGATTCTCCATCAACTGGTGAACAATGGATGCAAAAAGTGGTCTCATTTCATAAACTGAAACTAACAAACAATATCGCAGATAAACACGGATTTGTATGTATTATTAATTTGATAAATGAATTAATAGTTTAATTAAACTAATTGTTGAGCTCTTAATTTGGTAAAAGCAGACAATATTGAATTCGATGCACAAATATCAGCCCCGTTTCCATCTAGTCAGAGCTAATGACCTCTTAAAACTACCCTACAGTACATTCAGGACATATGTCTTCAAAGAGACTGAATTTATTGCAGTCACTGCATATCAAAATGAAAAGGTATTATATTATACATTATATATATTATATAACAACCATTACATCATTGATCATCATTTCACTCATATTTAACCACTAATTACATGTTTTTATAGCAAATAAAAAAGTAACTGATTTTTATTTACAATCTCTTAATAATAGATAACGAGATTAAAAATAGATAACAATCCATTTGCTAAGGGCTTCCGTGAAACCGGAGCCGGAAAAAGGGAAAAGAAGTATAATTTTTTGATTATTTAATAATTATAATTAAATTTATTTAATGTTTTAATTTTGTGTTAAATTTCAGGCAATTAGTGATTGGTATGAATAATAGTCGATCTCTTAATTATGACAACGACAACGACTTGAAAAATATGACTTCAGGAATGTTAGACAAACTTAAAGATAATGACAAAGACTTTTCCGACGACGACGACGAAAGAGTCGATATCGATGACGACTCTCCTCTTCCCAGAAAAACTCCCGACCGCTCATCGGATCGGTCCGACAAAGCAGAAGGTTTGCACAGTTAGACATACATTGTTGACATCAAACTATGTATTATATATGCAGATAGTTGTGTTCAAACAGCAATCTCTCTCTCTCTCTCTCTCTCTCTCTCTCTCTCTCTCTCTTTCTCCCTTATTTCCACTCATTCAGTCAATCTCTATGTGAAACCAGAAATAATTGAATTAAAAGTGCAATTAAACGAATGTAGTTGAGATGAGCCAACAAAATGGTAGTTACCATTTGGTCATCACTGGCGACCCGACATTACTGCCCCTATGCTCTTATAATTGCTAGAAATAACATTTGGTATGAATCGTACCAATTAAGCAAATGTATGCAAAACTATGGTTTACTTTAGAAAATGCATTGATTGCATGCCTTTCCCGCATCACTGCATTGACAGCAATACATCCCTTGTTTCTAACTCTACATCCTTTTCTATGAGATCTTTATGTTTGAGTTCAGAATGCATATCATTGAGTACAGTGAGAGAGCAGCTTATGAACAGTTACGGTGCCAATGCCTACCGCAATGTCAGTGCAAAATTTACAGCAAATTTTGTTCAAAAACATTGTAAAAATATTGTCCGCTATTTTAAAAAGAGAAATGTTTTGTTGCATCGTTTGCCTAACATTTACGCTTTCGGTGGTCTGGTATGGCATCAAATGCTTAGGGATAGGGGATGTTGTTTGCCATTTATGATGTAAGACATACTTTAGATGATTTTGGTGTATAATTAGTGTCCGTGACGTACGACAAAGACTAACATTTTTATAAATTTATATAATTTATGGCATTTATCGTTATTATGGGCGCGGATTGACAATATTCACATGTCGGTGCTCTCTATAGTAATATTAGGTTATACTACAGTATATACTTATGATGTCGGGTGCTGTCAGTGTTGTCTCAGTCTTTTTTTTGACTTCATTAATGCTATATTAAGCACACATTCACATCAAAGTTATTAATGTTATACTATTTTATCAAATATTAATAGCAATGTCTGCTAAAAACCGTTTACATCTCTCATACCATTCATTTACAATATATTTACAGAAACACATTGTATATTAAATAGCATATACAGTATGTTTATATTAATATATTAATATTATTTATATATTTGCAAACATTACATACAGTATGAGACACTGTTAGCTTATATAAGCATTTGCTGCCAGTATTGGCACTCTTATGCATATTAATTGAGTCGTGAGTTGTTTTATGGCGCCAAACCTCTGTTTAGGACCTCCTCACCAATGCCTCACAATTGCATACATCAGTGCCTAACCATTGCCTCACAAATGGCTCACAAAATTAATTGTTTGCCTCATATATACACTAATAGCTATATATATATATATATATATATATATATATATTGCACACAAACTATCATTAATGAAGTTCTCTATACTATCATCTCATATACCAATACTACAATCAAATACATTATATATTCTCTAACATTGTATACAAAAATTTAGTTAATTCCTAAAATACTATAATAATAATAATATCATATTTGTAATGTACTCCTAATGCTAAATAGTTAGAAATGAGCCATTCATTAGACATTTTACAATTCCTACTACTTTTTATTTTAAAGTCTAAAATTTAAAGCCCTAAGCCAAACACACACACACACAAACATACATACATACACACTCATACACACTCATACATGTAACTTTACATACATACATATATACATAAATAAAGCTTTTGTAAAAATTAAAATATAATATTTATTTTTGTGCTCTACATTAAACCTATGATCTCAATATCAATTCATCTCATTGTTTGTAGAGTACTGTTTCTAAAAGCTTTCATAAAATTGAACAAAAAATCATAAATTGAATTGCATTTGATTATAAATTCAACTATGATTTTAGGCGATATTGTATTGAAACTGTATAAAAATATTTGAATAAAATTTATCTTTTTGAAGATAAATTAACTTTATTATTATATACAGTAATTTGAAAAGTGCTATTGTAAGTGAAATATAATAATTTTGGTTTAACCACATTTCAAATAAATGCATTTAAAAAATATATTTTAATAAATAAAATAAATATTTAATTTGAAAAATACTACATTATGTTTTAAAAGTTTAACTCATTATCTAAGATTTTATTTTAAATTAAAATAAAATTCAATTTATAATTAAATCTTGATTATAAACACATGTCATAAATAAGGGACTACCCATTGATTCATTATTTACACATTTGTTTTTAAAAATATTCAAATAGTTTTTTCTAATATTTTATATTTATCTTAAGTTTTGTTTGTTTTCAATTAGAAAATAACTTTTTTGAATAATAAAATAAAACGATTTTTAATAATTTTATTTGTTTTTCAAACATAATATAACTTTAATAAAACTTATATTTTACTAAAAGAATAGTCTCATTATAAGAAAATATATAATAATAGATTTTCTGTTAATAAATTGATAAAATTACAATTTATATATTAAATAAAAATAAATAATAAAATTAATTTATGAATATTGATATAAATTAAGGTACAGTCGTTCAAAACAAAGAAGAAAAAGTGACAGAGTTTGGAGCCAACAATTGCAATGATATTAATAGCGATCACTCATCGGATATGAATTATACGAATGGACTGAACAATAAGCTGATGTATGGTTTTCCCTCTGGTATACCCCGCTTATATGGCGCACCGGGAGCTTTATTTCACGGAACTAATACATCCGCCGAAGAGGCCGCCGCAATGGCGCGACTGACTGCTGGTTTAGGAGCTATGCCTCCATTTCTGTCTTCATACTACCAGCGCTCAGACGCCGCGTGCAACGGCACACTTGGTTGCGGACCATCAACACTACCGCTTCCTTTCTTTCCCAATGCGCTTGGCTTTCATCCATTAGATCTGAGAGTTCCGATGCCAGGCCTACCATTTGGCAACTTTGAGCTTAAAGGCTTTGATACGAGGAGTTTCCTCAACGCTTATATACAACACGGCAGTGATCTTACCAACAATCGGACTGACACTTCACCTCAACTCATACCGCAACTCAATAACAGCAAACCTAATTCAGTGCTTTCCACATGTGAATCACCTCCAACTAACTGTGCCAACAGAGTGTCACCAATTGATAGGACAGTTCAAGACAATCGCGACACATTGGCTGCTCTGAATAATGTCGTTAAATCTGTAAATAGTGATTACAAGTGATCACACAACCGGTCGCATCTATGGTCACAATGGGCTAACATTTTCTAATAGAGGGTCTTATGCCACCCTCTCAATCATCCAAATGGCAAATCTCCTCAAAGATACCAAATGAACGCCTATTTTTCATTTGTTTATAAAATTATTTTCAAATTTTATATTTTAATGAATTTTCGATTATGATATCGAATGTAATTATTAAATGCAAAAATGTTTTTTTGTTTAATTCGCGATTTAAAAGCGATATTTTTCATTAATATAAATACATTTTCATCAAATACACAACAATCATGTCATTACAATCTATTCGTCTTAAATAAAAACATGTTTTAAAATAAATTTTATTAATTAGACTAATGGTTGCCAAACTTGCAACAGAAGTGACCGACCCATTGATAAGCTTTTAAAAGACGACCATTAATGGACATAAAGGACATCAGTAATGAATATATTTAAATATATGTCATTTTTAATTAAACAACAAAACAATTGTCAAAACAATGGTCAAAACAAAATAAAACTTTTATTAGTTTCAATAAAAAAGTTATGTTATCGAAATGATATTTTAGGCTATTTAAATTATAATGTAAATTAACCCACAATTTAGATAAGTAATCTAAAACTATTTTATCATTATTTATTATATGGGAAACAATTTTTTGTTGCTTCTGTAAGCTTTATTAAAAAACAAATAATAATAACTAAATTTTATTATTAAAGTAAATAAATATTATAAATATTATCCATTAGTATAAAATCAAGCAATGATTTTAATTCCTATGTATTATTATTATTATTATTTAATTATTACAATTATTATAAATAAGTAAATACGTAAAAAAATAAAAAACTATATTATTTAAAATATTTTTGTTGTGTACAATATATTTTTTGTATAATTTTCAACATATGTTAGATTTATGAAAATGAAGTATTGTTGGGGCAATGTAAGGGACTGACTGTTTAATAAGGTTTGGGAAAATAACAAAACATTTATTGTGCATAAATTAAAGCAAATATTTTGTGCACTAAAATATGTTATTGACAACATGATATAGACACATAAGTTATATGGCACAGGTATGTGAGTAAGTGTGTGTGTGTTTGTGGTTCGTGTACATTGTGAATGAGTGTTGTGAAAGCCCCCCAACGCCCGGCAGGTTTCTTGGAGCCACATATCAGCAGCCTATAAGTGCCATTGATATAGCCAGTGATGCCAGTGCTGGTAGTGGTGGCATAACAGGCTAAGCCATAGGTTAAGTTTAAATTAGATACTCAAAGTGCAGACACTGTAAATTATCGCTGTAGTAGAGCTGTATTAATGTTTTGTGTGTTGCCTATGAATGCATGAATTTACAGTCACTATAATATACATTACTATTACATTACTATAGTATTTGTTTTAAGAAGTGCTGCCCTTATGTGAGCCTAAACTCATCAGTTTATACCTCATGTCATTTGACTCCAAGTAAAGGCACCAAAAACTGTATGAATAGGCGACCGTTTGGCGCCCATAAGCTGTCACGACCCCCGTCATAGCCCTGACGACCCCTACGGGCTCAGCCATTGCAGAGGTGGTCACAATTTAGTGCCCCCTCTTCACGCCTAACACTTACTGATCATATGAGATGAACAGTCTTTTAGTTTTTCTTGTTATATGTGTTTAGTATTTAGTGTTTTATATGTATAGCTATAGCTGTGATAGCATTCAATTCTAGCCTTTGGCTGTAAAACTAAATCAACTAAATATCAGTCCATCTTCTCGTAAATTACATTCACAGACATCCCAAAAGGCGCCCCACTCTCCATGTTCTTCACTTACTACTAGTGATACCTGTGCTCGAGTATCTATGATATACCTGTGATACTTATGATACTGTATGCGATGATACCTCTGATATACCAGTGCTGTGATTGCCAGTAATTCAAACGATGTGTGCCTCTCATTGCTATCCCATTATCGCTATACTGTGTGAGCGTATTAATGATATACTGTAAACCATTTATAGCCAAACATGTAAAGTACCCAAAAAACTATAAAATTGTCACAATCGGTGCGATCTCGCTATCTATGCCTATCACTAACTCTCACCATTGCCTCAACTGCACCACAACTGGTCTCATATCTCAACCAATTCAGTGCTTTCAATATGACTCATGAAGACGACTAACTAAAATCAATATAAATGATATCAACTTTTTAACCATTCAATACTCTAAGCTATAATAATATCATATATTTTAGTTAAGCTTTAATTTACAACTTATCTTAAAAATCTAGTTCACTAATAAAAATTAGGAATAAATTTTACTCAAATTTTTTATTCAATAAAAGAAATAAAAAACAATTATAATACACTAAAAATAAAAATTTATTAAATTAATATTCAAAAAATATATATTGTTAAATTAAATTTTTATAATGATTAATTGTTTATTTAAATTATTACTTGTTTAGTTTGTGCATCTAAATAAATTTATTATACAGTATATTAAGCTTATATTAATAACTTTATGTTCATTAAATTAATTAATTTCTAGTTATCAAATGGTTTTTTGATTAACATTCTATAAGTTTTAATTATAAATTTTAAAAACAATCAACGATAACATAGTAGTATCAAATATTTTTTCAAAAATATTATTTTTAAAATAATTTTATGTCATTATCAATGATTATCAGTGATAATTTATCACTGATCAATATGACCGGTATAATATACTAATAGTATAATACTATTATCTATCAGTTCATACTATGCAGTGTATTCACACACATATATACAGTGTAATACTATAAAAATTAAAAATATTCAATTGAGTGCAAATTATGAAAATTTTTGAAATACACAAAAAATTATATTATTTTGTATTAAAAAATAAAGTTTGTATTTTAAACAATAGTTATAATACCTATTTTGACATGTATTTAAAATTAAATTCTTAAATATACAATAATTTTTTATATTTTCTAAAAAAATCTGAACAATTTGAGTGAATAATTTTTAACACCAAATAACGATTTTTTTATCAATAGATAAACTAATATAATTTATTAATAACAACTAAATTAATATCTTATTTTTATACGTTTTATTTATTATAGTAAATTTAATATCTAGCACAAATGTCATTTTTTAAACACAAAAAAATATTTATTCTATTTTTTAGCTTGCGTAAATATTTTTTAATTAAATTATTAAATTTTAATAATTAACTTAACTATTAAATAAATAATTATTTTAATCAAATAAATATTAGTATACTTATAAATTAACATATTTTTAATTTATTATTATTAGAATATATACCTAAATAGATTTTAATTAAATGATAAATTAAAAATTATAATTATAATAGCATTAATTAACATAATGAAAATACTAATAAATTTAAAACACAAAAAATAAATAATAATAAAATATTTAATTTGGATATATACTGTTAAACTAAAAAAAATAAATAAATATATTTTACGTTTAATTTGATGTAATTTAATCAAATCAAGTGTTGCGTAAAGATGTAATTTTTAACAATAATGATATGTTCAATAAAACTTAACTAGCTTATTTACTCAACCAATGCAACTATTTAATGTATAGTATATATATTCATGACGTGAATTACTATAGTTAAGTAAAAATAAGTAATTTGTATTAATGTTTGTCTTTAAAGCGATTGCAAGCGACGACAAACACAAAAAGTGTATAAAAAACAATGCATTTGAACGAGTGTTCAATGTTTAGCAAATTATATGAGAGAAAAGCTTCACAAAAGTGTCTGTCATGTGAAAAATTGTCAGATCTCTGTGCTCTCTCTCTCTCTCTCTCTCTCTCTCTCTCTCTCTCTCTCTCTCTCTYTCTCTCTCTCTATTTCTACTATCATTATAGCCACTAATATTAGGACTGTTGAGCTGTTCATAAAGTTTTTGATGATTTGCTAATCGCATCGTTTAACATAAATATATTTATCAAATGCACGGATTCTATATTTGAATGCATTAACTAATTTATTAGTGCATCACTTGATCCCTACATTTATATATATTGATAATATTGTTGTGGAAAATGTGGTGAAGTTTTTATTGTTTGTTTTAAAAATTTGACAAAATATGGCAAAAGTGGAAGTGCTGTCAGTTCAGGAAAGAAATCAATTGCGATCTCATTCATGATTTCCTGTCATTTGATGTGATATTCAGAGCTGTTGTGTCCATTTGAATAAGGGATCCATTGAAAGACATCCATAAATTTAGTCATTAAAGCATTAGAAGTGAACATTGGGATGACATAAGTCGGGTCTGTTATTGTAGTCAAATGTCTTTTGTCAGCAAAGGATATGTGCTTATGATATGATTGTCTGCTGAATATATACTATAACTGCTTGTATTAAATGTAGAAAATATAGAGAAATCAATGACACTGTCAAGTGATTGGGCACCGGCTCTATGTTCTAGTGCTGATGGCTGTGGTCCTGGTGGTAGTGGTGGTGGAGTTGGTGGTAATGGTATGAAGCATACAATTGATGTCTAATATACATACTCTTAAGGCCTGATGCGAGTCATGCGAGACGTTTCCGTGAGTGGTATTTGCTATTCAATACTCAATTGCAATAAATTGTATGCAACTATAGACACATATCCTCATACATACATACATGTCCTAACCATCAACTATAATATGCTCCGAGAAGTCATTAAAAAGTGAAAAGCATTACAACCATTAGGCCATCGCAACCGATTGTTATGGAAAACTGTTATATGTGTCCAAACAACAGTCATACCATATATTTTTTGTATATTATATAATATATATATATATATATATATATAACTTAATATTACATATTATAATATACAATATTATAATATTCGTGATAAGCTTGAGCTCTCCTATTTTGAACGATATATTGATGTGAAAAACGACAGGAAAAGTGATGAAAAAGTGCTGAAATCAACACGTTTTAAAGTCACGCGATAAACATATCATAAAATTATTTATATTTATATATATGGTATATATATATATATAGTATATCCAAATAGAGTGGTGAAAATCGATACATTAACTTATAATTTCCTTCCCTTCCCCTTCATATAAGAGCCAACGATCCATATTATACGACACTTGTATATAATACTATCCAATATTCATATGTCATATCAATGAAAACAAAGTCGAGAAAATACTTTTAGTTGCAAATAATGTTTATAATCATTGAATAGATTCACAAAACACAACATAACAAGTATTGTTCAAAAATATCTTCAAACGAGTAATCAAAAAGTGAACTCAACTGAACCTCCAATTTGTTTGTCACGAAATCCACAAACGAGTCAATTATAAGCCAAAAAATATTAAATTATTCATTGATTGTGTATCTCAACGATGATCTTTACTTCTGTGTTAACTTTAGTCTCACAGATCTTAAGTATTATCTTTTTTGAGATAATTTCATAATTTTTGGTCTTTCATATTATATAACTATAAGTTTTGTTATGCCATCAAATATATAATACAATGTTTACGTTTTGCACTGAAATGTAATACAATGGGATATAATGTTGGCTTATATATGATGGAAGTGTGACATCAAAATTGTTTGCCTCCAAAATTGCTATACCATTAATATAATGGCTATTTTTATCAAATAAACTATATTTATTTTTCTTATTTATTTTTACAACTTGTTATCATATTATATGTCTATACAATTATTGAATTTTCTTTATATTATTCACTAACTTTATTATTTGCTATATTTATATAATCTATATCATATTATTATCTATTTGTGTGATTTTTATTATGTTGTTGAATATAAAAATGATTATTCGAACCATTAAAGCAATGATTACATTATATATTAATCAAATAAAATTTACATTATATATAATGATTAAATAATGATTGTTGTCAATTCTCATAATAACAAGTAACAAAATTTAATGTTTTTTATGATATAAAATATCAAAAACAAAATATATTATCTTTACATAAAAAAATTTATAACAATTTAAATGATAATTAAAATTGATTATTACTTTCTAAGATTCATATATACAATAAAATTAATAATAATTAAACTTTTCAAACATAGATAAATATCTGAAAATTAGTTGATATATTGATAGAATTAATTAAGTACTAATTATATAATTTTAGTTACATTAAATATAATTTAAAAATAACTAATAATTATTTTATGGTTAGTTCAATATTAACTTTATTTTACATTTTAACTATTATATTTAGTATAAATTGAACTTTTGTATATTTCATAATAAAATTTTAATTGTCAGCAATTTTAATTGAAAAAATATAAAATGCTAATTAGGAAAGTATAACAATAATAAATAATTTGTTTTTTGGTAATTGTAATAATTTACTATTAGATTTTTAAAAAATTCTTTATTATAATATAATAATTATCAATTTGATTGAAATACAATATTTAATCAAAAATACAAATCAGATTATATTACTAAATTAAAATTACAATCAATCAATAATATACAGTAATTTACATTTTTAAGTGCATTTTTAGAATGAAATTTACAATTATCATTAAATATAGACTTTATGTTAATTTTTATGTGATATATTAATTAGTGAAATTTGTTTTTACATTTTTATATAATATTGTTACATATAGAATATTTTAAAAATTAATAAAAATATAATATCATGGCTTAATAATAGCCTAAAACTATATTTAATTTAATAGATTTTCACGTTTTTTTGCGTAAACGACAAGAAAATTATAACAAACTTAAAAGTTATGTTTCGCTAAAAAGCTTTAATAAAACATAAAAAATTAAATTAATAAAAATCGATTCATAAAGAAAACAATAATTTTATATAAAATATGATTATAACATATGATTAATGAAGCAAACATTATAAGACAAACCAGAGTAAACCAATTTATTAAAATAAACCCATAAATCTATAATTTTTAAAATTGACAATATTTTATATACTGTATATATTATGTATATTAAACTGTAAATAATGAAATTTTAAAATTATTATGCTTAAAATTAGATTACATATTATACGTTATACTGAAATTATAATATCATTATTATATATGTAATTTAATATTTAATAACATATTTATTTAATTTTATTTAGTTTCACCTAGTATATATTAATAAATATATATTTATTTTCTTATTTATCCATATATATTCACTATATACTGGTCGATCCATATATATTAAAATACTACAAACAATATATATATTTAATTTTATTTAAAGTAATCCTCCTGTGCCTGAATGCACTTGGTCATACGCCTTATTTCAAACGCCTCCTCCCAGGCAGTTTTCGCAAGCGACTCAAAATACTCTATTTTTCGAGTCATCTTCATCTTCAGACACAAATATCTTTGCTTCCCGCGACAGTATTGGCCCGTAATAATCATAGTCACTTCATCAACTTTTACTATCTTAGTGGTGGTATTATCTCTGAATTTCTTCCAGGGGTTTAGAACTTATTGACATTTTTCCAACCTATCCCCCTTTTGCTCTCCACTTAGAAGATGGGGTACAAAACCACAAAATTGCTTCTGTACCTTTAATTGGTCAGCACATATTCTTCAAAGTATTTTGCCCCGAATGCCTGATTTGTACTTCAACTCGTGGTATGTAATACTTGGATCAGCTATTATGTCTTCGACAATCGCTGCATTTTCCGGGGTATTCTCCGAAACAGGCCGTTCCTCAATAGGGTTGTTTTCAAGTGACTACTGTCACCTTTTGAATTCACGGATCAATTTGGTGATTGTACTAAAACTTAAAGTAATATGTCCTTATATGTGTTGATGCGCTGGTCAATCACTTCCAACTTTTAGTAATCCATTGATAATAAATGATGGCCCGAATCTGGTTCGCTTTCAAATCATTTAGACTGTTCAAAAAA
Organism: Oppia nitens; assembly: GCF_028296485.1. Taxonomy (NCBI): domain Eukaryota; kingdom Metazoa; phylum Arthropoda; class Arachnida; order Sarcoptiformes; family Oppiidae; genus Oppia; species Oppia nitens. Next base: position 626,551 of record NW_026533203.1, on the reverse strand, counting down.
ACTCTGACACCACTTATTTAAATGACTATAACTTTTGAACAAATAAACAAAATTTGATGAAAATCACACCAAAAGCAAATCAAATGTATACAAATAAGAGAGTGTAAAAAGATTTTGGCTAACATTCATAAATAACGTTTCGCTACCTTTATATGGCGCGAAGAGTATATATATTTATATTAAATTAATAAATTATATTGTATAAATGTTAAATAATTAAGGTAAGTGTAAGTAAGTTGTAAAGTCAAATAAATAACAATATATTTGTTTATATATATTAATTAAAAGTAATACTTAATAATTATTATATAAATTATCAGATGAACCCTTATATTTGGTGAGTCTATCGGATACATTGTAAGTATTACTGGTGTGTCTCCATCTCAACCATCATTATAACAGCAATGACTGCTTGGGTGGTACTCAACGTATCACAACTACCGTACTCTCTATACTACAGTATATATATATATATATATATATATATATATATATAGTAAGCCTCTCATCATAATTAGTAATCTCGTGATGAGTCACTAGACGTCTAAAAATCTTGCATTTGTTCGCATCCATGGATTAAATGAGTGATTCTTTGCTATTATATATATATATTCTACTATTGAATAACATAACAGTTGTATAACGTGAGGACACAAACATAGAGTACATGATTACTGTCTCTTTGTATAAGTCGTGTCATATAAATACACAAATTTACTGAAAAGTATTTATTTTTACACAAAAGACTAACACAATTAGTGTTTCTTTGTTTGCTTTAAATTTATATCAAACTAACCGATAATTAAATTACTAATTAAAACTCATTTCAAATAGAGATTAATTTGACATAAAGTGTTTTGAGAAACATTTACTCATTTATTACATAAATTTTAATCTCTTTTAACATTTAATAATAAAAAATAATATAGATTTTTATTTATATTAAATTAATATTTTAGTTATTTATTATTTATAATGATTTAATTTTAAATCTACAAAATTTAAGCTATCATTTATTAAAATGTCTATTTAAATGATTTATTTTTATAAAACAACTAAACATTTAATGTTATATCTTAAAGTTAACGACAATAATTGAATTAATTTTTAAATAATTTTACTTAATGTAATAATTATGTAATTTATATAACTCATAAAAATAATATTTTAATTGATTAGTAAATTGTTTAAAATATATATCTTATAAATGTTAAATCAAATACTTGTTAGTAGTAATTGTCTAAATATTAATACAATATAATACTGTACTGTAGTCTGCAATGAATTAAATTATATATTTTAAAATTAATAACATAAGTATCGCCATCTCAAGTATCTTGTATTTTAAATATAATATTTAGTTTATCTATTTATATATTATAATAATAACTTATTTATTTCATCATTCAGTATAACAAATTAATAAATATATATTTACATATGTTTTTAATACTTTTACTTAAAATAATCAAAATTAAATTTATAAATTATGTAAATATTAATAAAATAAAAATAAAACAGTAATAAATTAATTTTTACCCTTGTTTATTCATTATTATTAATGTATAGTTTCGTTTTTAAAAATTTATATTTATTGTAATTATTGTAATACTTTTATTATATAATTTTTAATGAATTTAATAATTTATAAATTTAGTACTTATAATATATGATAAATGATTATTAAATAATTTAATGATTACTAGAAAACCACTTCACTGTAAAACACAATTTACTTTTAGTGAGTTATAAACTCAAAAGAGGGCAAAATATACACAAAATGCTTATAAATTTATATTTAAAATACTATTATATCTGTCTGTATCTCATAAAACTTGTGAGTCTTAAACCTGGGCGCCGGCGATGCTATTAATTTCAATTATCTGGTCAACAATATGTTGGATTTAAAAATGACCAAGGGCAATGTTATAGATAATTTTAAACTAAATAAGATTGTAATTGGTCATTTTTTTAATTAATTGCATAATTGGGCAGATAATTCCAGTCGACTATCAGTTTTAAAATTTTTTAACAGTCGATTGTATATTATATGGCCAATCATACAATTAATTAAAAAATGACCAATTACAATATCATTTAGCTTAAATTAATCTACAACATTGCCCTTGGTCACTTTTAAATCCAATGTATTGTTGACCAGATAATTGAAATTAATAGCATCACTGCTGTCGTTGCCGGCGCCGCTGTTTAAGACTCTCTGAGCAATGAATAAAATTATATTTTTAAATAATTGCTATCTTTATACATGTTTAATATAATAGTCAATTTTAAATTTATTTGAATATTGATAAATATTAAATATAACACCATTAGACTAATTGCACGTATTTTTAATAATATATAAAATATTATTAATAATAATAATATCCTTTCGTTTTTATGTTAATATTAATAGTCTATTGTCTCTGAACTTCCTTTTTCTTATTTTTTAATACTATTTTTTCAATTTTATTATTATTATTATTATAGTAATTTTCTACTTATTAGTTTAGTTTATGGGAACCAAAAATTGTTGGGAAATTATGAATCACCTAAAATAAAGGACAAATTATATAATATATTTTTATTATTATCAAATATATATATATATATATCTCATTAGATCTCATGAAAAATAATTTTGAAATACAGTATTAAAAAAACAATGAAAATCAAGTGATATATATGAAGGTCACAAAACTTATGTGTTTGTGATGAGAATATTCTGATAAATACTTGATTTTTTAAACCCCACTAAACTTAATAATATGAAATGTCAAACAATGATATTAGTGACCCCACAACCATTGTGTGTGTGTGTGTGTGTGTGTGTGTGTGTGTGTGTGTGTTTTATTGTATAAATTATATTAGTTTATGTTTTGACTATTTTTATTTAATAAATAAATTTAAATAATTCACGAATGCATTGATGCAATTGTCATGATTTGAATTATTATTATTATATTTTGTTTGAAACTATATGTTTGAATTGTATTTAAGTATATTGTGTTGAATATACATGTATTTGATGTATTGGCTGAAAGAGATATCTTTGAGTAGCCAATGGGCAACAAAAATAGTTTTAAGATTTTATGACCCGACTGTCAACAGTGAGAAACTGTTGTGAGTTTATGGGCACCGATAGTACAGTTGGAGAGCACAGTCACTCTTGGATTGGCGACCAAACTGTATAGTTATATACCATTTGTATCAATAGATCACAAATCTATTGACTATTACTTTTCAATATATCCAACCAATAAACATATTTTATTAAAACCAAAATATACTTAATTATTAAGTGACTTCAATAAAGTACCTAGTTCACATAATAATATCCTGACAAATAATAAACAAAACCTAACATTTTGGTGTCACAACCGTGGGATTGAAGCACTTGGAGGACAAGTTGGAGGACATTGAGAAGAGAGAGAGAGAAGCGAGACGACCGATAACTGGACTATCATATCGGTATAACAATTGATATTTTGAGGTTTGGTATCATTTTATTTGTGTCTGAGAGTCATATCAATGAATTGTTTGCGCGTTGATATCATTGTGGTTAACATAACTTTATAAATTTGGGAAAAGTATGGCAGATGAGGTAGATCCAAATGTAGGTAATGGGGTACCGGAAATAAATTTAACACAGATGAGCAATGCAATCGCATCAAATTTAGTTAGTTCACGTCAGCATCACATACCAGTATTCAATGGGACTAGAGATGAGGATCCTATTAGATTTTTGCGCACATTTGAGAGAGTCGCCCGTGCATTGACATGGAGTGACAGTGCAATGATGGCAAAATTTCCCAACTATTTAGCTAATATTGCTGAGGAATGGTATTATTTAAATGTTGATTGTGCTGTTGATGAGGCCGATCATGAGGATGATGACGATGATGAGTGTGTGAAACCCAATACATTTGTTGAACTAAAAGATTCATTTTTAAATCACTTTTTACGCGGTGATTATAAAGCATATTTAATGAGGGAATTATCTAAGAGAAAATATACAGGAACTGAAAGTATATTAAATTATATAACTAGTGTCAAAATTATATGCCATGATATAGATTCAGATATGAGTACTGAACAGAAATTGCAATACATATTGCAGGGAATGGACGATGAAACAGCCGCTCAGATAACATATTTTAGTCCTAAAACAGTTAAGGAATTAGAGAAGATTGCCCGGAATATAGAGCAGGGGAGGGAATTATTGCAAAAGTCTAGAACCGATACTAATAAAAATAAAAAAGTAAATGCTGTTCGAGTTGATAATCAAGAGAAAAAAGTTGATAATTCAAATGACAGTATGTTAAGTGCTATAAATAAATTAAATGAAACATTGAATGCTATGAGTGTAACTAAACAAAATAGTAATAACAATAGTTATGGTTATAATTACAGTAATAAAACTGTTGGTAATGAGAATAAATTTGATAGAAATAAAAATTATCATTTCAATAAAAATAAGTATAAAATGAATGGGCAAATGAATAGTCAGTACAACAATCAATATAATCGTAATAAAAATTTCAATTATAAATTTAATGGTAATTGTTTTCATTGTGGGAAAAAGGGACACAGAAAAACTGATTGTCGATCACTACAGCAAACAAATAGAGAGTCAAACAATGACAAACAAATTGAATCAATTAAAACTGATAATCAATTAGTTAATACAGTAAACAAAAATATTGTTAAGAAAACTAATAATTTAATCTCAATAAATGTTGAAATTAATAGTAAAATGTATAATGGGTTAATTGATTCTGGTAGTGAAGTGACTATTGTTAAAAAAGTTATATGCGATGAGCTAGGTCTCAAACCTATGCCTTATAAAGGTCCTAAAGTAACTGCTGTTACTGCTGATGAATTGAAACTTTTTGGTACAGTTGATATCAATATGATTATTAAGGGTATAACAACAAAAATATTCAATATTAATATGTCTGCACTTGTTGTTGATATATTGCCCGCCGATATATTGATAGGTATGGATCTCATGGAAAAATACGGTATAGATATAGACTGCAAAAATAAATTGGTTAAAATTAATGAGACTATAATAAGTACAGTAGTTTTGTCTATATTTGATTCAAATGACAAAATTATATGTCAAAGCGATTCAATGCAAAAATGTAGCAAAAATAACACTAAAAAAGTTTTAGATATTAATGATTCCGTAAAAACACTGATAAACAAAAATATTGAAATTGATACAGAAATTGATGGTAAAAATAAAACTGTACAGGGTAATGTACATGTTTGCTATAATGTTAATGTAAATCCAAATACTGTACAAATAATTGATTGCAAACTAAGCAATAAAAATAACTTTTTAAACAAAAATGTTTTATTTTACACAAATGATATACAGTATGATAAACACAACATAGCTATTAGAAATGCTATTAGAGTTCCCAAATACCAGACACTCACAGTTCAGGTGCTGAACGCAACAAACAAAGTAATAAAACTAAATGAGGGATCAGTTATTGGATGTATTGAAACAGTACCAGAAAAACATATCATACCAATGCATGATTTATTGGATGACAATATAACTGAAAAACATTTAGAAAATAGTTACACAGTAAATGCCGCGAATATAAACTATACCGATAATAGCAAAAACAATATAAAAGAGTCGAAAATAGTTATATTTGAAAGAGAGGTCACATGTGGTACACACTTGAATGACAAACAAAAACAACAATTAGTTGAGATATTAGAAAGATATCCAGATTTGCTAACTTTTGACGACAATAAAGTCGGAAAAATAAAAGATTTTGAATACACAATACATATGAAACCAGATGTTAAACCAATTCATTGCGCACCGGCTAAGGTCACAGATGAACAGTTTAAACTAATTGAAACTGAAATAACAAAATTGAAAAATAAAGAGATAATACAGGATAGTCAGTCACCATATAGTAGTCGTATAGTATTAGTTATGAAGAAAAACGGATCTCCCCGTATGTGTATCGACTATAGAGGTGTAAATGAGTTGATAGAGTTTGATGCCTATCCCTTAGTAAATACAGATATTTGTATTAGATTTTTGGCAAATATGCGCTATATTACCAAATTAGATGCCAATAATGCATTTCATCAAACAGTACTAAGCAAAGATTCTCGAAAATACAGTGCATTTGTAACACCTAGTGGACAACTATATGAGTATACGAGAGTACCGTATGGATTGTCAATATCTACCGCTGCATTCAATAGGGCATTACATTTAGCTATTGGTAACTTGAAATTTATTGATTGTATTACTTTTGTTGATGACATTGGTATAGGAGGCAAAACATTTGCTGAGCACAACATTAGGTTAGAAAAGGTTTTAAATAAATTGTCTGAATATAACTTTACACTTAGAGCTGATAAATGTAATTTTGCTATGGATTCAGTCATATTTTTGGGCTATAAAATCAGTGAAATAGGTATACAATTAGCACCATCACTGACAGATACCATAAATAATTTAATACAACCAACTAATGTATCGGAAGTTAGGCACATATTAGGTGTACTAAACTTTGCTAAGCGTTTGATAGGTCACTATAGCCTACATGTTGAACCGATTACAAAACTTTTAAAGAAATCCCAACCATTTATATGGGGTGAGGAACAGGTGAAAGCATTCAAAACAATAAAACAATTGTTTAGAGAACAACCATTTGTTAAGCCATTTGATTACAGCCTTGAAACTGAGCTCAGGACAGATGCATCACTTACAGCACTGGCAGGTGTTTTGATGCAAAAACATGATAACAAATATTATCCATGTGGTTATTTTAGTCGCACAACTAATGTAAATGAGAGGACATATCCTATTTATGACTTGGAAGTTATGGCTGCAGTCGAGAGTATGGAGTATTTTTCAGATTTAATTTCTAATAAATACTTCAAATTAATTACTGATAACAAAGCAGTTTCATTCATTAAAAGTAAAAAGGATTTGAAAGGTAGACTAAACAAATTTGCAGTAATAATGTTAAACTATAATTTTGATATAACACACATACCTGGATCACAAAATAAATTACCAGATTTTCTATCAAGGTATCCAATCAATCATAAAATAATTGACAATAAAAACATAACAGAGTCTGACATAAATACATTAGAATCTAGTGAACACATAATAAACTGTAATATAATTAGTTTAACAAACAATATACAGTATAATGTTAATACAGTACATACTAATGTAGATAATATCAAATTAGATAAAACTTTATTTTGTAATAAAAATAAATTTGATATTTTAATTACTGAACAAAACAATGACAATGAGTTGAAACAAATAATTTCTATGCTAAACAATGATAACATTCATAAGTCTATCAAACATAAAGTTGATAAATTTATTTTAGTTGACAATATATTATGTAAGTTTATGATACGTAATAATATACCTAAATATCTCATATGTATTCCCAGATCAATGATTTTGAATATACTGTATCAATATCATGATTTAGCTACTAGTGCTCACTTAGGTGTCAAAAGGACTATACGTAAAATATGCGATCATTTATATTGGCCTGAAATGTCTAAATACATTAAATACTATATTAAATCTTGTATTGAGTGTCAAAAGAGAAAAAGGTTGAGACAGAGACCAATAGGTTTAATGCAACCAATAATTGTTAGTTATTGTTTTGAACAAATAGCATTAGATCACGTAGGTAAATTAGTTAAAAGTAATGGCTATGAATACATTATTGTATTAACTGACACATTCTCAAAATTTGCATTATGTAAACCTGTTGTCAATTGTGGTGCCAAAGCAGTTGCAAACTTTTTATTTTATGATTTAATATGCAGTTATGGTATACTACCGGAGCGCATACTTACTGATTGCAATCAAGCATTTTTAGGCAAAATATTTACACATTTAAACATACTATTGGGCATAAAACAAGTAAAAACTTCAGGTTATTGCCCACATGTTAACTCTATAACAGAGAGATATAATGGTACACTAATTGATTGCTTAAGTATGTTTGCCAATGAAAAACATACCAATTGGTCAAAATATGTTAAACCCGTATGTTATGCATACAATGCTACTATACAAAGCACTACAAACTATAGTCCATTTGAGATAATTATGGGTAATAAACCTAACCTACCACCAGATTTTAACTTACAGTTACCCAAAATTAATGGAACAGTTAATGACTATGCTTTAGGTTTAGCGCAATATCTTACAGATGTTAGACTAAAAGTAATTGAAAATCTAAATAAAGGCCATAAACGGGATAAACTCAGATATGATAGCAAACGTAGAGAACATTTGTTTACAGAAGGAGAACAAGTATTAATATATGACCCGGCTATAAAAGGGTTACATTATGATAAAATGACAAAACGTTGGACAGGGATATACACTATAGTTAGGCAAATATCACCACTACTATATCAATTAGATTTTAAAAGTACAGCCCATAAGTCAAACATTGTCAGAGCTGATAGATTGAAACCATATTTCGATAGAGATTTACTTTTTAATGAGTTGACAACAAACCCCAAACCATTCATATCTAGTTTGTCAACACAGCCGATAAGTTTAACAAAAAGTGGAAAATACAATAAACAGTTGCTTAATAGCAAACATTTTGGAGATAAAAGACAACAACCAGTGATTCCAAAACAAAATAACGAAATACTGTACTCAACAACCGATTCCAGTGATAGTGAAGCGGAAGACAACAACAATCAAGTAATGTATAATATGTCTCAATCTACTGAATCAATTGATACTATTATCACCCAAATTGATACTACAAGTACTGATACCGACAGCAGTAGTAACGATAGCCCTAATTATCGTACGATTGACGGCCTTAGGCGTAGTCAACGTACACACAATCCTATTAATAGATTAACACTTATGACAATTGCTTGTCTATCTATTATATGTTATGTACCATTGATTGACTGTTTAGCAACTACTGATCCAATCATATGGCATAAGAGTAAAAATCCAGTAGTAAAAGGTATTGAAACTGTAACTACAGTTGTTAATTATAAATCACCTTGTACATTGTTTAAAGAGTTCATATTCAATGAAAAATCTAGTAATGAATTGTATGACTGGTGTGTCAATGAATACGATAATTCATTTTTAAAACCACTAAATAGTTTTTGCACTAATGTTGGTAACAAAGACAGTACTAAATTTGGTTTAATTAGAGAAAAAAGATTTATATTTTTAGGTTCAATTGCATTATTTACTATCATCAGTATAATCACTAGTATAGGTTTAGGTGCCACTGCTGTGATTGAAAATATTAATAATAAGCGTAAAATTATTGACTTAGAGGAAGAGTCGCGAATTGCTATGAAAAATATACATCAATTAAAATTAAATGATAAAATAGGTAAACAGATTTTTGAACAATACAATAACTTATTACATAATATATCAAGTGATGTAATTGAACTGAAAAATGACGTTTTATTTCTCAAAGAGATAACACCAAAAGCTATGAGAGCTATGAGTCTATTGATAACAAGATTACATTATACTAAAACACAAATGACAGAAATTGCCAGAGATTTTAAAAACAATAAAATAAATTATAAATTATTAGATTTATTTAATTATACAGTAAATTGCACTGAATCTTGCCCTCAAGATTTTTGGCAACCATTAAATTGTTATCATGATGAATTAAGACAATTAGTTATTATACGGTATCAAATGAAAATAATTGATACAAAAATGCATGTTATGACTGCCGATAGTTTTGATTTAATACAAAAAGTCAATGATAATAATGTTGAAAAATTATGTCATTCAATATATGTCGGACCTAAAAACATATTGTTTAATGAGATAACAAAATGTGTAAAACCATTGAGAGGTAATAGCATAGATAATGTAAATTTAATATTAGTTCCCAGAGAATCTGAATGTAATATTAGTACTAATTATTTTGATAACAATAAATACTGGAAACGAGGTCAATGTGATGATAAAAATAATTTTGATATTATGGATATCATACAAGTTAAACAAGCATTAAATTATAATTATGTATACTGTAACACATTGAATATTACACTATTTAATCGCGAAATTATGTGCCCACCGGAACCGTTTGTCATACCGGCAAACGAATCATTTAAAATAAGTGATTATATATATGAATCTCAAACATTAAATTTGCATACAGAGCTACATTTTGTACCGATTTGGTCATATACTATCAATCATGTGATTGATCCATATATGAGACAAACAATTAATAATAATTATTTTGCTAAATTAAATGAAAGTATTAACAAAATAAATAGTTATGACACAGTAGATAGTTATTTATACAGTACTACAGGTACTCACATTTTTATAAATTTTATTTTATTTATAATTATAATTTGTATGATTATTGCTATATTATATATTGTTTTTAGAAATAAAAAGTTTGATAATATTTGCAGTTATGTTAATCATACAAATGATATTGATTTACATTCAATTCAATGTACCAGTAATGAGACACAAACAGTAACTAAACTATCTAATAAACCTGAAAATAAAATTGTTGTTACTTTTGACAAATAAACAGTTATTTTTATTTTACTAATTATATTTAAGTTTGTTGTATTAGATGGCTAATTATACTAAGCATACTACTGATTATAAACGAAAAATTAAACTAAAGATAATACATGAGCGCATTGATACACTGTATGATACGGCAAACAATCTGTTGGCAACTATTCATCAATCATCGGATACAACCAATACTAATGATACCGTTAACTGGGTTTCAAAACTTGAAGTTATTGAACAAACATTAAAAATGATGACAACTATGTATGGCCAACAACAGTATCAACAAACTATTGCTACCGACGTTCAATTGGACACTAAATGTGATAACACTTTAACGACAACCAATTATATGCCATTAACGTCACTACAACAACAATATCCTAATTATAATCAATACAACAATTATGACTATTATAACTATTATTATTAGTTATTTGAATATTTTGTGAATTGATTTATAATGTAAATCAATTGAAAACTTATTGAATATTTATAAGTAAAACTTATTTTGCAACTTTATATTTTTGATAATTTTGATGTTTTATAATTATATGACATATTATAGTTTTGTAACTTTATTTTGAATTCAAATGGGTATTTGAATTGAGAGAGAGAGGATTATGTCATGATTTGAATTATTATTATTATATTTTGTTTGAAACTATATGTTTGAATTGTATTTAAGTATATTGTGTTGAATATACATGTATTTGATGTATTGGCTGAAAGAGATATCTTTGAGTAGCCAATGGGCAACAAAAATAGTTTTAAGATTTTATGACCCGACTGTCAACAGTGAGAAACTGTTGTGAGTTTATGGGCACCGATAGTACAGTTGGAGAGCACAGTCACTCTTGGATTGGCGACCAAACTGTATAGTTATATACCATTTGTATCAATAGATCACAAATCTATTGACTATTACTTTTCAATATATCCAACCAATAAACATATTTTATTAAAACCAAAATATACTTAATTATTAAGTGACTTCAATAAAGTACCTAGTTCACATAATAATATCCTGACAAATAATAAACAAAACCTAACACAATAAGTTTGTGGAAATTTTTAACACAATTGTTTTATATGACATTTCGAGTCATTGATTCTTATTGTTATTTTATATAAAATTAATACATATTTATAATAATATAATATCTATAATATTATCATAGACCTATCATTTTATAATATTTTATTTTATTATGTGATTAAAATCAAATAGATGTTTATATATAGTTACATTATATGTAGTGTCAATGTGTGTAAATTATGGACATCCAGGTGTTAAAATTGCTTTTTTAATACTAATAAAATAATATGTTTTATATCAGAAACACGATAATCATTATATCATAACGGATATACAAATTATTTAACAATATAATAATTTATGTAATTTGTTATATTTTCCCATAATAAAAACTGTTGTTTAATTTTCAAATATAATATTAATACATATTTAAATAAATACTATAAAATTAAATGTATATTAAATTTCTAATGATATTTCAAATTTAAACTTTGTTTAAATTAACATTTTTGCAAACAAAACAACTTATTATGTAATGAATAGAGTGAATGCTCTTTGACTAACAAATAACTAACAAAAACATTTAGATTTTATATATGCTGTATATAAGAGATGTGTTAATCAATTCGGTTATAATTACAGTTTTATCGCTTTTTCTTTTAAAAAATATGACAAAAAATATGAAAAAACATGACTTAGTTCTCTATGATAAAGCATTTCATGTATTGTATAATAACTATGAATATTATGATAGCATATAATAAACGACAAAAGTTTGTGAAGCGTTAAAAATTCATTGAAATTTTTGAAGAGAAAACTCAGCCAAACGTCTTATATATGTTTTTGTTGCGAACCGTAAGGAAAAAGTTATCTCTTAAGGGGAGACTTGAGGGTTGCCTAACATAGCATAGCCCGAGGCATAAGTGTAAGGAAGATGTGATTTCCACAAGTGTTAGGCCATAGAGTTGTTGAGCCACTAATAGTAAGGACACACATATAATAGCTGAGCTGTAGTGACGACCCAAACATATACACCAAAAGCGCACGTTTTTTAAATGAAAGTGAAGTAAAATTATTATTATTTTAAGAGTAGTGCTAACAAAAAACAGTGCGAACTCGTAAAGCACTCGACGTTTCGGAACCACTCTTCCCCAACACATACATACCAGTGCTTTATATGCATTTGCCAAATGTTCTAGTGATAAAAGTGTACTTGCTTAAATAATTAATATGACAATTTATTTTTTTATAATAAGTTTGTAAATGTTAATCTATATAATTTTTACCAATTTTAATTTGATACTGTATTTTTAAAACATCATATTTATCGCTAATATGCTTCATATTAACATTATTATCATCATTACATTTATCAGTACTGTTAATACAGGTAATAATAATATCGTTTTTTAGTCATACAATATAAATTTTATTTTAGCAAAATGTTAAATTAAATATAATTAAGTATCTTATGGTTTCTCATTTGATAAAAAACATTATAATTTACATATGCTATTAAAAGATCAATTTTTATATTAAACTTATTATTAAGCTTATAATTAACATTTTTTAATAATTTTAATTAGTTTTATTATTCTCTCAAATACATTACTTTGATGTGAAAATTTTGATTATTTTTAATAGTGTTTTATATGAAAATTTTTCAAATATATTTCAACAATTCTCTTATTTAAGTTGTGTTAAGTCAATTTTTATGCTCTCTCTCTCTCTCTCTCTCTCTCTCTCTCTCTCTCTCTCTCTGCCAGAGTGATGTATGTAAGAGAGAGAGAGAGAGAGAGAGAAATTTTAAACACACAAAATCTTTCATTATATTAATAGAAAAATAAAGTATAAAGTTAATAAAATCATCAACATTATTTTTTTAATTTTATAATTCATTCAACTATATAATTTGACACTTGAAAATGATGTGAGATTTTAATTAATCTATAATTAAATATTTAAAAAACAGTTATTTTAAATAATATATAATCAGAAAAATAATTATCTTTCATATTTTATAATAATGAGTATCATGGTTATTTACTTATATATTATTGATTCTTAATGTAATATTTTAAAATATTTGTTTATATTTTTACATATAATGTTTAATATAAAAGTGTTCAAAATTATTCATAAGATATCTGCAAGCTTTTGATAAATATTGATATTATTAATGAATCTTATTGTAAATAGCATTAATGCAATACACTGTATTATATACATTATATTCATTTATTTAAATTTAAAATATTTTTGATCAATAATTTGGGTGTCATTTAAATAAGAAGACCATACAGTCAAACAAATTTAGACATATATTTAGTTAATATATAGAAAATAAATTTATAAATATATGAATTGTAAGGAGAGATGGTAACAATGTACCAAAAAAATATGATTATCTTATTGCGTAAAATCTTGCTATAAATTAATAAAATTTATAAAAATTTAAATTATTATATTAAAATGATTGATATAAAATGATTACTATTGTTTGTTATAAACGTCAAGTATATACCAAATAATGTCAAATTGATTTTTTTAAATATTTAATTTTTTTTTCTATATTTTACAAGTTTTAATACATATTACCGGTACATAAAGTATTCTGATTCTAAAATTATATAATTTATTAGTTAATGATTATAATTTCTTTTTATTTCTTTTTTGTGAAATACTAAAATTAAACATTTTAGTAATTTTTTTATTTTCAAAATAATCTACCCTTTCAATAAAATCAGTAAAATAACGATAAAAGATTTTTTTTAATAATAAAGTCATTAATTTAGCATTTATATTTAATTTAATGGTTAAAAACCGTGAAATATACCTCAAAACGATTGAATTTAAATGATTATTTAAATTTTTAAAAACAAATTATCATAAAAATCATTTAATTTTTAGTTTCATTTCATTATACTCTAAATTGATTGATAAAATAGTAGAAACACATAATAATAAATTTGTTTTTGTATTTGTTTTTATTGAAAATGAGTGATGCGTTTATTGGTAAATATTATACATTGTTACTATTATTTATATTAATAATAATTGTATTCATTAAATAACAATTCAATTTTATAGCTTATAGTATTATAAATCTTAGTGTAAAACAATTAAATTATATTTTATCTATAGTTATATCAGTTTAATGCCTTTGAGTATTAATACAATTGAGTTTAATATGAAATTTGTTGATATGTTGGGTGACTTTCTCTATAAATATTATTTCTATTTTTTTTTAATAAATAAATTGTAATATAATGTCATTCAAAGTGGCGTCTCTATGATTAAGAGGTGCTCTAAACCGGCTATTTTTACATCAATATTAACATATATATATCTTTTATTAAATAACAAAAATAATTTATATAGATTATAATAATCAGAAAATTAAAATTTACTTTAGATAAGTAGAAATTTTATTTAAAAAAAAAGTTTGAATTGATTAAGTTTAAATGTTAGGAATTTTTCAAAATTAATTTATATATTTTTTGATAGCATTTGTCGGATTGTTTCGTAAAAAATAATTAACAACAAGATATAACTTTTAAAATAAATTAACAAAATATTATATACCATTGCGAGTGAACTATACGATTAAAAATTTATTGATTTTTTCATTTTTTTAAAACTCTTAAATGACTTTTGCTTTAAATTAAAAAATAATATTAAAAATGAAATGTTTCTTATTTAAAAACTGGTTGTATTAAGCCTTTGAAGCGTAGAATTAATGGTTTGAATTATTTACATCAAAATTAAATTAAAATTTTTGATTTTAAAACTGTGATTTACATCAAATCTTGCGAAAAAATAATCAATGAATCATAGAATGAAAAAATGAAAGGACAGCATAAAAATTACTTAACTTTAATAACTATATTATTATTAATATGAGAGAAATGTGAGTACATGTGATCGTAGCTGTAATTTAGATAAGAGAAACGGTTTGGCCTACACTTAACTCCTATTACCTGACAATACAATTTGTCCACTTATCATGTAATCCATAATGAATGGCAATGAAAAACACTTAAACATATATAATGTTTGTATTTTGTGTTAACATTTCCTCATTACGACTACTTTAACCAAAAAGAAACCTTAAATATAACCGACGAGTGAAGCCATTGAAGGCATTGACCTGTTCTTTGAGAGACTGTGTCTGAGATGAGACTTCAATACTTCAAACATTTACAATGTTGTTGTTCATCGTCTTTATAATAATATTATATAAGTTTTTTTTTTGAATAACTAAACATATAATACATAACAAATATATGTTTAAATAACAAATTTATTTTTAGTAAATTTTATTTCAATGACTTTATGTACATTTCGACACTTCCTGATGACACAAAAGGTATAGACTTAACATATAGTCAATTGAAAGGGAGAGCCTTTTGAGACACCATATGAGTGGACCTCCGCTAACATAGCCGGAGGGCAATCATATAATATATATATATATATATATATAGTAATGTTGCGGTCAAACACTAAAATTAATGGCATAATCATAATAATCATAATTCTGTGAATTATAAATATTAATGTAATCATACAATTGTAGATTTTTTCAACAAAAAAGTCACTTATAATATATAACTCATAAGTCATTTGAAAAATTAGTTTTTAAATCACTTTTTTCAATTGCTTTTCAAAAGTTTATGGCAAACTTTCCCACAACAACAATAAACAACAAAAGTTTTAGTACAAAAATAGTTGTTTTCCCAAAAATATCAATTATTTAAAATATAATGTTTATACACTAAATAATAGTTTTAATCATAATAAATTAATTTGAATTTAGGGCCCATTTATTATGAGAAGCCATCGTCTGGTCGGTTGGCGGCCGCAACTCATACCCCACCCGGTAAGTCAGGTCACTATAATCGTGATAATCATAAAACGTGATGTAAATTATATTTTAAGTTGAAATCATTTAAATTTCTATACAAGAATACTAAGAAAACAAAAATTAAATAACACTATTTTAAATAAGTATTATATATTTATATATCATATTATTTGGTTGTATTAATTAGCAAATATTTAAATTAATTTTATATTTATTATAAATATCATGCTATAATATTAATAAGGATAAAACGTGTAAAATAAATATACAATATATAAATTATTAAATTATTCATTAGTGTAAATAAATTGAATGTAAAAATTTTAATAATATTTTTATATAATACGAAAATTATGCAAAATTGTTTACATGTGTTTTAATGTCAAACTAGCATGTACATATCAAGGCAGAAAGTATGCACATGGCCTACAAGTGCCGACCCCTGAGCCGTGTTTGAATTGCACCTGTAGGAAAGGCGTTTTGCTGTGTTTCCTACGTGTTTGCCCTACGCTTATACAAACATCACCTAATGATAATTGCAGGACTGTTAGAGAGCCCGACCAGTGCTGTCCTGTACTTAAATGCGAGTCATTATCCGTAACCACTGCTGACTCTTATACGACAACACCTGCTGTGACAACAAACCAAAGCAATGAAATTAGCGATTTAACAACTGGTGAGACATATATAAGTGAATTATATAATTATAGTGACATCTTATTTAACAATTATTTTATAACAGAATCGCCTACTTATGACTCCAATAAACTCGTCTATATTCCCGGTAATTCTGATTTAATATAACTTTATTAATATTATTGTTAAGAAATATTTTATTAATTTAATATATATATATATATATAGATTACCCAAAAAATATAGAGAAGTCAATTAGCAATAAGATTGACAACAGAGTTAGTGTGACTCAAAAGGACAGAACGACCACAATCTTCCAGACGAGTCCGTCGACTACTTTCCACGACTCACACCTATTTGTGACATCCAGTCCCTCACAATCGATATCAGATAATCAGCAAACATTTGTTGCTAATTATGAAGGAAGTTAGTTATTATATCATAATATTAATAATATACCAATAATTGTCAAATAAATTTTTTTAAATGTCGATCAATTAGACTGTTTATTAAATGGTACGGTTTATGCTGAGGGATCGGCAGTAATATCCTCATCATTTTGTGAATACTGCTATTGTATTCGGTTAGTACAACATTATTGTTATCATTATAATTACATATATATATATATATATATATATATAAATATTTAAATTTATTGTAATTTATATAAAATAAAGATCTAAAAGGATGTGTATAAGACCCCGGTGCCATCTCTCCATATTAGGCTGTTTGCCCCGATATACCAGTCAATATGCCTGTTGTCCTACCAGTTATGTTTGTGGTATGTTTACAATAATAGAGTTAATTAATTATAAAAATTTAGATAATATATAACTTGAATTTTTAAAAATACTTATACAATAAATTATCAAATATAGGCGATGAAGCACTCACTACGCTCCCTATGACTACTACTACTACCACTACTACTACTACAACAATGAGTACAGAATCTATCAGAATATTTGGTAGAAAAGCAGGTAAAGTAACTATTATCAAAAAATATTAAAAGCAATAATATCAATATGTTTTAATATCAATATATAAATTTATATTTTTAATAAATGTTAATAAATGATCGTTTTATACATACAGTAAAGTAATAGATAGTATATAGTTTAGTAATAGTATAATAGTTATAACTATAGAGAATAGTATTCACTGTACTGTATATTGTTTAGTACAACAATATTATAATAATACATATATTGAATAAAAATGAATTATATGATTCATAATATGAATTTCATACCTTAAAAATATAATTTTGATAAAAGAAATGCTTACTAAACATGAGTTGTCAAACATATAAATTTAATAATTCAAAAGTTATAATGAATTAAGTTTATATCAGTTATGATAAGTTTATGCTAACTAATCAGTTTGTATGCTTGTATAGCCTGTGTGGTGGACGGCATAGAGTACAAAGTGGGTGATCCCATGGCAAGTGATGAACATTGCAAACAATGCTATTGTTCATTAGGGGGTATCAAGAAATGCAAAACCATTGAGTGTTCGCCTCAAATGGATGGATGTGTTGCTGTCATACCTGATGGGCACTGTTGTCCAGTTGAATACAAGTGCAGTCAGTATTGAATACATTTGAAAATACATTAGTTTATGATAATCATCTAATCACACATTGATATTATTTGTTAACATTTGAATAACTAATTCAAATAACAGATACAACAATTCAGACGTCAACAGAAAACTTGATGAGCTTTAACACAGAGACCACTGCAAAGCCAACCCTAACAACACTTATAACACATCAGACAAGTACTGAATCTACAGAAGTTGTCACTGATTTCAATAATAATTTCAAAAATACAAACAATGAGTTGAATACAACTAAAAATAACTTTCAAGAGATTGTTGACACAACTGTTTCCGATAACACTTCCAACACAACCAACACATTAAATGATGACATTTCCAACATTGAAACAACCACTTTATCAACCATTAAATTAGAGTCTGCCGTTAATTCTTCAAATATAACAATTCAGATGGAAAATGGACAACAATTAAGAAAAGAGGATTTAATTGTTAATCAAAATTATGATATAATTAAAAATTCAGATAACAATAATTTAAATCCGACAACTACTCCAATAAGTTTTATATCAATAGAAACCACAACTAACGGTGTTTTTGAAGTCATAACTGATCCAATTGAATATCAACCAAGCGCTGAAGCATACATCCAAAATGATACTATTGTTAATAACAAATTTGAATCAAATACCTTAACGACAACTTTGATACCATTGACTTCAGTGATCACAACACAGTCAGAAAAGTTAATTACTTCAGAACCAAATGTATTGACAACTGTTTTAAATGATACCAATATTAAAGATATTGATAAAAGTGCCAAAAGTGATGATCAAAATGGGACGGCATTTGATTCGATGCACCAATTCTTGAAAGGTATCATTAATGTCATCGATAGTCAACTCCATAAACACATACCACTGGAACCAAAAATTAAAAATAATAGTTTAACCAATGAATTAGTTAACAAACAAATTAATACTAATAAGCATTTGACTGCCAGAAGTGATAGCAAAACAGGTCCATCACTTTCGTCTTCCTTTCTAATCAATGACGATAACAATGAAATGCCCTATAAATCTGATTCTGGAGTTGAGATTATCACTGCAAAGACAGCTTTTTATGATTTTGATGAGAGTCCGGGTCAGTCTATTTTGATTAATTTAACGCCCGGATCAATGAAAGTTAGCTCTTCGACTGTAAACCAAAGTTCGAGTCCAACAAATGATAAAAATTATGATGTATTGGCACAAAACAATAGGGCAACCGTTTACGGAAAGCCTTTACAATCTAATTATCAACACTTTGTGCAACCAAACAATGACTGGCGGGTTGTTAACTCTAATTTTGCCCGAAAACCAATGTTTGAAGAATCTCCAGAATCACACAAACCAGTTGAGTCACTCTATCTTAGTAATCAAGATATTAGAAGACATGACATGGATGTCATACTCGATCAAAATGGACCCGATTTTGATAAAAAGCCGAGACTTGAATTTGAAAACTCTTCAAATCGGATGAAAGTTATTCCATTCAAAGTAAATGATGCGCTCAATAGTCAGTTACAGAAGAAGAAGAATGGATCGTTTCTCATAAGACTATCGCCCACTAAACCTCCGGCCACTCCTAACTCTACCCCAAAATCAAGTCAACAAAGTATATATATTATTAGATATATAAAAAAAATTTTCTAAACATTAATTAATTATAATTATTTAATATAGTTTCGTGTATATATAATTCCATTGAATATCCTAACGGTGCAACCATACCAAAACCAGATCCCTGTACTCTCTGTCGGTGTTTCTATGGTCAAGAGCTGTGTCAGCAACAGAAGTGTCCGGGACCTCCTGAAAAAGATTGTGTACCTGAAAAAATGTCCGGTTATTGTTGTCCCAGATATATATGCAGTTAGTTTATAAATCTCATAATACAGTATTATTATAAAATATACAATAATATATTAATTTTGTCATATTTTTTGTTCAAAATTAAGGGATAAGTGAAGACTCAAAGGCATCTCAAAAGCCGTCGAAAGTTGAAGGAGTTGTCAATCAAATGAATCCAATTCAAGACATTTCAAATGTGTCGCCCGTAAGAAAAGGACCGCAGTTTTCAGCAGATGTTAATAATATAAATACAAATAACACTTCAATTACTAACAGTTTTAACAATGACAAGATTTCCTCAGAAAATTTGCCACAAAATAAATTGGATAACAAACACACCAATGAAGACAAACACTCTCAAGTTGTGTCTGAAGGTAGTGGAGGAATAGGTGTTCAATCATTAGCAACAAATATATTGCCACCGCAACCATTACAACCACAACTCTTGGAAGTGACACCTAAACCATTCCAAAGAATATCTGGATTTAATTTGGGACATAAAAAGCAAACCGAAAATCGCATACATTTTCCGGTTGGCGGTGACAGTGGACATAATAATCCATTTGTTTCTCAGCCAATACTTACGGACGCAATGACAGCAATGTCTCCACAGAATTCACCTGTTTTTGCTCACAAACCACCGCACAAACCAATTATTAATCCATTACACAATCAATATAACAATGCAAATAAGTTTCGCTTAAAGCCGGCACCCATTATGAATCAAGCAACTGGACCTCAATTATCACTGGGAAGTCCACAAAATCCTAATTTACGAATTCCACCATTCCTTCTTCCAAACACTCCATCAGTCAATAATATTAGACATAAGCCGCCAAACATTGTTTCAACCGTTCAATCCGATGTCAATCATTCAAAACCTGAGATAAAAAATATTTCGATTGCAATCATCAATGAAAATAAGATACCAATTGTAACATCAAATGAGACTAACACTCGACCGATTCAATTGACATCACATTTGGTAATAAATAACTTTTTGATTTCTTTATATGAAAAACTAATTATTGAATTTTATAATTTTATTTGCAATTTAGCCGGAGTTGGATCAATTGAGTACAACAACGACGACAACAACAGCCAAACCAACATTTAGTACAACAAAAACACAATCGTTAACACAAAGCACTGATGAAGTATTATTAATGAAGACTTCATCTACAACTACAACAACTACAACTACAATACCAAAAAATATCCCTAATGTCGAAAACTCAGATAAAAATAAAAACCATAACTCATGGGACTTATTCCGAGTGTCAGGTATTTATAACATGATTGCTATAAAATTATAGTGTAGTTATTGTTAAAAATTTAATACAAATTAATTGTTATATAGGGTGTAACATATATGGAATTATGTATCAAATCGATCAGCAAATTGATAAACTCAGTACTCCATGCAAAAAGTGTGTCTGTTCTGCACAGGGAGTTAATTGCTCAGACATTTGTTAAACACTTTTGTCATTTAACTAACTAAATGAATAGTGAACCCAACTTTATTACAATACTGAATACCTGGACTCTTGTCTTCAATTTGGGGATTGGTTTTACAATTTATGATAAACTTACTATAATTCAAACAAAGCGATCATCACATTTATTATTTATTTATATTCATAACATTTAATCATTTAAATTAAACTTAATTTTTATTGTAAATATTTAATTTTAATAATATTTATAAATAAATCCTTATTTTCTAGTGATTGGTATGATTTTTAATATAAATATTTTTTTTAATCAGTTGATTGCAATGATTTTATGAATATTACACATCAATCTATTAAATTAAGGAAATATTTCTAAATTGACATAAAATTAATAATTATTTTCATAGACATGTAGTGCTTATAGTTAATAGCGATTCATATTTTATATAATGAAGTAATGGTTCAAATGTAAAACATATGATGTATGAGTTTTATATATAGTATACATATATAATAATATATAATAAAACATTTTTTCATATTAAATACATTATTCAAGTAAAAGTTAAAATGTTTAAAAAAGTAAAAATAATGTCTTAAAAATCTAAAATGTTAAACAAAATTTACAATTTGATGTATTGTTTGGGTTGTCATATGAGTGATTCATTTATATATATAAATATATATATATATAAAACTTATATATACACACATGTAATGTGATTCATGTATGTGTTGTGTCGTCTTCGACAAAGTCTTGTGCTTCTTCTCTGCAAACGACTTCGATATGACTGATCTGTTATTAAATAAGACATATTAGACATAAAAATACCATCGATTGACTATTAAAAAACATACTCTGTTTCTGAATTTGACGCCATAGAATTTGTCCGCTTTTTCTAACAGTTCGGGTCTGAATGTAGTTGTAATAAATTGGGCGTCTTTGCACAGCTCATGTATCATATCTATGGTATCAACAAAATAATTTTGAAACATTTGACAAAATAATAATAATATTATTAATATAGCAAACCTGCGACAGCTTTTCTATGCTGTGGATCTAATGCCTGATCGATTTCATCAAAGAGATAAAATGGCGCCGGGTCGCACTTCTGAATGGCAAATATGAAGGCTAACGCTACCAATGATTTCTGTCCGCCGGACAACTGTTGCATGTCTTTCATTTCTGCATTACTTCCGGTAAATGAGACTCTAATACTAACACCACTGAAATTGTCGAAAGTTGGCGGACCCGAGTTGTTCTGAGATTGCGATCCCGTGTCATGATTGATGTCTTCAGTTTTCATGTCGAGATGTGCTCTACCACTTGGTACCAGACGTTTGAAGACTTCACCAAAAAACATGGAGACCTGTCTGAAAGTCACTTGAATTGCTTCATATTTGCGTTGTTCTAAAGCTGTCATTAAGTCAACAATAGATCGATGACCGGCGTCTAAGTCTGCCTTTCTTTGTAATAATTTTTCTTTTTTCTCAGAGTTTTCTAAATACTGATCCAATGCTTTTTTATTAACGTGACTATACTTTTGGAGCTCTTGATTACATTGTTGTAGTTTTTTGTACAGTTGTTTAAGACTAAGATTAGCGTATTTAGTCTCAGCATCGCCGGGAAGTGTACCCAACTCACGAATCTTTCGCATACATTCTTCAACTTTTTTAGTGAACACCGCCTGTTTTGAAGTCATTTTCTCCAAATCTTTCGAGTCTTCGTTAATCCTTTCAATTGTGTCTCTTTCGTCACTCTTTTTCTTTTCTAAATCAATCTGAAGTTCTCTTTGTTTTTTAGTCATCGATTCAAGATTTTCGTCAATAGTTTTAATTTGTTCGTTCACGTCATCAATTCGACCACTAATTACATTTAGTTCTTGTCTTTCACTTTCCAACTTTTGTTTGCGATCTT
The DNA here is from genome assembly GCF_028296485.1 of Oppia nitens. Classification (NCBI taxonomy): domain Eukaryota; kingdom Metazoa; phylum Arthropoda; class Arachnida; order Sarcoptiformes; family Oppiidae; genus Oppia; species Oppia nitens. The sequence goes on along the minus strand of NW_026533203.1, from coordinate 602,600 downwards.
CGACAGAGATCTCCTGTAAAGCGGCCTCTAATTCGTCTTTACGACGACAGAGATTGTTATTTAATAAATTTTCTAATTTATTCTTCTGTGCCTCCAAATGCATACGTCGACTAAACGCTTCTTTATTCTTTTGAGTCAATTGTCTTATATCATCGTTAAGACGATCGACCTCTTGTTGATCGGTCACAGATAGATGGGTCAGTAAGTCCTGTTGCAACTCATTTCTTAGTGATTCTTCTAAGGATTCCATTGAATTCAAACTCGATTCATGACTTACAAGACTTCTTTCTTTCGGTTGTCTCGACCTTTCAATAGTCGACAACTCATCCTTCAAGAGTCTGATATCGGTTTTCATTTTATCGAACGTATCCTTGTTTTTGCTATTCTTGGTCTCCGCTCTTTGCATTTCACCGACAATTTGATTGATTTGTGACTCGACATCATTAAGTTTCTGGTGGTGTCCGTCCAACTGTTGCTTCTGTTCCTGTATTTCTGACATTAATGATGAATGTGTTTTGTGAAGTTCGAGACGTGAGCGACGAGAGTCAAAGTAACCGCCGGTTAGAGAACCCTTATGTGACACTTGATCGCCGTCTAACGTAATGCAATCTAAATGAGAGCTTCGAGCCAAAGAAGTGGCCACTTCTAAGGACCGACAAATTAAGGTCTTTCCAAATATAAATCTCATTACTATTTCATGTTTGCTATCATAACTTAATCGACTTATCATAGGAATGGCGTCCTATAAAGCAATAGAAAAATGGTAACACAATTAGCAATAAATTATAAATACTATAAATTTGACGATTACTAACTCCAGAATCGGGATATGCTATCTCTTTGGAGAAAAGTCTATTAATTGGCATAAAAGTCACTTCACCCGGAAGTTTCATTTTATTCATTTCTTGTAGTATTCTTGTCCCCACTTTGTCATTCTCGACGATGTGATGGAACAGTTTGTTTCCGGCGGTCATTTCGACGGCCGTATAGAACTCCTTTCCACAGTCAAAGTTCTCGATAAGCATTCCATAGTAATGTTTGGACACCTGTTCGTCTCTTCCGCCTCTTTCGCGGAATAACTGTAATACTCTTCTAACTGAATCCCTTCCATTCAAAATGGTTTTACCGACCATTGATCTCAACAATTGGTCTTTTTTGGCCTTTTCTTCAATAAGCATATTATGGTTTTGTTGCATTGAGTTTTCCTGACGCCATAAATCACTAAACAATTATAAATGTTTTTAATATTGATTAACAAAATAATTATAAGTCGATTACAAACTTTCTTTCATTTTGAAGCGTATCCTTCTTTTTCTTCATATCATAAAATGTTTTGTTTTGATTGTCAATACTCGACCGATTATTCTCTAATTCTTTAGTTAGTTCCTAAAACAAATCATTTTTAATAAATTATTTCAAATTTTAAATAAATTTAAATATCTTTAATAAAAAATACTTCAATCTTGGCCTCCAATTCTTCCTTTCTTTTGGCATCTTTTTTGAGATCATCTCTAAGTCTGTCAATTTGGATTCGTTTGTCTTGAATATTGCGTCGCAAAGATTTTAACTCATTTTGTATCCAATTATCTCTTTCATGTTTGGATGTGAATTGAGATCCTCTGCCCTGTTTTGCATACAATTCTGATCTTTTTTGTTCTTTAAGACTTAGATTTCTCGTACAATCTTCTTCCATACGTTTCATTTCTTCATATTCGGGTCTAATTTGGTTCAATTCCGCCTGTTTTTCAGTAATTCTTTCTTTAAGTGTCGCCAACTCAGTGTCAGCTCTTTTCTTAGAGGAGGCGTCGCCTTCGACTTCATCCTTAAGATCTTTAATATGTAGTTCAAGTCGTGTTTTTTCTTTAAGAAATGATGACTGCTCTACATTAAGAGCTTCCTTCTCATCCCTATAGCTCTGTAATTTGGTTCTCACTTCACGTAAATCACGACTAAATTCTTTAATTTTATCGGTCGACCCCTGAAGCGCTTCTCTTAGTTTCTCAGTAACTAAGCCACTGGTCTCTCGTCGGGTATCTAACTCGCGCTGCCGTTTACGAGTGTCCTCTAACTCGTTATTATAAATGGTATACTCGAGTGCACGTCTCATTTTGTCCCATTTCTGGTATTCTTTGAGCTCTTCCTTTTCGCCCTCCAATGTCTGAAGGCGTTCTTCAATGTACTTCAAAAAATCAATAATTTTTTCCAATTTATTTTCAGTGTCTCTTAAAAGAACCCGTGATTCCTCTTTCCTTTCGTCATAAATACGAGTTCCGGCCACTTCTCGTAATATTTTAAGTCTTTGTGGATCAGGTGCGGTAGCCATTTGGTTGATCTTTCCCTGTTTGACGATATAATATGGATTACTTCTGGAAAATCCTGCGCTTTCCAAAACATTCATCACATCACTTCTGGTGACAATCTTTTTATTCAAGTAATACTGGTCTTTCTTTAGACCAATTTGTCGTCTTAATGTGACATTTACTTCATCGATGGGCAGTCTATTGTCGCTGTTGTCAAAGATGATCTCTACGTATGCAATCATTGTCCTCTGTCCGGGTCCCTCGTGAAGCAGTTGTTGTCTTTGATCGGGTCTCAGATGGGAGAACTCATCCGACAGTACGAACTGAATGGCGTAGAAGAAGTTACTCTTTCCCGAACCGTTGCGACCAACGATCACATTATGTCGGGCACTGAACGGCTCCACTACTGTCTGCTCCCGATATGACCGAAAACCACTAATTATTACCTATAAAGACATCAACCAATCAATTGTTAGTAATTATCAATTAAGACACCAATCGGTGATAAATACCTGTTTTATAAACATTTTATATGTGTTTCAAATATATAGCCCTTTATATCAAACAATGTTATAAACAATAAGTTATTTCATTAATTGAAATCAATTGTTAATTAATTTAAACATTGATTTCAAAGCAAATGTCAAAAAACTTTTGTTGCAATCATTTGTTTTCAATTAAATCTAATGTTTTGGTCTTTCAATTCAAACGATGGCATCATTTATATTAGCAATCAATCAAATAACACATGATTTATATCATTCAATCAAACAATAAATATAACAAATATATTAATTTAGTATTAAATTTGTAAAAAACAATAAAATAAATAAATAATAAAACATTAAAACTATAAAACAATTACTTTTATTCATTCAATATATAAATAAAGTGCAGAAATGTATAGAAATCTCTCAAAAATTGTGTTTACATTCAAAATGGCTTTTGTTTGGCCGGCAGTGCACTCATCGCTACAATGGCTTAACAGACACACCATTTGAAACATGGATTATATAATACAAACACATTAAGCATTGGTTTATCAAAATTGTTTTATACAGAGTCTGTGTCCGCATTCAAGTTGTGACCCAAAGCAGTGGTCTAATCACTCAATTGGTTGTGAAGTCAATGATGTGTTGCTTCACATGTCATGATTGGCGCCAATACTATACCATTGATTTGCATGTATTCAATAGTTATGCCTTTTTTCATCAAACTTACAGTTATTTAAAAGGTGTTAACAAATAATAAAAGAGCTTAACTCACTTTTACATTAATACAGTACAGTGTATAATATATGACAATTTGATCATGATTATTTTCTATTTGATAAATTATATTAAATAATATTTATAATAATTTTATTATTTATTTATTTATTTAAAGTTAAGTTATTTATAATGAATTTATTTTAATTATCAAATAAATTATAAAATTTAGTTTATTATAGTATTTATTTGTTAAGAAACTAATAACCGATGGATAGTTTAGAAAAAAACAAAATTATATTTGTATTATAAAAGCATTGAATCAATCAATTGTTTGCCTCGACTTGTGATGGACTGTAGTTTTGATGAATCATCTCTTCTTTATTAATCAGATGATTAGTCTTACAAACCAATTGCATCAATGAGTTGATGTCTTTGGACCAGTCGTTAAGCACTTGATTCGGATCTTTTTGTTGAGAAAAGTTTACGACAGCTGAGGATCGGTCGACTTTAGCCCAAATGGTTTTATTCACTACCAGAACACTTAACGCTTCTTCCGTTTCCTTTTAAATAACATTTATTTTAATCACTGTTTTCTTAAACCAATAAATTTTTATTAATTTGAACGTACCTTAAGATTAAGTCCTAAAAGTTCTGACATTCGTTGAAGTCGTAAACGACTGTAATATTTAGCCATAACTCTGATATTCTGAAATCAAATTACCTAATCATTAGTTTGATTAAAAAAAGATTAGTTATTTATATCATACATATTCAACAACTCTATTCTTGAGGTCATTCCATCTCTTGTTTCCGCTTTCAGAGGCATCAAAAGCACCGGTTGGTTGTAACTCAAGATCTGGTCCACCAACACGTAAAAGCTGTTGCAATGACACCTCAATTGAGCGCCAATTGATTAGTTCCCAATTGGTGAACATCTTAATGAGTTCATTATAACGAGTGATATCCTGCAAAGCCTTTTCCCCTTTAACTCTATTGATGAGATCGCTCTGTTGGTTATCAAACGGCGCTAATATTATATAAATCACACAATTCTTCAATATATTGGTTCGTTTATTGACATCCGATTGAACCGATGGTGAGTTAAATAATGCCAAATAATGTTTACAAATGGCTAAATACGAGCCCTCGGACTGATCCAATTGGATCATAAGATTGTAGTATTTGAACTTCAAGTCCTGGACTTCAGGATCTTCGAAATACTTCGTTTGAATCTTTTTACTGATAATTTGAGTCCTGACAAAGTCCTTCTTCGCCAAACAGAAACGCATTTGTTCTAAAATAAGTTCCACTTTCTCCTTCTTATCCATTGAACCAAATGTTTCCACTTGAAGTTCCTGAAGAATATCTGCCGCTTCTTCTATTTTTTCCTCTTTTTCCTTCATTAGCGCCAACTTTAGTGTCAGTCGAGCCCTCTCTACCTCAACATATATCTAAGAAAATCAATTAAATAAATATAAGTCAAATATATTCATTCAATAATTATTATACCTTTCCGGCTGTTACTGTCCTCAACGTATCGATAAACTCGAGTTGAACTGCTTTGTCGTCAATTAGATCCACATAACTACAGGACTCTTCAATCATTTTGGTTATCGATTGCTTTATTTGAGACCTCCTTTTAGTTAACAAAACGATGTTTTCATTCAACGCCTTAAAGTTTTTGGCCTCAAAACAAAGCTTAACGATTGCGACCAATACTCGGCTCGTCGAGTGAGTGTCTGATCCCTAGAAAATATGTCCAAAGATTTGATAATTGGTTTCGAAATCAATGATCATTCAGTGGTTATACTTACGGTTCGGGTTTGCTTCTCGAGTGACAATAATATGTCCAACGCTTCACTAAGTTTTCCCTCCTTTAAACCAAATCAATAAAAATAAATATCGGATTAAATTACATCAATAAATATAAAAAAGTGAAGAAGTAGTGAACAATGAATCAAATGATTATAAGAGATGACTCGTCAAAGAGTTACTAACTTTAGCTAATCGTTCACAAACTGGTATCTTCTCATCGACGGTATTGCTATAATCAACTTCCATCTTAAGGAGTCGACTGCCATCGTATGTGATGTCTGAAGACATATCTTTACCGGTGATGACAACAAAGTCAGTGACAAATGATTAAAGAAAAGCAATGTTTAGATGACTTGTGTTTTGTGTTCACAATAATTGCTAATTCATTGAACATTAATACATGAATAACATTAATATTACATGTATTGCCATCTATTTGTCATAATTTTCATTAATATTATAATCAATTTATTAAATGTAATCAAACTTTTCAATAATTTTACTATTATTTTGTCTAACATTTGAGTACTAATTAGTAAATTTGTAATTAATTAAAAAAAATATTGTTAAATTATTAATGATACAAATTTAAGATTATTTTTTTGCATTTAATTTAAAATATTTTAGTTTAATTGAATTAATTAACTTTTTATTTAAAAGTTGGTATATTATACATAATGTTATTAATTTTTGATTAAAATTGATTATAAACTTTAAATTACTGGTAAATTAAAATATCAAAATATCGTAAAAACTTTTTTTTTAATACTAAATGGTAAATAGATTTATAAAAAAATAGTTTTAAAATATTATTTATATAATAAAATATATATTTTTTATACTATCAGTAATAGTTTACTATTTAAAAAAACTTATTGAATATTTAAATGATTATCAAACAGTATTTTCGGGAAGTTGTCTGTTGGATAGGGATGAGCCTATAATAGTGTTACCATTAATACTACAAACAGTGCAATCAGTTGAATGGGCTCTCGTTTCGTCGGAATTACTTCTTTTGGGAACAAATTCAATAAAATTGATGTTTCGGTTAACACTATTTTGCTGTTCAGCTATAAATTGTTGATATTTATAGTAGTCTTTAGCACTGCATAAAGGAGTGTCCACTTCATATGTATTGTTGAATCGTCCATAATCTACACGATATTCACCCGACTCTCTCCTATAAGAGACTAACTGTTCAAATCTATGACCCCATAGTATTTCTGATGGCAAATATGAACTGCGAGCCTGAACTATAGTATATGAATCATATATATATTATAATTTTGTTAATTAAATATAGTAAACATAATTATTTAAATTACCCGACTGTCCGGTTGACTCTATAGTTCCCTCCAAAATGACAATAATCTCAAACTTTTCTCTCATCATTTCATCGGAACTCAACTAATGATTTTTGAAAAAATTAAATAATGTTATAAATAGAAATGTATGGATAGTTTATAACAAATAATTACATTATAAAAAGGACTTTTTTCGTCGATTTCATGAACTATAGTCGCGGGCCAAATGAGTAAGACATTGGCATTGCTATTGTCAAACTTGACCGGTATGTATGTGTGATAGTATGATATGACTTCACCCTCTTGTGTCACTTTTCGGCTAATTATTTGTGCGCTAACAGAGGCGCCGATTATGTGCGACCGGTTGCGGACATCGCCTTCAATGCAAATATTTGTTTAGTTTTGGATTTATTTTGCAATAATTGCTGTTAATTAATGTAATGTATAATAAAATTTATTTTAAAAACTAAAATAAATTATAAAATACTTACAAATTCTAAACATAAGACACAGCTTTGAGTCGCGAAGACAAACGATTGCATTGCGACTAAACATCAATGTTTGAGATCTTTTCTGCGGCCGCGAGAGCTTCGCGAAGACAAAGCCAACCATAAAACACTGAATCATAACTCCTACCACTGATTGCATACACATCACAAATATCGCTTCCGGACATTCCTCAGTAGTATATCTCGAACCATAACCTTTGTGTTAAAATTTATTTACAATATTATGCCATAAAGTATATTGTATTGGGTTTATCAATATAATTACAACAATTTTCAAATTAACTGTAAACTAATTCATACCAATTGTATGTTGGGTTTCAATGGAGAAAAGGAAAGCACTCGTGAATGACTTGACATTCATAACACATGGAATCCACTCATTATTGTCTAAATTGTCGAAATCCGAGTGCGAGAAGCATATCAACCACCATAAGACTGAAAAGCCTAACCAACTTAATATGAATCCCATTGCAAATACCAATAGATTCCATCGCCACTGTATGTCAACCATAGTTGTGAACAAATCCTGAAGATATCGTTTGCTTCTCTTATCGATGTGTTCTTTGCAAAGATTGACGTTTCCATTCTTCAGAACCACTCTTTTCTTTATTCTTCCGGGAAATATCTTTGTCTGTTTGATGCTATCGATAGTCCGATAAAGTGGTGACGTTTGGCCATCATTTGCACCCAATTTAGTTGAACCCGAAAATGTCAGAGTCTTTTGCAATTCCTGTGCCCGCATTCGGATCAAGTAGTTCTTGGAGTGTTCGGTAGTTATGGTTGAGTTCGGTGTCTCGGTTTCAGTGACCAAATCAGATGTCGGCGACCGAAGACCTGATGGTAAAAGTTCTTTCCAAACGCCGTCAGATTCCATGAATGCTTTCATTACATTATTTTGTTTAACTATTTATATGTCAAACAAATTTATTATCATTTTTTATAACAAAATAAATTGATAATTTTTTTTTAATTATGTATGATTTAAATGACGTTTTTACTAACATTTAGTATAAAAAAAAATTTGCTTAAAATATTTATTTAATTCCTATAAAAATATTTACAATACATATGTCTTATGCTTATCGGACACTAAAACACTATTTGCAAACAAAAGTTAATTAAAGATTAAACGAAACGACTAAATAAATCAAATATAATTTCAGTGATATTATTAGTATTATTGATATATTAGTATTAAATGTATAAAATGCAAAATCATTGCTCTAATTGTGATTAATTTTATTTAATATTCTACACAACTCTTGATAACTATTTATAGTTTTAAGTTTTTCATATATTGATTTAATTTGCATTTCAATCACAAAAAAACATTTAATTTATGAGTATTTATCACAAACAAGAAAAATTTACTTACAATTGACAAAAATTTATGTAAAATCATATGAATGGTTATAAATTTTAGCTACAAAATTGTGCTTGTTTAGCTAGAAATCAAATATTTATAACTTGATAATAACAATTTATCACTTCATAAATCAATACTTATCAAAACCAACACATAATATCACTAATGTATTGTAATGTACTGTAGATCTCAGTTATCAAAAATACTTGACAACTAAAACCACTTATTATGTATTTTATTATTTCTTTGACAATCTATGCACTGAATAAATATACTGAATATCTGAAACTAAAAATTTGAAAAAATAGTTAAAAACTTTATATTCAAAGATTAGTTTCAATTATTGTTTGTGGTCTACATTATAGCCAACAGTAATTGTTAGCAACAATAGGATCTGCCTCTGAATGTCTGACAATCCCATACAATGACTGTAACATTCAGTTAGTGTCCTATAAATTGGTATTAAGTTTGCAAATATTATACTGTAATTGTTATATTTATATATCATATGTTACTAAAATTGACTCTTTTAACAAACTTAAATTTAATATATTGTGTTATATTAAAATTAGTTAACTAATAAAATGTTCAAGGATAATTTATTATTATTAATGAAGCGCTAAATTCCTCTTTAATAATACATTTCTATCCTTTAATATGTTTTGATTATTTATTTATAACTAATGCATTCAAAGTTAGTTAAAATTTTATTCTCAAACATAATTTGATTTGTTATTTATTCAAACATTATTTATAATTAAGATACTGTTATTACCAGGTTAATCATTAATTTTTAAAAAACTAATAATAATTAATAATTAATTTACAAAATATTTTTTTTAAACTTTCAATATCATAGTAAGTAAGGATGTAAGCGATTGAAAAAAATGAAAATTCAGTTTTGAATATTCAGAAAATTCAGCTAAATATTCAAGGGTTTAAAAATAAATTAATTCAATCGCCCTTTTGTGTCAAATTTTAAATTATTTAAAAAGGTATAAATTTAAGGTTTTTGAAATGTTTTTTAATTTAATAAAATATTTTCAAATAATTTTCTACAATGTATTATCAATAAAAGCAATTTCGAAAATCGAAGGTTAATATAATGAAAACCGAGATTATTTGATAAATTTCTTAAAATAAATATAAAATAAAAGCTTAATTTAATTACACAAATAAGTATTTAACAAATAATTATTATTTTAATCGTTTTATTGTTTAGTTTAATGTTTTTTAATTGATAATCGAAGATTACTTGAAGATATTTTATTATATTTATTAAAATTTAATTTAATTATTTAATGTAATTAATGTTTTACAAATTCAATAAATTATCTGAATTTTCAAAATTTTCAATTGAATATTTAATTTAAAATAAATTCAGCTGAATTTTGCATCACTAATAGTAAGTTAATTATCAGATTTTAATATTTCTTATTATAAAATTGAAATTTTTAAGATTTGTAACAAAGTATTTATATGTTATTTTTTTATTAAATCTAAATTTAATAATAATTATTATCAAAATATTTCTAAAGTCTCATCAATTAATTATTTGATATTTGTGTTTAACTGTTAAACTAAATTTAGATAATTAATATTAAAATTATACTATAAATTTTAGTCTTTAAACTTATGGAAACTTGCAAAAACTTCATATTTTACCAAATGCCAAATATTTTTATTTATTTAATAAAACTTTATATTATAATTGACACAAAACTTAAATCAGTAATAAAAATATCATTAATTTAAATTATGTTTTATCAATTTTAATAAATAAAAGTAGTAATGAAATAATCAATTTTAAATGTAATTTACAAATTAATTAATAAATAAAATTATCATAGAATAAAATAAAAATTTAAATAATCCTACAAATATTTTGTAGTATTTATTACGTAAAATAATTTATGTATTGATTATATATTATATTTAATTAACAATTTTTAGCAAATAAATTATATATTCATAATTACATAACTATAGACATAACAACTAACAACTCGTAAAACACATAATACTTTATTTTTAGTATAAAATAATAATATTTATTTATTCAAAACATCATTTGTAATTCAATATAAAACTATTTGCAAATGTAATAAATTATAATTTATTTTATGATAAGTATTGATGTTAGTATTAAAGTGTTTTTTATTTGAACAATAAATTGTCAAAAATCGATTGGAAATTAAAAACTTAAAATTGACAAAATCAGAAAATAAAACGAAAATAAGTCTCGTTTAAATTACATGTCTATATTTATAATTATATTTTTCTATTTATAGTATATTTTATGCAAATTATTTTTTAAAATAAAATAATACCTAAATATTAAACACAACTTATGACTAAACATTTATTAAATTAGAATAATATTATTAGTTATCATTAATAGTGAAGAATTTGTTTATAAGTTAATATTAATTTGTAATTTTTGGTGTCATATATTGATTGTCTTTTAATAGTAGATTTGTTTCAAAAGTTTTATAAAATAGACAAAACAGTCCGGAAATATGTCATAATTCTCACATTTATTATAGAGATTTAATATAATTAAATTGAGTATTAAAAAATATTTAATTATTAAAAAATGATAAATAAATGAAATCTGTAAATTAAGAAATCTCTAATTCATAAATAGTTTAAATGATTGATCATTTATTTATATTTAAGTTATATCTAAACATGCAATTAATGGTTAATTGATAAATAATTTCTATTTTAAGTTTATTAATTTTATTAATTTATAAAAATATGAAAAATTTTCAATCTGTCATAATATTTGATAATGTCATATAGAGTATATTAAATATTATTTAAAATAAAGTACTAAATTTTTTTAAAATTTCAATATTTTTTAATTAAATAATTATAAAATGTAAATCGAGTTTAAAATTTAAAAAACAATATTTTCAATTATTAATTATTATGTATAAATAAATTGTTATTACTAATTGATTATTACTCTTTATTGTCATTTAACTTAATAATATACATTAATAATTTAATATTTGCCATTAACAATTTTACCTGTATATAAATTATACTTATAAATGTATGATTACTTTTTGTTTGATAATAATTATATAATATTTAAATTATGTTTAAAATAATATTTTATTTAAAATAATAGCTGAGTTAATAGTTGCTAATTAAAGTTATGTCAAATATTTTTCTTAATTCAATATTGTAAAATATGTATAAAATAAATATATATCTTACCTAAAATTTGCTATAATTTGTGATTACAAATAATTAATTTAAAGTATTTTATAGATTGCATACTACACAGTGTATTATACACTGCAGGACATAACACCAAATAATATTATTGCGAAATAACTTGAAATCAAAACTACAAATGAAAATGTTTTATGATATTAAATATTAAAAAGTTTTATTTTGCTCCAAAATATAAGTCGTCAACTATTTGTGTAAATGTAATTTTAAATTGAAATTTAATAAAAGAAAACAAAATAAAAATCACGTTTTGTTTGTAATGTATAATTATAATGCAATTTGAACTGAGAAATACTAATTGAATATGAAATCATTTAATTCATATATTCATAGAAATCAATTGAGTCTTAGTTTAGCTATCATTTCAATGGCAGTGATCGTTATTATTCAATATTTTAGACAAATTCCCAATTATTGACTTAATTGCTGTTTAACAGTATATTACAGTATAATTACGATATTATAATATTATAATATATTTTAGTATAAGTAATACGACTTTAAAGGGAAAGATCAAAATTATTATATATTAATTTTGATGAATTTATGTCAAATAAAAACTATGCAATAAATATGACAATAAAATATTATTTTTATTTAAAATGTGTATTTAATTGCTTATTAATGTATCTCAAGTTCAACCGGTTCTCACCAGAATTGACCAAAATTTAGCCTAAATTTGTTTTTTTTTAATTTTGTGATTATTTTCTTCGAAGGTTTTCACGACTATAGACTTCTTTTTAAACAATTATTTCATAAATTATATATATATTGTTTGTTTTTTTGGTCCGATTTATTACCCTTTATAATGATGGGTGTCTTCAAAGGAAACTGGAGGTCATATAATTAAGAATTTTTTGGCAAATAAAATAAATATATTCAATGAATAATTATTATTTTGTATTTTATTTATAATTTAGCATAAAATACAATAAAATTAATAACAATTGGTAATATAATTTTTATTATTAAAAATACATAAAATAAAGTTAAATATACTAAAAATTAAATCACTACTTGCAATGTAAACAACTTTTGTATAACTTTTTTTTATAAATAAACTGTACTATACTGTACTGTATATAAAGATGAATAGCATTTTGGCATACATTTAGTAATAAATAAGTTATATTAATTTGTGTGGTGAATACATCAATACATTAATTACAATAATTGTTAGTAATATTGAAACAATTATTAGGAAAATATTATGATTTTTTAAACACATTACTAAAGAAATTTAATTAGTAAATAAAACGTTTGGTAAATTAAATATTCATAACAAAAAGTTATATAATAAAAATGTTAATAAATAACATTGAAATATATTATATTTACTCACAAATATAATTACTTACCTTTAAGGATAAACACCTTTTATTTGTAACATTGATATAAATTATCTTTAAAAATAAACATTAATTATCAGTTATATAATGGCATAATATCAATAAATAAATAAACAAAACATATTTTTAATTAATTTTATTGTTAACTTATAATAATAATTGATATACAGTATTAAGCGATAAGATTAGGATTAGAGCCATATTTTGGATTTTTTAAAAATAGGCAGCACTTCGATACATACAATATCTATACTTTGCATTTTTGGCAGAAGTTTAACAATTAGTTTTTTGATATCGTTTTTAAAATAATTATATATTTTTTGTAACACATTATTGTAACAAAAACCACAATCAATTTTACGGGCAAATAATTTTGTATTCGTTTACATATTTTGAGTGTATTTTTGCATCTTTTTGTTATACAATTTGTTTTTATAAATAAAAAATCTAAAATATATTTTGACATATAATTTGTCATAACAGTCGTTTCTCTCAATTTTTATATATATGTATATATATACTGTATATACAATATATATATATATATATATCATGTAACCCTTTTTTGGTGTAAATATACTGGAAATTCAATACTATGTTTTGTGATTCAAATGTCATGACTAGATATTAATTATCATTTTTTTTTTGTTTTACATATAAATTTTATTGTGTTTTGTATGTGTAGTGTATAAAAACAAAAATAAAATTACAATTAAGTTATAAAATCGTTAAAATCAACCCATACATGATTATAATAGTGGTTTTACAATTGTTTTTTAATTATAAATTTCAATAATTTAGATCATAATTTCAAAGAAATGATGTCTTAGTTAAAATAATTTGTTGAGATCTTTAATATACTTAAAATACATAAACAAATAATAATAATAAAATAATAGAAATTTTTGTCACAATTAATAAAATCAAATCATATCAACTTAAACTCTATAAAATTGTCATTCAATACAATACTACTTATTATTGAGAGATAAGAGATGTAAAAAGTATTTGATTTTGGCTTTTGAACAAAGATTTATAATATCTTTAATAATAATAATAATAATATTTCAGTACAATTCACTATAAGAATAATATCATTAAATAATCTATTAATTAAAGTCAATCATATAAGTAATATATTATAATAATAATAATAATAATGCATTTATCGCATACAACACTATCAATGATGTGTGGAATGCAATTAATTATCATTTAATATCATCTTATCTTCAATTTTAATGCTTTAAAACAATTCTATCATTTTTTTGTTAAATGTTTCAAAAGTAAAATTTGCTTCAATTAGTCAAAAATAACTTATGAAAAACTCAGTTGAATTTTCATTAACAAATTTCACACACTTTTAGTTAATATAAAAATAACACATTCACACAAATGCACACACAATGATTGCATATTAACAAAAAAGAGCAATCAATTGTTAATGAAAATCAATTATTTTCAAAGTCATTGACTAAATCAAACAATTTTTACTGTAATTATTTGGCTCCAACTATAATATATAGATAGCAATTAAGGCTTTCGATATTTTTATTACAATAAAAATCAATTTTTTGGACATTTAAATGTAGGAACAAAATAAAACCTATATTTTTGTAATAAATTTATTTAATAACTGCAAAATTAGTCCAAAAATATGTTCATATTATAGGCTTTATATGATTGTATGAAATACTTGAGAGTAAACTCATTATTATAATGAATTCGTTCAATGCATAAGTCATACATCATTTGAAAAAAACTTTTTGTTTGCTTTTTATTAATTTTGTGTCAAAATTATTGTTATTTGAGTTAATTTATATAATTAATTATTCATAATAATTAGTTGTCATGAGAGATCATTTAGCCAGCACAATGTGTTGAAAATGCGTTCAAAATTGTTTTTCATAATAATAATAATTTTAATTATTTTAATAAACTTAAAAACAAAGAAATGCTTTAACGGAATAAAGAATTATAAGTTATATATTAATATACTTAATAACACAACACAACATTTTTGGTGCACCAAAAAAAAACCTCATCAAAAAAGGGAAGACACTGTCCAGCCCTGACCTAATATGACAGTGCCATACTTTAAGGTATATGCAGTGGGCTATTTTGAGGCTAGAGTTGATGGCCAGTCAACCATTTGGATATACACAACCAGCTTTGAAACCTGGGATTTATGAGGACAATGGACTCATCAATTTTTAAATAAAAAAGGCTAACTAACTGGTGTGTATCCCATTGCCTGATTAGATAATATGTGATAAAATTTAATAATTAATTTTATAAAAATGTCACATTTATTAAATTAATAAATTATTTGTTAATTTATTTAATTATCAACAACAGTATATTCACAACAAGTCGTCGTTTTTGAAATTTGTTTGGGTTTATGGCATAGATTTATGGGAAGATTAAAAGCAACTTAGACTTAAAAAAGAAAGCACCGCTTTTGTATTAAAACATATAATAATTATTATAATTACATTTACAATAATATCTTTTTATAACTAATTAATGCTTTTATTGAAGCAATTTTTTAAAATAAAAACAGAATATTCTTTAGGAATGTATATAATAATTGAATGACTCTTCAAGTATTTATTTGTAAGACTTTTATTAATCACTTTAAGTTTCTAAAAATTATATTTATATATATAATATATATGTGTGTGTGATAAATGATAATCTTATTTATTTCATTATATAAATGCTAATGATTTAAAATCAGAGCATAAGTTAAGTGATACGAGTAATAAAATTTAGACTAACTTTTGATATACACAATTGTAATAAATTATAGTAGTTCTGAATGCATCTTAAAAGTTCATTTTAATTAAATAATTTTTAAAACTATGTTTTGATCAATTAATATTGAATTATATAATTTAGAGAATCCATGTCCTTTTTGGTGGGACATCACAATTGGTGAGCTCTTGAGATAAATATATGCAATATATTTATTATCAATCAATAACCGAGAGGTCGATTGTTAATCAAAAGGCACAGAAAGAGCCTATAAATTAGAGATTTATCGATACAGTTATGCATCGATTCTACTGAAGTATTGACTTATTTGTTTGTTTTGTTGATAAAATAGTGATAATTATATCATTCAATTAGTTGTGCAATAATATTAATAATATGGAGAAATAGATGCAATTCACCGATTAATGAACTAAAAACTATGTAATAATGAACTAATGATTTAATGAAATTAAGCATTTATTAGTGCATCGATATAATGGATTTGTAATGAAATATTGAACATCAATACATCAATGCACTTGAAATGGTATCTCAAATCACAATTTGACTCATCAATGATTGCTAACAATTATGCACTATATTTATATGTCAACTATTCAAATACATCTCTTATTTTAGTTAATTAAATTAATAACTAATTTCCTATCAATCAATCAATAAGTGTTTTACAAATTATTGTTTTATAATAATTCAGTTTCAATAGTTTAAATATTTGTTTCGCTTTATTGTGCATTTTTCTCGTAATGATTAGCAAAGTTTGTGACAAAAAATATTGATTCAAAATCAGCACTAAATTATGAAATAGTGAGCCAATTTAAATGATGATAATATCTATTTTGTCAAATAGTTTTTATGTTAAACATTTAAATTAGAAAATATCGTAGACTGTGGTATACGGCGCCCACATGTGATCACTGAGCAAAAAGCACCGCAACCTTAAAATTAAAAGGAATTAACGTATAGTCTTAACCATAATAACAACGATTACCCGCTTATATCATACATTTAGAACATTTAATAATAATAATAATATATTTATATCAATAATATATACACAAAATTATAAACTATTTTTACTTTTTTTTGTTATTTTTTCACTTTTTATGAATAATAATAATAATACACTATTTATTAATATTAATATTGAATTTGTTTGGAAAGTCGTCAATAACTATAAAGCACGCGAAGTATCACAAGATTGCAATGAACTGATCCGACCGGTGATGGCCAACAAGTGTGTGATGATGTGGTCCATCGTGTGGTCAGTTCATCGCTTTTCTCAAAAAATAAAATAATAAATAGAGTCATCAATTCTGGGTTTAATAATTCGCACAAATTTGATATTTCTTTTTATATAATAATAAAAATAATAATAAGAAGTGGTATTTGCTCTAAAATTAGTAAATCACACTATCATTTAAAACGTTGAAAATAAAACACAAAAATGTTTTTTTTAATAATATACTAATAATATAATATTTAATAATAATAATAATTAAATAAATTGTATTATTGTATTGATTTGTTTGCGTCAAAATAGCGCTCATTAAAAGCACAATTAATTTGGCGATTATTCCGATAGCAATCACTTTATATAAATTGATTGCAAATGATTGCTATTCAGAATGTAATGGCATTTAAATCATTGGTTTAATGTTAATTTGAGTTCAAAATATGTCAAAATACAAATGTGTGTCAATGTTTGTGTTTGTTTAAAATGATTTGTTTTATATTTTGTAAAATATTTTGTGTGTAATGTAATTGTTGTCAAATTGTTCATTAAAAACACCATAATTTGGTCGGACCTCATGTCTATGCAATTTCTGATACTTTTATATCAAACATAATTAATAATTTAAAACAACAAATATATACTGTATATATTTATATATATATTTATATATATCAATGTATAAATAAAATAAGATGCAAGAAATGTATAGATGAGAAGGAGTCGCATGAGTGAGGCCTACCTTTGGTGCGGTTAAGCAGTTAATTAGTTTCACTTCCAAGTAAATCGCCGGGTAATAGACTTTGGATTGATGAGGGAGTGCTCCTGTCTTGAGCACTGGGAGCGCTCCATAAGTTATTGCCGGAATTGGCAAATCCCCACATGCCTATACTTGATGTGTTCCAACCCGGAGAGGTAGTACTCGACTCCATCTTTGATGGATTCGATGTGGAGTTTCCGGCAAATTGGAGAGAGCTGTTGGCGTTACGATACAGACTCGATGACTGATTCACGCCATTTGATGAACTGTTGTTTTGGCCGTTTTGAGACCAGTTTAGGGGATTCGATGCAATTTGTTGACCACCACCTTGAATAAGCTGCAGATATTGTTGAACCTCAGCCTCTTGTGGAATATCAGCCAATATTGAAGTATTGCCTAAAACACAATTATTCAAAGCTGACTGCGCTTTGATGGCCTCTTCACGGGTTGAGTATCGAGTCAGTGCAATGCCATGATTTAAAAATAAGTGAAATAACTGCAACGGCCCGTGTTGTAGACATAATGTCTTGAGGGTCGAACCATCAATCTATTCAATAAATTAACAAAATATATATTAATTATTAAACATAACTTTCATATCTCTAGGATATACTTGAGGCGTAAGATTGCGGAGTAAGAGAAACTCCGAGCCGTTATGACGATTGTCTGAATTCCAGAGAGTGTGAGCTGAGCTCACTGTCTGATTGACAGCTCCAGAGTTAGACAGAGTTGTGGCCGGACTTTTGATCTGAGGCGTTAATCCTGGAGGGGGTCCTCTTGTCTTGGAAACAGAACCGCCACTCCACAGATTATCAGTGCATGAGTTCAATTGAGGCTCAGCCCAATTGGACGGGGATTTTAGGTTATTCTTTGTTTTATTATTGTCAACAGTATTATAAATGTGCGAATTTGAAGGCGGAGTGAAAGCCCATGTACTTGAAGACAATGACAATAAGGAATCAGCATTTGTATTAGGAGTTCCAGGACTTAGTTTTGAGGGCCAATTAAAAAGTGGATCTTTGATTGTGTTAATTGAAAGTGGAGAACGATTAACACTACCCGGAGTAATAGTCGGGTCGTCTTCAATACTTTTGAGACTCGAGTTACCTTTCCATGGTTTTCCCGGCTCAAACTCTGGCACCAAATCATTCAGATTATAAGCATCGGGAATAGCGTTGGACAGAGAATTTGAAATATCTTTTAAGTCATTGTGCTTTGGAAGAGTCGCACCGGAAAGTGAGTTAACAGTCATATCCGAAGGCCAACCGCCTAATTCGTCAGTTTGGCCAAAGGCAGTCCAATTGGAGACATCATTTCGTGTTAAGCCATTGTGTTTAGGCATAGGTCCGGGAGCTCGACTAAAATCATTGGTTATTATATTATTCACTTTCATGTCATCCTTTGTAAATCCTTGCTTCCAAGTGGTCTGAAAGCGGGACAACGATTGAGGGCCAAGTTCTCTGTCATTGTTTATCACAAGTGTATTGTCTTGTTGTGGACTCTTAAAAAAATCATTATTTGCAGTTTGTTGTGAAATCAATGGCGTCGATGTATTGGCGCCGCTGTTCATAGAGTTAGGAGTTTGTGTAACAATATGTTGGCTCTGTTGCTGTTCCTTCAGGAAGATCGCCTGTTGGGCAGCGATTTGGTTCTGAAAGTTAAGAATGCGTTGTTTCGTTTGAGTGATTTGTACATTAATTGACGACTGGATGGCCGGCACTCCACCAGCATTTGTGGGACCGGTTTTGCTTAAGTGCTGATTTGCTGAGATTTGCAACTGATGTAAGATTCGGATTTGTTGTAATAACTGATATAACAAATGCAATGTTGGAGGTGCCAGAGGTTGGTTCAAGATCTGTAAGAAATTTAAAATAATTACTCAACAAATACTTAATCAGTCCTTTCATCTGATGCCTACCTGTGCATTGAGATGTCCGGCTTGAACTGCCAGCTGTATCTGTTGTACCAAAAGTCGGAGCTGAGCTGCATTGGGCTGATTGGACTGTGCGCTACCACCGATGCGACTTCCATTCGGGTTCGATCCTAAGGCACTTTGAACCTGATTGGCCTAATTTTAACAATAACAATGTTTAGAAAATTATGGACTATATGTACATCGATATAATAAACTACTTGTGTGAATGACTGTGTCTGAGCTGTTGATTGATGTGGTGGTGGTGGCGGTAGAATTGATCCCAAAGGGTTTCGGTTAATACTGGAAAGACTAGAGTTGGCAATGCCTGATGTGTTGCTAAGTAGACTAGGAGTATTGCTCGAACCCATTCCTGATCCCTATTTTAACAATTTTATTATTACCGGTAATTTTAGTTTCAAAAATAATTAATACAGTATAATCTAATTATTATTACCTTTAACCGCTGCAAACCATCCAAATCCATGGCATTTGAATCACGAGTGGAAGAGTTCTTCAATTCAACTTAAAAAGCAATAATTTCGTTAATATACTACTACTACTAACTGTAATCAATATCTTACTAATTGCTTCCTCGAGTTTCATCGAACTGTTACGCAAAGAATTCTCGATATCTTCTTTCTGTGAAATCAATCAAATTATTAGACATTAAATTAATATAAGATATTATGTGTTAGTAACGAATAAGTGGTCAATCAGTGTGTCTAACTGTCCAATACCTTGAAGCCCATTTCAGTAAGAATGCGGAACTGTTTACTCGCCCATATAATATCTCTGGAGAGAGGCTTTCCCTGTTTAGGTCCGCCCCAACTGCTTGTGTCTATCTGGCCGTCACTCCAGTTTGCATTGGGATTATTAGTTGCCTTTGGCTTTGCTGCCCAATAGGCCAGTGGACTAGAGTTCGAAGACTCGGCCCAATTCGGAGTATTCGGTGTACGAACTGAACTGTTTTTATTGTCGGAATCACCCCAAAGTGAAACCGAATTGTTTGACGGAGAATCACGAGTAGATGTCTCTGACCATGAGTTACCTCTATTAGTCTGAATGGGCGGAGAGGGTTTACTCCAACTGTCACCGTTTTTACCAGATATGGGCGCACCGGCGGGCAATCGAATCATTCCAGGACTAGAAGGAATCATTGCAGAAATTCCACTCAAGTTATTGCCGTTTGGATTTGAGTTTTGTGGGTTCATGGGTTGCTGTTGTTGTTGATGATGATGTTGTTGCTGTTGTTGTTGTTGTTGTTTGGCAGTTTGCGACTGTTCCTTCCAATGTGATACCTTTCCTTGACGGACAGGATTACCCCAAACAGCGGTTCCGTCATCAAAATTACCGCCGTGGCTGTCGCTTGAATCTTTATCCCAACCGGAAGAGTTTGGATCCTTTTTATGAGTCGACTCCGGAGCCCAAGTGCCGAACGACTGATCAGATTTGGGTTCACTCCATGAAGAGTCGGGTCCATTGGAATCATTTTGTTCTATTAAACAGTATTTCATTTGTAACAACTTTTATCAATCATTATCATCAAATTGACTCACCATTTGTTACACCAAATTCAGACCAATTAGAGTTATGATTAGTTTTCGGTCTATTTTCTCTACCTTCAGAACTGTGTCTTGAATTGGTCTCAACCTTATCAATGTTGTGATTCCACTGCATATTTGAGTTATTGTTACCATTGTTGCCATTATTAGAATTATTCGAACCATTGTTCGTCCAATTGTTGGCATTATTATTGGGATTATTATTATTATTAATGTTATTATTATTATTATTAGGATTAATATTATTATTATTAGGATTAATATTATTATTATTGGGATTAATATTATTATTATTATTATTGGGATTGTTATTATTATTATTCACTTGAGGAACACCTGTCCAGTGATTGCTAGAGTCCTCTTCCTCACCCCAGGTGCCACCGATATGAGTAGAGGGAGTGTGAGTGTGTGTGTGGTGACCCCAGGATGATGACGACGAGGACATTGATGTGGGCGTAGGCGTCGGTCCTTTGCGACGGACGGTATTTTCCCAGATCTCAGTTCCTTTTGTGCTACTCTTCCACTGCGAACCACTGTTACACTCTTTTGGACTCGACTGAGGGGACGGAGGGAGTTTCCAGGGGCTGTCCTGGTTTATCACCTATTAATCAATGTATTATTACATTATATCTCATATACTGTTATACTGTATATGTCTTACAGTTATTCCCCAGTTGTCATTGATGAGAACCGTGTCTTTATCATTAGACAATTGTTGCAAATCACTATTGGTTTGTCTTTTAGTGGAATTGTCATTATTGCCAAACACACTGAGATCATGGTTTGGTCCAATTGGTCCATTGTTCAGTCCTTTACCTGCCGCCTGTGCCCATGAACTCGAAGGCTTGGGAGATGTCGACAGAGTTTGATCACAGATCGCGTTTTGTCGCGAATTATTATTTGGCCAATGATTAGCACTTGAATTAAGAGTTGCAGTATTACCACTACTGCCCCATTCGGCTGACGATGAGCTCATCGGTGGCAGAGATCCCCAACCACTCGATCCACTCGTCACTGACTCTTCACCGCCGCCGTGAAGACCCATTGCTTGCGATTATAACAAATCACTTGTGACAACAATGGGCTCTAAATTATGAGTAATCTTCAAGACTATCAACGATTAAATCTCTTCGTTGATTACTTGTGTCTGCAATCATATATAACATTGTATTAAAATAATATATACATCACTAGTCAATCATTACCAACAAATGTCACTAAATTATCACCAATTTGTCAAATAGATCGACAATATATGATATTCACAATAATTAACACCATTTATACTTCAATTAAAATATGTATAGCAATAGATAATTACTCTTAAAAATATTAATTAAAAACATTATAAATATTAATAAAATGTTAAATTCTTAGACTATTTGGTTAGCCATACATTGAGATTGGGTTGTGTTAAGAGCACAGTTAGCTTATTGTGAGTTTGCGCTCATATATAGTCAATATATGCTTTGCTGATGGAACTCATATGAGACACACAAGTCAACCAACAACTCTATGCCTCTAATTATGTGCCCAAACATACATACATATCAAGCTATTAGCTATAGTAGAGCACTATTGGCACTACCATTGCTTAACATTTATAGCACTACTGTATTGACAGCATACTCTCCTATACACACACACACTGCTGTATACACACACACACTCAATACATACTCTCTCTCTCTCTGCTCTCTTAATAAATAATAATAATATAATATTTCGATTATAATATGTAAGACAACAAAAACATAACATAAATACAGACACTATTTGTTACACAATTTGTATAAAAATATTAATAACAAATCATTCAATAATAATAAACAATAAAATGTTAAATGAAATACAAATTAAAGACTTAAATGCATTTAATTAAAAGGTTTCGAGGCTTTGGTGGACACAAAACATGCAAATCATATGACATATCAAACAAATCAAAAGACACATCAATGCCATCATTACATAACAGTGTCATTCAATGGATTGTCACTTAATAGCACTTAAGGTATTTCAAAACACTAGTTATCGGGTCACGGGTGACGATGTTGGCACAGGTAGCATAACATACTGGTGCACATACACACTATCAATTGATATATGATAATAAATATATATTCCTATATATATATATATATATAGATATATAGTGTGACAGTATTGGTGTTGATATTGGTATAGACTTACCCGTAATCACAGTAGTGATGACCGAAATATCATAACAGTTGGACAACGATATGGCCGACTATGAGTGAAGCCATTTTAGATATCATTATAACATACAAACACTACATTCAATCAGTCAATGCATATACTCTAGTGTTGAGCGCAACGCTAAACACGATTGGCTTAAACACTGCAAACCTGTTGTCTGTGTTGTCACTACCAGTGCCAACGCATACTGTATTAGTACTACAATATACAGTATATCATACATTATACATAACATTATACCATATAGTATATGGCATATACTCTCCTCTCTCTACTGTCAATGGGTTGCTATCGGACTATCGGTACTCAAGACGTGCTTATATTATAGCATTAGTCTAATAGACAAATAGACAAATAGACACACATTTATTAATCAAATACTTTATAACATATATAATACCATCGGATATATCAAACAATTTAATAGATTTCAATCAAATAATCCTTACTTTTAATAATATAAATATAATTATATTATTAATATATATATAATACTAACAAAAATACAATAACTATAATTAAAATACAATTCTTACTAATCTATATATACGCTAATATAACGAGAATATACTGTATATAATCATTGAAACCTAGATTTTATAAATTGAATATACAGTTAAAACACTGAAACAAATAAAAATAGACTAATATTTGCCATTAATATTATATACTGTATTGAAGTTTAATACAGACTATTATATTGTAGATTAACAAACTTGTGTTAATTAACGCTAATATTGATCAATGTTTTTATATAATTAATCATTAGTTTATATACTTTTAAATATTAACAATTATTTATTTATTTATTTATTTATTTATTTATTTATTTATTTAGTTATTTAGTTATTTATTTATTATTATTACCACAATATTTGTTTTAAATGACAATATGTAGTACTTTATATAAAGTGTGTATTTAGTTATTCAAAATATTTTTTCATTAACTATCAACTAATTATACAATATTTTGTGATATATAATAAAATTTGTAAATAAATATCAATGATATTTGAATCGGAAAAAAGTGTTGAAATTTGTAACTAAATAGAGACCTTCACTATAGAGCCAAAAGATATATTAAATTACAAATACCATACAATCAATGATTAGATAATTAAAATAATATCGTGAATATGTAAAACATATGAATTGAAGAAAAAATTGTATTTTTAAAATAAAAATTAGTTTTTTTAAAAGTGAATAAATATTTAGAAATAGCATTACATTGAAGGCCATTATGTCTTATATAATATCATTTTCCTGGTATCGCACAGACATGTCTTCAAAAGACAC
Source organism: Oppia nitens (assembly GCF_028296485.1). NCBI lineage: Eukaryota > Metazoa > Arthropoda > Arachnida > Sarcoptiformes > Oppiidae > Oppia > Oppia nitens. The sequence continues at coordinate 577,741 of NW_026533203.1, read as the reverse complement.
CCTTTTTCTAGTATTTGCTCTGAAAATTGTAAACTCAATGAAAAACTACAGAATATTTAAATTGAGAGACTTATACAGTGTATACACACTATAGTGACAATAGACGGCAAACTTGTAAAGTTGTAATTCTTTCATTCAATTGGTCTCTAAATTGTAATATTAGTTGTCATTTGTTTTATTATCAATTTATTGTTTTTTGTTGTCAAACATTTTATAATTAAATATATTGTATATAACATTATATTATAGCATAATAAATAAAACAACTATCACATACATTATATTATTAATTAACATTTAATGAGATTTTGTTATTATTATTGTTAATCTAATTCATTTAAATATTATATACAAAATTACATATTAATAGCTTATATAACATACAAGCAATTTGTCATAAATATATTTTATAAAAAAATCAGTGAATGCATCATAAAATAACATTTTTAAACGCTATTTGATTTTAAGCTGAAATAATTGTTTTGTAGATATCTTTTATAAAATATTCAAACACTTTATGACTCATTTCTGATAGATTTACATGAAATGTATCTTTTGTCGTAATTACAAACATAAGTATAATAATATATAATTAAATTAATGAGTTTTTCAATATCCCAGGTCTTTACCCTTTTTTAAATCTCATTTTTTAAAAAGTCAAATATGTGTTGAAAATAATTATTTCAAATTAAAAAGTTATTTTCTCTAATAAACAGAGCATTTACCGGTAATATGACTTCAATCCAAAATTGAAATCTAATTGTAATGTATTTTATTTAAAAATAATAAAAATAGCTGTCAATGTTTATCAATTAATTAAAAATATATTTATTTACTAATTTTACACATTATTAATATAAAAAGTGCTAATTTAATCACACAATCAAACTTCTATCAAATATACACGAGTCTGTTATCAATAAATACTTATAATTCATAAATATTATTATAATTTATTTTACTGTATGTACAGTACTGTATATTGTAATATTAAAATATATGTTATTGATTAATTATTGAAAATTTATAATATATAATAAATCAATATTATATAATATTTTTTTTATTAATTGTCATTTAAAATACTGTAACTTATATTAATAATACTTTAAAATTTTAGTCGTTTAGCAAATTATTTGGAATAAAAATTATTATTGCTTTAAATAATTTATTAATAATGGTTTATAACTACCACTTGAATACAATATCTTAAATGAAAAATTATATTTTAACCAAATTTAAAAACTGAGTACACGTTTCTTATGTTCACTATTTCTGAGTACAATATTATGACTGATCACTGATCCTAAACTGAACCTGAAGTTCATCTGATAATTCTAGGCTTAGAATTATAAAAAGACAAATGTTTAAACTATATATCTATAAATGCAAAATTAGTTTATAATATTATAACTTAGTTTTGTATTAATAAATAATGTGTTCATTAAATGGTAACACAAATTATTAAACTTTGAAAAAGTTTTGTTATCGAAATGCATAAATCTGTCTGTCTGTCTGTCTGTCTGTCTGTCTGTCTGTCTGTCTGTCTGTCTGTCTGTCTGTCTGTCTGTCTGTCGCATTTCAGTATGAAATTCTGATTTCAAATTTTTAAAATTAAATAAAAGTAAAATTCATGACTAAAAAATGACATTTAAGCACCACCTGACAATTTTTTAGAATTTTTAAAAAAATTAAATATTTAAATCCCGGAATTATGTCTTATAAAAATGAAACTTTTATTTAAAATCAGATTAATAAAGACAATTAATATTCAAGTCCAAACAACTTGATCCCGTCACCGAAAGTGACCAGATCACGGAACCCGATTTTTAAAAATCATACCGAAAATTGTTAATAAATTTCTAATTTTTAGACACTATTTTTAAATGTTAATATTGTGTGTTATTTTTACTTTTAACTGACTTTTAAGCCCAAACATAAACTTTTTAAATATCGATATCTCGAGTATTACTTATAAAAACTAAATTTATATAAATTTTTCACTTTTATAATCGAAATGTTTCTAAAATTAGTATTATTATTATTGAACACATTTTATGATTTCAATTACTAAAGATATGGCTGCATATAATTTTCGGTTATTTTGAGACTCATTTTGAGGTCAATAAAAGAGTACATCCTATACGATGAGGGAGATATCAATTTTGGATATTATGGTATAGCATGTCGTCAATGGATGAACTGATCTGATTATGTATTTTATAGTATTGCCATAATAACCACTGATTTTTTAAAAAATCGACTAAAATTACAATTAACTGGGAGTATAGCACTCTATGGAAGGTTTTAAAAAAATCAAAATTTATAATTTGTATTATCATTATTATGTATGTTGTGACCAAATTGTTAATACCTAACGTATAGCCGCTATGACTAATACTAATGGTTATCAACCTATTTATGCCATTAATTTTTTTTCTGACAATGCTTTCTATTATTCTCATTGTTTTAAATATGAAATTAATTATAATATATATGAATATGCAATATATTGAAGTTTTAGAAAGTTGTCTAAATTATTAATTATTATGTGATAAAAGCAACAAAAAAAATTTATTAATTAATAGTATTAAATAGTGGTAAATTAATTGTGACACAAGTTATTAGATAAACATTATTGTGATTTATTAAATTATAACAATTAAATTAAATATATTGATTAATATAAAGTAATAGTTAGATAATTATTGAATATATAAAACATTATATATAAATGAGTGGATCTCTTAAAATGAATCCTATATCCCATATAGGGATCTAATTAACAGTTGTTTTTATATTGTTGAGGTCTATGGCTCTGATAGTTACCAATAAGAGGTCAGATTCATTGTTGCCATTAGTACTCCATTGGAGGACTAAGTATTGATGCAACATATGGGACAAGTTTGGAGGTCTTTAACTTATTAGGGTTTGGTTGTACAAAGTTTGTACAAATTAATTATTATTTGTTTATAGTTATAGTACTCTGAAATCAAATTTGGTATAAATCGCTAACCGGGAAGTATTAGTTTTATGACTTCAAAAGTTTATGTTTTTTAAAAGACAAATAATCATTGATAGGGAATAAAATATAAAACATTAATTAAATGCATTGTCTCTATAGTGGACATACAATATATATCTTATAAACAAAATAGATATATTGAGAAATGTTTTTTAAGTAAAACCATATAACTATTTATTATTTAGATTTAATTTTTCCCTCATGTCTTACATAATATAAACTTTGTTAATGATTGTAATGAAATCATTGATTTAATGAGTATTTTATTTTGTATTTTTTAAATAAATTATTTTCAATTAATACTTTATAAACTTTTTATTTAAGATTAAGACTTGTTTGTTAGTAAAATTAAAAACATATTATAATTGCAATCATTACAATATATTAATTAGACGAACATTAGTCGATTTTAAATATACTAAAATAATATTTGATAATTTATAATTTGAATTTTATATTAATGTAAACTTTATTGATATACTAAATCAACAAAAATTTATCTTAGCATTCAAAGTACTGTACTTTCACTTTTAAGTTTTATGATAAAGTTGTTTACAAGTCATACAATTAGTACAAATAAATAACTTAATTTTCAATTTGTATATAAAAATATTTACGATTTTATAATAACAATTTTATATAAGCATTTTTTGAGATATTTTTTAAATAACTATTAAAATATAAGTATAAGTATATATTGATTGATTGATTTGTATTTATTTATACTGTATTTATCAACAAAAAAATAGAATTACAAAATAAAAGACCACTATTTTTATTGTATAAATATTTAGAATTAATAAACAAAACAAAAATATCTAAAATTAAATAATGCTTTTACAAAATTTGTAGTCAATCTGATATAACTTTTTAAACAATCTAATTATCGGTAATAAAATAATTAAAAAATATATTTAAATATAACAATACTGGTATTAATTACTATACAACTAATTTTTTAATTGAAATTTAGTTTTAAGTTAACTAATATATCTTGGATAATTACATTTTATATTAAATTTGTTGTATGTTTTTTTTTTAATCATTTCGTTACTTTATATTGAAACAACATATGCTATTTAAAATATTTTGAAATATTTTTTATACGATTACAGCATAAAAAGTTTAACAGTTGTTAATAATAACTAGTTATCACATGTTATTTATTGCTTATTACGACTAACGGATATCTTTAATAAAATGATATTTTTTAAAAAACAACTTTAAATTATAATATTTAATTCAAATACTATAGATTAATAATATACAAATATAGAAATTTTAGTAGCTTTCTTTACTAAATACTATAATTTATTATACTGTATATTATTAAATAATTAAATTAAATATATCATATACAGTATATTTAACTCATGATATTTGATTTGCTAATATATTGAAACAATGTAAGACAATTTTCTATGAAATTTTGTATAAATAATTAATAAAAATGACATAAATATGTTTAAATTGTGTTACAAAAAGCAAAAATATAAAGAAACTAGAAATAAAGTAAACTAGAAATAAAGTAAACTAGTTCATATTTAGTACAGTATAACTTAATTATACAATAAAGGCGTTACATAATTTATATTGAATAGTAAAATTTTATTTTATTTTATATTTTAATGTATTTATAAATAATAATAACTTAAAAACAGTAGAAGTTCTCTATTTATGCGAATATTATCATACAAATCAATATATATCATGTGATTATTATTATTATTATTTAAAATAATGTAACGTTTAATGAGATTTATATATTACTATAAAAATTGTTTTTATACATAACTTATAACATAATTAGAAATGATAAATATTAAGGCTATATATAAAGTATTATTATATTAGTATATATATATATATATTGTATTTAATAAATGATGAAAAATGCAAAAATTTGCAACAAAAAATGATTTAACAAAAAAAAAACAAACCAATAAATAATAAGATTTATAGGTAGTATAGAAGTTTGCATTTTTATTATTAATAGTTATACAGTATTAGTGACATTATTATTTAGGACCAAAATTACCTTTAGTTTGAAAATTGAATTAAAAGCTAATATTTTTAAAGATTTAGTAAAAGTACTAATATTTTTTTATTAAATTAAATGTTTTTAGGATAAAATGCTTAATAAAATTGGTTTGTAATATTGTTTTAGATTTTACTTTGATTTTTGTCATATCATTAGGTATTATATTTTATATTAAATCTATTAAATAAATTTTTGTATAATAATTTAATACATCAACTAATAAAAACAATCTAACAAGTAAGTTATTATATATACAGTATATTAATTTTAATTACAATTTGCAACAATTGACACATTAATTTAACCTTGTTAATTTTAATGTACATTATAAATTTATTCAAGTTTATTAATTTAATAAAGCAAATTGTAATAATTCTATTTAAGTAAATTTAAATGAATTATAAAAAATAATATTAAAAAACAATCACTTATTGTTTATAATAGTAAACGATATAATTGATTTAAAATTGATAAATACTGTAGTTATTAAAAAATATATTAATATCATATAATTAACAATTTTATCTATTTATATAACAATTTATATAAAATAGTAATTTATATGTTTAGTCATCTAATTGATCCGATTTAGTTACAAAGCTATAACAACTATCCAATCAAATGGTTCAAGTCATGTATAAACGACAAATTGGGAATCATTTGTAACATCTAAGTCATTATTATTAGCAAAAATCATACAAATATTTAGCGCACTTTTGTTTGAATATATTGTCGTCCAATAGAAAAGTAAATAAATGTATGAAATATATAATTATAAATGATTTGTTAAAACAGTATTGTATATGAAGTTGATCTCTTTTATAGTAATTTGATTCAATGTTTAAAAAATATTTTTAACAATTAATTGCTTTATTAGATGTAAGTGTTGTCAACCATAAGTGCTATTAACATAATATCTACTGATTTGTAGCTAATAATCGTCAAATTATTTGTCGCTTATCATTGTTTACAGTGTTATGACTTTTGCGATATTAGTCTATCTTTGAAATTATCTACAAAAAGCAAAACCAGATGAGAGATGTCCTTCAATTGGTTTAACTAAATGTTAGACTATAAGTCTGTGCCAATACTGGTCCTCCACTACTAAATACTATTGATTTAAATACAAGTTTTTTGATAGCAATAACACGTCTGCAAAAGTTTTGCAAAACTTTTTTTCTCTTCATTAAAGAGATATTTGATTGAATAAAATAACTGCATTTTAATGTGATTTAAGTCATAGCATTAGTGACAACCCATAAGCCATATCTCCATAACATTTAATGTTTGCTTTACATTGTTTTACAGCAGTCTTAGAGCACATTCCTAACCATTTTCATCGATACTTCGCTAGAAGTCATCAAATCAATCGATTGTTTGCAACGACAAAAACTGTCCGTAAAATGTCTTCAAACAAGTGGTATCTCAACCAATCACTCGATGAGAGCGATCCCGAGCTCTTAGGGTTAATCTATAAGGAGAAGAAGCGACAAATCCGAGGCCTTGAGATGATTGCCTCCGAAAACTTCACGAGTCTTTCGGTTCTTCAATGTCTCAGTACTTGTCTTCACAACAAGTATTCCGAGGGATATCCCGGACAGAGGTTTGTCTTAATATATCGATTATCCAAAAATTTTTCGTATTATTTATAATTTGTTTGATAAGCAAACATTAAGACACAAAAAGATATCAATTTCTATACATTAATATACAGTACTGTAAATGATTTGATAAATATTACTATTTATTCACATTGAAAACATTTATCATATAAATTGAAAATAAAATTTTTATATTCAATCAATCTATTGATTATTAAAACTAATAAAGCATTTTTTGTAAATATTTTTTTTAACTATTATAGTTATAAATTTGTATTTTAATATTTTAAAGTATTAGATAATATCAAATAGTTTTTATAAAATTAATTTTATTATTCAAACGGCAAACCAGTTGACTCTATAGACCAGTTTTGAACTGTCGTTTGTGCTATCATTACCAGACTATTGCTTAACTATTAATTATTTACTTATGAGAAATAAATGTAAAATACTGTATTAGTTTATATAAAAAATATGTAATACAGAGTCTCTATGCATATACTTAATGAATATACGTTAAACTAAAAATATTTTCCGAAAAAACTTGTTATTTAGTTATAAATATATGAAACTAGATTTAATGTTATATTAAATTTTTAAACCAAATATGAATTGATTATATGATTAGATATTATGGCGGAAATGAGATCATCGATGAGATCGAGCGTTTGGCACAAAAAAGATCTCTCGAGACATATGGTCTGAACCCCGAGGAATGGGGTGTTAATGTTCAGCCTTACTCGGGATCTCCGGCCAACTTTGCTGTTTATACAGCACTGGTTGGACCTCATGGACGCATCATGGGTTTGGATTTACCTGATGGCGGACATCTGACTCATGGATACTTTACCGAAAAAAAGAAGATCTCAGCCACTTCTATATTCTTTGAGTCGATGCCTTATAAGATTAATGTCGGAACCGGTTTAATAGATTACGATGAACTTCAACGAACAGCAAAGTTATTTAAACCCAAACTAATAATTGCCGGAATCAGTTGTTACCCAAGAAATCTTGATTACAAACGTTTCCGTGAAATTGCTTCAGAAAATGGTGCCCTTTTGATGGCAGATATGGCACATGTAAGTGGTTTAGTGGCCACCAAATTAGTTCCGACACCATTCCAGTACTGCGATATTGTTACTACAACTACTCATAAAACTTTGAGAGGTCCGCGCGCTGGTGTCATCTTCTATAGGAAAGGACTTAAATCTGTTTCCAAATCTGGAGAGAAGGAGTTTTATGACTTCGAAGATAAGATAAATCAAGCAGTTTTTCCTGGCCTTCAAGGAGGTCCTCATGACAACACTATTGCCGGTATTGTTTGATATTTTGATTTACCGTAATTGACATTTGAATTCATTTGATAAAATTATCTAAATTTAATCTATAAATAAAACTAAGGCATCGCCACTACTATGAAACAGGCCTCGAGTCCTGATTTTGTTGAATACCAGAAACAAGTTATCAGTAATGCGCAAACATTGGCAAAGAATTTGATTGCTTGCGGCTATACCTGTGTGACCGGCGGTACTGATAATCATCTCGTGTGGGTTGATCTCAGACCAACTGGTATTAATGGCGCACGAGCTGAGAGAGTGTTGGAGGAAATATCAGTGGCCTGTAATAAGAATACAGTTCCCGGCGATAAATCCGCTTTAAATCCAGGAGGTATTCGATTGGGAACTCCTGCACTTACCACAAGAGGACTTAAAGAAAATGACATCGAAAAAGTTGTTCAATTCCTTGATGAAGGTGTGTATGAAAGAGATAAAAAGATTGGTTATTATGGTTTGATTACATATTATTTATCTCAATAGGTCTGAAATTAGCCAAAGAGATCAAAACGGCATCTCCTGGTGTTCTGCTTAAAGACTTTTTTGCGACAATGAATTCCGACAAATTTAAGGCAAAAATTCTTGAGCTGAGAGAAAAAGTAGAAGCCTTTGCTGAGACATTCCCAATGCCTGGTTATGACAAATATTGAAATGTCTTTAAAATGTTATTATATAAAGTGTTGTTTTATACTTTTGATTAATTTGTGCGAAATCGCGAAATAAATTTTAATTTTAGAAAATAACAAAAGTATATGACATTAGTTTAAAATAATTTTACTTATACTGTATAATAATAATAAAGATAATTACAAATACGAAAATTTTATTAATTATAATAATATTACATAAATTTGGTCAAAAAAGTGAATGATTTTTAGTCGCCATTAGAAAAGGAAGCGGACATGAGATCTGATATTTTAGTAAACTTTACTTTTTTCTTCTCCAACTCATTTTGTGTCCACAAAAGTAGTTTAATGAGTGAAACCAATTTGGGTTTTGCTGCGTGTCCTTCACCCGATTCCTCCTTAAGTATTGCTTCGTTTAATTCAGAGGCCAACTGTTGTCTGTGCGATGCGTGCATTAAGTCTGCGTACGGACTGTTCTCCGGCTTCTCGAAGGCCAACAGTGATAATGTCCTCTCAAGCTCTGGAAGTTGTAGATAATCTCCGTCGACACTCAACTGTTGCTGTGAGAACTGTAGGGCCTCTTCAAGCAGATGATCGCGGATCAGTTCAATCAGTTGTTGTTGCTGTAAATCACACCATTAATTATGGGAACAATTATTTTATAAGTTAATTGATTATAATTACCTGTAGTTTGAAATATAAGTGTCTGTTATTGTCGATGAGTTCGGGATAGTATTCATTAATCTTATTCATGGCTTCTTTGATCTTTCCGTCTTCAATGGCATTCCTTACTTCAATTCTTCTATCCATTTGGTCACTTGTCTCGCGGATGTTAACCATTTCACTCATCTTTTCGGTGTCTATATTGGCCTCGCATTTGAATCGTTCGGCCGCCTCTTTAAATCCCTCGGCCATCAAGTAATCCATAATTAAAAGGTTTAGTTCACTCCTCTTGAGTTGCATCGACTCAAGACGTGATAACCATTCATCCATTATCTGTATAAATATCTTCAGATAAGTGAATCAATTCAAGTGATGTATCGATGAATTGACAGACAATTCAGTGATTTGTGAATAATATTTAATATTTATTATGAGTTCATTGAATATTATATCAAATCATATATTTCTCTCATTTATTACAAACAATATTATTTCAAATATGTTTTTAGAAAATATCTTAATATATGTATAATATTATAGTTGTATAATAGTTTTGACCCCTAATGCTATTACTTTACTGCATAACAATTGGCAGTTTTGACTCAATTGCTATGTTTGTAAAGTATGATTAATATTAAAAATTACAATAAAATTGTAAATAAATTACGCAATTTTAATGATTAATAAAATTCTATCTTATAAATGGTTTATTATTTATTATAAATATTTTTTATCAAATATTTACAACAAATTAATTTAATTATTTTTAAAATCTTAAATTAAAATTTTTATTTATTTAATTGATTTATTTATTTATACTTAAAATAATAAATACAATTTGTTTGTATATAAAACGTTATTTATGTATTGATCTCTTAAGCGGCCAAACGATTGATTTAAATATTATGTAATGTTTTGATACTTTCGAATGATTTCGACATTTGGTTCACATTTACAGCGATTTTAGACATAAATGGAGACAATTGTGGAGACAAACGATAGAGACATGAATGACATGAATGACACCAATGATGGACAACAAGATAATACACATACAGATGATTACACACACATTGTCAACGATGGTCAACAACAGTCGGGTGAAGATAATAATAATAATAATGAAGAAGAAGAAGATGGCAACGAATCGTCGGATGATTTCATGAAAAATATGTACGGAAATGAAGAAGTATATGAATTGGATGACGAAGAGGAAGACAATAATGAAGAACAATCGGCCACTACTAATGCACCGGTTCTTGATCTAAGTGCCACTAATATTGTTAATACTTCACAAGTGGTCGACTCCGCCACTCAACGATCACACAAACGATCGTCCGATGAGTTCATTGAAAGCAATAATCAAAACAAACGGATTAAATCAGAACCAACTGATAAACCAAAATCTGTTTCAAATAATCGATTGACTACTACTTGTGATGCCATTGAAATGATTCCAATGAATATCAAAGAGTTTATGACTTATTTGTTGGATTTGAATGGCAATGATTTGGAGTCAAAGGATAGTAATATATCAATGGAAAAACAATTACAAGACATAAGTAAAGTCATAAAATTTGATTCACATGAAGAACTTCTTACTGTATTTATTCCATATATTTTAACTGATTTGTGGTTAAAAATGAAACGCGAGTATAGTATGAGAGCTAAGAATAACAGTAAACACTGTTCTGTTTTGACTAAATGGAGATCCGATAAGACAGACAATGGACTCGAAATGAAATGCATATCTATTTTCAATCCCGAAGAGAGTCCGTTCTTTAAGTTCGGTCAGTTAATAGTGTTTCAAACGGCCGTCCAATTGAAGCCAAACAGTGTTCAACACTCTATCACTCGCAAGAAGTATTTGGCTTATGTTAACAATCACTCAATACGTAAATTGAATTCAGAAAATCAGTCAGAAATGAATCACTTAAGACTTTTTAAGGATTATAAAGTAGACTCAGTTCTTGTCGAAGAACTATCTTTTGTTGTTAAATGTAGTGAAGAGTTATTTCTAAGAAATGATGCCCTAATAGTTGCCGAACCAATCATATGCGCTCACTATTACATAAGTCAGGCCAGAGCTGCCATAAAACTACAATCGTTTCCGATTTGCAAACAAATATTTAATCCAATTTTTCATACAAAAAGATCAGGTATTGTAGTGAATGTAAATGAAATGAAATTTGATTTACAACAGATTGAATGCATTCAAATGGCTTTCGATGTCGTCACCAACTCTTCAGAAAATACTTCAGATTTCTTTCTAATCAAATCAACAGATAAAACACATTTATTGTCTGAAATTGGACGACAAATAGCATTATCCGAAGTCTTGAAAGGCCAAAAAGTGTTGATTACCTCTTCATATGACAGTTCACTTAAGAAAATTGAGGATATATTGAAAAGTAAAAAACTTAAAACTTATAAAATGGAAGATCATCACTTCCATCTGAATCAATATGCTATCAAAAACATTAAACATAAGCTAACGAAGGATATCGACGACAACAAGAAAGCACTTTATGAACAATGTTTGGTATATTTGGAAACGTCTGCCATTCAAAGTGAACTGTCTGTCGAAAGTGCACTAATTCTCGACCAAATCTACAATCAAGTGAAGAATGATCTAATGAACACCTGTTCCGTAATCATCGGTCGTATCGATCTATTTTCAAATGATAGATCATTTTATACGAAATTTGCAAATAATTCAAAATCCAAATTCAACTGTTGTTTAATCGACGATTCGGCGACAATCAGTGAAACACAACTTTATTCACTGTTTTGGTATGGAATTAATAAATTCATTTTTGCCACCAATTCTTTTGACACTATTTGCAACAAAAGTGATATTTTTGTCAGTCATGGTTTGTCCCGTTCTCTATGTCAACGATATTACGATCTATTTTCAACCAATAAGTCTAATACTAATGAATCAACTATTTATGAATTCACTAATGATTACTCTATTACTTCATAATAACTTTTATTTGTTTTGCATTATTTGGGAATAAATCATTTTATTGATGCTTATTGTGAGATAAAACAGTACTAAAAAATGATTTAATAATATAGATTTTGGTTATAATTATCGTAATATTAATTAAATTATATGTATCGTTAAATTTCTAACTATATATCTTTTTGTATAACTTTATGTAAATTACTTAAATTATAGTATAATTTTCTATTATGATTTATATTGTTAATTTATAAAACATTAACATTGTTTGATTATTATATGATTTAAGTATTACTGTTATAATATATCATTATTTGTATTATATTAAAAAAATAAAATCATTGAAAAATACTATTTATTAAGTATTTGATAAAAAAAATTCCCCAGGTGAGGCTCGAACTCACAACCCCGGCATTACTCAGTATAATGCACACAAAGCACTGTCATATAAGTACCGTGCGCTAACCAATTGCGCCACTGGGGAGTGTGACGGCTCATCATATTAGGCCTATATATGGCAGTTAAGCCCTATTTTTGCCGGTTTTTAGATTAATTATTGTCTTTTAACGCCAAACACCAGATGTCATAAAGATTATGAAAAAAGTTAAATCATTTGTTGCATAAGGTTTTAAATGTATTGTGTATTACTTGGGGTGCTTTAGTCCTCAGGTATTACTGAGTGCGAGTAATACCTGTGCTGTGGGACAGCCTTGAGCTAAGCTAAGGAACACATTCCTCAACATTGAAGCCCTTAATAACCATATCTTTGGTTTGAAACACCTGTAGAACAGCTTTCGTCTCAAATGGAGAGCCAATAGTTTGTTGTTAATGTAAGAAAAGGCATAACACTTAACATAAGACATACACACAGCACAAACATACCTGTCCTTTAGTTGATGCCATCGATGCCAAGTTGGCCTAACCAGCAGTGATGCCAACAAATGATTTTGTTTCAGCACTTAAAGTAAACACAACATCACCGCTATTGTGTTAACCCCTTTCATGTCATTCCTCTTCATGTTTAAAAATATTGTTAAAAAACTTTTCTATTAGTTATTTAATTTACACACACTTTATATCAAGTGTTCGCTAATTGTTATCAATTTATATAATCATTTAAGTTATCCATTTGTCATCACTTTTTAATCAATGAGTCTATGAGTATATCCAAAACAAGTGTCAAATAATGAAATCTTCGACAGCTTTGCTTATACTCTCCAATAAGTGCTATTCAGTTCTCACAACTATTTCATCTATATTTGTAAAGTCAATCGTCTTTTAATAATTGTCATTAATTGAGTGAATCAATTGATAAAATGGATGACAACGATCTGGAACGGGTAGGTCACCAAAAGATGGTCTATATTTGTCTGCATTTGTCTAATTTGTCTATATTTGTCTCATTTGCTCAAAGCCTCCCGATCTGACCGACGAGGGGGTCGACGATATGGTAGACTTAGTGTAAGTTGTATTTCATTTAAAAAACTAAATGACAAAATAACATAACCTTTTTCTGAAATTTTAAAATGTAAAATAGTAATCAATAATAAATTAATATATAATTATAACTAATGTCTATGTGTTTGCCTCAAATTGGTTTGAAATATTGATTCAAAATTATACCATAAGTAGATACAATTGCTTTACCTATAATTAAAATGTCGATATATTTACTATAATTGAATTCAAGCGCAAAGCCAATCATTATAACAATTACTACTTTACTTATTAATTGATTTTTAAATATGATTTTACAAAAAAAAAATTATAATTAATATTTAAAGCATTTTATAAAACGAGAATATGTTTGGCATTCAATTGACAAAATTTTTTCTCATCAAAATTTTATTGAAAACTTTTTTGCAGTAAATTTTTGTTTGAATGTATTTTTCATTTTTGAAAATAGTTTTGTAAAATTTATTGAAATTATAATTACATTTAAATAATTTGTAATTATTTCTTTATAAGTGTCGACAAAATTGAATAACTCGTTTGTCAGTATATATAGAAATTCTTAAAGAAATAAAACCACATTTTATTTCGAGAGTCTATTTATTACACATTTAAATGGTTGAGCTGAGGAACTGGTGGTCAAAAAAAAGACAACCATAACCTAACTGTGTGTGTAATGTATTTTATTAATTCACTCAAAAGATTTTACAGTCAATCATCAATCTGTTTAAGCAAATTCTCAAGAGATTTACTAAAATAAATAAATAGACTTTAATTTATGGTTTTTATTTTATTATCTAACCTATCATATATAAGGCATACTGTATTAGTTTTACTTAAATAAATTTATATATGTATTTAGTTATATACAGTATATTATGTATCAATATAATAATTGGTAACAAACTGATTCATTATAATTTAATAAATGTTTATAAATTATAATAATAGTAATTTAAAAATATCTTTTAACAAATCGGAATCATTTCTAGATTATTCTAATTTTATCATATATTGTCTTCAATTAATGTTTTGAATAACATGAGAAACTATGGTTTATATTAAATAATTAATTGTGCATTAATTTACATACAGTACAGTATTACTCAGTATATTGTAAGCTATAATTGTATGCATAACTACAGACAACCTTTTATTTGACTCATTTTATAAGCAAATCAAAAGTTTATTAACGACTCGTTTAGTGATTCAAATAAAAAAAATAATAATTTTATTCTTTGTTATTATAATATAAACTAAATGAAAAAACAAAGCAATAAAAATCTGAAATAAAATCTTTTAAAAATCCCAATTATTTATTATCATATAATATGTGGACTTTTGGTAACTTATTGTTTATTACAACAACAAAATAATATTCAGTATTACAAACTTTAGCCTACTTTAAAGTTAGAAATATTTTAAAATTGTGATTTTTAATTGCAAGTAAAAGTATCTAAAATTATTTTATTATAAATTGAATTATAATTTATACAGTATATATTTCTTTATTTATTGAATTTTAAAATTGTTTAATATAATATTTAATTTAAAATTATAAAGTATTTTTACGAGTTTTTAAATACATTTTCAATGAACTTTGTTTGCAAAATATTTGCAATTCATCAATAAAATTTTATTATTTATAAATAATATTTATTAACAAAGTTTTATAATTTTCAAAAGATTTTCTAAAAATAGTTTAGACATTGATTACTGACACAATTTTTTAACTTTAAAATTATAGCAATAAACGTTTTAATTAAATGATTAAATGTTTAAAATCATAAACAATATTAAAGCGAATATATAAAAACAATATATTTGAAAACAAATCATTTAATATTTTTAGTTTTTATATATCTTATATAAAATTATAAAATAAATTTAAACATACCATATACTGCACAAACCATATAAATAATGAACATAAATATCTCACGTGTTGTTATTATTTAAAACAATTTAATTCATTACAAATTACATCCAAATTTTTGTTGTGTATTCAATGATTTATTATATTTAATAATAGATTAATAAAATTCATGAAATCTTAAAGTTTTGTATTGAGAAAAATGTCGCGCTATTTATATATCGATTTTCGCATAAATTATTCATTCAAAGGGAAACAACAATTAGTTATTCACTATTCACTCAATTATTCGCCTCTTTTTTTTGTTGCAAAAAAATAAGTTTACTATTTTTAAATATATATGAAAAAGTATTGTATGAAAATATTGAAACCACTGACACCCAAATGTTTTGACATTTCCCCTCCCTGTGCCAGTCCGGGTCCCACAACTTCATTAATATGCAGTTTATTTATGAGTAAAATACGTGTTACCAAATAAATATGTTTATATAATATTTTATCCCTAATCATATTAGTAATACTGTATTATATTTGTTTTTTAAATAATAAATGTTTAACCAAATGTTTTTAGTACTTTTAATTATTTTCTATTTTTTAGTAATACTATGAAAACATACTTTTAAACTGTGTATAGTATAGTAATAAAATATTATTAAATTTACAATACATTTTTGGGGCAATTTTTTCTTATATCACATACACAATGACAATAAGTTATCAATTGAAACAATTGACATAATTAAAGTAATTTTAACAAATTTTAAATTAAATTTTGTTTATTTTTATAGTGACTTAAATGAAACTTCAATTCTTTGGAATATTAAGACACGATATGATGAAGAAATAATAAATGTGAGTCTATTTTTGTTTTTATATTAAGTTATAATATAGTAATACACTATCGGTATTATTGTTATATATTTTCTTATATAATAATTCATGTGTCGATTACACTATATATCATATCAAACAAAAGTGTATTCACATAATAAAAGAGTTTGTTTTGATAACATTGTATGAGAAACTAAGCATTTTTTATTTGTAGACACGATATATAAAAATTCTGTGACTTTTATTACAAATTTTGCTATTAATAGAAATAATATGTTCACAAATGGGAAGTCATTTTTCTCAGATGTTAGACAAGAAAAAATGTATAAAACTTGAGGCAATTTCTATTAAATTATTTACTTAAAGCCAAAATTTTCTTCTTAGGTCATCAATGATCTCTCTCTCTCTCTCTCTCTCTCTCTCTCTCTCTCTCTCTCTCTCTCTCTCTCTCTCTCTCTCTCGCTATTGAATTTAAAAACACACATGAGTTCAGTTATACCGGTATTATTATTATTAAGCAATATATATACTATATATATATATACGTAATATATATGACTTGTTATTAGATTTAATGTAGTTTTCAAGTAAACTATGAAAATAACACAGACGTTGCACTTTCCCAAATCAAGAGAATATACATATGTTTTAAGTGATAATTACTTTTTGTGGACAACTTTACTGACTCGTCAATGAGTACTTCTAAGTATTCATTATTAAATAATCATTAATAGCATTATATTATATTAATATATATTGAATTTAAATAATTATGTTTTATGTTCATATCATACATAAGAATTTAGGGCGTGATCTCGAAATAATTCAATGACCCTTTTATTTCTGGTTATCTCTCAATAAATTGTATATTATATTATATATTATATATCGTATTATAGTAATCATAGTTAGTGTTTTAAAAACTATTTTATTGACACAATTCATAAAAATAAATTTCAAAATTCTCTATAAGTTTCACTCAATAAAAAAATTAAGAATTGTCTTAACATAAGATGAGAGAATCACATAATATATAATAATTTATATTTGCTTTAAAAACTAATTCACTTTAAAGTTTTTTTTTGTTTTTATTTATTCTTTTGGTATATAAAATATAATTTTCAAAAAAAAAAGAATAAAAATTTTGCCAATTTTTTATGGTTAGCACTTTACTTTTATTTATCGATTAACTTTTAATTTTTTTAATTAACTTTGAAATTTTTTACAATTTTTTCATCGATTGGCACAAAATTTTCTAATAATTTATTTATCAGTAATTAGTTTCCACACAATTTTATTAATGTTTAATTAGGATTAATAATTTTAAATAAAATGTTTTGTTATTGCATATATAATTTTAATTGCATATCAATTTTAAGTAGTCAATCATTTTTTAATTTGTTAATACTATAAGTTACAATAATTTTATCTGTTTATGGATATATAAATCTTATTAAATTATTTAGATAATTATGCATCAATTTTGATAAAGTTTAAATAATTATTAATTTAATTAATTATTTTTTAAATTATTTATGCTAGACATTTATTGGTAGTATTTTAGTATCAATAAATCCCTACAAAATGTATGATATCTATGGTCTAAATATGGTTAAAAAATATGAGAGTCAGATATTAGGAACATTACCCCCGTAAGTGACAATAATTAGTGCCGATTATAAAGAGCAATGAGTTTTAAACCAAAAATGCAATTACAGTCACTTGTTTGCCATCGGGAGCAGCGCTTACAGCAAAATGAATGCCGACAGCGAAGGTCAGGTTGTTGTGGTTTGCGGTGAGAGTGGCGCCGGAAAGACTGAAAATACCAAACTTTTGATGCAATATTTGGCTGCTGTTAACAAATCTTCGAGTAATATCATTACCGAACAGATCTTAGAGGCCACACCTTTGCTCGAATCCTTCGGTAACGCAAAGACTGTTAAAAATAACAATTCAAGTCGTTTTGGAAAATATCTGGAAATTTATTTTAAAGAGTAATTCAATAAGAATAACATTAAATTAAATATTATAATAATTAATTATATATAATGTTTTGATATCTAGTGGTATAATAAGCGGCGCCAGAATTACTGAATATTTATTAGAAAAGTCACGGATTGTAACCCAATCACAGGATGAACGCAATTATCATGTATTTTACGAATTATTAACTGGACTGACAAATGAAGAGAAAGAAAAATATGGTCTACAAGTCGCTGAAAAGTACTTTTACTTAAATCAGGGTCAGTCGTGTGAAATTGATGGTAAAGACGATGCCGAAGGATTTAGATTTTTATTGAGTGCAATGCAAGTCCTTGGATTCACTAATGAAGAACAGGACACTATATTCCGTATGTTGGCAGCAGTTCTTCATTTGGGAAATATATATTTTCATCGCAAACAATTCAGACACGGACAGGAAGGTGTCGAAGTGGGAAGTGATGCTGAGATCAGATGGGTCTCGCATTTGCTTCAGTTATCTTTAGATGGAATCTTCAAAGCGATGACTGTTAAGGTGACAGAAGCCAGAAACGAGAAGTTAGTTTCACCTCTTAATATTGATCAGGCATTGGATGCCAGGGATGCCATATCTAAAGCCCTATATTCTTGTCTGTTCTCATGGCTCGTCCAAAGAGTAAATTTAATGATATATAAAGGAAACCAAAAGACAAGTCTCGCTATTTTAGATATCTTTGGTTTTGAAAATTTTAAGGACAATAATTTTGAACAATTGAGTATCAATTATGCTAACGAAACACTTCAGTCCCATTTTATTAGACATGTCTTCAAATTAGAACAATTAGAGTATACAAAGGAAAAGATAGATTGGCAACCATTGAGTTTTCCCGACAATCAGTCAATAATATCATTAATTTCCAAAAAACCGATCGGAATTCTGTCGCTTCTCGACGATGAAAGCAATTTTCCGAAAGCAACGGATCAATCATTTCTTGAGAAGTGTCACTATAATCACGCACTCAATGAACTATATAGTCGACCGCGTATGTCATGTCTGGAGTTTGGTATCAAACATTATGCCGGACAGGTCTGGTATTCAGTTGACGGCTTTCTTGACAAAAACAGGGATACACTTAGATCTGATGTAATCGATTTGTTAATTAGTAGCAAAATGCCAATGATTTCAAAGATGTTTCAAAATCTTCGCGAAACATTTGAAGCCAATAAAACCTATAGTCGTACTGACGGCAGATTCATCACAATGAAGCCGAGAGCGGCCACTGTTTCGGCGCGATTTCAAGATTCACTACAATCGTTGATTGATAATATGTCGGTTTGCAATCCATGGTTTGTTCGCTGTATTAAACCAAACAATGAAAAGACTTCAATGAAGTTTGAAGTGCCGGTAGTTTTGGAACAATTGAGATATTCGGGGATTTTAGAGACCATACGTATCCGCAAATTGGGATTTCCTATTAGACTTAAATATCAAATTTTTGCCTTAAGGTTTGATTTTACATTTTTTTATTACTACATATTAGAAAATAATTAAATATCTTTTTTTAGATATCGATGTTTACTGCAGAGTAAGACACTTACACCTCGAGGACAATCATCTAAAGATGTCTGTAAAATGATATTAGAAAGAATTGCTTCCTATAGCCAACAATATCAATATGGCTTAACTAAAGTAACTTAACTTTTGTTGACTTATAATAATTGTATTTTTAAAAGTATTTTTTAATATAATGTTTTCATCGATTTGTTTAACAGATATTTTTAAAGGAATTATTACAACAATCGCTGGAAAAGGAGAGAAAAGAAATAATGATTTCATCGATTATTAAAATTCAATCATATATTAGATCACATTTAACACGTCGTGGTTATTGTAATTATCGGAAAAATATTATAAGAATTCAATCATATTATAGGGGATATAAAGTGAGAAAAGAGTACAAAAATTTAAGAAATAGTGTCATCAAAATGCAGGCAAATTTCAAAATGAAGAAACAGAAAGTTGAATATCAAAAAGTTTGTTTAATATTTTTATATACTATATATCTGTGTTATTATAACACATAAAATACAAAATTATAATTATTAGTGTTTCACATATATTGATAAAATAGTTTCACAAAAAAGTGATCACTTACTATTGTATAATATAAATATAGTAATAATTGTTTCTAAAATTGGATTTTTGTATTTGTATTATACAGTACAGTATTATTACCTCTATTTTATATAAAATTATTTAAATGATATTTTTAATGTATTGATATATAATATATATTTTTAGTTAAAAGCATTAAAATATCGTCAATTGGAGTCCGAGAGAGTATCGGATTTAAAATCACAAAAGGAGTTAACAAATAGAAATGTCGATGAATTGGATCGACATTTCAGAGCTGTTACTGGTATTAATCATTTGGAAATACCCGCAGAATTGGCGTTCATATTCACCAAAATCGATGGTATAATGACATCAATAATTTGGTAGTTATTCTTGTATTACAAACAACTAATTGAAATAATTAATAGACTGGCAATGTGTACATCAAAGTCATCAAATAGCAAAAGTTAATAGCGATGTAAAACAAATACGATATAAATGGAGACTTCCAGCAGATATTGATTATCACGCGTTCACAAAGTTTACTAATATATACTTCAGGGCTCATATATGGGGTATGAAAAGGGAACCAATTAAGACACCATTTTTGGTTAAAAACAATGAAACAGACTTTCAAGAATCAGTGGCCATATTTAAACTGGTATTTCAATAATTATTGATTATTAGATTTCAGTAAATTTAATAATTTAATAATTTTTTAACAGATACTCCGGTTTATGAATGATATTAATTTGTGCGGAAAAAAGGAAAAAGTTTTAGCAGATTATATTATACAAAAAGGTTTGGCAAACCCAGCGCTCAGGGATGAGATACTGTGCCAATTGTGTAATCAGACATGGAAGAATGACAATGAAGCCAATAATGAGAGAGGATGGCAGTTGTTAGCTAACTGTTTGTCATGCTTTCCTCCCAATCCTTTACTTTATAAATATATTTTAAAGTGAGTTAATATAAAATAATTTAATAAAATATTATGTTTAAACAATTATTATTATGAATACTTTGCAGATATGTGTCGGATCACGGATACGATGGATACAAAGCCATTACTCAAAAACAGGTATATCTTTTGACAATTAATTGACATAATTATAATAAGGGTATTAATATTGATGACACCATTTGTGATGACAGTTACTTCAAAGTGAGAAGTCTGAGAGTCTGAATGTAAGGACATACCCGCTCTCTCTTCTTGAATGGAGAGCCAACAAAAAGAGGTGTAATATGGCCTTAGAGACAACCTTTTCTGATGGTATGCAAACAATTTACACTTATAACTGATAAGCTAAGACATAAAGATATTAAAGGAATGCTAGAGATATGATATGATATGTTGTAATAATGCATTTTAGGTGACACGAGATACGCCCCAATCGATTCCTGGACTACAGCCGAAGCATTTACATCGGAAGCACTTCGAGTCAAAGGCATTAACTCAAGCTTTGGATGGACTGTCGATCTCGACGACGAGGGAGACATATATGGTCTCAATGGCAGTGACTATGTTATGGATGTCATATCGCAAATGGAAATCCCGAGTTCTTTCCCGGCCAACAAAAGCTACTTCTTAGTGACGGCCGATCGAAATAAACAGAGAAGCGATAAACAGAATTCGTATGTATTTTAAGTATAATATCAATTCAACAAATAATCTGATGATTTGATTTCAGATATCACAATCCGGAGCGCATTTATAAACTTGATTTGAATATTGAAGAATCAATACCAATGCAATCTTTTAATCTTAACTACGATTCCCAAGAAACTGGTCATAAGAGTCAACAATCGATGACTAAATTAGACATGACTTCAGAGGTAAATCCAAGATCGAGATCTCTTTCGAGAGAACAACTCATTTCAAACGAGACAAATGAGAGTCAAATGATTGCAAACGGAGAACAAGAGATGGGTTTATCTAAGAAAAGCAAACTTAATGAACGATATCTTAATAACAATCAAATTACTGAAAATGAAGAAATACAGCTCTCGGAGACCAGTAAATTGAATCAAAGATATATATCAAACAAATCAGAAACGGAGAAAAATATGGTCGACATTGAGTTCAAATCAAAGAAAAGAAATATTCATATGAAGAGTAGCGACAAAAAATCAAAACTTAATCAAAATAAAAGAAGTATTTCAATGCAAGAGTTGGGTTTAGCCTCTTCGGCACTCAATGACAGATACTTCTCCAGAACTGATTTACATAAAACCGCTTCACTTACTGAAGGCAGTGATAGTGGACCTGATGTTAACTCTTCGCCTAATTTATTAAGTCATTCAAACTTAAAAGACGAATCAAATACTTCTACACAATTGGCTGATAGTCTACCTAAAGCCACAAATATGAGTTCCCGTCCATTACCTGCTGAGCCAAACATTGAAAATTCTTCGAAGAGACCACCTGTTAAAAAATTACACCAACGAAAGTCTCATCTGATTCGACCATCAAGTCGTTCATCCACTTCTTCGTTATCATCAGAAATGTCATCTCCAGAAAATGAAATTGATTTTCCAATTATTGAAAGAAATGATGAAGAATTGGCTGAATTTAACGATAAGTTAATCGAACAAAACTCTCGATATCAGAAACATTTGGGTAAACTACAGGTTCCCACACTCAACAAACATTCACTAAACTCTAAAGTTTATATCGACCGCACAATTAGTCGGGAAAGTGATTACCATTTAATTAGGAGTTCCGCGATGTCTGATACATCAGAGTCGCCTTCACTCGCATCTCACGTCCGAAACATTCGCATCCCTTCGCATACATCAGAATTAGATCAATATTTAGATGACTTATTTAATCCGGTATTGGATGCAAATCTGGATGAGTTAAGTGACGCCCGATCTTTGGCCGCATCAATAAAAGGTGGTAATAGTTATAAAAAATACAAATCTAATATTCAACTCAGCAATTGTTTGCCAAATAATCAAAAACATCACAAAAGTATGAATCCATTGAATGATTTAGATATCAACACAAATGAATTTGAGTGCTTAGTTGAGACCAACAAATTAGTGTCCACTTTGAAAGGCGGAGGAAATAATGATTTTGAAGTAAATAATTAATTTGTATTTTAATTTTATTAAATTTATATAATCACTGTTTTAATCTTTTACTAAACTTATTTCTATAAATAATTATTTCATTTAATTTTATTCATAAAAAATATGAGTGCATAGGATTAAAATATTGTTTCAATTGATAATCTAATGTATTTATAAGTGATGGTACTTAATATGATATAATAAATACGACTTATGCGGGTATATAAATAAATAGACTATTTTTGATGAATAAAATTATTTTCATACAATACTATACTATTATATTTTAATATTAATACTACATATATAATATATTTGCTTTATTTTTCATTTATATCTAACTTATTATATTTAATATTAACGTTATTATATTAATTTTATCACTATCTCTACTTCAATATTAATTTATTAGTCGTTTATTATTTTCTTGATTAGATATATATACTGTATATATATATATATATATAACTTTACAAAAAAATTATCAAAATTAATTTGAAATTAATTTTTTAATTATCAGACAAATCGAAAACACAATCAAAACTCGAGTTTCAATACATTGACAACCATTGACTCAAATAGTCCTATCAGTCAAACTGATGGTCAAAATGAATCTCAAAACTCAATGACATCGCCATTAAGTCTTACAAACATTGCGGGTATGACAGTGCCAATGGTGGACACATCTCAGATGATTCAGCAACAGGTTCTTCACCAGCAAATGGTTCAAATGCAACAAAGGGCTTTCCTCGCTTCTTCACTACAACAGAATCTCGAGATACAGAAGCAACTTCTGCAGCAAAACCAACAGATTCAGCAATTGTTAGTCCAGTCATCTATTGGTAGTTCCAACTCTCCGATAAGCAATGGTCAAACAGGCGAAGGTATAGGGAGTACATCACCAAATGTTTCGTATCCAATGTCTTCACTTTCTCCAATATCACCATTACTTCAAATACCATCCATACCTTTATTGCATTCACCAATTGGCGACAATCAAACATTATTATTAAGCACTGAAAATATTACATTATTAGAAACAACATTACCTCCAAATAAAGACACTAATACTAGGTCTCAAATTCCCGGCTCAATTCCACCCCCACCTCCTCCACCTCCACCACCACCACCTTTGTCACCAACTGATGCCTATGGAAGAGCTAAGACTGTCCGTATCGGTAAATGGCGGTGGCCACCACCTGCTGAAACAAATGAATTGCCAGCTAATAATTTCTTTGAATTCAAACGTAAAAAACAAATGGAGAAATGCGAGAAAAATAACGAAGAAAGATTGGATCAGTTTAGTGATACACAGGTAACACAAGAAGTTAGTTTCCATACTAATAATACTAGTAATGATAATGAACCACGAATTTTAAGTCCTCAAAATAAAAATAAAGAAAACAAAAACAATGAAAGTATTGATAAACAGGAGAAACTCGTAAAACGAGAAGAAAAGATAAAAGTGATCCGTAATGTAGTTCCGGGAAGTATTGGAAAATTAAGAATCAGTTCAGAAATGAAGGCTAAATTGGAACAATTGACAATCGATCAAAGTGTACGATCAAAAAAAGATAACAGAGAGAGAACACCAATGCAAAGCAGAAGTATGGATGACATCGCAAATGTTGGATCAGTGAAGAAGTTATCTGAACAGAGAAAAGCATTGCTTGAAAAACAATTGATGGGATCTTTAAGAAATAATAACAACTTAATTGAAAGCAATAAGACTCCCCCTAATGCTCGGCGAGGCTTTAGAGACGAGTCTGGAGAGAGTCTACACTCAAAGTATGCCCAAAGCGTTCCGGTTCTCAATAATTATGAGAGCAGTCATAGCAGTCATGCGGACAACTTCTCGAAGAATGTGTCGAACCGTTTAGAGAAAAACAGGAAAACTCAGAGTAGAGAAATACGTGAAAGACGTGATGAATTGGGACCTTTTAATAGACGCACCGGTACTGTAAGTTCAACCATTCAGGCCGAGTGTGGCGATGGACTCAGTTATTCAACTGAACCCGAAAGAGTGTTCTTCGATGAGATGAGTGCCACAAATAGTATTGCTTATGAAGAAAGCATTGCCTCGAGTCATATGAATCATCAATCATCTGGTCTTCGAATAAACCATGACTTGAATTCATCGAAACCTATTAAAAGAATGAATGTTCCGCCGCCTCCGCCACCAATCAATATGTCGACTCACACACCATTATATAAGCAGACAAGTGGTCCGCCATCATTGGCCGCTTCCAGTAGTTATTTTGCACCCAATTCTCCAATAATGGCTAAACGTAATCGCAAACTTCCTCCGCCACCAATTGGATTGTCATTATCTCAAGACAGACTATCATTTGACAGAAATGATTTTGAAGAAAGTAATGACTTTCTTAACCCAATTGATGCGCCGCCACTGTCGATGATTTCACGGGAAGAACAATTAACAACAGATAAAATAAAGACCAAACTTTATCAGCCAAACGACTCACCATCTCTTACCTACTCTAAAGTCAATTGGAAATTAAACGTTAGGAAAGAGGTTTGAAATTTTAAATAAAGTTAATTTGATTTAAATTTTCAATTAATATAAACTAATTGTTTAACAGGTGTTCTCTCCTCAAGAAACCATTGACAATCCAATGGCACTTCACTTGATATTCTTGCAGATAGTTAGGGACGCCTTTTCTGTTACTTGTATTCGTTTGACACAAGAAGACAAATTTAAGATACAATCAAAACTTCAATCGATTGGCATTAATGCCGACAATGTATTAACGTCTTGTCCTAAGATCCAGTTTCAGAAGAGTTTGATTGATTTGGTCAGAGAAATGCCCACTTATTTTGCTCGTCTGTATCCAGTGTCCGGCGGAAGAAATTTACCAAATGTTCATTTTCTGGCCATTTCTCACTCTGGCGTCAGATTAATCCAACGCGAAAGAAATGCCATTTGTGATTATCTTAAAGTTTTAGATAAACTTAGGTATTGTTTCATCATTTAATTCAATATTCATATATAATTATAATAATTAAATAACTATTTTTTTATTAAAGTTTAAACGATATCTCCGAAGTAATTATCCCAAAAAGTTGTACTCTTCAGATACTATTAAGTGGTGGCGGATGGATAACATTGATATCACCAAAAGTATGACCTAATAATATTAAGTATACTGTAATAGCAAATCACTTATTTGTAATTTGTATTATTTTATTCAAAAGGCAATTCAAATTAAAAGTCTAATCGAAAGATTTGCATTAGAAATACAAGAGGTAATCATTATATGAATAATTTATAAGACTATCAGTGAAACTAATATGAATTTGTGACCAATTTTAGAGTCAAATAGACTTTGTTAGAGCTCTAAGAAACTATAGCAGCGATGAGCCATCGATTCTCAACATTAGGAAGAATGATATCATTCGTATTCTCAAGAATAAGAATTTGCAAATAAATAAAGGTTTGACAAAATATTTTATATATTTATATATTTATAACTTTTTCAATATTTATAACGAGTCTACAGTATTATCATTACTTTAATATTTATTTTTTGAAAATATTTACAAATTTATTGATAATTATTGAAATATTTACCAGTAATTTAAATGTATCCCAGCTTATCTGATGTGAAATATAAATATTTGTAATTTGTATAATAGTTTTGCTTTAATTGTTTTTTATTCACTTATTATTTAATTAAATATATAAAAGAAATTAAAAATTCTTGAATTAATAACACTTAAGATTTTATTGAGATTATTGTTAGTATTATTAAACAATACAGTATACAATATATTACTTGTATACACACTAGAGACTGAAAACTGACCTGATTTTTCAGGTCAGGTCAGATAAAAGTTAGGGCTCAGGTCAGGTCAGGTACGGGTCCGAACACCAAAATTTTTTGGTCAGGTCAGGTCTGAAAATATTTTATTCATTATTTAAACGACAATTATTACAAAATATGACAATCAAACACAAAATTTATTAAATTATTATTTATAAAATATTTGTATAAATTAAACATAAAATATTACAAAAGATGATGGTTTTGATTTAATAAATAATAACATATTAACTTTATTAGAATCTAAGTTAGATCTACGATCAGTTAATACCGAGTAATTAAAGTTAATTTAGAGAAATTTGTTGAGTGTATAGTATGAATAAAATTGTTTTTTGATAAAATTATTTTCGGACAGACATAGTCAGGTCAGGTCAGGTCAGGTAAATTTGTACCCTATGTTAGGTCAGGTCCGAGTCCGAGATTTTAGGTATCAGATCAGGTACGGGTCCGAAACTTTTCGCTCTCTAATATACACTGTATATTATACAGTATATAAATTAACAGACAATAGTTATTTAAAATAGACTGTCATTTTAAATGTCCTAAAAAATAGTTTTAAATCACTATAATTTATTTTTCTTCATTTTTTACATTTTACAGTTTACTAATTTTATATATTTTCATTTTTATCACTAAAATTGTGTTAAATTAAAGGATTATTCTATAATTACTTATTTTTTATATGAAATACTCATATATTTAATATGAGCTCATTCTCCGAAATCGGTAAAAAATAGTTAAATAACTTGAAATTGAAACTCTAGTTATTAATATGAACGTATAAATCAACAAAAATAACTTTTTAATAGTTATTAATTAAAAGTTAGAAAAAAATTAATAAAAATAAATCATTTTTACAATACTACTATTATTTGGCAAAACAACAGTTGATCTTAACATTATTGTAATGGTTAACACATCGCAAAATTTTAACGAAACTTTTTTGTTTTTTGCACTTAAATCAATATATCAATACAATAATAGTATAATATTTTAACATATACTGTATATATATATATATATATATCAATAGTTATGTATGTTACTGTAAATTAGACATAATCTTAACTTGGATCAATATAAAATAATTAAAAATAATTTTACTGATTTTTCTTTAAAATTAAAAAAAATTACCATAAGATTATAAGAATATATATTATATAATACTGTTATTATTTAACAGATTTCTAGTTAATAGACTTTTTATTCCGTGTTTATTTATACATCAAAATATGTTATTACATAAAAAAATAACTTCCGTTAAAATGATACTTTTTAGGTTATTTTATTGTCACTCATAAGATTTTTTTGCTATATAATGTTTATATAATGTGATTGTATGAAACTCCTCAATTTAATTATTATTTTTAATACATTAATGAATGAGTTATATATATATATATATATATATATATATATATATATATATATAGAGAGAGAGAGAGAGAGAGAGAGAGAGAGAGAGAGAGAGGAGAGAGAGAGAGGGAGAGAGAGAGAGAGAGGGAGAGAGAGAGAGAGATAAACAATATGTATTCCCATCCTTTCATTTTATAACATTTCCTAATTATTATATATTTTAACAAATCATACATAATATACAAAACCAAACTTTAAATACTTAATGAATTGACTTAAAGATAATAATTAATGAAAGATACAGAATGTATTAACTAATAATTTTCCAAAAGTAGCATGCACATTTATATAAAAATTTCATAAAATAATAATCTTCTTAATCTAATGCAACATTGATAATATTGATATTATATTATATTAATATATTATTTTAATTAAATCACTTTATAACTCTTTAGTTTTTCACTTAAGATATTATATTAACTAAAGGTTTTATAAGAAATAGTTTAATTTATTTTTAACAAATTAATTTGCGATTAAAATTGTGTAATATTATATTATCAATGATAAATGCAATTTAATTTTTTAAAAACTTGTTTGTTACTATTGAATTTAAATTGTAATTTGCATTATATCAAAAACAAAAATAATGACTATTTATTGTTATTATATAATCCTTAGACATATGAATTACAAAATACAACAATTAAATATATATTAAATTACATCATTTATAAATAGTTAATAAAACAGGGTTAAGTAAGGGGGTAGGGGGTAAGGCCAAAATACCCCCCCCTAGGATCGAGATTTTGGGATTTTACCCCCCAGTCTTTTTGACCAAATGGGAAAAATTGTCGCTTAAAAACGAGGAGAAATGACCTCCCCTAAAATTTCGGTGCCGAAGGCGCCGAATTTTTTTTTAAGTTTTAAAAAATTTTAATTTTAATTAAAACTATTTTAGTATGTGTTTTTATGTTTATTAAAATTTATATGAATCAAATTATTGATTAAAAATAAGTAAAAAAGTTAAAATAACGTTAATACTCATCTAAAAATAACATAATTTTAATTAAAATATTAATCTAAAAAATTAAAAATTACCTATTTGTTGAAAAGAGTAACCATATTACAATTTAAATATAAGTTTAAGATAGTTTAACAAGTTAATGAAACAATAAATACTTATATTACAAGGATTTTATTAATATTTTTTAAAATTTTAACTAAAAAATTAAAAAAAAATCAATTTTATAATTAGTATTCAGTCAGTATTTATATAAAAATAACATTAAAAATAAAAATATATATCTATAAACTATAAACTTTAAGTATTATTTAAAAAATTAATTATTTTAAAAGTTAAAAATTACTAAAATACTAAAAAACTCATAGTGTATCATTAATGCTTTTATCAACTATTTTTAAGTTTTAAATACATTATTATTTTATTTTTTATTAAAATGTTTTTATTAATTTTTAAATTTTTTTTGTATTTTTGGAAATTTTACCTATTTTCCTGGGAATTTATACGGGAACTTGTGGGAACTTTATCGAATTTACATGGGAATATTCGGGAATTTAAAGGAATATTAGGGAATTTTCTCTTGACCCCCACCTTGATTTTGGATTTTCGAAAAAATTGCCGTTTAAAAATGCAATAAAAATCTTACCCCACCCAATACCCCCCAAGATTTTTCGAGAATTTTTTAAATTTTATCCCGGTCTACCCCCCCCCCTAAAATCCAAAACCTTGCTTAACCCTGTTAATAAAAATAACTAATAAAATGTTTTTAAAATTAAAATTAAAGATGTGACACAAATTATATTATAATTTTAAAATGTTAACTTAAAAAACAAAGAGTTTGAATATCTAATGACTATATTACTGCAGTTTTTTGGCAAATACTTAATGATTTAAAGTAGAAAATAATACTAAAAATGATTAATTTTAAGATTTTTAGAAAGAATAAATAGTCTGTTATATAACAATATTTAAATTAATTATATAAATAAATAAATAATTATAATTACAAATATATGTTTTTTTAAATAATTATTTAAAAGCTTATATTTTTGTGATAAGTAATAATCTTAGGTATATCTGATTAACAATGACTTAACTATTATAAAACAATATAAATTTTTATTGAATTACATTTAAAATTATTAGAACTTGAAATCTATTGTTTGAATACAACTATAAAAATAAAATAAAAGTCAATAAAAATATTATATATAATTTATATATAATACTTTATGTTACAATTGTATGTTAATAGAGTTATTATCAAACATTTTGTCAAACATTTTGTCAAATAGCTTAACAATATTAGACAATAATGTTTTGTTGTTATTAGTTATTATTATTACTGTTTAAGACATTTCAAATGACGATAAGTTTAATGGTAATTATAATAACAATTACAAACAATCATTAATAAAGTACAGTATTTTTAAAGTTTTTAACGTTATATCATGTATGTTATGATATTATTTTGTTTAAAAATAAAATTTCAAATGTAACCTCAATTTATGAATAATTAAGGTTAGGTTCAGCGCACAAAAACACGATTTATATCATATAAATCGAGATAATATGAATTTTAAACATATCTTTACAGATATTTTTAGTATATCTAACATATAAATGAAATTATATTTAAAATAGTGGTTTAAAATAAATTTAGAAAAATTGTAAATATATATAAACAACATTTTGAATGAAATTTATAATAAAAATTGTTTAATTTATTATATATTTTTTCAAAAGAATTATTCATATATTTTTACTAAATAACTAAAATTAAAAACATTTTTTCTTATTCAATAAATAATAATTTATACTATTTTTGATTTATAGTTTAAAATTAACAAAAATAAAATATTTGATTACTACTATATTTGATTACTAACAATACTATCGAAGAAAGTAATTTTGTCTATTTATAAAACTTATTTATTATTGATAGAGTATTATTGTTAACTTTCAATAAATATTATGTTAATATAGATTATTATATACAGTAGAAAACTAATATTAAAATGTAATGTAATGATTGTGTAATACAGTATAACAAATAATTATACATTTGAATGCATTTTGAGATCACAGACATTACTGACAAAACTAAATGAATAAAAAAAGTCATTGAAATACAAGGTATACAATATATATGAGACTCAAACAATAGTTACTTCAAGTGATATACTTTACAGTAGTATAGAGTATATCACAGTTTATGAAGCTTTCTTTAGATATGCATTTGATTGTCACAAAACTTGTAGTTTAACACAACTTTTATGGCTAATAGTCGATAGTTAACAGTATATCGTAGTACACACACACCCGTGCCCTATGGTATGGGTCCTATAAAATAGTTGTATGTTCCCAGTGGCTGACTGTGCGGAACAGGCATTTCGTAAGTGTTGACCCTCACTACTAATACTACTACTGACTAACAATCATTTCAATCTACAATCTTTCAGTCAATTGTTTGTTATAACGAAAAACACTCATATTATCGCAAATTTGTAATTTTTTTCGACTATGTGTTCAAACTCAATGTTATGCCATTGAAAGCGATTGGAAATAATCAAAATATATTAGTGTCTATTAATATACATAATAGTGTCGATAAACTATTATATTAAATGTTATTATTTTGTCGACAAACCATTTAAATAATAAAATAAAAATTTGTGAAAAAAGATTTTCTTTCTTAAGAAAAAAGTTTTCTAATTTATACACAACTTTTGTTTTGGGATTAAATTATTTGTTTTGTGTGATAAGTCTAATGGATTATCTCAACTCATAGGTTGGCTCTTTGGTGTACTGGAAACAGGAGAAGGAGGTATATTCCCGTGTGATTTAGTCGTACCATTGAATAGACAGGAAGTGACTAATATATCACACAGAATGGTATACATCGTTTCAGTTGTCAATCCTTTCATTTGTTTTATGCTTTTATGTGAACCAAAAAAACCATTAAAAATATGTTTTTTTGGTTGACTTTAGGATGAAGTGAGAGAAGAAATGAATGGTCACACAAATGGTAATATTCATAAAGACATTAATGAGAGACACGACATGAGATCCAATGACCAGAGCTCTCAGCGCGACGAGACTTCACTATGGATTGAAAGCAAACATGTATTTAAAAATATTTTTTTCTAATTTTTTAAACAAATTGATTTCAATCTTCAATTAAAATTTTTAGGAACAATTCGACGACTCTAAGAGTGATATCACACAAGTTTCACAACTAAATGATGGAAAGTTTTCATTACTTCAGTTCGCTTTATTCAACTTCAGAGAGTCTATCAATAAGTAAATACTAGTTTTTTTTTAAATTATATGTTATTATAATTATTTTGTTATTTTTTGTTAAGATATGATTTGCGTTCAAAGGAGGGTTCAATTAGAGGTTCAATAAAACTGATTGAAAGTATTAAATCAAAGAAGAAGAATAAGAAAGGAAAGGGAAGCGATTCGACAGAATGGACGTGGAGTGAGATCGCAAACTTAGTCAAGTTCTCCAATGTATTCAAACATATTAAGACATTTGCCATCAAATCTAATCATTTCCTTATTTACTTTCAAATGACAGATTCAGATACAAAATTCATTGTTAATATTGTCTCCAGAGCTCAATAAGATAGCCGTTGAATGTTTTGTTGGTATGTTTTTTATGTAATGGTTTAATGAATTTTTGAGACTTCATTGAATGCATTTTACATTTTTATATTAACATTTAATTTAAATCATTAAATAAAATATTCGTGAAAACATAGCAATTATGCGATATATGGGAGACTTACCAATGCTTAAAAACCAAACGGAAGTCAATTGCGTTTATAATATACTTTTGGTGAGAATTTATTTAAATGATTTATTACAACAATTAAAGTCTGACATAACTTATGTGTGTTTTATACTATATATAAAAACACAGAATTGTCACAAATATCCCCAAATCAGAGATGAAGTCTATTGTCAGCTTATGAAGCAAACGACAAGCAATAAAAGTGCCAAAATGTAAGCAATTGATTGTATTTTTAGGATTAATTAGACATGAAATTTGACATTTACTGTTAGTTTTAAAAATGCTTGAAAAAGCTATTATAATATTTGAAGTTTAAGTCAATTTAAAATTCACTCATCTGTAAGACTAACTGTTGCGATGAACACTCATTGAGTGTATAATTGTTTTAAAACAGTTTTAAACACCGAATTAATGTTAATTTAAATGATTTTAAAATACAGAGACAGTTGTCAGAGGGGTTGGCGCCTCTTCTCTATAGTCGCCGCCTATTTTGACAGTTCAGAGCTGTTGAGACCCTATTTATTCAAATACTTAGAAACGGCTGCCTTTGATAAGAGGCGTGCTTTTCACGCCACTGCAGATGTTTGTCTCAAGAACTTGAGGAAGACATTTAAATATGGCGGCCGTAAAAATGTGCCGTCAATTGAAGAAATTGCTGCCATATCTGCCGGGAGAAACTCCAAGAGACAGATGTATCGACTTCCCGGAGGCACTGAAAGAATCATTAATACGGCTTCTTCTACGGTCGTCAATGATATCATTGAAGAGATTTGTCAAATGCTTAACATTAGAAATGCCATCGAAATGGAAGAGTTTTCTCTTTACTGTATCATCGAAGGAGGTCTTTGTCTTAAATATTTTTAAGCTTTTGAATAACAAAAATTCTAATTTTCATTTACTATTATACATTAGATCCGTTTACAATGCCTTTAAATAGAGATGAATATATATTAGATGTAACCACAGATCTTATAAAAAACGGACAATTATTTTA
Organism: Oppia nitens; assembly: GCF_028296485.1. NCBI lineage: Eukaryota > Metazoa > Arthropoda > Arachnida > Sarcoptiformes > Oppiidae > Oppia > Oppia nitens. The sequence goes on along the minus strand of NW_026533203.1, from coordinate 543,162 downwards.
CCTCATATTTTGCCGATCCGTTTGGTATTACCCTTTAAGACTTGATAGTCACTTATACATCGAAGTGATCTTCAATCAGGTCGCACCCGATTATTTGGAGGGCTTATTGCTTGTGATTCCTAATGAAAAACTACCAGAAGATGTTGTCCCACAAATTGCAAGAATTGCATCATTGCTTCATAGGGCGGCAGATATGGAACAAATGCCGACCAAAGATGAAGTTAAGTATCTGTTGCCAAAACCAGTTCTTGTAATGAGAGAACTGCGTCCACCGCAATGGGTTGAAATGGTTCAAAGCAACTGGAATGACATGTCGGCTCTGACCACTACCGAAGCAAAAGCTCAATGTCTTGATATTCTGCAAAAGTGGCCACTATTTGGTTCATGTTTTTTTGCAGTTAAGAGAATTCAAACCGATTCGACTACACAACAGCAACAACAACAACAACCCGATCACATACTTGCCCTCAATAAAGAAGGCGTCCATTTCATTGATATCATCACTCATGTAAGTATAATAATTAATTTTGTATTATTTATTTAAAAATATTAATATATATTTTTATAATTTTAGGAGACATTATGGAAACATCCGTTTTCTGAAGTAATCTCCACCCGAAAAGTCCGGGCCGAAGACGGGACTCTATTTCTTGATATGAAATGTGGAAATCTTATGATTCAAAAAATATCTCGAATACAAACAGATCAGGTATTAAATCTGCAAAATATTTAATTATATAAACAATTAATTATTGATTTCTCTTTGCAAGGCTCATGAAATCTCGCGATTGATCCGTCAATACATCGAAATAGAGCAACACTTCAAGACAACTGCCAAAGAAAATGGCAATAATTAGGAAATACTTAAAACAACTTTATTGTAATTTTGTTTCTCAAGTCATTTATAAATTATTATGTTTTATACTTTTATATAAATATAAATTATATATATATAATGTGAATTTTTTTTATGTATTTTTACTTAAATTTAATGGAAGGGTTTTGTGCCAAAAATACTTTATATTAATAAAAATATGTTTTATTGGTTTTCGTAAAATTACTTATAAGTATACAATATTTATATAATTTAATTTTGGTTATCATCATCACTGAAGTAACTGATCGTTCGGTCGCTACAAAAACATCTTTACTGGTGATAAGGTTGCCATCAAGTTTGAGAAGACATCGGTAGCAAAGCCACAACTAGTTCTAGAGTTTCCATTTTTCAAGAAGTTAAAGGCCGATAAGTTTACTCCTCAAAAAAGGTATTCCTCGACTATTACTTTGGGACGTGCGGTGACAACTGGAGCGCACTGGTTATGGATCTGTTGGGTCCGAGTCTGGAGGATGTGATGGAAACAGTCGGCGGTAAGTATAACATTATTAAGAACAACGTTACTGTTGGCCATACAATTGATCGATATATTCGAGTACTTTCACGGCGTAGGACTCATCTATAGGGACACCAAACCCGAGAATTTCTTGTACGGTCCGTCGGGAAATGACAAATACAATATCGTCTATATCATCGACTTTGGTCTCTGCAAACAATACTGATAACGGAAAGCACATCCATTTTCGTGACAGAAAAGGTATTATAGGAACAGCACGTTATATGAGTATTAATAACCACAAGGGATACGAACAGAGCCGACGGGACGACATGGAAACACTCGGCTATATGTTAGTATACTTCTTGAAGGGTGAGCTACCGCGGATGGGCATCAAGATTAAGGAAGTAAAAGAACGATACAATCAAATCTCAAAAGTGAAACAGCGAACAACCACTGAGTCCCTGTGCGCTGACATTCCCGTAGAGTTCTGCAACTATTTGAAGGACATTAAGTCTCTCGAATTTACCGATGAACCCAAATATAGGGAATACAGCGCTTGGTTTAAGCGATTGTTAAGAAAGAAGTCAACTAACAAAAGCAAAGAAGGAAAAGACATCTATGACTTCAACAGAACTCATCAAAAGCGCTGACCATTTGATCATCACTTTCCAGTCATTCATCAATCAATACATTAAACATATGGTAGTCATATAGTAGTGACCAATCATTTATATCACTGAAACAAATCAGTTAAATAGATATATATATATATATATATATATCTTTTGTTGTCAATTCAATTCAATTTATTTTGTTTTAATAAAATGTCATTAATTATCTCAAATAAATTTTGTTATATAAAGTTTGTATTTTAAATTAAAAGATATTTTATTGATTTTTTGAATACATCTGAAAAAATACCTACTTATTATGTTTCATATAAAGTAAATATTAATAGTTTATGAAAATATAGGTAAAGCGTTTTGATTCCAACAGTCAGTCCAACGATATTTCAAAAAGTTTTCATTTAAATGATTGCGGAATGACTTCAAGTCTTTGCTTTCTTCAGGAAAATTCTCAAAAAGTTTTAACAAATGATCGCATAATTGATGACTAGTCTTAAATAACAAACCATTGGTTTTATTAATTACCAACTCATCGATACTATAAATGTTAGAAATAACAGTAAATACAAAAATTTAAAAATAAAAAAAATTATGTTTCGGCAAATAAATACAAACCAATCGTAATCAAAGGCACAGACAGGTAGACAACAGCCAAACATGTCTACCACTTTCATCGGTAAATCAAAATTACTGGAAGACTTATGAAGGCATATACCGAGATCAGCACTGGCGACGAGTGTTGGATAGTCCTGTGCTGTCAACCAAAGAAATATCACTTTAACTGACTTAAAGTCTTTGTCGGCAATTTTTCTTTTATAAAATTCTTTAAGCGGACCTTTTCCAGTGACAGCACATATTAATTGCGGTAATTTATTTGACTTTTTAGCACAATTATCGTAGAGTTCCAGTGCTTCAAACAAAATATTAAAGTCTTCATCTTCTGTCCAACTCGTGCTACTCATTATAAATACCGGTCGATTGGTATTCAACGATATTTTATCAGTTATTGTATCATATTTTGTAAAAATGGTTTCATTTTCATCACTTCCCATAAACTCATTGTATTCTGTTTTTAATTTCTGAATTAAATTATGTTTTTCTGTCAAAGAAATGGTCCGAAAGATATCAGGCGGTCTGTCGTATAAAACGGTTGATCTATACATAAAAATATATACAATTAATTACCAGTAAATAAAAAATTAAAGCAAAAACTAATCTATGAATTAATATAAACCTAATGTTGTATTTAATCTTCAAATCATTCTTTAATGCTTTTGTTACACAAAAATTGTGATCAGATTTGGTGCCAAAGTAGCTCTCAAACCATTTACATGTCTTAACCAGTATATGATTGTCACCCAATGTTAGTCCTAATATAGTAAATCCATAATTATGCCAATCAATAACAAAAACAGAGCCACGAAGTCGACAAACAATCCAAATGATGGCCAGAGTTGGAACAGATGGCGGGTTCTGATTATTAACACTTGTATTAAACAATTACAACTAAACTATAAATAATTTGTGAACAATCACCTGAACTAATATATAATCAGATTTTGTTAAAGACATTAAACAATACAAAAGTATTATCGACTGCCACAAGACTTTCGATGCATAGACAAGAAGTTTAGGCAAATCTTTAAAAACAAGCAAAAGATTTAATGATTAAATCACTCAAAAACATCAAATCTCTTCATACTATTAAAACATTGAGGAATTTGTCTCATATAATGACAATCAATGTTATCATTAGTGATAATCTCTTGATGTGGTTTTGAACCTAATGGTAGTCAACAACAAATCATTAACCATTACTTCAATTGACATCACATTTGTGTCCAAACCTTCAAATCCGATCAAATCGACGGCCAAACCATTTTGAGCTAAAGATATCGAGTGGTATTGCATTCGTGGACTTCGGCCGATATCACCTAAAACACAGACACAGACGCGTCTTCTGGGATCTGAAGAACTCATTGTTTTGTTGGTGTTTTCGGTGATGACATCGATGTCAACAAAACTAAAGACACGTGAAATGTGATGAAAAACTAAATTTCAAAACATATGACTTATTATTAATAATTTATATAAATATTATATTAATAATAAACACAACAATAATAACAACAAAAACGTCAATTTGTTGTGTTTTGAGAGCTAATTGTCGATCATATGATTGACCAAACATTTGATGGTTTGTTATGTCTTGTAGTGACTGTTGATGTCAGCCGACGACTCTGGTGTTGACGCCGGCAGTAATGCCAGCGATGACAGTATCGGTATGTCGTTGGCCTCATCGGTCAGTGACTACGACAGGGATGAGTTCAATGACAATGCCGTTGACATCGCTGTCATTGATAATAATATCAATCGTGACAATGAAGACAACAATGGCAACAACCAAAGCGTATGATTAATATCTTTAAATATTTTATATCATATTTACATAAAATTGAGTTATTGTTTTGATTTAAATATTTATTTAAAATCAATGTCCAGGACTTTGAGTTCAGAATGATTGTGTCTTCTTCACCATCAACTTCTTCAATACCAGCTATGGCTTCAGTGGCGTCAACATCTGTAGAGACGTCAACGTCATCACATTTGTTGCCATCAAGTAGTCATCACTATCCATATGATAGTCTTTGTCTGCCATCCTCTTCACATAACAACCGAATGGTTCCGATGTTTGACAATCAATCAGAACATTCTTCTGTCGATTATAAGAGTGACAATAATGTCCAAGTTTTCAATGATTTAAATTATAATAGTGAAGAACAACACGATTTGAAACCAAAAATGAGATCAATTAGACCTAAAAGTCATGATATAAAACGCAAACATATCTCAAAAGATATAACAGGTCTTCAGTAAACAACTTATCAATAGTTTACTAATTGAATGAATTTTTATTTGATATAATAGGCGAACGACTATTGAGAAGATCTGCAAATTGTAATGATATTGAAACAGTTCGGCGATTGCTTGACGAAGGTATAGATCCAGTGTCTTGTGATGAACGCAGTCGAACTGCTCTTCATTTTGCCGCCTGTAAGGGAAACACACAAATAGGTATTATCTCATAAAAAAGTCAAACTAAGAATGTCTTCAATTTTACTGTAATTCTTAAATAATTGTTTTTTTGTGAACTTTTAAGCGCAACTGCTCTTAGAAAAGGGCGCGAATCCGAACCAAAAGGACGCCATTGGTAACACACCTCTTCATTTGGCCGCCTGTACTAACAATATACAAGTGATTACATTACTGTTGAGCGCCGGAACCGATATCCACTCTTTGGACAACTCTGGCCGAACACCACTACATTTGGCGCAATCGAAACTCAAATTGATTCAATCGATGCAACGATCAGACTCTACCATCAATTCAAAGCACCTGAAGAATGAGGTGATGCAAGTGCTAGAAATGATGTCCATATATTGGCACCGGTCGGGCAAAAATGCAGAACTCGAACTCCTCACCACATTCACCAATCGATTACATTTGTCTCAAACTAGTGAAGAGGTTTGTATATATCTATTAATTTTTCAGTAAATTTAATCAATTTATTGAATGATTTGTTTGAAATAAAAGGTTGGAACAGATGTGTCTGATTTGTTGACCAGTTTGTCTCATCTCTCACTTTGACTTAACGCCGAATTAAATTCATTTAAATTTTTTTATCTCATTATTCATTAAATTTTTAAAATAAATTTAATTAAATATTTTATTTATCAATTTATCAGCAAATACTTTTGTTTGCATTGTTAAAATTATGCAATTATTTAATAATTTTATACCATATTGTATTAAATAATAATAAACTATCTCTAGTTTAAAATCATATTTATAATAGTAAACTAACAACAGTGTGGTTTTATTGAATAGAAAAATATTTTATTGAAAAATAATTGTATCAATAATTTCCAAAATAAATGCTAAAAGATTACATTAAATGTCATTTTAATAATTTTTATTCATCTTTGAAATTTGCGGCTCTTTTCTCAGTAAATGCTTTCATGCCTTCAGATCTGTCATTCTGTTGATTCATAGAACCGGTAGTTATAATCAATTAATAATGAAATTATATGTAATAATGACTTACAGTTGCAAATGTCGAGTGAAATAACCGTTTTTCAGTAGCCAACCCCTGCTTTAAAGTTGTCTCATAAGCTATTTTTTTAAATCAATAAAAAAATTATTATTTTCATAAGCTATTGGTTATGATTTAATAGTCCAAACCGTTATTAACAGATTCTTTGCAAATGGCATTAATTATCTTTGAATTCTTTGAGATTCTTTCACCTAATTTGATGGCTTCCTCAACAACTTTGTCTGTTGGAAACACTTTACTAACTATTCCTTTAAAATATAATTTAAATAATTTAATTAAAATATAATTTAAATAATTTAATTAAAATATAATAATTAAAAAATGTTTCAAATATTTAAAGCGATGTCACTGTTACCCCAATTTGCGGCGTCTTGAGCAGTGATCTGTTGACCGGTTAAAACCATTTCCATAGTCCGTGATTTGCCAATAACTTTGGCTAATCTTTGTGTTCCGCCGGCACCTAATAATATCGATTATATTTATGACAAAATATCAACAAATCTAATGCAAATTTCCACACCTGGAATGGTTCCGATAAGAATCTCCGGCTGACCAAACTTGGCATTGTCTCCGGCATACACTATGTCACACATGAGAGCCAATTCACAACCTCCGCCTAACTATTCAGTTATATGACATTCAGTTTTACTAAACTTTCTTTTCTCTAATGAACTCACGGCGTATCCATTAACTGCTGCTATAACTGGCTTTAGAGATCGGGACACACGATCCCAATGACTCAAGAAGTTGGTTGTGAAACAGTCTTTAAAAGATTTGTCAACCATTTCCTTAATGTCAGCACCGGCTAAGTTAATATATAAATAAATAGTTGTTAAATGATAATATATGGTATAATTCATATTAAATTAATATGAAAACCTGCGAACGCTTTTTCACTTCCGGTCAAAACAATGGCACCAATTTGAGAGTCGGCCTCAAACTCATCCATAGCTTTGGACACCTCATGCATGAGTCCATCGCATAACGCATTCAAAGCTTTCGGTCGATTCAATTGAATATAACCGATGTTTTGTTTCTCTCCCTTTACTCCAACATTGATATGAGTGTAGGCTTACGATTATAACAGTAATAATCATTAAATTATTTATTTTATGATAATAAGTGCACAATAATAAAAATCTTATTTTTAACAAATTATTTTATAAAATGGTAAATAGACTATCCATTTAAAGCTATCTAACTATTTTTTTATCGATATCGGGGAATAAACTCATATTAAATTAGTAAATATTTTACCTGTGATTTGTCGTTATTAATTTAGTTAAATCAACTTTTGCATAATTATTGAGAAAAATCCGTTTATTTTACACAATTTAAACGGAAAATTTTAATAATATCTAAGATTAATAGATTAATTTTGTTAATTATAAAGAGATACCTAAATGTATAACAAAATAATGTCATCATATAATAGATAATCACAAAAAAACATTATATGATTTGTTATTAAATAAATATTCTTGTCTTACAACTGATGATATTGAACGCAGTTTTTTCATATTATAAATTGATTTTAAATAAAAACATTACATTTTACTAAAAATGATTATGCTAATATATTAAAATATATAATATAATAAACAACAAAAAGTTTTAAAAAATAATTATTAAAACTTAAATAAAAATAATTAAATTTTAACTAATTATTTGCTTATTTGTTACTAACTTTTTAGTAACTTTGAATGGATAACATAATAATAAATAATTAAAATACATTTGTGTGTATATATTGAATAACACCATTCAATAATGTTATTTATTTTATTGGTTTCTAAAATATTTATTATTATGTAATGGTTTAATAAAAATAAAATAAGTTAAAAAATACTTTAAAATCACAATTACTAATAGATTTCAAAAAAATAATTTTATATTTGTTAATAAATTTGTCTTTTAAAATAATTATAAACATTTAAACTGATTAATATCCTAAAAATTATTTCAATACATTTCAATTATCTAAACAAATATTTTTTTAATATCCAAATTTGATTTGATTGAATCAAATAAAAATTTATAGTTATTTATAATTACAAAATACAATATTTATTATGAAGTCCAAACTGATCAATATTGACCTAGTTTATTTTATAATTTAATTATATAACTATAATAATTAGAAATATGAAATTAAAAAGTAATTTATTTGATGGTATAATGAATTTAAATAAAAATAAAACTTTTATTTGCAAATACCTGTCGTCGATAGTAATCTCATTTGTTTTGAGACAATGTATAAACATTTGAGATGTCTTGTAGTGATCATTGTTTGGATTAATTGTCAATAACTGGACTCAATTTAATTAGAAATCAATTCAATCAAAAATCACTGAAAATTTGGTTAAATGTAAGTAAATATGTGTTTAAACACTACAAACAATAAGAGTATTAAAGTCCTAAAGTGAGTCTCCCTTTAAATCTCATTATTCAATACAAGTGTGTATTGAAAGTCCAAAATAGGAGGAGTTATACCATATGTCTGATAGACATCAACGACAAGTCTATAATAAATTTATTTTATAAATTATTTGCCAAATTTATCATTAAATTTATTGATAATTTTTGTTAATTATAATTTAAAGTATTTTTTATTTATTTAGAAACATATTATTACATAAAAAAGTATTAAATAAAAGATGAATTAATCCTAAGTTTATAGTGAAGTGTTGTAGACCTCTATATGTCTATTGAAAGAGTTGTTGTTTAGTGAATGCAATCGAAAGCAGTGTTTGTTTGCAATCTTGACGTTAGTGTTGACACACATTGTATACAATATATTGAGTGTTGTATTGAATGATAGTTTGATGTCAACGACAATGACTGCAATCAATGGTCACAACAACCGACTCTTGTTTTACGGTTTCAATCAAGACATGGGTTGCTTTGCATGCGGTCTTCACAACGGCTTTCGGGTCTATAATGCGGATCCCATTAAGGAAAAGGAGAAACAAGGTTTGCCAATGACTTGATGTCATATTTGCTGACCATTTGAATGACCGCAGACTTCGGAAACGGTGGTATCGGGTTTGTCGAGATGTTGTTCCGTTGCAATTATCTGGCATTAGTAGGTGGCGGCAAAAATCCACAGTTTTCCACCAAAAAAGGCATTTTATCACACATTATATAACACTATAAACTATTCCGTCAATTATAATATGATTGTCTTTAACCAGTGATGGTATGGGACGACCTCAAGAAAAAACACGTCATTGAACTCGAGTTTCAATCAGATGTCAAAGCAGTTCGTTTACGTCGAGACAAGTATTGCAGTGATTGTGTTGTCATTTATTAGCCAAAGATTGTCTCAAATAACCAATTTTTTTGCAGAATTGTTGTCGTCTTAGAAAATATGATAAAAGTTTATACATTTACTCAAAATCCACAACAACTTAATGTGTTTGAGACCTGTAATAATCCAAGAGGTGAACAATTGATGTCTTATTGTTTACACAATTAATAATGTTGTGATTTATTATAGGTCTTTGCGTTTTGTGTCCAAATAGTAATAACTCAATGTTGGCCTTTCCGTCGCGTAAGACCGGACACATTCAAATGGTCGACTTAGCGGTTAGATATTAATGTCAATGTTTATATACCGGTTCTAATCAATTATGATATTCAGAATTCTAATAAACAAATAGATGTGTTCGCACACGAGGGTCCACTCAGTTGCCTTTCATTGAATCTTTCGGGTACACGACTGGCCACTGCATCAGAAAAGGGAACTTTAATCCGTATATTTGATACCTCTAACGGAACACTTCTTAACGAATTGAGAAGAGGCGCCAATACAGCTAACATATATTGGTTTGTTTTATGACCTATTGTTGTGTTAATTTAAAATTATTTATTTGTTTTGAATATTACCGATAGTATTAATTTTAATTCGGATTCATCGTTGCTATGCGTGTCCTCAGATCACGGGACGATTCATATATTTGCTGCCGAAGATTGCAAGAAAAATAAACAGTCGAGGTTTACAACAATTGACTTAAATGTGTTTATGTAAATGATTTTATTGAACTAATTGTAATAAATTTTAACCATAAGTTTGGCGTCGGCATCGTTTCTTCCTAAGTATTTCAGCTCAAAGTGGAGTTTTTCCCGATTTCAACTGCCGGTTAACGCACATTGTATTTGTGCCTTTGGTGCCGAACCAAACTCAGTGATTGGTTTGTTTATATTAATTTTAATTTTTATAAAAATAATTTATTAAATATTTGTTTATTACTTTAATTATAGTGATCTGTGCTGACGGTAGTTATTATAAATTTTTATTTAACTCAAAGGGCGAGTGTACTACTGATATATGCGTCAAATTTCTGGAAATGACTGACGATGAATCCACTTGAAGATACCATTGATTTAAAAGTATTTAAAAATAATACCAACAAAAATGTATATTTTGTGCCTTTTTGTAAATTGTCATAAATTTCATAAAATATTACAAATCATTGTTTAGTAAATTAATATATCAATATACAGTATATTAATATACAGTACTATAGTATATACAGTAAAATATATAACTATTACCGGTACTATAAAATTTAAGTTAAAAATGTATAAATTACTGATTTTAGATAAATTGATTGATTTTAATCATTAAAATAATTGATTCATTTATTTAATTGTTTGTTATTTACAATAATTTACTTTAAATGATTGTATTTAATACTACTGTAAATTTATAACAAATATTGAAAAATGTGTAGTAATTGACAGTTAAATGACATTACATTACAGTATTTTATTAATACATTTAAACGTAAGTAACGTATTATATGTTATGAGAAATGCATTAAATATAAGTCAATGTGTTTTCAATTGATTTACTGATATTTTTACAGAAAAGTTGTGTCCATTTGAGTGATTGATAGCCAATATGTTTAAGAAGTAAGTTATATATTGTCACCAATTAATGTCAATCAATCAACTAATGTCTTATCATTTGATGTCAGGTTTGATGAATCCAACGTTTCCGGTGTCACACAACTCAAGTCGTCTGTTCAAAAGGCAATTAAAAACAAAATAGTGGATCAGTTCCCTAATATCAGTGACTATATCGATGAGATATTGCCTAAGAAGGAGGCCATTAAAACATTGAAATGGTATTATAATTTGAAAGTTTATTATCAATATTATTCTTGAGATTAATTGATTGACTCATTAAATGTGTTTGTCTACAGTCACGAACATATTGAGGTAGTTATTGGACCAAATGGTGATCATCTATTCTTCAGACAGAGAGATGGTCTATATATTCCTACATTGAAATTGATTCAAAAATGTAAGCAATTGATTGATTAATCAATTAAGTGGTGAAATAAAATAATTGTTTTTATGACTGGATGTTTCATTAGATCCATTCATATGTCCCCTTATGCAGGTAGACAAGGGTGCCATCACTTTTGTCTTGAGCGGTGCTAATATCATGTGTCCGGGACTTACATCTAAAGGAGCTATAATGACACCCGACCTACCCGTTGACTCTGTGGTCACTGTGATCGCCGAAAGTAAACAACACGCACTTTCTATGGGAATCTTAAAAATGTCAACAAATGATATGTAAGTTATTTCTTATTTTTATATAATAATTATATATTGGTTTGTATTTAATAATAAAGAGCTAAAATCAATCGGGGAATTGCCATCGAAAATGTCCACTTCTTAAATGATGGCCTCTGGAGATTAAAAGCTTATAAATAATAGCTATTTTAGGATAGTTTTTACAATAATTTTTTTGTATTTAAATGGTTTCGGTTTTTATTTTATTAATAAATAATTTGCTTAAATTGATAAATATTACAATATTTAAAATTTCTAAGTCATTATACAATTGTATTTAAAAAAACAAACAAACATTGCGTTTATAATTGATTTACTGTAAATTCATATTAAGGTAATGTATGCTCGTATTTATGCGTAACTTACGGTAAGTGCCGGCACTACCGACAGTCACTCATAATTATAAATGTCATAATTTGAGTCAAATAGTTAATAACTTTTTGATATTTACTAATATGTTTAAAATAGTCGATATACAGTATTATAAATTTATGCAATTATATAGTCGATTGTATACCAAATTATAACATTATATTATATTAGGCATAAACTTAGGCCAATGGCGCTCTAATGTCATTATTTGCATTTAAACACATATTTGTTGTACACATTTAAAACTTAACATTTAATTTAGTCATAAGCTTTAGGTGAGTGACAGTCACCTAAGGTCTTCACATTTGTTTTGTTGTGAAAACCTATTTATCAAATCTTGTAAATCTTTGGTAAAAAGTCATACAATCAGTCAACAAATACAAACAATATTCATATATAAAAAGTGGACTAAAATGTGAAAATGTGCCCAAAAACAGAGCACTTTAAGTGAATTAATAAATATGTGAATATAAAAACCGGTCTTTAATTATAACATAAGCACCGGCTTTATTGTATACACAAATGAATTAAATCAATAAGCAATTCAAAGCGTATGCTCAATGACTTCAAAACATATACTATATATTCATTCATCAATAACAGACCCTTTCTTACAAATGGATGGATTAAGTCGTAACTGAGTTCACATGTTCGCTGCTTTTTGTTGGATCAACTAAAGAATAAAAGGTTTATTATTAATGATTAATAACGGTTACAATAGTGGTCACAAAAACAATACAAATTTAAACAATGGGTTATACCTTTGCTTTATCAGTTGAGCCGATCCTGCGATCACTTGCATTGCTATTGGGATAATCGCGGGACACAACGCACAGGAATTCTGCCTGTTCTTCATAATTATAATTTGATCCAATATTAATCAACTGTTCAAACTTCCAGCCATCAGATAGAGTGGATACAACATGTGTCAGCTCATCCTCATGGCATTGGAGGACACGATAAACATGTTTGCGACTATTGTCCACTTTTTTATTGTTATTGCGTTCAGTGATTCTTTGCTTTAATAACTTTATTAATTCTGTTATGTTGTAAAACTCTGCTTCTTCTAAGACTCCTAATGTTAAGAAGTGGACACAATTTGTAATCAATTATCAATTAAATTCATTCATTCAAACCTTCTTCAGACAAGTCCTTATCAATGATAAGCTTTCCGTGTCTTAAGTAATTAAGAATAGGTCCGAAATAAGACGGATCTCTATCTATAAGATAAGCTCCCGTTTCGTCCTATTATTGATACAATTAATCAATTAATGAAAATTATTTATTCAAACAAATTGTAAATACTTTATCACTGTTGAGGTCGTGGTCTTCCTGACAGAGTCTATAAAGAAATGAGTTCTGATCTCTGCATAAAGTGATTCTTGTGGTCATAAAGTGAGTACCGCCGACATTCAATTTGATCCATTGATTGGACCGCTTCTCATGTGTTAATCGTGGCGATTGTGTCGGTATGTGTGGTAATGAACTGGTCGTCTCATTAATAACAGAAGAAGTTATGGATATATTATTAGTGGCCATCGATTGACACCAATCAACACAACTATCACTTTAATACCAAATAAATGTTAACAATCAATGAGTTAATAATCTAATGATTACTCATATAAACAATGATATCACTAATCAATACAAAAACAATCCAAACATTAATTGTTTCATTCAATTGATATTTGATTCAAACAAATGAGTCATTAATTGAATGGCAATCAAAACATTCACTCAATTTGAGTCACTTTTGTTTACATGCAATCAATTTGACTGATGAGTCAATACAGTCAGTCCTCAATATAATTCAAAATCAATTAATTATTTGTTTCACTTATTGTTGATATTCTGTATATAAAGTATACCAATAATTATATTTACATTATATTTAGATAAATTCAATCAATAATTAATTTATTGTTTGTAATTATAATGTTATATAATTTAAAATTTATATATTAATACTGTAATATCGATATTGTATTTTAGATGATATACTATCACATAATAACTGGGATTTGTCTGTAGTATTGTACAGGTATTTGCATTTATAAGACAAACATATAATTTACAGTATAATAATAAATGTGCATGTTCAATTATATAATTAAACAATTATAAATTGACCATTTAATTAATTAATCATTTAATTGTTTTAAAACATTTTATATAAATTAAATGTTGATGGTCAATTTAATTATAAATTAATTAGTATGCATTTGTTAGTGTATTTAATTTAATTTAATTTAATTTAATTTTTTTATTTGTATTTAAAATTAATTACAGAATAATCGATATGTTTGCCGACAATCCTATAAAATAATAACAATTTAGTGATTAATTAAAAGCGATTTTATGAACAATTGACGCCATTTTATGTTAAAAATATAGTCATAAATAACACAAATATATTTGAAAACCCTTTTATCAAAAATATATTGAAAAATAACTTTTATTTGAATACAAACTAAACGTAATTTCTAAACAAATTTATTGAATCCGACATTTGTTTTACACATCTGATCTTAACTTCAGTTGAAATCAAAATAAGAAGTTCAGAGATAATTGTCTGAAGCGATGGCCGCAAAACGTATCACCAAATCAGCCATAGATTGGGCCAAATTCAATGAAGTGGTTCCCAAAGCTGAGAAACAGCTATTCAATCAATTCAAAGCCAAGTCCGATGGTTACCTTCGAAGGTCATAATAAGTTGCAATTAATTGTCTCATTGATTGATTGATCACTAAATTGAATGCTAATTGTATTTAACAACAGAATGCTATCCTATCCCGAAACGGCTCCGACCATTGATTGGGCCTATTATAAGAAAAATGTCATCAATAAGACAGTCGTCGATCAACTGGAGAGTACATACAAAGCACTGTCTATTACTTACCCGAAGGACACAGTGTCGGAACAGATCGATGGACAGGAAAGAGAAAATGATAAAGAAGTGCAAGAATTCATTGAGTCTTCAAAGCGGACTCAGACAGAGGCTCAAAAAATGGTGAGACATTGTCTTAAATGAATGATAATTTTGTTAACTATTTTGATCATCAATTTGATGGACAGTACAACAAATTTGATGTAATGCTTGATGTAAAAGACATGTCGATCGAGGAATTTGCGCTAACATTCCCCGATTGGGAAGTTCGACAAACTGTGCGTCCGTCGTGGTGGCCACACGAAGAAACTACACCCGGACTCACACAACAAGAAAGAGATGAAATCACTAAACTTGATGGACGTCCGCATTCACTCATTTAGACATTCAGTCAATTATATTAATTCAAAAATGATTATACAGTATAACTGTTGAGTATATATGAGATCCAAATTAGAAACTTTTGTTTAAAACTTTATTTAAATTTTAAGATTTGATTTATAGATTTAGAATAAATTAAAATTAGGTTTTAATAAATTATATGAAATTTAAAAAACATTTTAATGAATTGCCTTATCTTTAAATTATTTGTAATCACATTTTATTATCAAAATAGTTGTCATATTCATTGATTTGTGTCTTCATATCAATGACTTTATGCCTTAAATCACTATCAGTTGGATTGAAATCTTTATATTCATTAAGTCTGGTATTAATATCATTCAAACGTTTCTTTAACTCAACATTACTTTGTTTGATGTCTTCAAGTGATTCATGTCTTAAATTAGCGGTGAAACCGATCTTTGAAAGAATAGACTCTTTAGTCTTAACTGATGTATAATACTCTTTAAGTTTAGTTGAATAAAAGCGAATCTTCTCAGAAATGGTCGACTCGAAGAACTCTTCGCGCTTCAGCTCGCGATTGATTTCATTGAGTTTGTCTTCAAATGATCTGTTTTTGGTCTTCATGTTTGACAAACTCTTTTGCATTAATTCATTGGTTCGCTTCAATTCATACTTATTGGTCATCAATTGAAGTTTATCGGCAATTATCACCCATTCATCCATTGATGACAAGTTGTTGCCATTGATATCAAACAAAACTAATGCTTTTGATATGAGATCCAAATATATTTGACAATCACTTCTTAATGAATGATCAATGCATTTGTCGTTTTGTGTAATTATCGATACGAGTGGTAACTCATTGACCAAATCGTCGCTTATTTGACTGAACAATGTCTTTAAAATTGTCTTCTTCTCCATTGAAGTCATTTATGTCAATATATGGACACAATTAATGACAAATCATTGACAATCACATCAACAATACATTCAATGCCTTATTGTTTAAGTTTTAGCGCCAATAGTGTTGACACACGTTATGAATATATCATATGATTTGTAAAAAACATTACAATATTACAGTCAAACCTATTATTTAATAATCAAAACATTATTTACATAAAATTAATTATTTTTATTTAGAGTTTTTGAATAATAAATGTTTATTTTATTAACAATTTAAATAAAATAATATCTAATTTAATTAAATTTAATAAATTTATAAAAATATATATAAATAAACTTTTTTGTTGTATAGTATATATAATGTGAGTTAGAGTTGACTCAATTTATTAATATTTGAGTCATTCATTGAATTGACGTAAAGATAAGTAAACACTGAGTGTTGAGTAATAATGTATTAATCAATTGATTATATATTTAATACTCATTTGAAATACATATTCAATGAATTGATTGTTTGAATTCAGTGTTTATATAACTAAACGACTCTTTTGTTTGTCAACTCATTGAACCAATTGATCAGTTGTCCGACAAAAGCCGTAATGTCTTCAATGACTACTTAACCACAATAATGATTGCATCACAAGAATCACCCGAATCTTCCTCAACGTCTTCATACTCTTCAGCCAAAACAACACCAAAGTGTTCGCCACTTAATAAGGCAGAGCTCAAGAAGTCAGATGATCGGCAAACTAGTGATAATAATGACTATACGGACAATGGACTGACCAGCGGTCACAAGAAATCTAATGTTGCAAACAAAAGGAGTTCAAGCGATGGCGCAATGTTTGTCATCAATGATTCATCTCTTGATGGCACTAAAGATTGCGCTAATAATCATCAAAGAAGTAGATCTGATTGCGACGATTTAATTAAAGCCACCAAACAACGTATGACCGAAAAGTTTAACCAATTGGAGGAAGAATCGGGACTTAAGTTATGGTCAAATTCTTCTTCAAAAGAAACCAAAGAAAAAACTGATCAAACATTAAATGAATCTTCAGAATTATCTCAAGATCTTCTCAACAGTTTGACTCTCTCTGAGGTCAAAGAACAGGCGTATCAAAGGATGCGTTCAGAGTTGAGTAGAGCTCAGAACGAACTCAAACTTCGCGACGAAGAAGTTGCAAAACTGAGTCGTATTAGAGCTGAAGTCGAGTCAGAATTAGAGGATCTGACGGCCAGTTTGTTCGCTGAAGCGAATGATATGGTATATAAGGCCAATGTTTTGAGGAGTAGGGCTCAGAAAGAGCTTTACGAAGCAAACCTTAAGATTGATGTCTTGCAGGCAGAAGTACAGGCACTCAAAATGCTTGTCTTGACATCGACGCCATCCAACCATCGATCTGTTCGGACAAATGGTGTCAAACCAATCAAACCTAAAACTAATGATTTTGCCAAAAAGTCTCCGAGTAATTATGAACTCGGAGGCAGTGCTGCCGATAAATTAGATTCAATCGCACAAAACGGTGTCAACACTTTTGGCCAAACCGACAAAGACGACTCAATGTTGTCACAAGAAGTCGGTGAAGTGGATCCAGTTTTTCACGAAGAGTTTCTTCAATGGAAAAAATGCCCAAATTTTGAAGCAATGAATAGTGATTTTATGAAAAGAATTTACGACGAAGAGATTTATCCGGTTTTTAATTTTAAAGACAAAGATTTAACAGCTCGTGTTTTGCGAACCATTGAAGACAATACAATTACCATTGAAGCGATGGCAGATAAATCGTCTTTTCCTAAACGCTGTGCACTGTTAGATGCGCCCCGAAGTTGTAAATATCGTATGAAAATCGATGACAACTGGTATAACATATCAGAATTGTGTCGAAACAGAATTATAGCCGTTTGTGATTTGTTTTGTTATTTACGATACATTGAGAGAGGACTCGTTAAGAGTAGCTTTCATGAGGTTTACTGGCAAGTGATTCGGCGCCGCCGTAACATTGCTCTGTCCAAACTCGGCTTCTCTACCATTTAAATAACATAATATTTTTATTGTCATATTTTAATGACAAATGTTTGTATTCAAAGTATAGATTTATTTATATAATGGCTATTACTGTAGTTATTTGCTATTTAATAATTTAGAAGAAAAAAGTTAGTTCCGTAATTAATACCAGTGAAAATAATAATTATTTTATTAGTTTTTATTTATTTTTTGTTTAAATCACAATAGTTATTTGACTTATCAATTTTAACTTTACAATAAGGGCGTATATTTTATTTACTTTAATTATGAGAATTTTATTTACCGATTCTATTGTGCAAACTATTTAATAAAAATTTTACGTTTAAATATATATTAATTAAAACATAATAGTTTGCAATTGCTGTCAAAATTATTATAAATGCTATTGGCCTTATGTAAATGGTATCATAAATATTACACAATTAAGTTAACTTGAGCAAATATATTTATATATATACTACTGTAAATATACCAATAGGTATATGGTATATAAATTTTAATATAAATCTATATATTGATCAAATTTTAAATATATTATTGGTACAAAAAAATAATTACATATAAATGAATGAACTTAATTGTAATTATATAGGAATACTCTTATTTGTTTGTAATTGTATTAATTTATTTCAATGAATTTAGTAAAACTTTGTTATATATACCAAATACAAAGTGTGAATATATTATAATATGTAATATAATTGACACATTTAGGTATATTTATGAATAAATTTAATTATTGTTATTGTTGTTGAAATATTTTATTTTATTGTAAATCTTTGATTATAAATAAATTGCTAATTAAGTGTTAAATCTGAATTAATCTTTTTTTCTTGTAAAACGTGATTAAATATTTTACTTCAACTAATAATAAAAATAAGTATTTAAATATTTCAAAGATTAAACATTTATTTTATAGTAACCATATGCATATTTATAATTTAGATATGAATATTTTAATTTTTTAATTAACCAAAAATTATCAATAAGTATAGAGTACTAGAGTATAAAACTTAAATTATTAAAATTATTGTAATATATTTAGTATTTATAGTTTTGGAAAACATTTTAACATTTAAGAGCCAATTCATTGGTCAATATGAGTCCAACTGATATACTTTTAAGTGATTACAACTATACTACAGGTATTAATATCAATAGTAGTGAATCTATTGGTGATAATATTACTAAAAACATATCAATGGTTATTATTGAATCAGTTGATCCAACGAATCTTATAAATACCACTTTAATAACCATTGAGACTATAAAAACATTAACAAATAATCGATTAATAGTTATGATTCCTATACTAACCATTGGAATAGCAATCATATCTCTGTTATTAACATTACTTGTATTCAATGTATATAAAAATTGTAAGTTTTAGTGATAAGATTTTTTAATCAAATTATGATGAAATTCAAAATTAAATTAAATAATTTATACTTAGCTAACAAATTAAACCAAACGTTGAAATTAGCAAAAAGTGACCCTAAAGTCAAAGTTTTATTGAATATCAAATTGTAAATTAATTGTCAATTTTTTCCGGAATTATTCAATAATTTTTTTAAAAAATTATTTATTAGTATTAATGCATAAAAATTCATTGTATTTAAAAGTATTTTTATTAACTTTTGAGCTAAAAATAAATATTTTTAATCTATAAAAATAAAATTACAATATTTAAATTAATTATATAATTTGATATAATATACGGTAATATAATTAATAGTAAATACTTTTGATTTTAGACAAAAATGAACTTAACTTTGTTTATCAAGTTAAATTTATAAATATTTTACAAATGTGTAAACTAGCATGGTACTATTATTAGAAAAAATATGACTCAAACTTTCAAATTATATAATATTAATTGTATGGTTTATAATAAGATATTTATTTAAATATAATTTTTAGTAATAAATTATTTAAAGTTTACAATTAAATTGATCTGAATTTTCAATAATAATATTAAATTTGTTAATATTTTTAAAGTCAAACTAAGCGCTAAAAGAGTGAGTATTTGATTGAATGAGTTTATCATTGAATACGTTTGTCAATAACAGAGACCCTATTAATAATTATAATGAAATTACATTCAATTGCATTGAATTCAATGATTCAGTGATTGTATTGTTTTTCATAACATTTTCACTGTTTGTCAATAAGTGTTGACTCAAACACTCAATAGTTTTACATTTGTTAATACATTTTGAAATGTTTTCATCAATTGATCACTAAATTGATTGACATTAGGATCAAGTGTTGACTTATTTCAAGACTTGGATTCAATTGCGATGCGATGTCAGACATGAAGAAGTGCGCCAATGATTTCATATTTGATAGGGTTATCGGTGAGGGATCCTTCTCTACGGTAAGACATTGAAGTGTCACTTAATTGATCCACAAATTGGCTTTATATTAATGAGTTGTTTGAATTCAATTGACTTATATTATGGATGAAGTGTTAATTGTATTGAAATGATTTGATGGTTAGGTTTTTTTGGGAGTAGAGGTTCACAGATCTTATGAAGTGGCCATCAAAGTGTGTGAAAAAGCTTTAATCAGAAGAGAGAAGAAAGAAAACGCCATTTTTCGAGAGAAGACATGTCTTCATATGTTAACCATCAATCCTTCGCCATTCTTCATACAATTGTTGTGTACATTTCAAGACGAAACCAGACTTTGTATGTCATTATTTGTCTTGTAATTAATGAATTAATTGTTTGGTATTTATTTGTTATTACAATAGTTTTTGTTATGAATTACGCAAAGAATGGTGAGTTGTTGTCATTGATAAATGAGAGACAGGTCTTCAATGACCATTGCTGTCGGTTTTATTCGGCCGAAATTCTGTTGGCTTTAGAACACATGCATCGCTTAGGAATTGTTCACAGGTTTGGACAACTATTTTGATTATTACCGCTAATATTTAATTGGGATTTAATTCGTTTAATTGCAGAGATTTGAAACCCGAAAATATACTATTGAACGACAAATTACATATTCAAGTATCTGATTTTGGATCGGCATTACTCATGAAAGAGACCAACAATGAGAATAATGACCGATTGTCACCCAATAGTGACGATCAAAATAATGTTCGGCGAAGAAATTCATTTGTCGGAACAGCTCATTATGTTTCTCCCGAAATGTTAACCAATAAGACTATTACTTCCAATTCCGACTTATGGGCGTTCGGTTGCATCCTTTATCAAATGGTTTGCGGATCGACACCATTTCGGGCAGCAAATGAATATTTAATATTTCAAAAAATTATTAAATTAGAGTTTGAATTTCCCCAAGAATTTGACAAAACTGCCAGTAATTTGATTAAAAAAATATTGAAAATTGATGCAAATGATAGATTGGGTTCTAGTGATGACGTTAAAAATGATGGCTACATTTCCATTAAATCTGACCCATATTTTAAAGCATTATCAGATGACTGGTCATTGCATGAAAAGAAGCCTCCAGTTTCTGAAACATATTTTTCAAATAATTCCCGAAACGATACAAATATTACATCAATTAATGAGAACATAGAGCCGGGTTTAGCTGAGAATCAAATCACTCGAATTATGGGTTTAGCTCTTCATGAAGATTATGATAAAGTGGATTCAAATACCAAAAAAGGTATTCTTGACATAACTGAAGTAGAGTTGAATGAAAGGTTGAATCAACAAAAGGAGCACAATATGTATCATCGATTTGTTGAAAATAATTTGATTTTAAAAGAAGGATTTATTGACAAAAAGAAAGGTCTATTTGCTCGGAGAAGAATGTTTTTATTGACAACTGGACCGCATTTGTATTATGTGGACTCATCTAATATGGTTCTTAAGGGACAAATACCATTCTCGAAAAATATGAGACCAGAAGCTAAAAATTTTAGAAATTTTTTTATACATACGGTTAGTAAATGAGTTTTTTGTTTGTTTATTGATATAAAATGATTGCAAATATACTGTATATTACAGCCGAACCGGTCATATATTTTGGAAGACATATCGAACAACGCTCCCGAATGGTGTCGAGTTGTCGAAGAAGTTAGAGATATGACATTTGGTCCACCGATTGCAGAAGAGAACTCTACCGGTGTTGTTGGTAAAGATGTCTGTCGACGCAAAATTAGTGTTAATAATAAGTATAGATAATATTAATTTATAGTTAATTTAGAAAATTATTTTTAAATAATTAGATTTATTTCAATTATAACTTATACAGTATATTACATAAATAAATATTTCATTGAGGAATTACCGTAATTTAGTTTTATATTATTGTTATAAAAAGTTTATATATTAAATCACAATTTGTATTATTATTAAGATAGTTATTGAGCTTTTAATTTATTGAACATTTGTTTCATCAACAGTAAATTGATTTTGTTTGTATATAAATGATGGAATGTCCTTGGTAACTATTGTGTATTAGGTCAACTGCTTATTGTTTACAGTATAGTACAGGTATTTGACACCTATTTATAAATCACATTTCATTTACTAATTTAAAGTGTTTTATGTCTTTATATTTACAATGTATTTCAAGACTTTTAATTCCAAACGTATTTTTTCAAAATGAACATCAATTTCATTAAAAAAAAGAAATTATTTATTTGAATATTACAGTAATTTTTAGAACAATATTTAACACATTAATAAATTTAATTTCTTTTACTTAATTACCTTAAAAACTAATATTTATATACCTTTAATTTATTACATAAAAATTGTTTCTACAATATGTTTTGTAATAATTTGTTTTAACAGTTTTTTTTTATTTAATTATGTAATGGACTAAAACATTATTTACAATATATTGAAAAATATTTTTGGATTGAAATGKTTTTGAAATACTATACTTTGACATAAAAACATGAAATGTTGGTTCACTGGTAAAACATTTTAAGATATTCAGTAAACTATTATACAATAAATCTTTTTAATCTTTTTTTTACTGAGAATTATTGTTTAAATCCAACTCAGTCTATAAACTACCGATAATTAGCGAAATACCAGTTCATGTATTTCAATGTATTYCCAGTTCAATGTGAAGTCACTGATTCATTCATAACTTTTTTTTCATTTACAAACTTATCTTAAATTATTAGAGTTTATAAAACCTAATTACGGTAACAATTGTTATTTGTGCTCCACTTTGTGTATCAGTTTTGAGATTTTTATACCGATATAATTAGTGATCTTACAAATTGAATTACCGGTAGATAAATAAACTATAAGACAAAAGCTATTTTGATTTTATATAATTAAATAAAACATTTAACTAACAGCTCATCTTTGGTCATCTTTTATTTATTTAACATAATTATCACCATTTGTTTTGTATAACATCTGTATTTCGGTTTGATTGATAAAAAATATAGTTTTCTAATATGGATAATAATTGTTGATGATCTTCAAGTAATCAATTTCCTTGATAAACATAAACTTTTTTCAAATACGTAAATCGTTAATTAGTCCAATACTATCTATATATTACAACCCACACTTCCCACACAAATATTAATATAACAAACAACAACCACACAAACACACACATATATATACACACATACACATACACATACACATACACATACACATACACATACACATACACATACACATACACATACACATACACATACACATACACATACACATACACAYACACATACACAACTCTACTAAAGAGAAGATAAATACATACCATAAGTCCTTAAGTCTCCAAATAATTCTTAATATTTTAAAAAATTTGTTATAAAAGTTATTTAATATAAATAGCAAATTTTGAATTAATAACTTTTTTATAACTTTTGAATTATTAGATGTGAATAAAATTTCATGATATTTAAAAATAATGTTTTTTATTATTTACAAAATAAAAACAGCATTTAATAGCAATTAAAGAATTGGATTGTTTACCACAACTGTTGCATACATTAATTAGTTTTTGTTTTTTAAAAAAACTTGCGAAACAAATAAATTTCAAAATATGTTAAGTTTTAAATGTAATCTTAGAGTTGGGACTATTATTAGCTAAAAAACATAATTAATTGCTGACAAATGCACTTTTATTTAGTAATTACAATATTACTCTTTAATAAAAATAATGTAAAAATTATTTAATATTTATTTAAATCTTATATAAAAATTTCTTTTCTATACTCAACAAAACAATTTATTATTTTTGTTATAAATGATAAACTCTTATAGTGTTAAATTCAAATTAAATTATCGATTTACACTTCATTAAATAATAATTACATTTATTAGATTACTTTTATAATTATCCGTTTATTCAATTATTTTAAGCAATTTATTTTTGAAATATAATAATAAGCATAAATCTTAATAATTATTAAACTATTTAGTTTATACTTTAAAAAATATTAATTACTATTATTTAAATATACATAAATTATGATTGAAATTAAATATGATTATATACCAGATATTTACTGTAAATTATTTTTTGTTATCCGTATTGCTATTAACAGTACATTAGAGCTAATACTAGACTCAAATGTTTTGAGAAACAATAATATTCTTATGTTTGGAAATTCAATGAAAATGTTAACATTGTTTGTATAACTAAATAAAAAAATAAAGTATTTATAAATAAATATAAAAATCTATTTAATGAAATCTTTTATAAAAAAGTAAGTTTTCTATTTTAACATAAAAACTATTTACAGCTATAAATATATGTAATATTTTATAATGTCAAAACAGATGTTAAATTTAAACAATAATTTGCTAATTTTATATTTAAAAACAAACATCAATTAAATTTTGTTTTCAAAATAAACCAGTGATAGAATGCCAAGCCTAGCATTGACAAACAAACTTCTAAATTTCATTTTAAATTTTGTTTAAATTTTTAAAAAATATATGGAATAAACATGAATAATATCATAATTACATTGAATAATTATTTTTAAAATGTGAAATTACTTAAATGTTAGTCTACCCAAAGTGGGTCAGGTGGTTCAATGGGGGGGGGGTCAGAGGTTATATAMTCGTGGGATTCAATAAAGTGGATATGGATTATACAACTGTATATAATATATACTGTATTTAGTAAAGAGCATAAAAACACATTGTATTTATACTGTATATACAGTACTCATAGATATCAATTTGTAAATTTTATTGACTACTTTGAATTTATGTTCATTAAGAGAAAACATCAGTTTTTATAAATTTTTATTTTTAAAATTTTTGATCTACTATTTGATTCTGGAATCAGAATTTGATAATAAGTTTGAAAAGGCAGACATACAGACATACAGACAGACAGACTAATCAAATTCAGATCCGACCTCTTTTCACGATTGTTTCAATACTTTTAATTCCAACAATTTATTTCAAAATTAGTTTTTTTTGTTTATCTCAATTAAAGATATAAATTATTTATTGTAATAATTTGTATAAAAAATATTTGCTGTAATGAATTAAATTACAAAAATATTGTTATAAATGTTTTTTAGCGATAGTTTAACCTTAGGATAGCATTAAAGGATTTTATTGAATAATCACATCCACTGTAACGCAATGCGCAGTATTTTCCTATTATATCAAATATAAGGTAAACAAGTTTCTAGTGTTGAGTATATAAAAAATTTTATTATTTTTCCCAATCCTGTCCTGTTCTGCAAAATAACTGTTATATAAAATATTTTATTTTTGAAATCAATTAATTGTTTTATAATATTTTTAATATCCATTACTATCTTTATTATGACACATTCATTAACATAATATTAATTGACTTTTATATATCATATTATATATTACTATATTTTATGATTTACGGGACAATATTGTTTGATATATATCTGTCCTATTGTTAGTCAAGTGTTTGTGTCATATGTTGTTTTATGTCCAGTTATCCGGTTATTACACGGCATACGGTGTGATACGGGACAAAAAAGTGAGACTCTATTGTGGGATGTGTACTGATGGCTATATATAGCTATACCCAACCCAACCCAATCCAACCCTACCCTAAAAACATAGCTCAGTCCTACACTACAGAGTTGTTACTTTGCGGTTATTATTAGTAACATTCAGTAGTATTGCAGTACTGATAGAAATAAAGGGAACGAAAGCATAGATTCAATTGACTATTGCTTTCATAGCATTAATAGCTTTGATACCAATTTAGGCAGTGATCACACCATCACTACTCAAATACATTCAAATAACTGTTGTCTCCAATCATTATATGTGAACTAATTTATACTGTTTTGTGCCGATCTATGGCCTCGAAGATTGGACTCATGAGATAATACTTGTTGACAAATGTACTGCCAGTCCAAGTGGTCGACACCGACACCAACAACACGTAGTGAATGAGTGACTGACATAATGAACGCTATATTGAGTATGGCTTTCATTTGATTTGATTTTATTTATTATTTTAACTATCATTTTGTAGCTAACAATCATAATTAACATGCATTTCATATTCACATTTATTTGACTATTAAAAAAACTTATCATTTGATATATATTTATATTTATAACAATTATTATTATTTTCATATGAGATATATGTTTATAAGATATGGATAATTGAATTGAAAAAATTGAGTTAAATTATGTAATTTTGAATGCATTGCAAAAACCGGTTCATAACAGCAATGATTTATAACTATTGACTTTTAAATAACTATTATATATATAAACTATATATGAATACAGATATACAGTGTATATATTGAGACTTAAGACTATAGTCTAGACGTTTGACTGTAATATCACTGAATGACTCTATCGTTTAGTCCTTTGGGACACTATTTTATAAATAAGTTTTTTAAAAAACATTTTTATTTAGAAACTAATTATTTATTTATTTGAGTTTAACTACTGATAAATTTAAAATTTAAATTAAGATAAATATAACCATCAAATAAAACTGTGTATATTATTAGGCATTGAGATAATGATTATTTGGATTATAATAGTTATTCTATCGGTTATTATTTCTAATTGAAACAATTAGAGTATAAGAGTTGATAAAATTATTTGCAAATATTAATAATAATAATAATAAGCAAAAGTAAGATATTTATTGGATATAATTTCATTAATATTAGGTGTTGTATAGCATCTGATATCACCTGTATATCACCTGTATATCTATTAGGTGAGGGCCAGACCACGACATCGCGCCTGTATTGGGACATTCAACTCGATCAGGACTTATTAGAAACAATAGTGAATATATATCCCAATTGGTTTAAAGAGGATAACAGTCCTAACAATATGAATGAAGAGTCAACCGATTCATTGATAACATTGATGCAAACAACTCCTCCTAATATTACTTCTTCTACTTCTTTAACCAAACTTGATGTCGACAATCAATCCATTAAGAATTCAATGGACAAGAATAAGGAATCACTGAGACTTAAGCTTCAACTTAGGCGACCAATTAATCAATTGATTGCACAGGGAATACATCCCCGTATGTCTAATATGTCTAATATTTGTTATAAGATATTTAAATATATATATAATTTAATACAATTGATATTTAAATGATTTGATTAGCTTTGGGTTCTTCTCCGGTATTTTACGAACAGAAGACAAAGTTAGAGCGGGCGAAGACCGGAGACTTTCTTAAACATAAAATACAAAAAAGACCGCAAAGACAACAATTAATAGAACAGCATATTCTTGAAGACACTACTGTTGATCCCAGTCTTCATGAAAAACAGAGACAATTGAAGAAGGCTCGACTCGCCGATGATCTCAATGATCGTTTATCTCACAGACCAGGACCTCTTGAGCTCATCAAAGGTAACATTTTGCATACGGATGCAACCTTTGAACAAGCAGTCAAAGAAGGACAAATATCATTTAAGAAGACATGCGAAGGAGAAATCGTTAAACATCCGCCGCCAAGATTTATATTTGCAGAGGAAGAAAGTAGTTCTGACAGCGCTTCCTCACCAGTTAATAATGAACAACCATTGATTGCAATTGAAAGTACAACTAATGTGACGACAACAACGACACCAACAATAGTGGCCACCACTTGTTCTCCAACTAATGTTTCATACATTGTTTCATCGCCCGTCACAAGTATACTTACATCTCCATCAACAGTTCACTCAATATTAATTGGTAACGGAAATGCTGTGGCCATTGCCTCTCCCACTTCAACCGCATCAGTAGTAGCTGTGACTTCCAATACAACGACTCCTATCATTAATAGTACACCATTTTGTCAGCCAACGAATCAGCCAACGATATCTCTCAATCTTCCAGTTATTTCGGCCTTCAAAGAACAACATTCTTCGAGTTCTAAAATTCGTACTAAAAAATCGAAATCAAAAACCCAACCAAAGGCCAGAACTATTAAATTTCATGAATACAAAGTATGTTTGTATAATATAATATAATTATTTAATTATTATTATTATTAACTATTACTAAACTATTTAATATTATAGGGACCTCCAAATATTAGTAGAATTCAACCAATCTCTGGTCAATCACGTATAGAGTCATCGTATGAATTACTTCTACAACAACAACAGTTATTCCTTCAGTGGCAACTTGAATGGCAACAAAAATGTCCTCAACTTATACTTAATTCTTCCACATCACCGGTATGTTATTTAAGACAATTGATTTAATTACAATTTACAATAATTAAGTTTGTTTTTATTTCAAAAAAGAAGCCTAATTTGGAGCAAATCCATGATCAGGGAACAGATGCTCAAATGGCCGCAAATATCTCGAAATCATGTTTGACACAAACAGCGGCACGAAATACATTTCAAGTGAAACCAAACGCTCAAAATGTGACCAACAATGAGATTAATGGTTCAGTGGGTTCGCCACGCGATCGATCCAATAGTAACTCTTCGTTATCTCGGGAATCGAAAGGAAACTCTGTAGTCATTGGGAAAGTAATATCAAAGTTAGAAGATATGAAAGTAAGTGATCTCAAAGCGGAACTTAAAAAACGAAATCTTCCCGTTTCCGGACCCAAACAACAACTTATAGATCGACTTAAACCATTTGCCGACGCGGTTATGGCCAATGCTAACAATTCATTGATTGTTATAAACTCGAGTGATAATAGTTATGATAAAAGTATTTCCAATTGTGATGTTAAAAGTGAAGCCAACAACGAGTCGGTTCCCAATTCCCCAAACAATATCGATTCACCCATTGATAACATTGAACCAAAAACTGAACCAATGGATACAAAATCACCTGAAAATTGTGCTATGGATGTGGATTCAATGGGTGATGACATGAATCATAATTGTTCAATGGATTTGGATATTGATAATACAATATTGACCACAAATACCAATCCTATAAATGATCAAATTCTTATATTACAACAGCAAAAGATTGATGAATTGAAACGAGAGTTACAAAAATCTCAAATGCAGTTACAGTTACAACAAACAACTGGTCTTCCGATTGAATCACAATTAATTACAACTGAACCACAAATTCAAATCGTTTCCAATCCCAATACAGAGATGAATGGTTTTACACAAAAATCACTTCAGCGTCAACTCCTTCAACAACAACTACAACAAAAAATTCAACAAAATATTAATCTTAAGCCACAGTTATCTAATAACGAAACAAATATTACGACATTTTTTACAAATAGCAAAATTTCACCGACAGTTAAGGCGAGTTTAGCCGCTTTTATTCAACAACAACAACAGCAACAACAACAACATTTGGCACCGAAATTATTAACACAAAATGTAACACCGATTCAACATTTTGTTTTGTGTCCCACTATCTGTTCCACAACCGATGCCATTATCAATGAACCCGAAGCAGCAAAACAGCGAACAAATTCACTTCCCAATGGGTTATCCAATAACTTCTTAACTCAGACATCCTTAAGGTTTGTTCAAATAAAGAATATATTTTGAAAACTTGTTGTTAATTAAAAATTAAAAATATTTTTTACAAAATCTAAACAAACAGAACCACTTCACTCCCAAACTTTGATTCATTGCTTGCAAATAATACAAATGATGACAAAAACATTTCTAATGATATTAAACCAAATGTTATGATAACGAAAAGTCCGCCCAATTATGACGAGGCGACCAAACAATTGAACAAAAATAAAGAAAAGAA
Organism: Oppia nitens; assembly: GCF_028296485.1. Classification (NCBI taxonomy): domain Eukaryota; kingdom Metazoa; phylum Arthropoda; class Arachnida; order Sarcoptiformes; family Oppiidae; genus Oppia; species Oppia nitens. Next base: position 512,814 of record NW_026533203.1, on the reverse strand, counting down.
AAAAGTTGTCAAAAGTCAAGCAGTTGACGACGTTCTGGAAATATTAATAAAAAATGGTGAACTACCTCCCAGTGCAGCCAATGATCCCACCACTCCTACAACTCCTGAAAAGTTGTCTTTGAAAAGTCAAACCAATCCATTGTTTTCAACGGATAAAAATTTACAAAAGTCCTGTGAATTAAAAAAGACTGAAACTATTGATAATATTATTGATAATAACAAAATACTTAATAATAGCAATAATTTAAATGAAAATAGCAGTAAATTAAATAATAATAATAATAACGAAATTAATAATAATGTTAGAAAAAATGATGAATCGGCTCAAAATAATACTACTATTGATTTTGATTTATTTCTCGATCTCGAAGGCTTAGCTGAAGCTATGGATCTAAATGTTGCTATTAATGACAAAAATAAAATCAATATTAATAATGATATTAATAATGATATTAATAATGATAATAATAATAATACTAATAATAATACTAATATTAACAGTAATAATATTAGTAATAATAATAATAATTGTAGTAAAAATAGTAATAATAATAATAACATTAACAATAATAACTCATATCAGTCTCAATGTAATTCATCACAACATAAAAGTCAATCAAATACTGAACTTTGTTTGTCTGAATTTATGGACTTTGAAGAATGCAATCTTAATGTTGATGACAATCAATGGTTAGGTTTGGCGTCAACATCGAGATCTACAACTGCTGACCAAAATATGTTAGATTATAGCGATAGTAATGATAAAAATCACACTAATATTAACTTTGATAACAATAACAATACCGACAATAACGCCATTCAGAATAACCACAATTTGTTGACCAACTCTTTAACAAACAAAAGTGAAACTTCAAAACACGATCCCATTCTTCCCAATACAATGTTTGGTGGACCAGCTGTTGACCTGTTGGGTGGCGACCTATTCTTCGACGACAGTGACTTCAGGTCATCATTAGATTTGGGAACTCTTATGTGGGATAAAGTAGAGTTCACTACTTGATTGACAATTTAATTGGTCATCAATTGAATTACAAGACACACATAACCACACAAAAGCTCATTGATTGACATTGTATTGACTCAATTGTCTCAATCAATTGCGGACCAAATTATTGATTCTTTCGACCACTTAATCAGTCAATTTTTGTCCAAATATTTGTATAAAAAAAGATAAATTAGATTTTTAGTGTTAAATACAATTTTAACATTTTATTTGTATATTATATTACAAATAGTTTTATTGAATTTGTTTTTGTTTTTTGTTTAACTAATTGATAACTAATTTTGAATTTGTATTTAAAAAAATTGAAACAAAACTAACATTTTTTGAGTGAATTGACGTTCCATTGAATTACAATCCAATTAATGCAAACCAAATCACGTGTGAAACTATTAATGCATTCATAGACCAGTTGTATAGATATTTAACACAAATTGTTCCTAAAATGACAATTAATTACAATTAGTTGCACTACTGTTGTACTGTTTGTTCATTAGTTATCTAATATTGTATTGTATTATACCGTTTGTATACAATATATACAGTATATATAAATATATATATATATATATATAAATATTATAAATATTATTATTTAATTATATAACTTATTATTATTGAGTTTTCAATTGTAACTAATTATTATTAATATTTAATAATAATAATATTATTATTATTTTAAATATATTTGTTGACCATTTGGATGACCATTAAAATTATATTTAATATTTAAAAAAAGTGAATAATAAACTTATTTTGCAATCAAACAAAATTATTAGTTGTTTAATATATAATCAGAATATTTTACAGAATTTGCATTAATTAACAAATAAAAAATACATTTAATTTGTTTAATTGAAAAGTTATTTTCAATATTAATTGGCGGTAAGTGTTTGTCAATATTTGATAAATAAATATATTTTATTAAAAAATAGTAATTCAAATAAACAAATGATTAGTTAATTTATTATATATTTGTATTTAAAATATAATTTAAGTATTAATAGCTAATAATGTCGTGTATTATAGAGTACTGTACTGTATATGTCATACATATATACACTACTATATGATATATCCTATAATAAGACTATTCTATAGGATTGCATCAATCATTTCATTGTTTTCAATATAAATGTATGTATTTTGTAGACCTCTTATATATAATACATAATATGTATTACATATACACTAAATACTGTAATGAAATGTCATTGAAGTCCAACTTTTAAAAAACAATTTTCATATAAACAAGTGATTAAAACAAAACTAAAACAACAATTCATTTGAGACTATGATTATGCATATAATTATTTAAACTATGTTTTTAGATAAGACTTAAATTAATAAACCAAAAATTTAAACAAAATTTAAAACAAAAATTTCAGTATTTATAGCCTAACAGCGATTAAATAAAATTTAGCGGATATTTGTCGGGTAATTGTTAGGTTTGATTGGTCCGCACCTCTACTTAGAATGTATGTGAAAGTCGTCACAACATATGTGTTGTATAGCAGTAGTGAGTGAGCAGTGAATGACTATTAATACAGTATTACTGTATTAGAGTGTTGTCTAACATATGCAACAAAAGTGCAGTCAATGTATAGTTTGAGTGGTTTTTGATGGTTAGGTGTCTTCAGTCGCTTCAATCACTTGACTTCAATCACACCCTAAACCACACATTCAGTCAATAAATATCCGATTGTTTCGCGACTTTGAAGTCAATTGTTGTCATTTGAAGTGATTTGAGTCACCATTTGATACGTTAATCAAAATATTTGTTGATTTGTGTGTTTTGTACGACTGATTGTCTCAAGACTTTAAACCAAACAAAGACAACAACCCATTGAAGACCAAAACCAATCAAATGGACGATTTGGACGACGAATGCAACTCTTCCGGTGCAGACAATTGGGTCCCGAAGTATACTAATTGGGAGATGGAGTGCATCAATAGGTTGGAGACAACACCCGATTTGGACCAACAGATTGAACTCGAGAAAGGAGGTAATGATTGTGTGATTGTTTTGATAGCCATTTATTTACATTAGTTTTCATCCATTTTTCTGCTAATTATTTGACAGGAAATGCCCGCAAACTATGGGTTCACTTCCAGACGGCCGCCTGTAGTATCGCTCAGTTATATCAAAGTAGGTTTTAATTATTTATATTAACAGTTGTATCCAACGGTTGATCATTAATGTCATCAAATGTCTTGTAGGCCGTGAACAGAATGTTTCAGTTTGGAACCCCTTTCAAAACGCGGCCTCAGCGGTGACCACTCTATACAAAGAATGTATTGAATCTCAGAAACGTTTCTTTGAATTTGGTCTCCAAAGTGGACAACAAAAGCGCAATAAAGAGCTGTTGTCGTGGCTCAAGAAGAGGAAGCGTCAGATCAGACGCGAAGACCTGATCGCGTATTTGTCGGGCGCCACATCTCAGGGTCATCCACTACACCATCACTATCATCACCCGCACCACCGAACTTGGGGTTCACCCAAACCTCGTCTCTCCATAAGTGACAGCACTGGTCGTTGCGCTTTCACTCGTCTTAGTCTTAGCGATGGCTTAAGTGATGGCAACTCTAACCTAAACACCGATACCTCTAACACTACTGATGAAACAGATTTAGAGACATTTCGTGAAGCACTCTCTTTCTCAGGTATTTTGCTATATATTTAAATACCATTTTAAATGCTTATCACATTTGTTACTATATTTTAGGAATTAGAAGAAGTGGATCTCCAGGTTCTCAGTCCTCCGATCGCAACAATATTTATCGTCAAAACAACAGAAGTCCGTCAATACGTGTCTCAAATCATAGCAATAATTCATACGAAGAATTGGATGCTTTTATTAGTGAAGAGTACAACAGACACGTGGAGTCCCGCAAACGGGTATTGGAATCAACCAGTGATGTGATTATGGACTCACCCACTCATAAACGCTCAAAATATACATAATTATAGTACTATTGGTTATTACAATTAAATCAAATTACTATTGTTTAAATCAATTAATTGTTTTTAGTTCACATATCAGTTTAAAGGCGTGAGTTATATTCAATACAATTTGTTATATATTTCTCAAATAATTGTTTTATTAATTATTGCATTATTATTATTATTATTATAATTTTTATTATTACAATTATATTATTATTAATTATCTAATAACCATTTGAGTTATAGTTAAGAAATCTAACAATTTGACAATAAATGTAAGTATTTGTAAATAATTTTTTTTACATAATTATCCAAATATTTAATTATTGTTTAGCTTCTCATTTGTTAAGATTTCATTTAATTATTAATTTAGTAATTCAATGAAAATCAAATTTTTGTTTAACATATAAATACCTTATATTTTGGAAATATTATAAATTAAGTATAAGTTATTAAATATATGCAGTTATATGTGAAATCATAATTAACTTTTTTCGTATCAACATTTTAAATTAAGTTTTATTTTAAATATATTAATTTTAATTATTTAAAATAATGTATTAATAACATAATATTATTGTATCAATTAATAAAATCATATTTCAAAAACTAATCTACACTTTAAATATGGTTTTTAATAATTTATACTGAATTTGCTATCGTTTTGTAATTATGAATATAGTGACCAAAACATGCAAATTATCTAAACATCAATACAGGCTATAAATATAATAAGTTGAAGTAATTCATACAACAATGTCTAAAGTATTAAAAGTAGTAAAAAGTATATATAATTGTATTACCGGTGGTTCGGTTATGTCAACAAATTTTGGAAAACAAATTCATTAAAATTTTATCATCATTTAAATTGTTAATATTATTTACGATACAATATTAATGGGGATTTTAAATAGTATTAATATAAAATATACAATCAAACAGTAATAATTCAATTTTAATTAATATAATAATAAATTTTAGTAATAATATTTAGACGATTTTAAAAAAATTTCATTGCTAATCAAAAAATAACATAATCTACAAATAAGTATAATATATTGATATAATATAATACATGTATAATATGATGAAAAATGTATATGTATTTTGGCGACAATTCAATCAAATATTAAATAATGCCATTTATTAAAAACTAGCTCTAATTGTAGTGTTGGCAAAAAAGAAAAATTTATAAAATAATAGAGAAATTTCTAGAAAGTTTCTAAAAGAAATTTCTATTTATGGTATTCCCATTCTAATTTTGTTCTCTAGATAGTTGTTACCTTGTAAGTTACAATACATTGTTTTTTTCAACTCATAATTAAATATTATTATTAGTATTTTAATTATAAATTAAAGTAAAAATTAATTAATTTAATTATATTAAACTATGATATAAATAATAAAATGAAAAATAAAATTTTACATAATTAATTATTATTAAATAATTATAATTATTTTATACATATTTGATATATCCAAGTTTGTATAGTATATGTACCTGTATAAATTAGTACAGTATTATGTCTCATTAGTAATTATTAGTACTGTATTACAAATTATAATTTAAAATAGCTATAGATATGGGGATACCATAGTATAATAATAAAGTTAGATTTCTATAGAAATTTATTCATCAGTAATTTTCTAGAGTTTCTAATGGAAATTTATTAGAAACTTTCTATTATTTGCCCATCTCTATCTACTTGACTACTTAAACGATAATTAAATTTTATTAAATTGTTATTTATAGTAAAATTTTTAATAAAGTATATTACGGTAAAAATATAGAAATTATGAATTTGAATGAATTTGTTTTAAAAAAAGATTAGAAAATTTATTTCTAAAAAAATTATAGTTAAAAATTTGAGTGACAAATATCATAGAAATGTTATTAAAAGTAACGAATCAAACAAACATTTGGAATCTTTCATAACATATACTTTTCAGACAATCTTTTTATATCACAAATCAATTTCGTTTTTTTTTGTTGAATTTTATTTTTATTTTATTTTATTTATTTTTTTTTTTGAATAAACAATTCTTGTATGTCTGAGAAACAAAAAGCATTTTAATAGTCAAGTGTATGACTCAAATGAAACATTATTTTTACTTATTTAAAAAGTAATATTTATTTAAATAAATTTTTTTATTTAGATTTATTTTTTGTGGAAAGTATACTAAACTTGTCATACAATAAGATTTTATTAAAATTTAATTAAAATATTATTAATTAAATTAATAGATATAATTTGAATATCTTAATAAAAATATATATAAGTTTTACATAAATATTTTAAAAAATTAAAAATCTATATTTTATGAATTAAAAAAAAGAATTTTTTAATTAAATTAAATTGAAAATATTATTTTAAATAATAATTCGTATAACAATTTATGAATCCGTGTATCCAAAGATTTAAAAAAAATAGTTTATAAAATTTAAATATATTATAACAATTAATTTTTTGCAATAAATATGGATTCCATAATTTTAAACTAAAAAATGGAAAGTTTTGTAATATTTTATAATATAATAAAACTTTTTAATATAAATACATTCTTATTATAACAAGTATTGTACAAAAATGTACGAAATTAAGTAAATTTAATTCAAAATTTATTTTAATTTTTGTACCAAAAAATTATACAATTTATGAGATGGCGTTAACACTATTGACTACAAAATTTCACAGTCAATGACTACATATTGAAAATACTGTATATTTCTATATTAAGAGAACAATACCTGAGCTGAGAGAACAGGTTTTGGTTTCCTTTACAGCACCTGGAGTTAGGAGAGTCAGTAGTTTCATAACATTTGAATCATACAATTTGTTAAACATTGACTATCATAACAACTAAAATAAATTTACACAAAAAGTCATAATAATTATTGAAAATATGATTATAACAATGAATCTAAATATTGTGGAATTATTAATGAAAATATATTATATTTAATGATTATTAACAATCAAAGTTTATTGTTTGATAATATGATCAATTGTGACCATCGATGGCCAAAATTAATGATCACCAATTGAAATATTCACAGAATGTCTTATTATTAAAATTTCAAATGTGCTAATAAATCACTTTTTTATTTTTCAATCAAATAATAATTTAAATTTATTTATCAAATTGTATGAAAAATTATATAAAATTGAAAGACTGTTGTTATAAAAGTGATGTCTTTAGCAATGAATGAACGCTTCAAAAGAGCGGCCAGAGATGGTTACCTCAATGTTCTACAAGAAGCCACTCGTAAGGACTGCAACGCCGGAGATGAAGACGGAATAACTCCAACACTTTGGGCGGCATTTGCCGGAAATTTGGACGCTTTGAGGACATTAGTTGGCAGAGGGTATCAATCATTTTGTTGAATATAATGTTTAAGTTTAGTTAAAATTTTTAGTTTAAAAACTTTGTTAAATATAAGTTAATCTTAAAACTTGTTATATTTTAGTTATATATAAAATAAGTAGGTTTTATATTTTTTTAGTTAAAACAAAAGTTTAATTTGATTATTTACGCTTTTTTTATACATATAATAATAAATATTATGATTTATGATATTATGATTAAGATCATGAAAAAAGTCTCAAAATATACTGTATATAAAGTTATAAACAGTTGTTTTCAGCTCTTATATAAAAAATAAAATTAAAGTTTTGCTTATTTTTTTGTCACAACTTTTCAATTGGCAAATCATATATAAAGTGAATTTTACGTTAAAATTATAATAAATAAAGAAATTTAATTACATTTCATACAAACTCTAATATAATAAATAATATGAATTATGAAATCTCTTACAACCCTGACTTCACTCATAGTATGGCTATTAAGACAATTGTAAGTATATGTCAGGTTTGGTCATCAGTTGACCACTACTGCTGAAGAAGAGTCGAATTTCATCAAAACTATTGTCAGCAAATATACCCATAGTATTCAAAGTATATCAAAGTTAAACAAATAGTAATCAAAAATTACATCTCATTTAAGATTTTTTTAAACATCTATTAATATATTTTACTTTATCTTTATATTTGATAAATGTATTATTTAGTAAAAAAAATAATTGTTTACTAAAATTATTTTTTGTTTGTTTATTTAAAGTTTTTATATTTTACTAGTAATTTAATGATTATATTTTAATAATATTTTTAAAATATTAAAATTTCGTAATAATATTTATATATATACTGTAGTATATAAACAAATATAGCCTTTAGTAATACATTTGCTAAATTATTATTTTTGAATGCTATTTCATTAAAAGCAATTTTATTTAATTAATATAATAATCATTATTTAAATGTTAAATTTATAAGCCATATGTGTAATCATTACAGCAAATATACATTATTTTATTTAATACAATACTAAACTTGAAACTAAAAATTTTAATCACAATAAAATTATTGATTTAATTGACAAATAGGCAATTATTTAGTTAATATGCAATTTTTATATTATATTAATGATGATAAATCGTTTAAAGTAATAGCATAATTTAACATTATAAAAAAATTTATATTAAAATTATAATTGAAAAATATTAAATTTTTAAAAATAATAATAAAGTTACAAAACATTGAACTTAGGAAATGAAAGGAAATGCATCCCATCCCATGACATACCATCCCATGTCATACCATCCCATTACATCCCATTCCTGTCTTCATATGTTGACCACTCATGCATTGATTTTATGAATTATTATTTTAATTAATTTTTTTTATTATTTCTGAATACTTCAAAAAAATATATAAAACAATTGTTAAATTAATTTCAAAATCATGATAACATTAACTTTAAAAAGTTAGGGTTTTAGGATTTATACTGTTATTATTTATTAAAAGTCAATATAAAATAATTAAACATTTGAACAATATTTGAAAAATTATTTTTAGTTAAAAATTTAGAAAAATATTATTTTATTTATAAATTAAATTAAAATTATTTTGTCTGTAAATTCTAATCATAATTTGTTGTATAATATAATTAGTAAAATAGTATATATGAAACATTAGTAATAAAATATATTTTAAAGTAAAAACTTTTTATTTGATAATCTAATTATAGTTACAATATAATCATAATTTTTTAAATATTAATTGAAATTTTATTGATTAAGTGAAATTTTGAATGTGTTAACAATTATATTGATTAATTAAAATAATAACTGTTGAGACAAACCAATTATAATAGAGTTGTGGTAATGCAATCCTACTTTTTTTTATTAATTTGTATTATTACTATTAATTTAATGTGCTTTAGTTAGAAAGATATAAAAATTGAATAATTAATAAAATAAAAATATAAAAATTTATTTTTGAAGAAAATTAAAACTTTTATGTAATTTAAAAATAGGACTCCAAAAATAATTACATTTTTATTATTTTCTAAAGACAAACCCAAACACGAAATTACTTAAATTTATATATATTTCTATACTAATAATGAGTTTACTGTAAAAATAATTAAAAATAGAAATACAAAGAACTTGTTTTTGAATAATAAATGAATTAATGAAAAGAGTGAAGTATTTATTAAAAGCAAAATTAAAACTATTGTAATCTTATAGTTAAATACTTGTCTAATGTGTGCGTAAAATCTATAGTTGATTATCATTTAATCACAGTTTTATCATTTAATCAAATGTATTAACAATTTTAATGTTTAAGTTTAATGATGCGAATCTAATCGATGGTGTATTTAGAGTTATTTTTATAAATTTTACGATCAAAATCTTTAAATATTATTCAACAATTTAATTATAATTTAGTCAAAACTTATATTTTGATTAATATAAAGTGTTTTATAATAACTTAATAATAATAAAATACAGTAATTTTTTTGTTTTTATATATAATTGAAACTTTGAAAAATTAGAATTAAAAACATTTTATTTAATATCTATAATATTCTGTATTTTTATAATAAATAGTTAACAAAATTATTGTATTAAAAAAATATTTAGATAAATATTGATAATAATTATATGAATATTTGTTTGGATTTAGTGGTGATCCGGGAAAATGTGATCACTTGGGGAGTACAGCGCTACACATGAGTTCAGCCAACGGTCATCTCAATTGTGTTTCATTTCTAGTCAGTTTCGGTGTAAACTTGTGGTCACTCGACAATGATTATCATACGGCCAAAGATGTGGCAGCCATTAACCATCACGAAGATGTCATACAATTCTTGGACAATGTTATAGCAAAGCAAAGTGCACTCAACACAAAAGTGGTACAAAAAATGAAAGAAAAGTCTATAATAGAGGCCGAGAAGCGAATCAAAGCCTATCAAAAGCTACAGAAAAAGGCAACAAAAAGAGCTGAAAAAGAGGAAAAAATGTTAGAAAAACAACGAAAAAAAATTATTGAAGTTATTGATAGTAAACATAAAACTGCAAACCTCTCTGTCATCACTCAACCCAATCAGTCAATTATTACGCGAAAAGACAGTCGTCCGCAACAAAACAACTCTTCTCTTAAGTTCTCCGATATAGTGAAAAACCAATCAAACGGAACGACAAATAAAATCAAAATTTTGAGTGCAGTTTCCCGAAGAGTTCAACAAAAGAAACTCAACGCCGATTCAATTTCGGCCGCCAATGAGTTTAAAGTCCGCGATGTGTCCGGTGATGACTGCACGCGGTCTGTCAGGTCATTGACTGGCATCCGAAGGGATAGTCAGATATTATATGTACCGAAGTTTGACACACATTCTAATTATGAAACAAATTATGTCAACAATAATAGGATTCATATGAAGGATGTGTTTAATGGCCAACAAATACAAAGGATTGTCATTAACTCGACGTCTAATTTAAATGTGAATTCAATGCAAGAATACGAGACATTAGAGGAAAGAAAGACTAAACTCTACCGAACTATTAGTGAACCCGACTTTCTTAACAACTTTGAAGACATACAGACAATTATAGACCGCAAAACTCCAGAGTCAAGTATTTTTGTACGACCGGGCTTTGGATCAGTTTCTTTCAGAGGAAAGTTCACTCCCGAAACACTTTTCTCTAAACATTTAAGTGATGAAAGCAACGGAAGAAAAGAAAGTGACATAAGTTCAGTCAGTTATGCCGACAGTATTGGAAGCGCTGGAAGTCTTGCTCACAGAAATGAATTGGAATTAGGTCTGAACCAAGTCTGGGATGAAGATGAAGACATTGATCATAATGTTTCCAAAACTATTCCTATTTTACTTTTTCTTTACGCTCATGGATTGAAAGATTATTTGCCACTGTTTTTGACAGAAAAGATTGATTTGGAGGCACTTATCCTCTTAAATGAAGACGACTTTATCTCATTAGGTATACCTCTGGGCCCGAGGCGTAAGATATTAAAAGCAATCGATAGGAGAAAACAAGTGATGGCTAATCCCGGAGCTATTAGAGATACAAGACTTTAAGTCAAGATTTTTTAAAATCACCAAAAAATTATTTATATTTGTATTGAAAATTAATATAATGTATATTTATTGATATATATAAATTATATGTTTGATAATAACTTATATATTTTATTATACAGTATATACTGTATTAAAAAGTGTAAAAAGTTATGATTAATTTCATTTATATTGAAATTATGATATTATAATAAAATCGCAATAATTAAACTATTATTAATCAACTATTGAATTTTTTAAAATATTGTTTAGACTATAAAATTATAAATTAAAAAAATATATTTTTATATTAATCATAAATTAGAAAACATATTAACATTTGTTTACTACAGTACTGTATAGTACATCATCTAAATGTCTAAAATAGTAATTAATAATTAGATTCATTTACAATAAAACTTCTTTTCTTACTAAATGTATAACTAGTTATTAAATACTACAAAATAAATATATTTATATAATAATGATGAGTATTTTATTTTATTATATTTTGATATTTAGACATTTAAATAATTATAAAGTTACTAGTTTTAGATTACTATTTTATAAAACAACATTTAATTATTTTAACAATAATATTATTATATCAATAATTCTTTATTATATAAAGTCATAAATTACTTTTAATATAATTTTTGTAACTAAATATTATATATGATATTGATATACCGTATAATTTAGATAACCATTATTTTTTATAAAGTTTTTAAATGATATGAAATCACACATTCATAGATAGACATTAATATTATTAATTAGGTACACATGAATAGACACTAAATATTTAATACTAATTTTTGTCAAATTTTAGTCTTAAAAAAGTTCAAAAAACTTTCAATAATTGCGACAATAGTTTGTTAACACAATTGGTCTCAAATCGAGCGCTTATTTAATGCATTCATTGACTGTTGTTTTGAATGTTGTTTCGCTGTTATGATTGTATTGAATGAATGGCATTGAAATGCATTGAAAGCATTGAAAGGCAATGAATGCGTCAATCAATTGAAACACCCATTAGTTGTGTCTCTAATATCACAGTTTGAGTCAACACTTAATTCAAGTTATTATCTGAAGACTTGTTTGAGACAAAACAATCGGTGTTTCTAATGATGGTTCACATGTCTTAACGTATGGCAGATCAACAAAGTGATAGTCAAGATAACGATAACATTGTCAAGACTGCAACCGTTGATGACAAAGCCAATGATGACAAAGGTATGTATTGTTAGCACCATTGATGACCACATGATTATTGTCATTGATATTAATATAACAGTTGAAGTGTTACTCCGATCCGCCGGTGACGCGCCTATTATGAAGAAGAAGAACTGGAAGGTTGACTCAAATCGTACAATCGGTTGGATATCAGACTTCATTAGGAAATACATCAGAATTGAAAACAACGAATCATTGGTAATGATTGATGTCTTAGTTAGAGATCTAATGTCATGATTTCTGTCTGTAGTTTCTGTACGTAAACCAAACATTCAGTCCCTCTCCCGACCAAACTGTTCGCAATTTGTTGGAGTGTTTTGGATCAGACGGCAAATTAGTCTTATATTACGCCAAAACCCAGGCTTGGGGTTAACCACAAACTCTTGTGTTTATTAAAAATATTTTTGTGATTTTTATGTACTTTAATTACAATGTCTTTTAAAACATTAAGTTTAAGTGATTGTAAAACTGATAAACAAGTGATATGCCATTCAATACCTTGTAATGTAAAGAGTGATTGTAAAGAGGCTAAGATTGACACTTATTTTGAGCCAACTATAAGAAGTAGTGATAAAGACAATAGTGTTTTGTTGAGTTCACTTCGTGGACGACCATTAGTTGGTCGTCACATTGATTTACCTGAAAATTGTTGTGCGTTTACCGTTAACCATAAGAATGACAAAGAATTGGTGGCAAATGAAAGCTTTGGAAGAATAACTCATTGGAATTTAGATAAAACTTCTTCAGACAGCGATTCATTGCCACAAATAATACAATGGATTCAAATATCAAATGCTATTCACTCTTCACCTGTTTGTCAATTAAGTGATAAAAACTAATATTAATTTGATTTTTGAAAATATAATAAACAATTTTATAATTGTGTGAAAAAATGGATTTTTGTTTTTTTTCTTCTGTTAATAATGACTTTGAATTTACATTTAGTGATAATTTATATACAATTAGTTTTCGTGAAAATCTTACAATTCCTCTACAAAGTAATGTTAATTATAGAGAAATAGGCCATCAATTGATTGAAAAACACAAAATTCCTATATTTTTAGCCAAAGAATTAATGGTAAGACTTAAGAGTTTTATTGATGACCAAACTGATGAACTGCACAAACAAAGAACCAATCAATTGCTCGACGATTTGTCTCAATCAGACCTCTGTTATAATAATGATTTAATTGTGAATAAATGTCCCGAAATAAGCACCAAATATAAAAGCGATGATAATATAAATGAAAATAATAAGTTTTATGATATGTATTATGAATTGATTCATTCGGGTGTCTTCACGGAATCGCTGATGAAATTTGAAAACACGTATTCAATTGCAATACAAGAATTAATATCAATACGCGATCAAACATATAATGATTTATTGGCTCAACAGACACATGAAATGGAAGAAGCGGTCAAAAACATCGGAACCACTCTTAATGAAGATTATATCAATAGTTTATCGCTTCGACACTTTCAAGATTCAGAGAAACTAAGAGAAGAGTGGAATAATACGATATCTAAGCTAAAGATTGAACAAAAGCAAGAATTTTACGAATGGATCCGTAAAGTGTATGAAGACTTCAAGAATGGTAATCCGGAATCATTGACTGCAAACATGAAATCTCTTTCACTCGCGTCAAACAATTTGATTAATCAATCACTTTATGACGACAATGATTGGAGTAACACATCTAATGAGAGTCACATTCAAATGGAAGAAAGTTTTACTATTAATTTGGGTTCACAGCTAAAGACAACACATAATCTTAGACTCATTTCAATGGATATTCTTGACTTATGTCGGATTAAATTCAGGTTATTTACAGTTATATTATATACAGTATGTTTAGACTCGCGATTATTTCAAATATAGTTAAACCTATTATAAGTACGTTTATACGACATCACCTCACATCCCATTAGCACATTGACTAATAAATATAATGATATAATTACATGAAATGCATTTAAATTTATTTTATAGTACACAAACTACTAATCAGTAATGCCTTATATACCATATTTAATTTGTGATTACATTAAGTGTCGATAATCAAAATTTATAACAAATACATACCGGTAACTAACCGATAAATTTAATACGGAATGCCATACTATACCACAATAATAATTTGTTAAAAGTAAAATATAGTGTTAACGGTAATTCTATATAAATGAATCCAATTAAACTATATTATTAATATTGATTTTTAATTTTTTAAAAATCTTTTAATGTTTGTTTCTGATAATTATTGTGTTATAAATTTATCAAACAGCTTAGAGATCAAATTTCTAATATTTTATTTTTTTAAATATAAATAGTTTTTAATGATTGCAATTACATTACTCATGAGAAAAGTTTTTCTTTATTTTGAGCTATAATTCGATTAAATTTATAGAAAATTAAATAAATTCAATTATTGTAATTATAGTAATCAGATTATTATTTAATTAAACAATAATTAAAAATAATTTATAAATTTAGTATTTCAAGTAGATATGCAAAGATATACATTTAAGTATCACTTATAAAATATCAAAAGTATTTATGCAAATAATTATAGCAAATAACAAGAAAAAATATATAATTTATTATAACATGTTTTAGAAATTCTAATAAGAATTATTTAATACGTTTATTATAACTAAAAGTTAATACATTATATAACTTAAATTTTATAATTTTAAATTACAATATATTAATTGCAATAGTGTTGTAATTAATAATTATATATAATATAAAAATGATTTATATTTCAGTCAAAACAGTCCCCAACGTATTCAAACAGCGATGTCTTTGTATTCAAATTCATTATCAGCTCTCGTCTTATTAGTAGACAATCGTATTAACAGTTATTCGGGGATCAAATTAGGTTAGTTTTGCAAAGCTATTAACCGGTATTTAAATTTTATTTAAATAAATTTCAGAATTTGATAAAATCTGTTCGAAATCCACTGAATTTCATTTTCCTGATCTCGAGACACAAATGCAAGAATCTAAACAAAGAGCTGAACAGATGATAGCAAATACACCAAACAAAAGAAATTCTTCTCACGGTTTACAAGTCGGCGACTTTTATGTTACAAAACATTCAAATTTATCTGAAATTCATGTCGTTTTTCATTTGGTTTGTGACGATTCATTGCGTTCTTCAGAAATCAATTCCAGACATCCAGTGATTATAGGTTTAAGAAATATTATGAAGACATCACATCTCAATGATATCTCAAATATTACGATACCATTACTTTTAATTCATGAAATGAGCGAAGAGATCACTATTCAATGGTGTCTTAAAAGAGCTGAATTAGTTCTTAAATGTATTAAAGGTTTTATGATAGAAATGACTTCACTTTCTTCAGGTTCTGACGAGAACCGAACCGTTCAGTTTGTTGTTCCAAAAGTTTGTATTTTTAAAGTTTGTTTTATTAATATTATTATTTAAAATATTTTATCTTAATTTCAGGACATATCACAAGAATTATTCTCTAATTTGACGACAATTTTACCTTCAATTTTCAGGTTATCAAACCCTCTGGTTTTGAGATCCAGTTATGATTGGATTGATTAGCCATTACCGTAATATTTTTGAATTAATCAATTGAATATTTTATTAGTTAGTTATTAATGAAATTACAAGAATATCAAATTTTGTAACCTTTGTTAAAACAATTTATATAAAAATATTTTATTAAATATACTTTAAATATAAATTTTGAATGAAAACTGAATTTTAAATAAAATTGTATTGAAATTAAATGCGCAAAAGTGTTTTACAATTACCGGTATATTTAATATTTAAAATTAATTATTGGATATTACTATATATATATAGAATTTTAGATATTTAATAAAAAAATTATTATAATAAATTATAGACAATTTATGGTATACTTAAAACATCAATAGAGAAATATATTTTATTATTTATTTGAAAGTATTTAGAAAAATCAAATGATTTATTATTATACATAAAATACTGTATAATATACAATAAAATTAACAATTTGCTACTTTCATGCAATTTTCAAGTTTACAACTTTTATGTTAATTAATGGACAAATTCTAAAACATATAATAATTGTTAATTTAATCAAATGTAGTATATTTTTGCATTATTTAATAGAATATCACTAACTTTTTGGTTTCTTTAGATATTGCACATCCCTGAGCTTACATACCGGTGCTGTACTGAACATAAAAATATAATATGTAATATGATAAAAATAAATTCAAATGGCAAATGATATTAAAAATAAGCAAAAAAAAGTATATTATAGTAAAAATGAAATGTGTTTTGAATATTATATAAAATAAGAGGCAATTGACTGTATATTTGACTTGTATTTAAAATACCGTATATTCATGTAATACAGTAGTGTATAACAGTCTACAGATAAATAGTTTTATAGTTTTATGTAATTTTATTTTTAAAGCGTTTACAAAAATAGTGTGTTTTTCATAGCTTTCGACGTGGCTTTCAATAGGCATTGCATTGAATGTTATAATACCGCTATTATAGCTGTAATACATTTACAGACATTATAATAGAAACACTTATTTCATAACATTATTGTTATGAAAGTAATGTATTTTTAATGCAAACTATTAGTCCATTGATTAGTGATTGCATTAACACTAATGTATTGACCGACTGATTGACCACAAGTGTGACCACATATGCAATGACTTATTGATTGGACAATACTGATGGATATCTTGAGCCATCAAATATTGTCACATCTATTAGTGACCAGTGATTGATTATTGCCGATAATAACAGACCCATGATTTGTGTCACAATTTGGTGATCATTGTGTTAAAGGTTTCTTCACATCAATTGTTTGATTCATTTATTAGTCAAAAACTAATTGAAAGCCGAATTAATTAAACGGACAATTAAACTATCGGACAATGTCTTCGAGTCCGTCGAGTCGTCGCAATCGGTCTACTGATGAGTCGTCGACACGAAAGTCAAGACATGACAACTATGACCACTACACGGACAGAGACAGAGACGACGAGTTCAATACTCGAGGTCACGGCCCGCCTAAGATCGAGGGAATGGTTTCACTCAAAGTGGATAATATCACACAACGCACGGGTGTTAACCTTTTGAAGAAAGTGTTCGGTAAATTTGGTAATTTGGGTGATATATATGTTCCCCGATATCCGGATACATTTGCCAGCCGTGGGTTTGCGTTTGTCCGCTATTATCGCAAACGAGATGCTGAGGATGCGATGCGTGCCATGAATGGCGAACGATTAGATGGCCGTATATTGAGTATTCAAATGGCACGATATGCCAGACCTAACTCTAAAACTGACAAATACTTGTCCGCCAATCGCAGTCACTATAGTTCAGATGATAGAAGAAATGGTTTTAGTCGTTCCTACCGACGACCCGCTTATAGCGACCGTTTGTCATCGAGACGTCGGCGATCCAGAAGTCGTTCTCGTTCTCGATCCCGGTTTGTATTGCTGTTGTTGTGTCCATTTCCTGTTGATTGCTGTTAGCAAAGACTAAAATGTCATGTATTTTTGTGATAGAAGAAAAACTGATTCAAGACATAAAAGAAGTAGAAGTGGAAGCAAAAGCCGATCATCCAAAAGAAGAAGATCGCCTTCTCGTGATCGATCCAAAAGCCAAACTCCTTCTAAAAGTAGATCCAAAAGCAAATCCCGAAGCAGATCCCGAAGCCAAAACAGGAGCTCAAGTGAAAGTAAATATAGTAATAATAATAATATTAATATTAATAATATTAATTGTGATGAAAAAACTGTTAAAAAACAAGAAATTGAAGATGAAGTTAATAATGACGTTGAAAATGAATGCAATTTAAATGATAACAATGATGTCAATTACGAGTCTGAAAACGATAGAAAGTCCATATCATCTTCGGGTGACAGACAAGACAACAATCAGTTAAATGATTATTAATTGACAATCAATTTGATTTTACCGGTAGTAAAACAATTGGTTGAACCAAATGGGGTCTTTATATGACAATAATTTTTTTTTAATAATATGATTATGTTATATAATTTATATACTATCATATAATATATCCTATTATAATGTTTAATATTTATGATTGCTTTTATTTATGAAGAATAGATTTATAACAAGTTTTTAAAATAATAATTTAAAATATAAATACAGTATATATATGTTTGTGATTTGGAGGAAAAATGTGTTAACAAAAACACCAGTTTATTATCATATTGTGTATTAGTTGATTTTATCTATGCATCTCATTAAGTTATAAATCAAATCATTATTGAGTTTTAATAATTTTAATTACCATTTACTTTTTATTTAGAAAAATTATGATTTTTTAAAACTATTTATTTATTTTTATAACAACATATAAAGTTATCATGAGATAAACATTATTTTTTAAAGTAAATTTTATTTCGTTGTATTTTTTGGGTAATAATTATTCATTACTAAATATTATATAAATAGATAAATTCTACTAATACCGGATGATTTTTGCAATACAAACAACCATTAATATTAAATAAGTCATATTTTTAAACAATGGTTAAACCAAACATCTAATTATATATATAATAACAATAATAATAATATAAAGATATATTTTATATTAATAATTGTGTTTATTATATTTTGTTTGACATGTACATTTTTTTTAAAAAATGATAAATTGTCAAATAATCACTATATAAATGATTTTATTTTAGACATAAAAATTAGTATATTATCCGTAAATATCAATTTGTTTTTAATTATAATTAAATTTATAAAATTTGAAAATAATATAAGTTATATCAATGTAAACAAAATTCTGTTGCATATTATAATTAATTTAAAAGTTTTTTAAATAAATTTATGTCAGATATTTAATTGCTATAATTTTATTAATTATATATTTTTAAAGTAAATTTTTGTTTACATATACCGGTAAGTATTTTGTAAACTGTATAATTTTTCAACCGATTGAACAAGCTTAATTTAGAAAGTTTCATAAATGAGGCGATAAATGCTATTTTTTAAATGTGCACATTTTAAACATAATAAATTTAAGCATATCCAATTATAATTTTCCAAAAATCTCTATACAGTTATTAATACTAGTATTTATAATTTTTTAAATGGTATGTTAGATTGATTACAGCTTATATTAGATTAGGTTAACTCAGCAAACAACCTAATTAATAACCTAATGTGCCTAATATACAAAGTTATACATTTTGTCATTTATTTATTTAAATAAAAATGAGATTTACTTAAATTATATTTTTTAGTTTTTAATTGATACCAAATTCATAAATAAAAATCTGAATATTCTATCAAATAAATAACAAAAATGTTTGCTATAAATAACATTTAAATTAAGTTAATGTTTTATTAAAATATAATCGTTTTTATATCAATAATAATTTGAATAATACTGTATTGTATACTTTAGTATAAAATATTTGCAATACAAAACTTTATATAAAATTTATATGATAAAATATTGAATTTTGAAATTTATTATTTACTAATAATTAGATGAAATATTATTTTTAAACAAATGTTTAGAAATTAAAAATAAATATAACTTTAGAAAAATATAATTTATAATATCTAAAGTTAAAACCATATGGAGTACTATTATAATTGTATTTATCATTTAAACTATTTTTTAAAAATATAGTTTTATTAACATTATTGAATGTCATAATTATTTAGTATATCGTGAATATGATATAGTATTTGCTTTTATATAAATGTATTTATTTATAGCGCGATTCATAGGATTGGATGCATTGAATGTATTAGAGTATAGTTTGGCGGTTCACTCATTTCACTCACTGTTATATCATATTATTAGTACTGTATATACAGTGTATATACTGTAAGTGTTGTTAAGCATTAATACGTGTGAATATGCTTACGATGACTGCCACTAAAATAGTGGTCCATTTACTTACTATTAATTGCAATCATGTATTTTGACAGCACTGTTATGATCCATACCATCACTGGTATAGTCATCAGTGACCACTGACACCAACACAAAAGGTATGTTATCATCAATAATGACCTGATTTGACCTCACAGTTAGCTCCCAGTGTTTGCTGTATAGTATATACTGAGTTTGAGCTCATGTCTCGTGTATTGCATATTTAAATATCCATTAAAATCATATGAGATATGAAACATATATACATTGATATACATTGACCTACTATTTGAACAAATTGTCAAATTGTCGGTTAATTATGCATATTTGTATTATAAGTTATTAATTATAATTAGCAAATTTTAACATATATCCAAAAATTAATAATAATTATTTAGTGCAATGTCCATTCAATGACCATGATCATTGATGATTGACCATGGATCTACTTTTTATTGTATTATATCATATAATTATCATATCAAAGCAGATTCGCATTTCATATTTCAAATTAGTTTTGAAACAATTTTTTTATAAAAAAATGCAAAACTATATTAATTGTTATATTTTATAATTTAATGTATAAATTGGACAAATGTTGTCAACTTTTATTTATTTACACTAATTTTGTTATCTTATTTTATTTCAATTTTCATTATTTATTTATTTATTTATTTAAATTAGTGTTTAATACTGTATAATGTTTTATTAAACTTGTGTTAAATAAAGTTTTTATTTATTATTTATTTATAAATGGTTAGCATTTTAAATGAAATGATGTCTCGGATTATCAATGGTATTGATTATACTTATGAATGAATGGTTTGTCGTCTAACTATAGCAATGCCTATAGACTATAGTCTAACAGTTAGTTGTGATGTATTGGTTGGGGAGTTGTCTCCGCATCCCATCTACTCATGTGTCGAATAACGGCATAAAATCGATGGCAAAGTCTATAGTAATACTCGACATATCTTAAGGTCTAAAATATAACTCAAATTTGGTTTTGCTTTCAATATTTTACAATAAACTAACTCTTAATAAAATTCATTGCATAACAAGTTTGTCTACATTTACAGCATTTTATTACATTTTTATGCATTTATTAGATTTCATTATTAAAAATAAGTTTTTAATTTCCGATTTATTAATCTTGAATTTTGAATATTAAGACTATTAAAAATATTTATATTAGTGATTTACATTTTTTACATTTTTATAATGACACACTACTATTTATAAAATTGATGTTTAATAAAGTATTTAATTTTACTTTAAAATATTAAACAAAATACATAATTATAATTATTTTCTTTATATAATTTTTATTATTATTAAAGTATAATAAAATTAATTTTTAAAAATAAATTGTATCATTTTTGTTGATAATTTTTAAACCAAGGTATAATACAGTAGATTAAATAAAATTTATGATTTAAAAAATTTCCAATTAAATATAGAAATAAGATTATTTTATTTTATAGACATTAAAATCATTAAAAAATAAATATTTTAAATAAAAAATTATTTGTTGTATTGTAATTGTAATTTAAAATTAAAAAAAAATTTCGATTTCTGTTCTGTTAAATAATTTAATATATTTTATTATTATTAGTATAAAATAGGGTTATTATACTTTTTTTTAATATAAAATATTATAATGGCATTTTTTTATTTAATACAAATAAAATCATTTTTAAGCATGGTTGATTTATAAACTAATGTAGTTTTGTTGATATAATAATTTATTAATAATTAAGGCATTAATATTTTATTTTATAATTTCACTTTTATTTGCTTAGAAATAATTACACTGATTTAATTATAAATAAATTATAATATAATGTATAATTTAAATCATTCAAATTATATTCAATTTTTTGTTGTTGAATACAATATGATATATATTATATCATAAATGAAATATAAAATAAATGATGTACTGTACATATGTATGTAATATAAATATTTGAAAAATATAAATTAATATAAATATATTACATATTTGTATAGATATTTATTACATATATGACAAAAATCTATATTAGATTACATTATTTCCAAATCAATTAAATATTAATAATAATAAATAAACTTTTTTTTTGTTGATTTGATTTCAGTAGCGCTCAATAAATCTGTGGTAAAGTATGCAGAGTTCGGGCCATTCGTATGATGGTATGTATTGAGAATTATGTATTAATCAATTGTATATAGTATTAGATGGCATACAATATGCAAACAATGCAATGCATTGACACAATCGATGCTCTCTTTTATATACTGTATATAACTTACATTACTTTCATATAAGTAGTGAATAACAACTGTATTATAATGTTTTGTGCAAAACATCTATTGTTTAATCATTTAATTAGTGTATAGTTTGAGTTGACATTTAAATAGTAGTAAAACATAGGATTTATAAAAATTATGATTAAATTTATATAATTTTTTGGATATATTTTTTACCAAATGATATAAATTTGTTGTTTGTCTCAAAAACAAATTTTGTTTGACTTTAAAGTAGTAGTCATTGAAAGCCTAAACTTTTTAACACATTTTGATTCATACAATGCGTTGAATATATTTGAAGACACAAAGCAATAGTTTTATTAGTTTTACCACTTCTTCAGCTAATATTGTCTTAAACTAAAGATTATCTAATTTTTCTGTCAAATTGTATGTGAATTAATGATTTGAATTGAATTGATAGGACCATCAGTGGTAAGCACTGATATCTACGAGCCATCAACTTATCAAAACCACGACCTCGTGAGTACATCTATTTATTACATCTTTTGCTTTAATATTAATATTTATAATTTATTGTTAATACTTAAGACATCTCATGGAGTGTCCAACAATTACTTGACATATCATTCGCAAGTATCTCAAGATTCGGGATATTGTGGATCAAATCACTATACAAGTAGTTCAGCAACACATCCGACACATACACACATTACATCTTCAGCTCATATCTCACAATATAATTCATCCAATTTAAGCCATAATTATGGCCAATCCATGAGTCATCTCAATGATATGTACAGTAGATGCGGTTCATATGCAGCTTTACCTCCAGATATAAGACAACCAATTGGTTCTTCAAATATAAAATATTGGAATTCAGATCAATTATCGCACAATAATTTACATAACAATTATCAGGGAATACCTCCGCCACCGCTCACATCACGACCACATCCATTACGGTCACCAACTGATCGCTCACATAACCTCAACAACAACTATAACAGAACTTCCGGTCAGCACAGGTCTGCTTCACAGTCACCTCAAGATTGGTGTCGTTCATCAAATGTGATGCCATCTCCAAGCGCCACACCATCACCTCTTCCCTCACATGTCAACAATAGCCGATCTCCAAGTCATGTGTCGCCACAATTTTCGCCTTCACATACGTCACCATCACTTGGAAACGAATCGTCTCAACATTCGGTACAAAAGATAGATAATATCTCTTATACTAATCAAAACCATAGATCTAGTCATTTGAATACATCAAATCCATTACAATCATTACAGAAAATGGTTTTGATTGAATCGGATGGACAGGATGTTCGCAATAATAATGATAATATAGATGACACCGGTTTGCAGACCAATGGAACCGTTTCGTATACACCAAACAGCATAAACAAGAATTATTCAAACGACCAAAACACTGATCCTGACAGTCCATATCCTACTTATTATAATATGGATCAAAACCGGATGTGTACTCCACCTCAAGTGAGTCCTCAAACCAATCCTAAAGTTTATGCTAACATTCCCGACGCTTCACGTGATGGACAGCAAAGTGAAAGTGATAAAGAGCTTAATAAATGTGACAATAGTGTGGATAAGTGTAATAATCATAATATGAATAATGATCTCAATTATTCAGTTAAAGACGATTCCAATTCAGAAACTACTATCCAACCAATTGTCAAATTAGAGGAACCGCTTACCGGTAAAAGTGCTAATTTGATAAATGGAGAAAACGGAAAACATAGTTTAGATAATGATAGAAATGGAGAACAAACTGTAGGACCTCATTGTAAAAGATCATCTCAGGAATCATTGCCAACCTCTGACTCGGAGAAGACTCGTTCGACATATAATGAGAATCGAGGACATCATAACTGGCCGATGGAAAACAATTATTATGATAATAGAAATACAAACAAAAATTCATGGCCTCATTGGCAGCAAACCTCACAAATGCCGCCAATGCTATACAACTCAAACCCCGTCCCATCTTCGATGACTTATAACTCAGCATTTAATGTCACTCAATGTGGTTCAGGTATGTGGAGTGCATCTGGTTCTTCGTCTCAAAGTTCGGGCTCAAAGCAAAACTTTGCGCCACCAAATAATATGAGACAACAGGGATCTGCTGGAAGAAAGCGCGGCCGACCATTCGGTAGTAAAAATCGCAGAAATAGTGACGACACTAATAGTGAGACAAATACTTCCGACGCATCTAATTCTGTTAAGAAGAAAAAGAAATGTGTGTCAACTGAAGATATGTGTGTCAATACAGAAGTGACACTCGATGCTCACGGATTTGATGAATTGTCTGTTGTTAACCCTCTTAAGGTGTCCTCTAAACGTAAGAAATTTATTGGACCATTCATTCGAGTGGAAAAAGGAAAAGGAAGAAAAGCAACTGTTTATTCCATTGTTAATACATCGACCAAACCTGAAGATGAAAAAGATGGTAAAACTAAATCACAAACTATTAAATCGGAACCAATTAAGCAACCTATTAGAAGACCGTCACTTTTAGTTAGTTCCAAGAAAGTTATGTCGACTTTTTCACCTGAATATGACTATAACACCAGAGATAAGACATGGGTCTGTGCTCTCTGTCATATGGGACCCCATTATAAGGGTTTGGGTGATCTCTTTGGTCCGTATTATATTTCTGAAGATAAAACTAAGATTACATCATCACCACATTCTAGTAATTCGCGTTCAGATACTGTAAATCAAACAAACAAAGAACAGATAGTGAATAAAGAACATTCAGGAAGTGATAAACCAAGAAGAGGTCGTCCAAAGAAAAAATCTGAAACAAATGAGATAATTGAGTCACCAAAGAGTAGACCAAAAGTTGTAACCAAATCAATAAATTTGTCACAAAATAATGAAATTAATGAATCAACTGAAGTGTGGGTTCACGAGAATTGTATAGTTTGGTCGAGTGGTGTCTATTTAATTGGACACAGAGTTAGACATCTCGAAGAAATCATCTGTGAATCGATGGAAAGTGTATGTATTGCCACTAAAAAATAATTGTTTTTATAGTATATTAGATGATATATAATTTGGTAATTCATATATTAATTTAATGATAGTTTTGTACAAAATGCAAGCTTTCGGGCGCAACATTGGGTTGTCTTCAGAAAAGCTGCAATACTTCACAATATCATTATTTGTGTGCTAAAGAAATTGGTATTTATTTTAAACTTTGTTTTTATCGATAATTTAATTTTTGAATTTATTGTTTGGCATATAGACTGTGAATTAGACGACGAAAACTTTTCACTATTGTGTCCCAAACATAAAGTTAGTATTGTTTTTATACATAAATAGTTTTTATTCAATTTTATAATATTTTAATCAATTTTTATTGTTTTAATTATATAGAAAAAGAAGAAAAATACTTCAAATGAGCCATCCGTTGCTTAGATTTAGAAAACCATTGATTGATTGAATTTTTTCACAAAACATACTGTTTTTATCTAAAATTATATTTAATATATTTTTAAGTGTTTGTGGTTTTTGACTATTAATTACAAAATTGTAAAAAAAACTACTTATATTATATTTGTTGCACACATTTGTGCCAATATTTAATAATTTAATGTAAACATTTTTAGATAAACAAAAAAAAGTTATTAGAATAATGACATTTAAAATATATTAACCGATTGTAAAAAATATTATAAATACAAAAAATTTAAATAAAAACCTAGTCGTGAATTCAGTTATAATAAAACAGTTTTTTAATCAAATATTTATTATTTGTTTTTTATTATTTTTAAACTATTGTTAAGTTTGGTTATTAACTCATCTCTTCTCTTATTTCTTTATTTTTTAAATTTATATTTTATATAAGAATTATAATATTAAAATACCGTAAACCATAGAAACAAATTGTACCAGGGAACAATTGAATGCTTACTTAGTTATGAAAATATTCTTAATTTTGAAGTTTTTCTTTGGACGTCTGTAATTGTTGCCACCCTTAAAATATGTCATCTATTGACCGTCTATTTAATGCCAAATAATGGCTACAAATATCAAGTAATTTTCAATTTAATGACCGATCGAAAGCTAATTAATATCGTATTAATTATTATTATTATTACTGTATTATAATTTATTTAATTTAAAATATCTTTACAATAATTATTGCTAATTGATTAGCCATTAAATAGTTACCTATTGTAATAAAATGGTCTCAAATAGTTTCCCGTCCCAAGTGTTTGGTGCCTTCACTTCATCACATTTTTTCTTATTGGTTGGCAATAAATGTGATAACATAACAGTTGATGTTTAAAATGTTCACATTATTCAGTTGTATAATATGTTCGTACATACGGTAACCCAAATTACGGTATAGTATATAAGCTATGGTAGATTGTCTTAATCAGGGATGCGTAAGGGGTGGGTTTGGCCGGTTTACCCCTCACTGAGATCACAATTTTTTAGATCTTATCAATCCTGGCCTAAAGACAAAAAGTTAGGCCCGAATCGCAGAATTTTTTTTTATTTATATGAAATTTAATATTAAATAAAAATAAATACTAATTGAGTTTTAATATAAATAAATAGCTTATGTTTACAAAATAAATAAATAAAAACCAGTTAAATACTGAAAAATAATTAATTACATCAGTATTACATTATTAACTATAAATATACAGTATGTAACAAAACAATAAAAGTTTAAATGTTTTTATATTTAAATATAAATAATTATTTATTTATTTATTAATATTAACGCAAAATATGTTATTAAAATAATAAAAAATGAAGATATTAAATCAATATTACATAAATATAATGTAGATTTCGTGCATCTTAACTATGAAGAAAGTTAACTATTTTACATTTAAGTTATTGTAGTTTACAAGTATATGTTTTTATGCAAAATTATTTATTATTTTTGAAACTGTTGTAAAAATAAATATTAATATTTTAATAAAATATTTTGAGAGTATTAAGGAATTAAGTTGGAAATATTTTCGTTTATACAGTGAATTTATAGGGAATTTACTAAAAAATTCAATAAAAATTGTTTACCCCACCCTATACCCTCAAGATTTTTAACAGATTTTGATCATTTTACCCCCTATACCCCCTATACTCCCCTGAAATCGAAAACTTTACGCAACTCTGGTCTTAATGTTTCGGTGTTTGTATAAAAATTTTGTTTAATGTATACAATGTTAGATTAATTTATATTATATGATTGATTATTAGCTGAGTTGGTTTTTTATCATTTAATAATTATTTACTGCTATTTGACATTAATTATAAATTTTTATATATAATAAATTAGCATAAATAAAAATATTACAGTACTTATATCATTGGATATATAAAATAATTTCAAGAGTGTTGACTGTAGATAATAATGCATGTAATGCTGATAATTGTCTACAACTAGATTTAGTAAATTTATTACTGAATTCATAAATAACATGAATTTACAAAATATCTTTAATAAAGTATATGTTGTAATAACTAGAATATAATTTATTTAAATATAATATATAAAGTATTATTCTATAAATATATTACAGTATTTAACTTTATTCTATAAAACAATTTATTAATTATTACTGTTTATTATAAACTGTATAATACAGTATTTAAACTATAAATTTGTGTAATACATAAAACTATTTAGATATATAGTTACAATATTATTTAAAATTTTAATAAGTGTTATTTTATATTGTTAAATTTGATAAAATAAAACTAGATTTATAAATATTTTATTAAAAAATAAATCATTTTAATTTAGTCAATAAAAATAAAATTGTTTTTTCTTCTCTTAAGTAATTCAATGACAAATCGACTTTTGATTGAAATAACTTAAATGAAAACCTATTGAATCATTAAATATAATTATAATAATAATACTATTTTTTATATTAATGAGTCACTATAATCACTATAATTTTAAATAATATTATCAAGGTGATTTTGAAACCTATTTTTCATGGATTTTAATAATTTCAAAATTTATTTGTTTAGACAAAAATCAAGTTTTTAAACACAAAATGTTTATTCAGTATTGAAGGAACATTATGTCAGAGCCAATGACCTGTCAATTGACATCCCATTCCTTGGGTTTAGAAAATGAGAGCTTTTTTAAGAACCGAAACAAAATAAAAATTTATTATTTGTTTGACCACTCATTTCAATTATAAGTTATATAATTTATAACAGTTTCCCATTTGTTATTTAGTCAAAAATATATAATTATTATGAATCATAAATTATGACATAAAATTCAAAATATAAAATTGAATTTATTTAATAAATAATAAACTAATACTTTTTTTGTACTCCACTAACTTGTAAGTACTGTACAGTATATAATATAGTAGTGTTCTTTAAATAAGTATTATTTTAATCAAAATACATCATTAAATTAGCAAATAAAGTGTTATTATATCAATGATTAACTAACTATTGATAAATTTTAATCAAATGTTCAAAACTATAAATATAACTAAAATAAAAAATACTAAATAACTGATAAACTATTCACTTGTATTAGTGTTGAAAGTCTGATGGCATTAATATTAATATATTGATAATGAACTCAATGTGTAAGCAATTATGTATGCATTTGATGCTAACATATGTAATGATATACAGTATGGGCCATACATTGTATAAATTATATACAGTATAAGGTTGTCAACTATCATTGATTATTAATTTTTACATATATAAATATATATATTGACTATTACTCTAATTATTATAGTCTAATAGGATTAGGTTTCGAAACATAAAATATTTTTAAACATTTTGATGACTGTAAGCGAACTAAATTGACTGAAATATTTAAATTTCAAAAATCAAATTTTAAAAAACTAAATACTTGTTTTTTAAATTGTATCAAAATTAAATCTAATAGATAGTATATAATTTACTTTAATAAAATTAAGCAATGATTGATTCATTATAATTGAACGATGAATTAGTGCTAAATCAGAAACAATAGAAGTTTAATTACTCAACAAATTAATTTTAGCACTTAAAGTGTAATATTCAATATGTATTTTAAATTATAAATTATATATAGAATTTAATACTCAAAATATTGTTATATTTATACAATTTATATATTAATTTTAAATTGATTAATATAAAAAATACTTGATTTGTAATTTATGAGTTGGTCACCTTAATTCTAATGCTATTGAAAAAAAGTTAGTCAAATGTTGTTTGAATTGTCAAACAATTTAATGTAATATTTATTATTATTATTATTTTTGATAAATAGTGTTTAAAATTACAATTAAATTGAATGAATTGATATTTAGCTAACTATTGAATGAAAAGTTTTTAAAAACAATTAAATTGTTTAATATATTTAACAATAAGTGATGTTTTTTAAACAAATAAACACTTTTTAATCCAATAGTAGTTAAACACGAAGCAAATAATTGTGACGTCAGGTCACAGCTCTGGTAGACTTTTGAAGGGAAAGGCCTGAGAAAAGGTGTGACACAAACATACTGTAGGCCTATGTATTCAACAGTATTTGAAGTAAGAGAGAGCACCAGTAGTTTGAGTGTTGGAAGCGATATATAATATATTGAATGCTTAAGTAATACCCAACTAATGCCACGTTTGCCATACATTGCCATACAGTAGATATTAGAGAGAGTTTGTAGTTATAGTGAGAGAGAGAGTCAATTGAATATAACATTCAAAGCAGTCATACAATTGTCGCACATTTAAAGCGCCGGTCGTTAACAACACATCACTGACATCGACAACACTGAAGACATGAATCGATTTGTCTTTCTATCACTACTGTTGATCGGCTTCTCCACCGCCGATGACATCAAACGCGAAGAAAATGTTTTAGTTTTAAATAAAGACAATTTCGACGATGCAATCAAAAACCAATTCATTTTAGTCGAGTTCTGTAAGTATTATCACCGCTGATGTCATCTCATTATCTCTACATTGCTTATCAATATTATTGTCTAATACTTTGTTCCAATGCTTGTTAAGACAATCACATTCTCTGTTAGTGTCATAATTGACATAATAGTTGTCATCAAATGAGAAAACAAATTATATAATAAAGACTTAGTTTTAGTTATCCTATGTCTGGAAGTTAAGACTCACTTAAGTTACTATTGATTGAAACGATGTATAATGTATTGTATTTATTAGACGCCCCGTGGTGTGGTCACTGCAAAGCATTAGCTCCCGAGTATGCAAAGGCCGCCACACAACTACAAGAAGAAGGCTCTGAGATTCTGTTGGGTAAAGTCGATGCAACAGAAGAGTCAGAATTAGCCGAAAAATTTGAAGTCAGAGGTTACCCAACTCTCAAGTTTTTCCGAAACGGTAAGCCTTCTGAATACGGTGGCGGACGTACTGCTGAAGACTTAGTGAAATGGTTGAAGAAGAAGACCGGACCGCCAGCTGTGGAATTAACGAGTGAAGAACAAGCAAAGAAATTCAAGGACAGCGCTTCAGTTGTTGTCGTCGGCTTATTCTCAGACAAAGATAGTGCTGACGCCAAGACATTCCTCGAAGTTGCCGCTGATAATGACGAACATCCATTTGGTATTGTCACCGATAAATCAATTTACGCTGCTTTAGGAGAAGACAATGACGGTATTGTTTTGTACAAAAATTTTGATGAAAAACGTAATCAATTAGAAGGAGAAGTGACTTCTGCTCTCATTAAGAAGTTTGTCTCATCAAATAGTCTGCCATTAGTTGTTGATTTCAGTCATGAGGTTTGTTTTATTTTTAATTAATTACAAGACCTCTCAAAGAATTTACTAATTATTGTTATGTCTGACAGACCGCACAAAAGATATTTGGCGGCGAAATCAAAGCACACAATCTGTTGTTTATCAGTCGTAAGAGTTCTGATTATGAATCGACTGTCGAGTCTTTCAAAAATGTAGCCAAAGAATTCAAAAGCAAAGTTCTTTTTGTGACTATTAATACCGATGAAGAAGATCACGAAAGAATTATGGAATTCTTTGGACTTAAAAAGGACGAAACGCCATCACTGAGACTCATTAAACTTGAAGAAGAGATGACTAAATTCAAGCCCCCAACTGATGATTTGTCAGAGAAGAACATTAAAGAATTTGTTGAGGGAGTCCTCAGCGGTAAAGTCAAGGTATTAATAATGTGTTTATTGTTTTATCCATTTGTTGTTAACCTTTTTGTTTTTGAATAGCAACACCTTTTGTCACAAGTACTGCCCGAAGATTGGGACAAAAATCCTGTGAAGGTATTGGTGAGCACTAACTTCGATGAAGTGGCCTTTGATAAGTCCAAAGACGTTTTGGTCGAGTTTTACGCGCCGTGGTGCGGACATTGCAAACAACTTGTTCCAATCTATGACCAATTGGCCGAAAACTTTAAAGACTCGGCCACTGTTCTCATTGCAAAATTGGATTCCACGGCCAATGAGTTGGAGCACACAAAGATCAATAGCTTCCCGACCATCAAATTGTTCAAACGGGACACAAATGAGGTAACCAATCAATTGTTGATTACATTAATCTTAATTATTTTTAGTGACATTTAAATTGAATTACCAAATCATTGTATATGTAATGTTCAGGTAATAGAATATAACGGCGAGAGAACTCTCGAGGGTTTGACTAAATTTATAGAGACTGACGGCGATTACGGTCGCGCGGCACCCGATCAGGTGATTGTTTACTAATTGTTATTATTTATATGACTAATATCAGGTGGTGGACTATAACGGGGAGCGGACTCTTGAGGGTCTGACAAAGTTTTTAGAAAGTGGCGGAAAGTCAGGCGCTGATCCCAAACAAGAGGTGCGCCAACTCTTTGCATGAATTGACACTTTCTTCTATTTGTGATGTGTTGTCAAAAGCATTAGATATACATTCATAAGTACTGTATCTTTATCTTTAAAATACAGTATATTTATAATAATAATACTATTATAACGTATTAATACAGTTATAATGTATAAGTATTTGACAAATACATTAACATTAGCACACATTTTAAGCGCTTATGACTCGCATCACAAATACTCTTTATTTTTCTCAAACCATTTATTTATTTTACTTATTAATGAAATGTTTGCAAATGACTTAATAGGAAGTGGATGAGGAAGAGGAGGAAGACAAAGCCGACTCTGCGAAGGATGAGCTCTAATATAGTCTTTCATATAATTAAACTAATTTGTTATCAATTTGTTTCATTTAATTATTATATCATATAAAAAATTTGGGCATTTTTTAGAAGTACAGTAAATTTGTAATTTTTTGGTAAAAAAAACTTATGTTTAATACAACTACACAAATATTTTTTACACTAAATAATTGACATTAAATTATTTGGATAAAAATTTTTTGAGTTTAAATGATTTATATGTGAATATATAGTATTACTGTTTATCATTAAAATGAATACATTTAAGATTTAACGCGAAGAAGAGCGTGAACTCGAAGCTCGTCTTCTGCGAGGAGATCGAGATTTGCTTCGAGAGCGACGGCGAGGGGGAGACCTATATCTCGGTGGAGATCTAAAGAATAATTGTATTTTAATATAACAGTAAATAATTGTATCAACAAATACCTTCCGCGTCTTCCTCGAGGTGGCGAAGGTCTGCGCCAATTAGGTGGAGGACCGCGACGGGGAGGCGGGCCTGTAAATGGTCGCTTCGGAAGAAGAACCAAAGTAGCACTCACTTCTTGGCCGTCAACCTGTCCGCCGTCCATATATTTAATTGCTTTGTCCGCGTCTTCGCCTTTTTCATAGTCAACGTAAGCAAATCCTCGACTAAGATGTGGATGAATGCGATCGATTGGCATTTCAACGGTTCTTACGGTTCCATAAACACTGAATATTTCCAACACATGATCTTTAGTAACATTTCTTGTGAGTCTTCCGATGTGGACTCGTGTCGGTCGTGGAGATGGTGAGGGCTTACGAACTCGTTTTGGTGACGGAGACCGACCTCGACGTCTGTGCGAAGATGAGGCGCGAGATCGCGAAGAGCTGCTCGAACGCGACGGCGAACGAGATCTTGAGTGTGATGCAGATGAACGAGAAGATCCTGAACTTGAAGAACGAGACGATGAACCACTGGAACTGCTTCTTGAAGCACTTCGACTGTTAAATCATATAAAATAATTTAGAAAACAATTGACTAATTGGTAAAAACATGTCTTAAAGTCCAGACCTACGACTCGATCCACTGCTACCACTGGAACTCTTTCTTCGTCTATCGTCTCGTTTGGTTTTGCTCTTCAGTTGGGGAGACCTGTCATTCATTCAAACAAATCATTTATAATTTCTTTTGTTATCAAATGTTGTCAATCAGTCAATCAATACATACATGACATCCAATCCAAACAAATTCAAAATCAATTCAATTTGAATACAATTTCAATAAAAAATCAATTTTATTGAAAACTAAATGTTTTGTCAAATATTTCACACAAAACGTGATATCAATTACAAACAGTTCACAAACAACGTTACGATTTATGTAAAATAGTAACTAATAAATAGTGTATTGATTAATAATTTTTTATACTCTATTAAATAGTTGTTATAATAGTTGCTAATAAAAGTCAAATAGTTTTTAAAATAGTTATTTAAACTGTATTAAATAGTTGTATATAGTTGCTAAAAAAGCCAAATAGTTATTGAAATAGTTATTTATTTTTTTTTATAAATATTTAAACTGATATATAATTCATTTGTTTTCAGCATATTTACAAAAATGATTTATATAAATAAACTAAATATTTCTATTGTTAAAAAAGTAATATGAGTTGAAACAGTTTACACATTTTATATAATTTATATAACTATTACTTTTTGTTTTTACATATATTTGTGCTTAATTTTACAATTTAATGCTTATATTTTTCAAAATAACTGAAATAGTTATTTATAAGTTTTTATAGTTTCTAACCCAACAAATAGTTATTTATAGTTATAATAAAATTTCGGAAATAGCGTCCACTGGTCAAGTTAGGTGGTTATACTAAGTCCCAGTTATAAGCGTTGAACCGACAAAATAATTTTTTTAGTTGGAAATCAAGACACTACTAATAAATGAATTATGAATTTCTTAAATTAAAATCACATTTAAATTTAATTTAATGTTTTTAAAGTTAAAACACTTATCAATAGTCTTAATAATTATTGTTATTTAGTGAACATTTAAACATCAATTGTATTATACAGATGTGTGTCAATTAATTATTATTATCAATATATTATACAATTATATAATTAATTATTAAAATTTATGAATTATGTGTTTTTTAAATAAAACTATAAACATATTGACTGAAAATTATTATAAATCTATTGAATTTCAATAACAATTATATTCATATTCATTAATATTAATAAAGTGCTGAAATTTTGTTACATAAATATTGTAATTAAAATAATAATTATAAAATAAACTTTTGTTTCAAAATTTTCATCACTAATCATACTGTAATTTA
This sequence comes from Oppia nitens, assembly GCF_028296485.1. Taxonomy (NCBI): domain Eukaryota; kingdom Metazoa; phylum Arthropoda; class Arachnida; order Sarcoptiformes; family Oppiidae; genus Oppia; species Oppia nitens. Next base: position 477,509 of record NW_026533203.1, on the reverse strand, counting down.
ATATAAATGATTTATAAAGGACCATGATAATTAAATTTTTAAACAATTTTTATTGAATTTTTATTAAATATTTTTCAGTCAATTACAAATTCTAATAATAATAATAATAATAATAATAATAATAATATAAAAGTATTGTAATCTATTTAATTAATATTTAAGATTAAGACTCCACACCTATATTTTTATAATAATAGTAATAAATCAAAACATTTATATATTTAATAACATAATTTATATTAAAAATAAAATATCGAAATTAAAAAAAGTAGAAAATATATGAGATTATAGTCATTAATAAATCTTTAAAGTCGATCATTGATCAGTTGAGACACTTTCTCCAAATTGTTTAACAAAAATGTTTTGTGATTTCCGGGCATAACATGGGTCTCGCATTTGCCGGTAATCGACTGCAAAGTAAACAAATTAATAATTAATTTTAATTTTAACGACATATCTAAAGATTATTGAAGACATACCTCAGAAACGCCGTAATCGTGTGGCAAATGAATGTCTTCGCTTTTGACAATCAATTCTTCAGCTCTAATAAGAAGGATGTCTCCGTCAAACTTCTTGTTGAATCTATAGTTGTGCATCATTTTCACTTTACGGAAAAATGCTTCGGCAGCCAATGCGATGTCCTTCGGGTCAGACTTGGGTCCGCCGTTCTCTACAAAAATCTCGGCCGCTTTCTGGACGCGGAGATCATCCTCAGCAATGGCTGACAATTCTGATCTGATCTTTTGATAGTTGATTGGAACGAATTGCATGAGGAACTGTACCAAAGCCTCCACGTGCTGCACTTTATCATCGTTGGCCTGATATCTCTCTCGGAACTGTTCAGTGCTGACCATCAATTGAGTAGGAGATCCGTCCAAAAGTATCAAATTTACTTTAGTCTTGGGCTGTAACTGAAGACTCATCTCAAATGATAAAAGTGAACCAAATGAGTAACCAATCAAATCAAAGCTATTGCTATCATTTAGACGTTTAGCCGCTTCAATATAATGAGCCGATACTTCTTCAATTGTTGTCATATTTTTGAAGGCAAGAGTCCAATTAAGACCAATAACTGGTCGTTTGATTTGTTTGGCTAACACTTCCAACAGATTGAAGACACCTTCCAGTGGCGGCAAAAAGAAAACAGGCATTCCTTCTTTAACGTCATTCAATCTGACGATTGCTTCGGTTGGTAAACCAATTCGAGGAATAGAGATATTGAGCTGAAGAGGTGCTTCATTACTGATACGATTGGTTACTTCATTATTACTGCCATTAATTTCTTGGAGGTGACCAACATTGAGTGATCTCAACTCTTGCATCGAAAGAATCACATCATAGTCTCGTTCTAATGTCTGTTTCACTTCCACTCCCATAAGCGAATCCATTCCCATTTCAGCCAAAGTGGTCGTCGCACTCAAGTTCTGGTAGTCTTTAATTCCAAGAATGTTTGCAATTGTTTTCACTAAGTCTTGTTTTTTACCACCCGATGTGTCGGTCTGTCGAACAGCTTTAACAAGACTACAACAAACACTTTCATCTAAATGAAGGAAACGATCCAAAACTGATAAACACGAAGGCATACGCTGTGGTAGAGTACCGCCAACGACAACATCATTACCGCCCATATTCTCTGAAACAACACCGACGTCTCCGATAGCTCCCCATTGAATGGCCAAACCATGCAAACCATCAGATATTCTTTGTTCACAAACTCTTTCCATCGATGAATTTGCAAAACCATAGTTGCTTTGTCCGGCATTACCTCTGCCACAACTAACCGAAGAGAAGGCCACAAAGTAATCCAATTCTGGACATAATTGACGAGAGACTGCATCTAAATTCATGGTACCGTCGACTTTAGGTCCGCACACAGTTTTGAATGACTCAACAGTTTGTTTGTCAATAAAAGCGTCACTTAAGACCATAGCCAAGTTAAAGATACCACCGACAGGTCCTAAAGATATGGCTTCCTTCATGAGTTGAGTCGCGCCTTCGATTGTAGACGCATTAGCCGTCGAAACTATGACATGAGCGCCATAAGAGCGAAGACGTTTAATGCAAAGATGTTGATAAGCATCTCTTGGACCACTTCTAGAAGTGAGAACCAATTTACGAGCTCCTCTTTCAACCAACCAATGGGCCAATTCGAGCCCAAATCCACCTAAACCTCCGGTAACAATGTAGGACTTAAGTGGATGAAGTGCTGTACGGGGTAAGGCTTTAACCACTAATTTTTTGGGTTTCACTACTTTCTGTGATTCTTCATCTCTAATTTTAAGAACAACTTTGCCGACGTGTTTACCCGAAGCCATAAAACGGAACGCTTCTTCTGTCTGATTCGTACCAAAGATAGTTCGCTTAAGAGGTCGAACCGAACCACTCTTAATTCCATTCATAACCAGATTAGCCACTGCAAGCTTTTGGCCCTGAATTCCGGGGGAATGTGTTGAAGACGGACCAAACAAAGCGTCCAAAAGGATGCCATGGAATGCAATATTCTTGAGGAATGCAGACATTCCTATAATTCAATAGATTTATTAAATATATTTCATTTTAATAACAAAAATAATAGAATAATACCCAATGGATTGTTCTGTGATAAGTCATATTTTCCAATCTCTAGAAACCTTCCGTGTTGTGCAAGACATCGAACACTGGCCTGAAGTTTCTCTTCTGATAATGAATTGAGAACAACATCTACACCTCGACCAGCTGTTTGTCTGAGTATGTGTTGTTCAAAACTGGTGTCACGAGAATTAGCAAAGTTTTTATTAGCCAATTGTGGGAACTCTTTCTTCAGGTATTCTCTTTTTTCTTCACTTCCAACAGTAGTGTACACTTCGCATCCCATACTGAGGGCAATAGAAATGGCCGCCTGTCCGACGCCACCACTTCCTGAATGAATCAAAACACTTTCACCTTTTTGTAGACCACCTCTGACCACAAGCGCATAATAAGCAGTACTGTAAACTACGGGTACAGTACTGGCCTCTTCCATAGTCCAGTTATCGGGTATTTTCCACAAGAATTCGGGGTCATCGCAAACAACAGTTGTAGCCAAACCTTTAGCGGCAACCATTCCCATTACTCGATTGCCATTGTGGTCACGACCAGCAAATTCAAGACCGAGAATGCAGTCTTGGAGAGCCAAATCTCCTGGAAGAGCATCGGGAGGCAATTTACCGGTAGCCAGCATAATGTCTCTAAAGTTCAACGGCGCGTAATATACACTACAGAGAACTTCATTAGGATTCTTGTGTGCCGATGGAAGTGCTGTCCAATATTTGTGTTGCGCTTCGTACCACTTCAGACTTGACAGATCACCTCTTGTGGTAACATTGAGGTAAGCGTGTTCGGTATCAATCAATTCATTTTGTCGATTATCACTCAAATCAAAGTGTCTGAATGATCCTAATTTGCCGTCTCTATAGACATTCATTACGAGATCTTTCTTAAGAATATCTGAATAAATGGATTTATCGAAAGCAACGGCAGGTAAAGCCGTCTTGTTTTTGTTGGATTTGCTGGCATTAAATATACAACGAATCTTATCACCTCCCGGTTCCTGACGCAGACATTTGACGAGACCAACCACTCCGTTAGCGGACGAGTCATTGGCAACAAGCCATACATTTTGTCCATTTTGTTTGTTCTGGTGTTCTTCGATTTTCGACTTAAGTGTCTCAACCCAAGTGTCATATTTAGTTGTCGTTACGTTTATAATACTTTGATCAGAGGGTTGTTTTTTGGTTATTTTTCTCAATAGTACCACTGATGAGGTCAATGAATCGTTTTGATTGGAAACAACAGTAAATCCAACTTTTTCGGCCTTTGAAATGAATTCATTGGCTTTAGTGTTGGGCACAGTTTGGTCGACAACTTTATAGAAGAATCTTTCAGCGGGTGTGAAGTTGGTTCGTAATAAAGCGATCACAAATCCATTTTCTTTGGTCACTGAATATAATGATTCAGTAAGTGCTTCAATATTGACACCGTTTGAGGTATTGGTCGACGAGTAAATGTCTTTGTAGACGACGAGATCCACAGTATTTGCCTCCAGAGGAACATTCGATTTGGTGACATTCCATTCAGCAACACGAATGTCACCCAAGTCTGTCAGATTTGCGGGCGACGGATGAGCTAATGTGTAATTCACTGCCAAATTAAAACCGGAACTATTCAACAAACTATTGATCCGTTCGTTTAATATGATTGGACTGGCATTCACTTCGAGAACATTAAGTTTCAGTGACGTTAGGTTTTCAACAACAACTTCCAGAGCCGGTCGAAGAAAACTTTGTTTTGTGAATACATTGGCGACGGTGTCCTTTGACAACTCTGGTCCATATTTATTAAGAACTTGAGAAACATTGTCTCTAAGGCTTACTTTCTTGTCAAATGTTATTAAATCTTTAAGAACACGAAGCAAAACGTGTTCTTCATGAGGAGCAACTAAATATTCTTTGACGATATCGTCTTTCGCTTCTTTAAATTGGTTAAGAATTTCCTGAATTTCTTTAGTCTGTTTTCCGTAGGCTTCCAAAACTTTTCGTGTAAGTGAAGTGCAAACTTCAATATATTCATTCAAATCTTTCAATTCGTTGTCTTCGAGAGCTTTATCGCCATCGTATGCAACAAATTGATACTTCTCCAGAGTTGGCACCTGTGCTCCCTGTCTTCGTGGCGCTAGATTTACTTTAAGGCCTCTGATTTCCAAACCTTTAGCAACGCATACATTGATTCGTGGATCGCAAACAACATTAAGAAGTTGGTCACTACCGGACGATTCAATAGATTCAGTAAAAACTCTGGGATCGCATCGAACCGATTGGAATCTGACGGGTAGATAAAGACCACGAGTGGATTTGCCAATAATACCGATTTGAAGCATAGCGTCAGCGAATGCAATCCAACTTCCGTTATATCTAATCTTTCCGTGGCGTCCATCAGCAGTAGTTTCAGCTAATCCTTGGAATGTCGGTCCGTAATCATAGCCTCTAATTCGGAGTTCTTTGTAAATATCTTTGGGTTCAAGTTTTAATGTGTTCTCATTGGGAACTGAACCGTCTGTTAGTAAATGTTGTAAACTAAGATCAACATCTTCGGGAACAAATATTCTTCCGGTAACCGCAATAGTTCCGCCTTCACTGATAGAAAATTCGCCGCTGGTTTCCATCATTCGAATGACAAACTTTGTCTGTCCTTGTTTTGGCAGAATTGTCGCCCTATGGAGAGTCACGTTCTCAAACTCAACGGGCAATTTGTCCCAATATTGACCCTTTTGTTTGGCCAACATTTGCCACGCAAGCATCAGATAACCGGTGGCCGGGAATAAAACGCGTCCATCAATACAATGACCTGAATAATATTCGTCGCCCTTTTCTTGGAGATCCACTTTAACCGTATAATCAGAAGAACTGCTGGGATTGAAATATTCGGGATAAAGAGTGACCAACCAGTCCTGCGAGTGGTCCCAACCAATCAATGGACTTATTGATTGGGTTCCGCGAGCGACTGGATATTGCACTTTAGTATAAAGTTTGTCAACTCTGGGATTTAATCCTAATTCGTAAAGTTTTCCGATGGCCGACAAAACCATATCGAGATTTCCTGCATTGTTATTACGTTTCATTAGACCAACGTATGCAATGTCTGACCCAAGACTTCGCTTAAGTATCGCCTGAAGCAAACAATGGGGAGCTATTTCGATAACAATTGCGTTTTTAGGAACCAATTGAATGGCTTCGTGGAACAGCACCGGTGATGTCAAGTTGTTTACATAATAAGCCGGTGCAGAATATTTGGCCAAATCCTCTCCCCAACGACTTTCAGGAACAGATGAACTGAGCCATCGGGGACTTCGAACTTTTGGATCTGTAATAACTTTCTTGAGTTTATCAAGAAGTGTCGGTGCAATGGCTTCCATGAAATAACTATGAAAAGCGACGCCCGAACTCTTTACTTCGCGAGCAAAGATATTTTCAGCTCTGAGTTCTTCCAAAAATTTATGCGTCTCTTGATATGAACCAGAGATAGTTACCGAGTCTTCCGAGTTATGACAGGCGGGAACAACGCCTTTAGGACAACGTCTCTTAGCCTCTTCCCACGTCAGACCGACCGCAGCCATCAAACCTTTAGGTAGTTTGGCGTCTTCTACACACTTTCCTCTCCAGTAAGCAGCCAATAACATTTGTTCATGGGTAAAAACACCATCACCATAAGCGCAACCTAACTCTCCAACAGAATGGCCAACTATGCCGTCGGGTTCAATCTCCAGTTCTTTAAGCAAATCAGTCAAAGCTATCTGTACGGCAGCGATGGCCACAAACGGAGCAACAGTTGTCTCAAGTGCTGAGTCATCGTCGCTAAGAATCAGATTAAGCAAATCAATGCCCAATGGTTTTAATATTTGAACAGATTTTTGAATTGATTTGTTGAATACATCCAAAGTCATCATTCCCTTAGCCATAGCTGTCCATTGGCTTCCCATTCCTATTAAACAAATGTTTTTATTTTAAAATATACTAATATATAAAAATAAACAAAATAACTATAAAATCAATGATATCTGTAATCACCTGAAAACACGAACCAAAGGGGTCTCTTGTCTTGGATTCGAGACACTTCTCGAGTAAATGAAATGGTATCTTCTTCTTCATTGTTTTTGGCCAAAAGATATCCGCGATGATTCATACCTGAAGATTCAGTGGTCTGCGAGATATCAAACAAGAGAGACAACAGTTCTCGAGTGACTCGTTTAGGATTTTGTTCTAAAAAGTCGAATATATTGTTAACGCTTTCCTCAGTTCGACCACAAACTGGGATCAAACGCGGAATGTTTTCAATTATCTTATAGCTCTCTGATGTCAACTCTTTTTGATGCGGTTTAAGCAAAATATGGACGTTTACTCCTCCAAATCCAAACGAATTGATGGGAACTACACTGTCAACAAATGGTGTGTTCTTTGTTATTGGAACCACTTGACCATTAATTAAAGCTGGAATGTTAGGGTTGGGTGTATTGAAGTGGAGATTTCCAGGAATGCATTTGTTCTCGAAAGTGATCAATACTTTGGCCAAAGAGTTCAAACCAGAAGCAGGTTCTGAATGTCCTAAATTGGATTTAACGCCACCAATCAAAAGCGGCTCTTTTCGGTTTTGACAGAAAACTTTGGCAATGGCATTTGTCTCCGATGGATCACCAGCAGGAGTTCCAGTTCCGTGAGCTTCAATATATTTAATATCATTTGGATCTATATTCGCCTCTTTAAGTGTTTGGTGCATAAGTGACGCTTGAGATATAGATGAAGGAAAAGTGATGCCTTCGTCTTTATATCCATCAGTATTGGTCTTCGCGTGAATTACTGTTGCGTATAAACGTTTTGCTTCACTCTTTTTTTGTAACAATATTATGGAACAGGTCTCGGATCTGACATATCCATTGCCACTTTCATCGAGAAATTTACACTTTCCGTCAACAGCTAACATATTAAGTTTGTGAAACTGTAGTGCAGATACCGGTCGCAAACAGACGTTGACACCGCCAACAATAGCGGCATCGCATTGACCGGTTCGGAGACCAAGTAAGGCCTGATTAATGGCTAAAGCACTGGAAGAGCAGGCGGTGTCCATTGAATAACTGGGTCCTTGAAAATCAAACGTATATGAAATACGGTTAGCAAACATAGCTCGACTGCATCCGGTCAGAGCATATCCAGAAACTTTCGATATATCCATAGATAATCCTTCTTCTACTTCTGAAACACAGGCGCCCACATAAACACCGGTGCGACTGCCTCTCAGAGTCTGTGGGTTTATACCTATATTTGATATTTAATTAATTTAATACAAAAACAACAAAAAAATGCCTTAAAATGCATACCGGCGTCAACTATGGCCTCATATGTAAGTTCCAAAAGAAGTCTCGCCTGAGGATCCATTAGATTTGCTTGTTTTCCGTGAACACCGAAGAACTGTGCGTCAAATTTACTCAAATCTTTTATTTTACCACATCTTGTCGGAAGTCCATAGAGACCTGAAGGCCAACGGCGATCGTCTTCCGTAATCATATCAACGCCATTATATAAGTTGTCTCTAAGTTCGTCAATATTATCAGATTCAGGATAACGTCCGGCGACACCACTAATCACTATATCGTCATTCATCTCCCACTCTGGCATCTGATAGTTATCTCCAGAACCCAACTCGTAATCGATAGCCATTGTCTGAAATTATTTCAGTTTATATTATTTTCTAATAAAAACATTTTCAATATTATAGCTAATTTAAATTAATTGTGTTTTACAAAGCTATCTTTAATTTGATAAAATTAAATTAATAAATGGCATAAATAATAATGTCATAACAAATTAGAGCTATTGAAGTAAAATTAATCATTAAATATAAAGAAATCATATAAATACTAAAATAGACATATTTAGTACTAAACAATAAACTTTATGTTTCATTTAATTTTACAATAAATGCATATAATCTAAAAATATAAATCTAATTATTTTAATTTTCAACCAATTTATTCATATTAATAATTAATAAAAACAAAATAAAATAAACAATAACTGATTTTACTTTGATTAAAACTTAATTAATAATTATAAATAGATAATATTTGGGAAATTGGGAAAATTTATCACAATTATGTTGTTTGTGTCATATTTCAACAAATTTCCAACTCATAAAATAATTATACTTATGATTATATATGAAAAAATCACACAAAACTATTAAAAACTATGTAAACTTATTAAAAAATAATAATGAATAAACATTATTAAGAATTATTTGCAATTAATTTAAACTTATTATATTTTATATTTAAAAACTGTTTAAACATACGGTATATTTAATAAAAACTCAAACAATTTTTAATTAAATAAATCAAAACAATTAACTTGATTTGTTACTAACTATTATTAAACTAAAAAATAACATTAATGTTTATAATAAAAAAAACTATTTAATTAATTACCTATTAGTTTAAATATTATGATAATTGTATAATAGTGCAAAATTATCTAATTTAACGTAAAAGACAAAAATAAATATATTATTTTTATTCATAAATTTATATACCATATTATAAAATAAAAAACTTTTCCTCTTTTAATATTTAATAAAATGTTAAATTCTGGGAAAATTGTGTTTTGTTTTTTGGATAATATACGGAAATTTACAGAAAGTCATTAATATCTGTATTTCAATTGTTGTGAAATTGTTTTTTGACATCAAAAGTAGACGCAATAAGTTATGTCCTAATTTGGTTTATTTATAATAATAATGGGCATTACCACCGACATTACAATATTACCATGGTCATTCAGTATAATTATCATTATTATCATATTTTGTTAATTTATCGTTAAAAAGATTTATAATTTAAACAAATTTAAAGGTAATATAAAATTCTATAACTTAAAAAATTAATTAAGTAATGTTGTATATAAATTAACTCAATACTTCATTTTTACTGTAATTTTAATTGAAATGCTTAAAAACTATAGAAAATTATTTTTAGCACAAAATTTAATTAAATGTTAGTATTAAATAAAATACAATTTTATAGCTAAACTATATACTGATTAAGTTTGACTAATTATAATATACCTGTAAAATCGTGTTTTATTTCACACATAGAATTAAAAAAAATGAAAAATAACATTTTCAATGGTAAAAAACTGGCAATTATTTACCACTTCTGCTAATAATTAAACACTAAATTATTATACAAAGTAAAAAAACTATTTTTTTCATATGGGAGAAAACTCGCATTATTTCCCATGACTTAGACATATCCATATGGGAATTTAAACACAATTTAACGGTAAATAATTTATTGATTATTTGAAAACTACGTTAATATAAAATTAATTACAATTGTTTGAGTATTTAATCTTATATTTAAAATAAATGAATAAATAATTATATTTATATAATAAGTAAAGATAAGAGCATTCAAATGCTATACAATATAACTGTTAGACTGTATGGCCTTAACCTTGAAATTCTGTTCAATAAAACTATCGATTCGTAAGAATATTCTTGAAATGACATTACTTTCAATTCATAACAATTAAAAAACAGTTTATTTATGACAAATACAAATAGTTTTATAAACAAAAAATTTACCTCAAATTTGTTGATTTTAATAGTTGTTCAAAAATTTAAACACAAATAAATTGAAACAATATTTAAGTAGAGACTTAATTAAATAAATAATTGAATAACTGTTTTAATGAGTTATGTTGTCTTCAATTGAGTCCTTAAGCCGGTGTGGAGTCGACTGAAGAAAGAGTGGACAACAAGTGATGGTTTGAAGTGAGAAGTGTTTGAGTCTTATATATGATATATAAATGATAACAAAATTATCGGAAAGATGTTGTCATTGAATGAAAACAAATTGAAATCAAAGTTTGGTTAATAAGTGGATAGTCTTCTGTCATACGTTATGATCAAATGTTTGGCTCTCGAGGGCTGACAGAGGATGAGGTTTCAGACTGGGCTCTAGTATTCATAGGCAGTACTACTCGGCTTACAGACTGACAGGCAATGCATTTGAAAGACAGTATCACCTGATATACAGTCAGATCTGCATTCATATCACATGTGATTCAACACTAACGCTGACGTCGAGTGAGTCTCGCGTGAGATATAATGAGCCAATAGTAGGCCTATCCTATCGACAGACTCTCAGCCCTCCCCTCACTATTGCTTCTCTATTTGAAGTACCGGTCTATACATTCATTGACATTACATAACTATACAGTTTTAACACAAACTACTGTAATTGCATTCAGTCTACTGTATGTCAAATATTAATCGTATTCAAGCTATGCTTAATGTAATTCAGTATTAAAATTGGTTTTTATTTTACGAAATCATTTAATTGTGATTCGATTGCTAACTATTGATAAAATGTATTTTATTTGAGACTTAATTTAAAACTTTTAAAATAATTTATTTCAAAGTGAAAAAACTTTTGATTAGTATTGAGTAAACACATGATTAACACATGAATTGATTCATACGATTCACACGATTTCCTATGATTTTCTCAATTATTAATAAATTAAAAAGCAATTCAAACTATTTGTTGTCAACCAATCAATTGATTTAGTTTTTGTCAAATTGTCACTTAATTTCCTAAATATTTTGCTATAAATGTTATTAAATATATTTTATGCCAAAATTTACTAAACATGTTTTTTTAAATAAATAAAAGTATTATCAATTGTTTTATTCAATGTATATGTCTATACACTAGTGTATTATGATATAAATAAGTTAAGCTTTAATATAAAACATGATTTTTTTTGTTAAAATTACTAATTTTAATAATAAAATAATAAATTTTTAATTAATGTTTTGAATGGTTTATTTAGTTCTTATTATATACTTATTGTATTTAAATTTAGTTAATAATTTATATAAATAATTTTTAAGCATTGCTATGGTAATTATTACTAATACATTTATAGTAAATTTATTACCTGTTTAATACAGTTATTTTTGATAATTGATAATTTAAGCTATATACTTTTAGTATAACCATTTAATACATTTATATACAATTATATGAGTTGCTATTTTATATTTGATATATTATACAGGTATAGTATATTTATTGCAATTACTAGATTATTTAGCTAATATTTTAATGGTTAAGACAAATAAAATTATTATTAAATATTATTATACTAATTATACAGTTATAGTTAAAATTAGAGTTATAATTGTTTACATTACATTTAATTTACTTAATAACATCAATTATAAAATGGTTTTCAAAAGTCATGAGAAAGATTTTTAATGCAAACTACAGTACATTAAATAAACTAATTTATTTAAATTTATTTTTAACACTCAATTCATGAGACGGACATAATTGTGTAAAAGTTAATGTGATTTAGGGCACCGTTAAATCAACTCAGAAAAGTCTTATATTTCTATAAATATATAAAAATTATAAAAAAAAAACATCTAAATATAGTCATAATATTACAAAACAATATAATTATGATTAATAGCGGGTGTTTTTTTTGACGACCAAAGTTTCGACTTTTCCCTATATCTAACATATATTAAAATTTATTTATAAAACAGATGTTTTTACAAAACTATTACAACATTTATTGAGCTATTACTTGAATATGATGTTTAGCCCATCAATACCTATTAAATGATATTATTTATTAATTAAAATAAATACTACAAACATAGTCGATAAGTCAACTTTAATAACATATCCTTACAGTACTATTAGTATACGTATTATTATTATTATATAATTTAAAAACTTTAAATTCAAACTACAGTAGTCTATGTCATAGACTCTATAACATTGTGTGAGATAGCAATACAACCTGAACTGACGTGTTTGAGGTCAACATTTATTAAACTATTTTTCTATAATCTTGAAATATAATCTAAAATGACAGATATTTTACACATTTGTCTATAAGGATATTGAATTAGATTCAAAAATTATATTTAATGTTTTGTTATTTTATATTTTAATATAATGAAAAATAACATAAAAATCCCGACTAAAAGATTTTTATTTCGTGCATTTAAATGTGGAAATCATTAAATAATTTTGCAATAATAAACATAATTACTTTTAATACGACAATACAAAAAACTGCATTTTTGTTAAATTAAATTATCCTTAAAATATACCGTTAATTTAAGTCATATTTAATTATAAAATATATTTTTGTTATATAAAATTTGATAATTATTACATTTTAGAAACGAAAGTAAAAAATTATTACCACTAAGTTTATCATTTATGATTATTTATTTAATTTGATTTAAAGCTATACATAATCTATTAATAAATACAATGTATATAAACTTTATAAATATAGATTAATTTACTAAATGGTAATATTAAAGATATAAATGAGTATTTTATGACATTAATAAATTATCGCATAAAACAATAATAAATATAAAAGTAAAGCTATTTAAAAATATTTGCAAATATGTAAATAGAAAAATTATTAATTGTTATATAAATATCTATTAAATAATAAAAATAAAATTCATAAATTAAGTATTATTATTAATAAATATAATATTGTAATAAAAGGCACATTATTTGATAACTAGAATAATATAGAGATGTCTGACTTTGGATCGGCTGATTGCGAGCTCCAATCAGTTGAGTGACACTCTGGAAGATGAAGATCACAATTGAAATCAACTCCAAGACTAGTCTTATCTGACAAATAGCATATGCGTTGAGCAAACCAGAACTTAGAGTACAAATGATGAATCCAATTAAGCAATTGATCTCTGGATTTACGAGAATTTTTTAGACCTAACACTTTCTCCAAAGGATTTTTGCTCTCAAATCCAAGAAATTTCTCAATTGAGCTAAAGTTATAAGCGGTATATAGTTGTTTGGGACCGTTATGTAGTTGTTTGGCCATCTCTTTGTCAACTTTAGTATTGTTATAAAACAGTAATGGAGTTATTAAAAACTGAGTTTCAGTAATAACTGTCCATTTGTGTAATACAATTAACTTCCAAATTCCGGGACGTAATGGTGTATTGAGTTGTGGTTTTTGAAGTAATGGCTGATCAAGTGTTGCATTAATCTGAATCTTAACTTCATAAGAAGCGGCGACAGTATTAATGGGATCGACCCAAACAAAGGTTGCACTAAATGGTTGATTAGAGTATTGCCATTTATGAAGAGCTATTGGTTTAGAAAATGGACCCAAAATGCAACCAAAGTTGCGAAACACCGACTCTTTAACATCAAAGTCGGAACAGATCTAAAAAATACAACAAATATTATTTATAATGTTTAATATCGTATCAATTATACAGACCTCAAGAGAAATCAATATTTTAGGCGATTTATTTGGTTTGTTAAGTGATTGACTTAAAGGACGGATAAGTGTTTCAAACGTCAGAATTGAATTAAACTCGTCATTAGCTTTGGACTCAAATGTAATTAAAATGCCTTCAAATGAATCGCTTTCAAAATATAAGTTAACTTCTTTAACAAGACTTAAATGTAATGCTTTTGAGCCTTTGTTTTGACTATAAGTATAATCAGAATTACATTTATTTTCAATAATTTTTTGACTATTTATAGCAAATGCATAATAGAAAGTTAGTTTGGCGTCATTGACGAAGAAATGACTGTCTTTAATGTGGTAATCATTTTGCCAATACTTATTGACAGCTATTATTGATTGACTAAAATTTTTGTTTATTAATTCTTCTAAATTGTTTATTATATTTTGATTAACTATTGCTTCAAATTTGCGGCCAAAAAACAATGGCTTTGATTGAGTTGACACAATACGTGTCCAGTCGTTTGTCTTAAAATCATTTGGAGAACATCCACACCAATCAACAATATGTTTGTACTGACACTTACAACCCTGTTTGCGACGCCAATTGGTTAGACGCAAGTTATGGTCAACTATTGTTGTGCAAAATTCGCTGTTTTGTAGGACAGTGTGAAAAAAAGACTGTAAAATACAGAGTATTAATAATTAGTTAACAGAAAATATTTATTTAATTAATACAGTATTCTTACCTCTGCTGGTAATAAAGTGTATTTAAATAGATGTTTAAGACCTTCAAGAAGTTCATTGTTTTCAAAAGTTATATAATGACAGAATTTGTAACTCAATACAACCCAATCACTTCCTCCATCCCAATGAATACCTTTAAACAAAAATAATTTATATATAAATAATTTAAATAAAATAATATAAATATAAAAACCAGTAGGAAGTTGTCGGTCGCCGACTCTCCACATATGAGTATCGCATTCATAAAAAGTCTTATCTAATCCTTGTTTTGATATAAATCTTTGCGAGTCTTGTCCGTGAGATTTAACAAAATTTTTATTTATATTTGCGGCCAAAAAATTTTCCAAATCACTAATTGGTCTAATTTATAATAAATAAATAAAACAAATAAACAACAATCTTTATAATACAGTAATATAATACTAAAAATTATTATCAAAAATTTACTTTAATGGAAAATCAGATTCACTTAAATTGATGATAAAATGCCAAGAATTAGACCAAATATTAAGTATTTGTGATATAGATTTAATAATCATTTGCAATAGACTAGCGCCGCCCCATATTGTCGACAATCTGATCCGACTCACTCTTATATTTGATAATTTTTCTTCTAAATAAACCATTTCACGAAATAGATATTCCTGACGCTGTTTTCAATTTCATTAATAATTTTATAATTATTAACAATTATTAACAATTATTAATCAAAATAATTAATTCTTACGGAATCGATATGAATAAAATAGAAATGTCTTTTGCTGTATATATTCTTTAATAATCTTTTTATTTGTCTAAGAGATCGACCGTTTAGTGTCATTAAGAATACAATTCTGATATCCCGTCCATTGATTGTTGTCTCCAAATTTGGCACCACTTTAGGTATATCTGTTATTTCAATGTTATTTAATTATCATATAATTTACAATATTATCTACTAAAGCATTTATAAAGCAAATATATGTCAAATACAGTAATACTAGTATACTGTATGTTAAATAAATTATTATATACAGTATGTTATTGATCAGTAAGTTATAGCGTTAGTTAATTTTGATATATTTTAAAATTGTTGTTAATATGTTTGTTAATTAAGTGGTTAATATAAATTGAATTAAATTTATGAATTCTTACACTTGATTCCTGTTTTATAAATATCAATTGAGTCAAATCCACCACATTTTAAATGAGAAACCCCTGAACACCAAATATTGCACTCATTTATCGGCAATTTATGACTATTAACCGATAATTCGTGGCCACAATAACAATCATTACTAGCTTTTAATCCGGCAAATGTAAAACCCGATTGCAGGCAAATAGTCAAACATTTGTCGGGACTATTATCTGAAAATTTAATCCGATATCCGTTTAAAACCCGTGGTTTACTATTATCACTAAAACAACCCAAATAATCACCATATTTCCCGTCTGTTATAAAAATTATTTAAAAAACAAATCAAAAACCCAAGCATTCAATTACCGGTAAAATTAAAATAAAATATAAAAATACTGTATATTACCAGTGAATCATTTTATTTGAGATATACTGTAATAATTTTATCTACCTTTCAATGGACAATATCTGGGAAGTGATTGTGGATATAATTGTGCAGTGATTGTGGAACAGGTTATGTCAGCCAATCGTTGTTTGCACTCATGAGTAGTGGCCCTCTCGATGGCCGAAACACCGTATTTGCCATTTGGTGATAATATATCACATTTTATAGATATGTTCATCAAATCTATCTGTTGCTAACAATTTCAGCGATAAATCAATGTTACAATAATTTATTATATATTAATATTTATGTATTATATTTATATACAGATACTGTAATTAATAATATTATATATCATAATAGATAATATTATAGAGTATATGATATAAAGTATACGTTTATATATATAATTAAATTAATGATACCTTAAAATCATTTAATTGTTTTTGCGATAAATCTTTTTGTTTTAAATCCTTTGAATTACTAAATGATAATTTATTTTCCAATTCGTAATCACCTATCGATTGATCAGCTCTTTCCTGACAATAATAACAACAATTATCTTAAAACCATTGACTCTTAAGACTTACTGAAAGTTTTTTTAATTTATCAATTGATATGAATTTGGTTTGAATTTGTGATTCAATGCTTGAATTGTTTGTTGAATAGAAAGCAATACATAATAACATTTGAATTATTAATATTACAATAAATATGTAAACATATGATGAATATCTACGAAATGGTCTCTTCATCGCCACTGACATCACACACAACAACCATCTCATCCATGTCTTCTTGTCATTCATTGTGTCCATCGATGGCCATCAATGGTAACATTATTATCACTCACATTATGTTATCTATTCATATGATATATAAATATATATATATTGTATATATATACTCATATATTGTATAATTAAATATATTGTATATTATATGCTATTAATAATCATTTATTTTAGTAATAAATAAAAATATTATATATTATATAACATTATTTATGTAATAAATTGCAACAATTTTTATACAATAAATGGCATATTTTTGGTCACAATTGGCACCAAATTGTTAGATCTGTCACTCAGTTTGCAATAAATTTGATATAATTTTCAATATTATTATAATATTTATATTCAAATACTTTGCAAAACTGAGTATTTGTTTGAATAATGACTTGATTTGAGTGATTCGTAACTCAATAGATGTCTCAATGCTTTCAAATATAGTACTAAACATTTGGTTCTAATTATACAATAATATAATATTTTATTAATTAATATAATAATTAAACACAAGTTGTGTTCATTTATTTTATTTACAATAAATTATAAATATATAGTTATTTAAGTCATTTTAATTAATTATATTTATATAGAAAAAGAAAGATTTAATAAACTCATAATATAATCAAAAAGGTTATTATATGATATAAGTTTTTAAGTTTAATTATTATTATTATTATTTGTAATTAAATTATTAAAACATATACTGTAGTATAGAAATAAAATATATATTAATAAAATTTTGCTAAAATTCAATAAAAATAAGTTTTTCCAGTTTTATATTTGCTTTTCGTCATTTATAATAAGATATTTTTAATATATTTTATATAAATTGAATCTTTATATAATCTTAATATAATAAATCAAATCACTTAAATATTTATTAAACTGAATATTTTTTATAATTTAAAAATACAAATAGAGATTATATGTTATTGAAAAATATTAAAATAATACTTTTCTTCATTGAGATGAGTCTCCAAAATATTCTCAAAAAACCAGTTTCTGAAAGATATAAATATTTAATACATAATAGAGAAGAAAAGTCACCCATTTATGAGATGCTGTCAGCGATACAAATAATCACAATATTTCGTCAAAACTTTTTCATTATTACAGTTAATAAATGTTTTTAACTTATATTATATTAATATTTATAAATGATTTGTCAATATTTGTAACAAATGAATGATTTTAAAGATATATATTACAAATATATAAATTTATTTTTTTCTAATAATTCAAAATCATTTAAACGCATTATAATAGTAATTATAATTGTGCTTATATTATGTATGTTATTATATAATAATTTATTATCATCAAATTTGTGGTCAAATAGACAGACAATAATTAATGGTCACAATGCTATTAAACATCACAATTATTCACCAAATATATTGTCTCAAATGATTTTTCTCCCAAATTTAATTCAAAAACCTTTAAATATCTACACATCTGAAACTATAGCACTCATTAATTTTAAAGATATTCAAGGAAATGGTAGTAACCATTTTTATAAGGTATTTATCATTTTTAGATTTTTTTGGCAAAATAATTAAAATTTTAAAAAATTAGTCCATTATATTTTTGTTAATATTAATAAATTTACTATTCTTGAAAAATTATAAAATTAATTTTTTTTTTAAATATCTATTTTATTTGAATAGTTTCTTATAATGTTTTTCTTAAATATTGGCAATATATACTGTAATATAATTTTTTAATAAGTAAATTTAATATGTCAAAAATTTACAATAATTAATTAGAAATTTGAAAAATATTAAATTATATTATTTAATAGTAAATATTAAAAAACAAATAATATTTTATAATAATTATTTTACAGAAAAAAGTTAATGAAAAGGATATTCATAACGAAACACAAAACGATCGCAAAAATCGTTTAAAACATTTTTGCCAAAAATATAATTTAAATCATAAAATATTATCAATTTGGAGGAAATCATCCAATTATCGAAAGGGAAAATCCAGATATTGTACAACAAAAAGTTGTCCGCTTTTGGTTAATGAAAAACATCGGTTTATGGCCTGTTTTGTACCAAAGATTGCCTCGACTTCGATGAAGAATATATTCAATATATTAGATGATAATAAAATCAATATTACAAATATAAATAATACAGAATTTCATATAAAAGCCAACGATTTGTTAACACGAATCAGTCCTATGTTTTATAATATCAAACAAAACAAAAACTATTATAAAATGCTTTTTGTTAGACATCCCTTCGTTAGACTGGTCTCTGCCTTCAAAGATAAGGCTGAGAGGAATCGTTCAGAAGAATCATATTTTTATGACAAATATTGGGATAAAATAATGAGTAAAGAGAGATCTCATTATACAAATGACTCAAAACCTACATTTCAAGAGTTTGTCAAACTTTTATTGACTACAAATGAGTACACATATGATGAACATTGGGCTCCCATTTGGACCCGTTGTGAGCCTTGTTATGTGGATTACGATTTCATTGGCAAACTTGAGACCAGTGCTCAAGATTTTGCTGTTATTAGTAATAAATTAAATTTAAGTCAAATGTTTTGGGAAAACAAAAATGTCAACAAATATAGAAATCAAGTCAAACAATATTTATTACAAATTTCCAGTCAAGAGATTATTGGTTTATATAAAAAATATTTTCTTGATTTCAAACTTTTTGGTTATACTATTGAAGAAATATTTTATTGATTTTGTTGTTATTATAAGAAATTGCACTTTTATTTAAATTCGTTTTCGGATATAATAAAAACAAACAAAAAAATTATAACAAAACTTTTTAAAATAACAAATTAACAAACAATTTATGAGCAAATCGCTATTGAAACCATAATTATGCAAATAAATAAATTGTAAATAAAACTCCTGTAAAATAGTTATTTTCGATAAATATATTTATAATAATAATAAAATTTCTAATATTTGATGTTATCTTTTGTATTTTTAATTTGTTTAAAATGTCTGATATGAGAATAATTTGATTAAATAATCAAAATTAATTACAAAACTAAATATATACTAAAAATTATACTGTATAATAATATAAATTATAAAGATTTTGTTGTATATAATTTATATATTATACAGTATATAATATACATTAATTTTTAACTGTAATTAAAACTGTAAAATACTCTTTGATAACATTTTATAAATAAAATTTAGGTAAAAAATGAAATTTAAATTAATGATGATCGCAACAATTTTTATGTATCGGGAAATTAATAATTTAATGTTGTATAAAAAATTTTAATATAAATTTATAAAATAATATATACCAAATATATTATAAAATTAAGTCACTACCGGTAAGTATAATAGTTGATAAAATTTAAGATAAAAATAACTTGTAATTTGTAAATATGTATTGATCATCATTTCTATTAAATTGTACTCTAATTATACAATATATTGAGGAGTAGTAGGTTATAAAAATTCAAATATCTGTTAAGCTTTTAAAAATAACCGCTAAAATCAAATAACAAAATTACATTGTTTTAAAAAAATCATTCACCAGAAAGGGATGGAAGCGCTGCTAACTTAATGTTTAGCTCATCAACTAATTTGTCGACCCTTTCGGAAAATCCCTTAAACTTATTGATGTCTGGACCCAACATCTTGACCAGTGCTGGCACATCATTGTAACTGATGGCTATAAACCGGATGATCGCAGTTAAACACATAAATGCTGTAAAAAATTAAGTTTCTATTATTTTATTGAAACAAATTTATTGTTTAAATTTATTAAATTATAAAACCTTGGTCTTCAGGGAGATCTCCGTGAAGAAATTGTAAGACAGCTGTGGCTAATTCAGTGGCCGTGTCCTCAAACAGCTCTTTTAAGGCCAAATTATAAATTAAAAATACACCGGTTTTTTGTAAAGTAGTTAATTTATCGTTTAGTAACGTATGAACGGCCGCTTTTGTTGTAGTTCGGCTGTTACTTGAAGACTGGCCATCAGATTCAATCCATTCGCTGATATATAAAAGCCAATCAAATGTTGTCGGTTGACCACAAAGATTGCACAACAATTTGGCCACTTCTTCTTGTTCGGCTAAAGTCAATGATTCAATTTTGTTGATATAACTCATCAATCGGTGATCTTTGCGGTCCTGATGTAATACCAATACAATGTCATCTTTAAGTGCTGCCGATTGTAATACTTCGAGAACTAAAAGCGCAACATTTGGAGCAAATTTTCCGTCGCCGCCACTAAACATGTTTACAATCAAATAAAACCAATTACAAGCTAACAATCTATTACAAACCTGAGTAACAATGCAATAAACTCCAGGTGCTCATCGCCCAGAGCCCAGGCTCCGCTCTCAGATACTAAATATTCACTCAATTCTTTAAGATATTGTTGTTGTTCATTACTTAACAAATCTGTTATTAATTCGGTTATCTTTTTAATAGCTGCCACTCCCTATTAAATGATCAAATAAAGTATTAAATATATACAGTATAATACAATGTACAGTATATAACAAACATTGACATCTTTAAAGAGAACGGGTGGGTCATCATATTTATAGGAACGCCTTTGACTTTTAGTTTCTTCAGTTTTAGTTTCTTTAGGTGTTTCCTCTTCAACTAAATCGGTTTCATTGTCAGCCATTTTGCAGTTTGTTTGTGGCTGTCTTGGCGTTGACTGTGTAGTAGTCACTGATGACACAGTTTGAGGTAGACTTTCAGTGGAACTCTTCCTTCTATTTATCACTGAATTACTATTTTGTTCACTGGATTCAAGTGGTATGTTATCAACGTTACCACTAAACGATACACCAGTTCCTTCGGGTCTAATACTCAATGAACTCAAATATAATTTCAATGTTTGTCCAATAGGTCTGTAAAAAATATTTGTGAATATAGTTAACAAAAAATGTGTTGCATTTACTTCAAGAATTGGCATCTCTTTCCCAAAAAGCACTCAAAACTATATGAGACTGTAATTCGAGTCCATAGAGACTGTCAAACAGTTATTTTTAGACAATTTCATACATTTTAAATACTTTACATACAAATCAACAATTATTAATACTCCTCCACAAATACATATGTAGTTTTTATATTTTCCAATTATTGTTATATTAACTTAAAAACAAACTTATTTAAAGTTCACATAAGTATAAACTTAAGTATAATATAAATCTCCAAAATTTAATAAATAAAAACTATTTTTATATTACCGGTTCATTATATAATCTAATTTTTATTTAAATTAATTTATATATATTATAAAATTTAATACATTATATACATTGTTAAACATTGTAGAAATTTATATATTGTATTATAATTAATACTACAATACCGGTATATTAAACATAAAAATATCTACAGAAAATTATACTATAATAATAAGCAAAAAATTAATTACAAAAATAAGTAATCTTTAATTCGCTAAAAATTACAAAATAAATTAAAGAATAAATAAAAATCTGATATAAAAATGTTATTTTGTATAATTTTATAGTAATTTCAATATATAAATTAACAAAAAATGTTTATTTTTAATTATTATAAGTATGTAGTATAGAAAATAGTTCAATATATTCTGTATAAATATATTTGATAAAAATCCCTTCATTACATAATATTCAATATATTTTTTAACCTTTCATTAAATATTCTGCGAAAAGATCACATAAACTTATTTTCAACACTAACTATAGTATATCTAAAATAATAGAAACTTTATTTATAATATTGTCTTAAAGCGGTTTAAGGCAAACCTCCCGAACCCCCAGTGGGTTATAATGGAGAGGTTTGAACTGCTTGTTAGGGGAATGTTTGGCCGATCGGTATCCCAACCGTCGGCATCTAAACACTCGGCAATAAGAAACACAAGACAGCAATCAAACAACAAAACTATTTATTATTATTAACTTAAACACAATATTATCATCGGCTCGGCTATACTGTAGGCCTGTCGTGACTTAACATAACTAAGCGATGAAAATGCTAAACATTAACAAAATAATTATTTAATATACAGCAAGCATTAAGTTTGAGTGAAAATTTTGACGTCATATAGTATTGTTTGAATTCAAAATAATAATATATATATATACAGGGATCCTCAAAACATTTTCTCCAAAATTAGATAAATTTAATATAAATACATATATTTTATTTTTTATGTAAAAATTTTATATAAATAAATAAATAATCTTAAAAAACATATGGAAAAAATTAATAAAAAAATACAATTAATTAATTTTATTAATTAAAAAAATATATTAAAAAACCATTTTATAAATATCATTATATACTAAATCACTATAAGTTACTATATCACTAATAACAATAAGTATAAAAAAATAAATTATCTTTTTTTACTAACATATTTATTTTTAGAAATGAATTTAAATAAAAACAAAATTGCTATTGTTATAATCTGTATGCATTAAATTTTGATGCATTAAATATAGCTCAACAATTTGCTTTATTACATCCAAACGCAGAGATAGAAATTTTGGTAATTTTTATTATTTTTTACTGATTTTAACAATTTTAATTTTTTAGATAAAAACAAAAAAAGCTAAACTTGATAACAATATTGAAGAAACTGAGGAAATTAATAATGATACGTTTAATTATTTTCGTTTTAAAATATTATGTATTTTATTTATGATATATTATTGTTATTTTATTAACACGATTAATAATTAAAATATTTATAACACTTATTTATTTATTTATATAAAATTTTTACATAAAATAATTATATGTATTTATATTAAATTTATCTAATTTTGGAGAAAATGTTTTGAGGACCCCTGTATATATATATATATATATTATTATTTTGAATTCAAACAATACTATATGACGTCATAATTTTCACTCAAACTTAATGCTTGATATACAGTATTGTACGGTACGGCCACTACATGTGCCGTCCGTTTAAAAGAAAAACTTAAATATAAACTTAAAATATAAAAACAATACAATTAAATGTTTAGTACTTACGGTACGACAGCTACACGTGTCGCCCGTTTTAGAGTAAAATAACGACTAGTCTTAAAAATACATAAAAGTATCTCTATTTATACACAAAAAATATCTATAAAACTATTCAAAAGTATTGTGAAAATTACTTATAAAATATTAATCATTAAATTATATTCAAAGCTAATGGAAAATACCTAATATATATACAATGTTATAGTTTAAACTTTTGACTCTAAAATATTATACAAAAATATCATAAACTTGTAGTCAAAGCTAACAATCCGTTTACAGTCTCAACTAATTTTATGTAAAAATTTAAAAAATAAATAAATAAAAATCCTCATAAATATATTTTGAATAATAATGCATTACTGTATGACTACAGCATATCGGTATACTGTATATTATGAATAATATTAAATATAACTTAGTGTTAACAATAATGTATATATATTTATTATATTACAAGTTTTAAAAATTGTTAAAATCTAATTAACGTAATAATATCAACATCAGGAAAAATAATCAAATTTTAAAATTAAATTAGTCATGCAAAGCATTTAATTAAAAATATTTATCGTAAAATTAAAATAATGAAATAAATTAGTAATAAGATCTTAATTAATTAATATAAGTTAAAAAATTTATTTAGATATACTTATGAAGTACAGTACTGTATATACTATATTGTAATTGGCTATAATGCCCATTATTTATTAATATACTGTATATCATATTAAAAATGTAATAAATTTGTAAACTACCGTATTTTCATCAAATTAAGAGTATTAATAGCACAGCAAATGTATGTTATAATATATTATGTAAATATAAATATTTTAAAAATAGATTAAAAAAATGACATAATATTTGGCTCTTGAAAACAGTAAAGGTTTGATAAATTAAACACAAAGTGAACAGAAAAACTTTTTTTTAAAATCTGAATTTTATTTAAATGTTATTTTATATAAAAAAAAATAATTTAAAAATTATATAATAAAATGGGTTTAAAAACTTACGTATTGAGTACTTCTTGTGGCAAATCAATGATTTCTTGAGGAATGGGTCTTCCGGTTAGAAATATAGACAATTCATTGCTGAAGTTATTGCAGTTGTGGTCCAATAGACTATAAGAGACGGGACTATACAAACATATATGTAATGAATGAGACACTAATTTATTGGATATATTGTAATGTTTTAAATATTAAACACTAACGCAAAGGAAGAGTCGCCTAATGAGAACAAGTACTCCAAGAATAAGCTGTACGGCAACTGACACTTTCCCAGTGATAATATCTGATCCGGTTCTCCCAATACTGTCTCTCCCTAACAAACAATTATTGTTAATAACATTTCTTTTCTTTTTTGGATCAAATGTCAAATATTAAATGCATTACTGGATTACAACTTTCGATACCAAACGAGCCGAAGAAGTATTCCCTGTCATATGCGATGACACTCGTGTGCCAAATACCCGGAAGCTCTTTGCCTATCATCGCAACGGTTAATATATTGTTATCAAATAAAAATTATTACTTCATTTAATACCTAAAAACATCTGTGAAAACGCTTTTGCCATCCCTTTAGACATATCATAGATATAGAGAAGTACTTCCCGTTGCGAGTCATCGGCGGTGTCGGTCTCAGACATGACAAGCGGTCAATAAAACACATTAAAATCGTAAAACATTAAAACATTGATAAAATAGTTTTAAAAAATTAAAAACAATTAAAAACAGTTAAAAATAAATAAATTTAAGATTTAATGTCAAAAATTAGATGAGTTGTGAACTAATGGTAACAATGAATGAAATGATGTGTTATTTGTATTACATTTGAAAATTGTATTCAAAATGTTATGAAAGTATGACATCAATGACAACAACAAATGCTATGTCATTACAAACTGTATTGACATCTATTGACACAAACTTTACAATTAATATACAATTTGTTGACTCTTTAGACAATTGAGTGACTCATTGAATGTTTGCAATAATAGAGTCGTATAAACATTGAATGCAATAATAGTTTGCTATTGACTTGTATTACATTAACATTAAGTCAATTGCCATTACATCTAAAGTTAATATTGTATTGACTTTTATTGACATAACAGTCGATACCATTGTTTTGCAATCAATTATCACTTAATATGTTTAAGTCTTCGGCAACATTTGATCGACTTTTAGGTAATGTATTGATTGATTGATTGATTTAATGGTCAACTAATTGATATGTTGGCACAGATCGGGCCACAAGTCTGACCAATTTGGAGCCCGACTGGAACGCCATTCTTCTGATATGTGATACAATCAGACAAAATGATGTCCAGTGAGTCCATCGATAGGTTTGATATGTTTGACATAACTAAACATATGTTTTGTCCCAATTTTAAGACCAAAGTATGCCGTGAACGCCATTAAAAAGAAATTATACGCAACTAATCCTAATGTTGAACTTCTGGCTATTCAGGTATGTGTGACCATCACTGAGATAATGATGTTTTCAATGATATGTCTGATCAGGTGTTAGAGTCGTGCGCCAAGAACTGTGGCACACCTTTTCATAACGAGATCGCAACGAAAGCATTTATGGAAGAGCTTAGAGACATTGTAAAGATGTCTTCGGACACAAAAGTGAGAGACGAGATATTGAAGTTGATTCAGGTTTGGGCGCACGCCTTCCGCAACGATTCCAACTTTCGTGTCGTTCAGGACACTGTCAATCTGATGAAGATTGAAGGCTACAAATTTCCGGTTCTTAAAGAAAGTGACGCCATGTTTGCAGCCGATTCGGCACCCGAATGGGCCGACGGTGAATGTTGTCATCGATGTCGCACTCAGTTTTCAATGGTTCAAAGGAAACATCATTGCCGTAATTGTGGACAAATTTTTTGTCAAAAATGTTCGTCAAAGATGTCACCAATTCCTAAATATGGAATTGAAAAGGAGGTCCGCGTTTGCGACGATTGTTTCGATAAATTGAATAAATTGATAAAACCTGTGGAACAATTGACAACAAAGTCAGGAACGACTTCAGCTGAGTCACCATACAGTAGTGTCAAAAGCAAGAATGAAACGACAAAAAGTGAACGCGAAATACAAGAAGAAGAAGAACTTCAATTGGCTTTGGCTTTGTCTCAATCAGAGGCTGAATCTAAGGAAAGAGAGAACAAAATGAGATCATATTCAACGCCTTCATATTCTAGTGGAACCACTAAATCAAGTCTTAAGACGAGCTCTCCGAAGAAATTGGACTCTTCAACAAAATCATTATCTAATAACAGCATTGAGATTTCAGATCCTGAACTTTCTCGTTATCTAAATAGAGAATATTGGGAACAAAAGTCTATGAGCTATCAATTGGATGAATCGACGGCTAATAAGCCAACGCCAAGTGCTCCACAACCGCAACAACTTCTAAACAATTCAGTGAAGACAAGTGGAAATATAGGCTCAGATTCTAACAAATCAAAGTATAATATAACCAATGGCTTAGACGATGAAATGGAATCGTTTTTGGTGTCATTGAAGTCTGCAATTGAGATATTTGTCAATAGAATTAATTCCAATCAATTGAGAGGTCGTCCCATTGCTAATGACAGTGCTGTCCAATCACTGTTTATGAACATAACAAACATGCACTCAACACTTCTGGCTTATATCCAGCAACAGGACAATGATAGGACACACTTTGAATCACTTCAAGACAAATTGGGACAAATACGTGATGCAAGAGCTGCTTTGGATGCACTCAGAGAGGAACATAGGGAACAAATGAGACGTGAAGCTGAAGAGGCTGAAAGATTGAGACAACAACAAATGGCTCAGAAATTAGAGATAATGAGGAAGAAAAAGCAAGAATATCTACAATATCAGAGAGAAATAGCTTTACAGAGAATGCAAGAACAGGAACGGGAAATGATGTTAAGACAGGAACAACAAAAATATATTCCCAATGTTTGGCATCCTTCACAACCTGTTCCACAAGCATTATCATCTGTTATACCCCAAAGCTTACCACAATCTGTTCCTCAAGTTATGTACTCAAATGGTCCACAAGCAATGCCATCAAATTATGTCCCGTATGGTCCACCAACTGGACCGCAACCACTTGCGAATCAAACCATTCAATATGGAGCACCAAATACTTTGGCAACTTCTGGACAAAATGTTAATTTATATGGACAACAAAATAGTGGTCCTCAGTATCCACCTCCAGCACCACAACCGCCACCGTTGCCTACCACAACACAAACACCACAATCCTCGCATATAGGAGGAGCTCAACAAATAAATCCATATAATATGCAGAATATGATGAATACTTTACCACAAATTCCAGTTAATGTTGTTCAGGGATCCATTATGTCAATGAATGCACCGGTAGGGCCACACACTGATGGTTCGCAACAGAATCCGGTACCACAAGCAATGGAAGCGCCGCTTATATCGTTCGATTGATTTATTTATAATTAAAAATAATTTCTATTTAAATGGATTATTTTATAGTCAATAATTGAGGTAATTAAGGATTTATGGCTTTTAATTAAAACTTAAAAAACTGCTTTATTTTATAAATTTATTATATTTCATATTATATTAAATTCAGAATTATTAAAATAAAATATTTTAAAAATGTGATTTTAAAACTTTAAAAATAAACCGAGTGTTTCCTCAAAGTTAACAATTGCTTTGTTCAACGATAAACAAAACCCATGAGATGCCGGTAACAGTGGAAATGGCGGCAACACTTGTATTAGGTTTTTCATGGACTCACTTAAGACTAACTCATCCAATGTGGTGATCGACTCTGAAATACACATTTGTGAAACTTTCTCCCAGTTTTTAACCCTTTCAATAAATTTATCTGAAATTTTTTGAATGTGATCTCTCATCTGCCTTTCAAATGCTTCGTGAGGTAATGAAAGCATTTTTGTCATCGATTGTATCATTTTGATGACAACCATTTCATTATATAGTCTACTATTTTCATTAGCCATTGTAGTTCCCTTTTGTTTTTGATAACCGGCCTCATTATAATAAGGTTCGGCTACTAATATGAGTCCTTGTATTGAGACAATCACTTGTAATAAATTTGAAGTAATGGGTGACCAAACTTCGGTTCCTTTGCCACTCCACGTTCCCAATAGACTTACGCATACTTTTCCATTCTCGTAAAGATTCGGATTTAGTCTATCGGAACAATAGGATATATAATGGACTAATGGCGGAACATTAGGATAATTGGCAGGTAATTGAATGTCAAATAGAAAGAGTCCATCTTCATATGGTGTCTCATTTGGTCCATATATCATAACAGACAACAAATCCATTCTATCGTGAAATGTTGCCACAGATATGCCTTCTGGTAATGAACTCTTTAAAAGAGAAATTTCATATTTAATTCTTTTTAAAAAATCTTTCGGATTGTTCATAGAATTCGGCGAATAAATAAACTTATGATTTTCAGGAACTTTCTCTAAGAATATAACATTTTCCTTAATTTCATTTGAATTAACTTTATCGGGACTTTGAGTGTAAATCAATTCATCACAATTGCAACAATTTAAAGATTTTTCTTCTAAATTTTCATCATTAATTGTTTCGGATTTAATATCATTTTCCAATATTTGTGTTTTTAGATTATCAATTAATTTAAGAAATTCATCAATATTTGGATCGGAACCGGAAGAAGAGCACTGTTCATCATTCGTATCATTTATTTCTTTAATTGTGTTATCGATATTATTGTTTATTCCGTTTGGTTCAACAGTTCCCGAGAACGGCAACAAATCGAGTAACCGTCGGGACAATTGTAAAATACGAGTTCCATAATTAGACAATTGTTTTTCTGACGAATCATTAGTAGTATTATTGGTTTTTTCGGTTATATTTTGGCGAATCTTCTCTAAACTAGATTCAGCTCTTTTCATAACTTTGAGCAAATTTTGGACACCATTTCGATATCCGGTTCCGCTTTGTAACCACTCTTCAACTTGTTTTACACCCTTTTGTAATCTACTGACAAGACTGTTAATATTTGAAGATTTTTTTGGTGGACTTTATTTATAAAAAAAAATAAAAATAAATAACATTTTAAAAATCGTTAAATATTTTTTAAAAACCAAACCTTTTAACAGAAGCAGTCTTTTCTTCATCAGTTTCCCAACTTTCAGCGCTTTCATAATGACTATAATCAGAGTAATTCAAATCTGAATCGCTTTCGGCCCATAAATCGTCCGAATCCTTAAGTTTTAATTTAATTATAGATTACAGAAATTAAAGATTTATTATCATTAACTCACATAATCTCCGATTACAAACAACTGTTGTGGAGATACTAAAGATATTTTCCCGTTAAGCCAAACACATCTTAACATTCCGTCTAAAGTTAGGTCTAAGACCTGACCGGTTCGTGAAATTGAATCACAATCTTCTTCATGTAAATGTAATATTCTGACCACACAAACACCGGAACGGAAATTAAAGTCCGGATGATCTTTAATATCATAAACACTCAGTTCCTGTTGTGTTACTAATTGAGGAATTAAAGAATCGGGAGTTAATGAAAACCATTTAACAATAGCTGTTCTTGAAGTGTAATCACACTTCTGAATAACTCCGTATTCAAAGGACTGAAGTATATCTTTATTTTCGACAACAAAATCTCCGGGAAAGAAGTCGTGATTATCGATGTGATGGACGGGATATAAAGTAACTGATGGAACGTTATGTTCTATTTCAGAGTTTTGCCAAACAACAGAAACTCTTGTATTTGTGGCCACAATTTCAACGGGTAATCGGGAACCGGCTTTTGCATCAATTGGTAATAAATACGTTGTCTTTCGATTAGAAGAAACTATTTTCTTCTTTTTAACACTTTTTAATGAAACTGAAATATGAGTCTTAGGTTTCTTATATTTCCTATGTCTTGAATCAATAGAATCTAATGAAGCCATCGATAGACTGTCGTTCAACTTATTTTTATCAATATCTTTGTTTGTTTCGCAATTACTTTCTTCATCGGATTGAATACAACTATCGGATTCAACTGATAATTGCTTTTCTCTATTTGCTTCTTCAGTGAACAGTCTTTTTGATTCATTTTCTTCCCATTCATTGAAAGGTATTAGAGAATCGTTTTCTTTAACTGTATAATAACATTGATGTCCGATTTGAAGAGAACTTTTGCGAAAGTAGTTTAAGCACTTAATTCTTGAGATGGCATCTCCTCTAATATTATCACCGTTTGGATGAGATGTGACATTTAAAGGACTGTTTAATAACTTATTATTATTATTATTATTATTATTATTCCTTAAAGTATTTTTTGGACTATTAATTATATCACAATTTTGTAATTTATTATTTACTGAAAAACTCTCATCTGAGAGACAACAAAACCAATTTATGGAAACGCTATCAATAACAATGTCTTCGACGACAAAAGTGATCTTTGAATTTCTGTTAGACTTACTTCTCATAAATCGTTTCATATGTAGAGTCTGTGAAATCCATTTGGCATTCTTGAGGTGACTCTTTGGTCCTAACAATTGTTGTCCGATATAATACTCCTCTCTATTAAACTCTGAGTCGTCGTTATCGCGTTGAGTCAATAGATCTGTAAATTCACTGATATCTAAGTCATCGACGACAAGAAGAGAACCGTCGCAACATTTCAAAGTAATTTTCCGATATATTTCCTTTACATATCCAATCCAAGAATCCAATAAACATAAACTGTCTGTTGTTATGCCAGAAAGCATTTGCAACTCATTTGAATCAACGTTTTCAATGACTTTATTGGTGCCTAAGATCTTCACTGTTGTCCAGATCTTTGATGACTGACAAAAGCCGTGTTCACCGTTGGGGACAATCTTATGTGTGTTTGGATCCAATCGCTGAACAACGTCTCCATTAAGAAGTGATCGATCATACAATTTGGTCTAAAAGTTGGTCAAAGAAATTGTCAATAAAGTGGTAAAAAGTGATTCAATGGTAACCTTTGTTTCATTGATGACTAAAGTGTTTCCGTTGGGATAAACGGCCACTTTTGCGAAACCGGGCTTTAATTGTTGCCATTTGTTATCCATGGATGAGCTGCCATAATGGCTATCACTGTCAACATCACTATCTTCATCATCGCTTGCGTTCTCTGAGCTTTCGATGACTAATGCAAAAACAAGTCCACCATTTGATGACCTCTTGACCACAACGTCTTCATCGAAATACTCGCAAAGAGTTTCTCGTTTTAGCATTTTATTTGATAATCAATTTAATGCATTAATTATTTGTTTAAAAAGCAATTGGTTTTCAATTGATATATAAAAACAAGTAATGATTGATAAATGACTATAAAATAGTAAAAATGATTTTCAAATTAAATGTTTGATTCAATCAATGGTTGAGTCAATCAATTCAATGATTACTCAAAAATATCAGTCAATTGTTGTGAACTTCAAAACATATGATTTCATTACATATTATTAGTACTGAATATATGGTATTTCACACAATATTAGTGATAATACAGTAGTTTATTGATTGCCATCTCGTGTTCAATCATTAGGCATATAATTCTCTACTATTAATAGCCATTAGATTCTGATATACTGTTTATTTATCAGTCATTTATTAATAATTAATAAATTTAAGTTAAAATTATAATTATATATAAACTATTAATAGTATAAATTAAATATAAGTTTATTTTACTCATTCATATAAATTTATAGAATATCTGTTAAATTTGTTAAATTGTAATATATTTTTAGACATTTAATCATAAAGTTATCACTTATTTTCAGT
Source organism: Oppia nitens (assembly GCF_028296485.1). NCBI lineage: Eukaryota > Metazoa > Arthropoda > Arachnida > Sarcoptiformes > Oppiidae > Oppia > Oppia nitens. The sequence goes on along the minus strand of NW_026533203.1, from coordinate 444,844 downwards.
CAGTGATGTAAACGAATGAAATAAAATTAATTTTATTTTATTTTATTTACAATTTCCAGAATATTAGTTCAAAACAATAAATATATTACATATTAGATAATCAAATGTATTGTAACTTATACTCTACTAAATGTTGAACTGAATATATTGGAAATGTTATATTTTTTTGAATAAAAAATTTCTAGAATATTGCTAAAAGAAATTTCTGTTTATGACATTGCTATTATATTTTTATTTTATTTTAAAATTGTTGCATTTATATGTTATGAAATGTAAGTAAATTATTAATTAAAATACTTATATGATAGTAGTAATTTTTTAACTATTGCATTTTATATTAGTTATATTGTATATACAAAATATATTAAATAATAGCAAATCTAATTTGTTAAGTAAACAAATCTAATTTATATTATTAATTTGAAGTAAAATACAATGTTTATAATACAATTGTAATGCAAATTAATCAATGATTTATAAGTGCATGACATAGCAGTCCTAATAATGTAAAACTGTATACTTTTAATTAACACCGCAATAAAAATGAATGAATGTTTTTATTGATAACTTTTTCAAATTATTGTATTTAAAAAACCTCCTAAACTTAATGGTAAAACATTACAAATGAAATTATTTGCTTTATTGTCGATTTATTATTTTATTATATAATTTGTCTATTAATTGTTTAATTACGGTATATACAGTATTTTGGCATAAAATATCTTAGTATAGTATATAAATAATTGATAAAAAAAGACTTTTGATTTATCATTTTATTTAAGTTTAAAATATATGAATTCTTAATTATAACTTAATTTTCTGTCACAATATAAATAATTATTAAAATTTTTTATTTACTGGTAATACAGTATATTCTGTTATATATAGACCGTATAGATTATACGGTATTAAGTTTGACCAAAATTGTTATATAACTTTTTATGAAACAAAAATTCATGAAACAATATAATGTAAAATATAATTAATTGTAATTATAAAATGTTATTAAATGCTATAATTTAATCTATAAAACAAATAATGCTAATAATTATAACTGAAACATAGAGATTATAATAATCTAATTAATGACATAATCCATGTATGACTGTTAAGTTAATATTGTATTGTACTGTATATTATATTTTGGTATAATACAATATTATCAAGTTTTATTTATTTATTTCAATATATCATGTTTATAATCAGTATATTAAGACTTTAAATAAAATTTAGTAAATAAAAAATAAGTTCATAAATAATAATCGTTATCATAAAATAGCATAAAGTTTATGGATTTTGTGTAATATCTAATTCAATGTGATATCAATTTCTTTATGAATTTTTTGATTAAATAATGGCAAACATTTTGGATGAGATTTATAATCTCCTGTGTCTTGCAATACATAATGTGGTGAACATATGAATGGATCGTTTGTAATGGTTCTCCATTTCTTCAATTTATTCTTCAAATTTTTAGTTATATTATTATATTTCATGTAAGAGTATATGTTTTTGGCTTCTATTGAATCATATTTCAAATCAAATAACTCAAACTCTTGCCTATAATAATATTGTTGTAAAGTTTTAAACCAATAAATTGGTAACAACTGATGAGTTCTGTTCAATATATATTGAAATGTTGGAGAAAGATATAGATCCTGATCGATACCATATGGAGAGTAATGATTAATATTGTGGATCAGCTTATATCTTGAAGTACGGATAGACCGCATGGGATAATACATTGTTATCTCGTGAAAAGTATGACTTCCATATACATCCCGATCTTCTTCATTGATATCCTATTAAATATAAATATAATACTATTTTTGTATTCAATAAATAATATCATTATAAGTTGTTGAAAATATCAAATACCTGTGCTGTATATGGAAGTAATGACTTTCCTGTGTAATAAACTTTTTTACCAAAAAGTTTGTATTTGGGAATTGGTATATCAAACCAGTCAAGTATAGTGGGAACTACATCTAATAGAGTTGCTGGAGTTGAGATGTGCTATAAAATGATAGTTTTTTTATAAAAATATTTTAATAAATAATTTAAAAGTTATTACGATATAGTTGACATTTAAACATTGTATACAATGTATACTATACATCACGTATAATACTATTATTTAATACTTTAGAATAAAAAATTGTCATATTATGAATAAAATATACTAATGCCTAATTAAAATTTATATATATATATATTATATTGTATTTATAATATTTATTTATAAATTGTATATTTTTGATAATCTAATTTTTATCGTTTTTATGGTTTTAAATTAAAAATTAAAAATGTAGTGTATAATAAATTTATTTAAAAAAATATTTATTATATTTCAATTATAACATATTTATCTACCAATTTAAAGCTTTAATTAAATTCTTTATAATTATTTACTTTAAAAAGTATAAAATGTACTGCATTTGAAGTCCAATTTCATATTAACATTGAATTTACAGAAAAATATATAATGAAATATAATGTACAGTATATACTTCAAATATATTATATACTGTTGATAATATTTATTTTTAAACTGTTTTGTTATATTACAACTTGGCTTAAATAATATGATACAGTATAAGTATAATGAATATATACTGTAGTATATGCAGTATTAATAATTTATTTATTTATATAATTTAATATTAATATTTATAAACAGGTCTAAGTTAGCATTTTTAATATTTTACATGAATTGTTAATAAAAGCTTTTCTTATAATTCATAATGTATATAGAATTAAGAGATTTATTTAATTTTTTAAACAAAATTTAATATTGATTTATGTAAATAATAATAAAGTGTTTGCAAACATGAGAGTGAATTTTTCGCTAAAGTTTTATCGGATCAATATGTTTATAATATAGTGTATAAAAACATCATTCATATCTATTTTTGACGCTAAAACAATTTTCATATTTCAATATATACTTATATATATATATACAGTATTTAATATGTGCAGTTCTATATAATATACTGTAAATTTATTTTATGCTAATATTTGTTAAAACATAATTTACATTAAATTTAATATCATTTTTTTTGTTTGTTATAAAGACATGATAGTCTAGATATTATTACTTAATTTTTTAAATAGTTTAGTATTTATAAGAACATTAAATTTTTAAAATCATGACATAAGTTTAAGGCAACATTTAAAAAATAGTTGACTATAATTTCAAAAATGCTAATTAATTTTTAAAAAATAATATCAATGATTAAAAACATTTTCGAAAAATATTTTAATAATTAATTTGATAAAATGTTGATTCATATTTTTGTTATAGATGTGTATTATTTCTATATATTTATATTTTAATTTATAAATAACAGTTTAAACCAAACCTTATTCCACATTTCAGGCTTTAATGGATTAGATATAAGAAGAGGTTCTCTGACTCCGGGGTCATATAAATTGGTTCTTCCCATTGGAAATGGCGGTCCATTGTCTGATGAATATATGATTAATGTATTATTTAATAGACCAGACTCTTGCAGTTCATTGATAATTAATCCAATCCCTGTTTAAAAATAATTTTATTTTAAAATACAATATTATTTTTAATTAAAAAACTTAATTTTAAAAACTTCAATAATTATAAGTTAATTAAAACTAATATTACTTAATTTTTACTAAATTTATATTTATTTTTTAAGAATATAATAAATTGAATGATTTAATAATAATGATAACAATGATGTCAAACCCTGATCTAATCGACTTATTGTAGTGTATTGAGCACTTATATCCTCTTTGACAGGTCTGGTGTCGGGTAAATAATAGGCAACTTTTATATCATTGACAGAATAATAAACGGGTTTCCAATCGGGTATTAATCCCATTCCTTTTTCTCCATTTCCAAACTTTTCGCAAAAATTGCCAAATTGTGGAGTAATGTGACCGCAGCGGTGAGGGTCATGAAATGCAATGTATAATAAAAAAGGTCTAACAATAAAATAGCATTAATTTTTAAAATTTAATAATAATTTCTTAAATTTAAAAATAATATATAACTTGGATAATAAATATAACACTAAATATAACAGCTATATAAGGTATAAATCTAAAATAAAATAGATATTTATTTATTTTTTTATTTTTATAAGTTTTTTATATTAAATTATAATTATTTATATACCTTATAATTCAAACTAAATAATTATTAAAATTGATTTTTAATTTAACACTTGTTTAATTACTTTTACTATTCATGATTTGTAAATTACAACAATTAATATTTCTTTTGCTAATATATTATGTAAATTAGAAAACATAAAAATATGACAAAACCTGGTGTCGTTATCATTAAGAAAAAGATGGACTAAATTTTTAATGTTAGTTATATTTCTTGCGATTTGATTAATTGGATAGTTTTCTTCAGTGTATTCAAAGTCAAATGTATAGACCTGTTGTGGACCGACGTGTTTCTTACCAATTATACCTATTAGTTATATATATATATATATATATAATAAATATATTATACATAATATAATTACAGCATATTTGTATAACAAACACACAAACATCTACTTGACGTAAGACCACACATACATACCGGTGCGTATGTTGTACTGACTCAAAATGTTTGGTAAACTTTTAACTGAATCAAATGAGTTGAAGTTATGGACACTTTGATGGAGTCCATACATCCCGTTTTGATGGGACGGTAGACCAGTCAGGAGTGTTGAACGACTTGGAGAGCATGAGCTCACAGATGTAAACGCTTCGGTGAATATAACACTCCTATTAATAATTAATTATTTAGTATTAAATTAAATTAAATTAAATTTCATTTATATTTATTTTATAACCTTTTGGCTAAATTTTCTATGTTTGGTGTTTTGCAAACAGTATTATTATATACAGGAGTCTCAAGACCCGCGTCATCGGCTTATAAGTTAATAAAAAAAATTAATAAATAACAAAAAAAAGTTTATATTTGTATTTTTATATTGTATTTTTCAATTAAATCTTTGAAATTATTATTTAATTAAATGATTAATATAAATGACACGTTAAGACTCACCAAACAGAATGATAACATTGTTAGCATTTTTAACGTTATATTCAATGCAATGACTATTCGCTATAATATTAATACAAATTATAGCCAACACTAGATTTATTCCGATGTTTGAACACATTTGAGCTTTTATTTCAATTGTTTTATTGATTTGTTTGTTACTAACAAAAAAAATCTATTGATTGAATAAACAGTGTGTTAAGGGCTCGACTATTGACTACTAACACTAGTGTTGCCAACACTCAAGGAATAGCCTTAAGAATTAAATAATTGACTTTATACTGTACTTCTTACTTATATACTGTATAATGATTAGTTAAAATATGTATATTGTTTTTCAAAAATTAATTAAATCAATGAATTAATTTTTAAATATTATAAAAATAATTGAAATGAGTTTATACTTTATTACAATACTTTTATATAACATTGTTAATATACAAACGAAACTTTGTTATTTAACTATTAAATAAATACAAGTATTGTAAGAATTGAAAGGCAACTATAAATGTTTTAAATTGAATGTAAAATTTTATTTATTTATTTATTTATTTATTTGTTTGTTTGTTTGTTTGTTTGTTTGTTGGTCACACTAAATATCACAACAACAACACCAACAAAAACTACTACTACTACTACTACTACTACAAACCGAGAGTATAGTCTATAGTATAGACTCTACTGTATAGACTACTTGTTGGTATTGTACAGTATTTGAGCGCTAAGTAAATCTTTTATCGCCTCTACTCAACCCTAATAATAAAGCATTATATGCCATATTATTTGATACTATAGTTTGTATTAATAATATAGCCTGGATCAATAACAAATTTTACAATAAATCCTAATTTCAATTCAACTCATATACCCGTTATTGTGTATAATCTTAGATTTTTTTTAGTTTCTTTTAATAGTCTATACTATTTATAACCATTTTTAAACCTTTCATTTTATAATATACTGTATTACTTAAATAGTTTGTATCGTTAAATAAAATTGCTATATTATACTAATAACAAAATATTTTACAATAAAATCAACTAAAAAATATATAATTTAAAAATCTAATTTAAATTTTATTTTTTCAAAATGTATGTGTTAATTAAATTAAAGTAATTTTATACTAAATTAACTTTTATTTTTGTTGTTAGTTTGTAAATAATAGATAATATTGTGTTATGTAGTAATAAGTGTTTTCTCTCATAAAACTATAACAATAATAATCACAATACAAACTGTAATAATCGTAAAAAAGTTGAAATATTGAAGTACTTTATTTGTAAAGCAAACATTGAAATTGAAAATTTTGAAAATTTATTTCTATTGAAAACGTAAATTGTTTTAACACGAAATGACTACAAATATATATTATATATTATATATATATATATACTGTATATACAGAGTAAACATATAGTCGCTTAAAGTCACAACTTATTTATATACTATTTATAAGAATCTTTTCATAACAAGAATTTCAATCAAAATGTGTTTTATCAGTAAGTTTTCGGTTGAAATGCAGGAAAAGTTGCATTCATTTCCTATTTTTTATAAGTTTTTCCTCTCGTATTAGTCGTGTTTATGTTATCCTTCATTCATATCTCACCGCTTTATCGGTAAAAGTAAGTAAAACCTAAATTTCCAAACAATATCTAAACCCTAATCCAGAACTAAGTCTTCTTTTGTCAATTTAATGCAAAACTAAAGATTTGATTTTCAAACCAATTTTGAATCTAATTTACTTTAACTTAAATTTTTACATTTTTTCTATAATTCGTAATTATTTTTATTTATTTTGTTTGTTTTCTAAGTTACTTACGTTTTATTATTGATTGGTAATCATATGATACAATTTTAATTAATATATTATTATATTCAATAAAAAGTAAATTAATTACATATATTTCATTGTATACTTTAAAAATTAATGTTTTAGAAAAACAATATTTAAAACTTAGTAATAAAAGCATAAGATATGATAGTAGAGAGCAGTTAAAAATTGCCACAAATATTAAATTAATTATATTATTAGACTTTTGTATAAATATAATAACATACTTACAGTAAGTACATAATTATTATAAAACATCTTACATTAAAAACATGTAAATTATTGTTTGTTCAATGTTTGCTAATGTGTTGCGGTATAAACTTAATGTATAATTTATATATTAAATATAGTGAATAATGTTAATTAGATTATGATATGAAACCAAACATAATGAAAAAGTTTGCCTAAAAATATATGCATTAATTTAGATCTAAACAAATGGCTTTGCATTAGATTTTGAGTGCAAAATTCAATTTCAAGTCTTACTGATTGAGTTATACTAATATATGGTTTCAATGACAAAGTTTTTGGTCATATGTTTATTGCATTTCTTCTATTATTTGTATATTTATGGGAAAAAAATGAGAAGAAAATGGTTTTGAAGTGATCTGTCGTCTCATTTAATAGATTTCCACTTTAGTTAACCCAATGTTTCTATGATATGCCTCTCATTTGACTTATTGACTGCACTTTTCTTATATTGAGTTTACAACAAACTAATGATACATTTGAGATAATTTGCGGAGACATCCAATGAACTCTTTATTTTACTCTTAATCTAATTGATTGAATAAAGATATACATTTGCAAGACATCTAAAAAGTCATTGTTTTATATAAAAAAATTTAATAACATTATTATTTACAGCAAATTTATTTATTTTACAGTATAAACATTGCTTTGCAACAAACAAACAAATATTATTTCGATTTGTTTTATATTACAATAAAAGCATAGATATATTTCTGAATTTTCAAATTATTAAGATTTTAATGTTTTCTTTAATTGGTATAATTATAAACAACGGGTGACTTAATTTATTTTAATTACGACAACCATTAAGCCATGAATTATCTAATGAATTAAACACAAGAGATTGATTGCATTAAAATTAAAATCACTTTATTTAACAATAAATTTCAAAATAAAAGATTTCAAGTTTTTGAAAAATTGTACACATAAATTTATATCCAAATTTTATTTGAAATTTTAGTTATAATTATATATATATACGCATAATATTTATTTATTTTTATGTAATATATTTATAATAACCTTTTTAAGGATTACAATTTTTATAAAAACACTTTATCTTGAGTGAAACCAAAATCAGATAAATATAATTTTGTACTTAATATGTAACAAATGTTTGTAATTTTATGTTATAATGATAGTGTTATTTTAAAAGTCTAAAACTTACTTAAGATAACACAGAGTCGTCTCAAATACTGTTTATCTATGGGTAAGACAATGAACAAAGTGGTCCCAAAAATTAAAACAATTTTTTAATTTACAATAATATCCCCCAATTTATATGATATTTTATTTACAATCATTACATTACTTTAAAAATAAAATTATAAATATTCAACAATTAAAAACAACATAATCTAGTTATAATTAACTTAATAACTATTTAAATTGTATAAAAATAAAAATTAAATTATAGATTAATAAAAAATATTTAAAAAAATCATTTATATAATTTATTTAGGAATTTTATCTAATGTTCAATTTATCCCAAACTAAATATAAATGTAATAAAAAATTAGGTATAATTAAAATAAAATTATTAACTGCTGGTTAAGTTAATATCATTGCCAGTGATATGATTAATTCAAGCTCTTGAATGTTATATTGTTATTCATGATTATTATAATTGTAATTTATAAGTAAATTTACAAATATATATATTTAGCCATTAAATAAATTATAAAAACTATTTTTTAATATATAAATTAATTGTTAAAAATTCATTTGACAAGGAATGAATTTTTATAAATTTATTAGAAATTATCAGACATTAATAATTGTAATTTATTTAATAACTGTGAACTCAATTGATATTGATTAAATTCAAGTTCAAAATAACAGAAATTAATGATAAATATATTGAAATATTAAGTTATTATTTTATTTAATATGAAATGATTAAACATTTTTTACACAAATGAGGAATGCCATTAACATAATTTTATTAAATGTTTTTATTAATTAATTAAATTACATAACTAATTATTATAATCTATTCGTGAATATTTATTTAGACAAAAATTATATTTTGTCCTCAAAATAATCAATAATAGCTGATTATAGCCAATAATATTACGATTAATAAATTATTTAACAATTCTATGCTTTGAAAGATAAATGCTTTTATCTACCCTTTCTCTAGAAAATATAACTTTCCATTGTATAAGTATAGAAAGTCTACTTTTTGCTGACCCACTCCTACTTTATTTGTATGGACGTCTTTCTAACATATGATATGCTTTCCTATACAGTAGTTGTCATATTCAACACCACAAACACATATAAAATACTAATAAAGTACTATATTTAACGAATATGACCATATAATGTATATATATATATATATATATATATATATATATATATATATATATACTATATATTAATTATATTTATTTAATATTTTTTCATAAAATATAATTTAATAAAATTAATTTTTTCAACTATCATTATTAATGACGTATATTTTAATAATATATAATACAATATATATATATAAAATATATATAATGTTGTATTATTGTATTATTGTATATATCAATATAATGCTATTTATATAATATTAATAATATATAGCATGATTGATAACAGACCCGCACATGAATTGTTAAAATCAATCATTTAAATATACTTATTATTGTTATTTAAAAATCTATTACTAATAATATTTGTATTTAAAAAGTTGATATATAGATCAGCGCTACTATAATAACTACTACATGTTTTATAATTACTATTAATAATTTATAAGTTGATATCAATTATAAATTACAAGAATATAAAGTATCCCATTATAAATGTTTAATTCATCAAATAGTAATATGAATAATAATAATATATGTAATTTTTTAGATATAATTTCTTCTCACAATTTGTCAATTATCACAAATACAGAAAATACAGCAAAAAGACAATTATTGTCTCTATTAATTAAATCACGTTACCATTATATATAAAATTATAATTAAACACATAATAGACAAATAAATTAGTATGTAATTTATAACTTATATTATAGATTGCTTACTATGTAATTTTATAATTACTTTGCAATAATTTTATTTAATTTTATATGTTAATCATTCAAATTATTATTAATAATTTAAAAATAGAATTATAATTGAATCAAATAAATTATTTATGATAGTTAAAATATTAATAAATACTGTATATAAAATTGTATGTAATGCATGTATATAAATTTATATAATATATCAATACATCTAGAATGCTAACTAATTGTTTTAAATCATAGATATTGTTAACTTGAACTCGATATTTATGTTTATTTGAGATTTAAACTCCTTATTAACATATAATATACAGAATACTAAAAATACAATATTAAAGAAATGCTTTGTTGGCAGACATGTAGAGACAAATAAATTTTTTAAGAATTAATTTCTATAGAAATTTTACATTAGTTCTGGTATTCCGATAAATAGCAATTATTGTTTATATGTATACATTATAAACAATATTAAAATGTCTATTATTGTATATATATTATATAATTGAGACCCCAATATATATATACTGACTATTTTTATTATAAATTTTAATTCTTTTTAATAATTTTAATTTAAAAAAAAGAATATAATATATAATAAAATGTAATAATATTTATAACTATTAATAATATTAATTAATTTAAATACAAATATTACTATAAATTTAACATTAAAAATTATACTCTATTACATGATAAAAAGAAAAACAAAAGTAATCAGGGGAATCACATAAATAGAAATTTATTTTGGAAACATTCTAGAAAATTTTTCATTAGACCAACTTTACAACATGAGATATTACTGTTTAGTAAAAAAAATTTAATAATTATAATAATTTAAAATGTTTACGAGTAAATAGATCTGGATTAGTGTAGAAACTAAATGAAAACATTGAAATGATACACAATTTAATTAAAAACATATTTATATTTAATTTAATTTTCTATAAGTTTTCTTTGATTTAAAATAAAACAAAATGTTTTTGAGTGGGTGTGAATTGAAATGACTTTAATATATTGACCTGAATGTAGACTACTATAGACTAAAATATATAATATTAAAGTATAAGTTAAAGATACCAGTAATGTTAGAATCATTATTAATATAGTAGTATAGTATAATAATAACCAGTACTATAAATTGATAAAATATTTAATAATAAAATAATCTTAATAATAATATCAATAAAAATCACGGAATAGTAAATTTAAAAATATAGTAAGCAATCTATGCCAGTATATACAGTCAATATGAAAACTAAATTTAATACTTTAAAAGTTTAATATATTGTAAACCATTTGACAAATATTAATGATGAAATTTTAAATTTAGTTTATTTAAAAAATTATATATTATTAAATGAAATATTTTCATATGTTAAAGCTAAATAAAAAGTTATTTGCATACTTTATTTACATATTGATTGTAAATAAATTTAATTTTTTATTTCTTATTAATTTAATAGCTACTTTTAAAGATTATTATGTATTTATACCATATATAATTTGTTGTTATATATGATTAAATTTTGCATTTTTCTAATTATTTTAGTTTTCTAATAAATAGCAATTTAATATTTTAATTTTTTATAGTAATAAATCGTGAGTTTATTTTAAAAATATATTAATTTCGGTTAAATGGTTTTCAATATATTGAACGTTAAAGTATTGTACTTAAGTTGGTTTACTTGTCGACCGTATATTTATATACATAACAGTATATCATATTTATATATAACATAGTTATCTAATATTATGTTATAATATGATATAATCACAATAATTACAAATATATATTTATATAATAATATATTAATTATAATAAAATTTAAATCTTTGATAACAATTGAATAAAAATGAACGAAACCTTTAGTTTAATAATTGACTATTAATTTTATGGATGTGTTTTGATAAGAGTAGTAATGATAAGAAGATATTATTATTATTAGTCTTCTGTTTCCACTTTTATATGTTTTGGACCATCTGTTGGATCGACTGCTTCTCCATTAAGAATAGAACTTTCAGTCAGACATGTCTTATGATTTCCATTCCTTTCATTGAATAATGAAATCTCTATTTTTTAATTATAAAAAAAATGGTTAACTATTTTGTGTATTATTACAGATATTATTAATAGATTAAATTTGAAATCAATTTTTTGAAAATATTTTTCATTAAAAATTTTGTGTATAATATGAACACAAAAATAATAATAAATTAAATTTAGTTGAAATTTAGATTTAAGCAATATTTGAAAATTAATTATAGGTTAAAACATAATTTCAATTACATTTATAGATGATTGAAAATTTTGGTATAAAATCGGGTTTGGATAGTACTGTATTTATTTTGATAAGACTTATATAAGACTTAAATTTTGGTAAAAAATATAGCTGTAATGGTATATACTTTGGTCAATACATATAAATCCATCAAATATTCTGTAATTCTTAGATCAAATAAAAGTAAATACAGTAATATAAAAATATATACAAAAATGTCATAAAAAAGGAAATCAACGAACACTTAAAACAAGAGACATAAGAAAAGCATTTGTATCTATATTTAGGTATTTTATATCTAAATATTGCAAACATTTATATACAGTATTTACTATTTCTATCTATTAAATAATAAGTTATGACTAAAATATTGATAGAGGACAGCATAAAATTGTTTTATTTGTTATTTATGGTAACCTTCGTTGTCGTTGTTGTTAAAGGTGTCATCATTACTGACTGTGTCTTCAGAAGCAATTGAGGCCATAGCGGAAGGGCTCAGTGTCTCATAAGGTGATGTCTCTCCCCTATGACTACAGACCACATTTGTGAGCGCCATTATGTAGTTCTTGGCCAACGTTAAGGTTTCAATTTTAGATAACTTTCTCTCGAGTCTCACGTGAGGTATGACTTCCCTGAGGCCCTGAAAAGCATCGTTCAGACTATGCATTCGCATCCTTTCCCTCTCATTGCTCTCCAATCGCCTTAAGTTTCTTTCTCTTGCGCTAACCTAAAGTGTCATCAAAATGATATCATATATACAATTAATTTTTTAAATAAATAAAGCTTTTAATTTTTTATTGTTAGTATATATATCTAATTACAAAACAACAAAAAAGTGTTTTAAGTTTTACTATTTAATAATAACAGGTAGTTTTGAAACATCATTATAATAGACTGCAACTCTTATAACTACATTATTTGACACATAAATACAGTATATAGACATTTACTGTTTTATACAGATAATGTAAACACTAATTCACAAAACAGTTTTCAAAGATAAAATTGGGTTTAAATTTTGAGTGCACTTATCGTTTCAAATACAGTATCAAAATTATTAAAAGCAATTCATTCAAATAAAAATTCATTTATATTATACAGTATATCATTCACTGTATTCAACATAATGTTTGTTTGTTTTGCTTAAAAACCCGTTTAATTAAATGAACTTCAAATATGTATTTTGCATACAAGTATTTAAAGATTTTTCAATTATTATTTATAGCTTTTATGTGAAATATATGTGAAATGCAATTAACAAATAAAATTTTTATATGAATAATATATACATTATTTTATTGTATATATAGCTCTTTATTCTTGTTTAATACACATAAAATAATGATAATGTGATAAAAGAGAGAGAGAGAGAGAGAGAGAGAGAGAGAGAGAGAGAGAGAGAGAGAGAGAGAGTCTCATTTGACATTTCTAAAAGCTTTTTAAAACAAATAAAAACAATTTATTTAATTTAATATTAAATTATATTATTTAGGCATTTAATAAAAATAGTCAAAAATAACTAATATATTATCATTTATTAAAATAGAATTATATATATTGTCAGCCAAGAGACCAACAATGAATTAAATGATAGTTTAATTGAAATGATTTTATTAATGATAATTATAACAATTACATGTAGTGATGGGTTTGAGGGACAAAACATTACTAAAGGGAGGAAAGGGATATAGATTAATGATTATCTGCAATAAATATTGTATTTTAGTTTTACATTAAATAAAACATTATTCCATTAATATTTTTAAAAGTTAATAATTTATATTTAAATAAAATTTGGTGTATTTTCTAATTGTTTATTAAATTAAAAACAAAAGGTTTAAAATATTTACTTTTATTAAATTATATACTTATATTTTTCTTAAAATAAAATATAAAAAAAAATTGTTTAAACTTTTAACAGCATTAGAAAACTTTGAGAGAAGTTTAGTATTATTTAATTCTTAATTTTATATTTACTTAATGTCTTTATGCAGAAAAGTTAATAAAATTTGTATTGAAAACTATTATCAAAAATGAAAATTTGATTAAATTTTTTAAATAAGCAAAAATCTTTTAAATATGAATTTAGTGCCGAAAAACAGAAAAAAGAGATATTGTATCATAAAAACAGTAATTTAAAGCATAAAAATATTTTAATAAAATTAATGTCACAATAATAATAAATGTTAACAAAATGCAAACTATTATTAAATTAAATTATAAAATATAAATAGAGTATAAAAATTTCATTATTATATGACATACAGTACTCTTTCTTTTGCGGGATGTGTTTGAAGTCAAGCTTTTCCGATGTCTTTTGGATTTGTTATTTGATTGAATCAAATCGTCATACGTTGAACTGGAATCAGTCGATTCATTACCATTTATTGATTGGTCATCACCACCACTACCACCACTACCACCACTACCACCCGCGACACCGGTTTTATTACCGGCGCTTTCAATCTTACGTTTGCGCAAATAATTTAAACTTTGCTGTAAATAAATTTTTAATATAATTTATAATAGGATTTAAGTTTTTTTTATCATTTTATAATTTTATCATTATCATCAATAAATTATTTTTGTTTGAAGTATCTCTCTCTCTCTCTCTTTCACTCTCACTCACTCACTCACTCACTCACTCACTTACTCACTCACTCACTCACTCACTCACTCACTCACTCACTCACTCACTCACTCACTCACTAACTAACTAACTAACTAACTCTTTCTAAATCTATAAGAATTAAAAGATAAAATGAAATGATATTTACCTGAATTAATGATTTCTGTTCCCTCCAAATGGAAACCGATTCAAACGTATTGTCATTACGTAAACTCGTCGGAAGATTTGTTGAACTCTTGGACTTCATTATTCACTTGACTTTAGATTTGTCACGAATTTGAACACAATTTAAGCCACTATTTAGCGACCACTTCTTATCGAGAAATATGAGTTAAATAAACAAATATTCATTAATTTTACAATAAAACTTAAAATATAAATAATTTTTATTAAATTATAATTATAAATTGTTTTTAAAATACATTATATTATTTATAATTGTAATAATAAAGTATTTATAATTTAGTAATAATATAAATCATTGGTTAATTTTGATTAAAACAAATTTATATGTATTAAAAATAATGCTCTTTAATTAGCAATAGTAACAATGTATTTATCATTTATCACCTGAAGTTAAGTCTAATAATTAAAGGATGGCTTTGGTTATAGCAAACGATTTAATTTTTTACGAAACAAAACACCTATTATTTTGATAAAATCGATTGAATTTATACTAAAAGTAAAGCAAAATTAAGTCTCGAGAGAAATATTCACCAAAAAGTTTCAAAAAATTACATTTATTTTTATTTTGAGTACATTTTACTTTATATTTTTATTTCAGTTTCACATCAAATTACAAATTGATAAATATATAACACTTGTTTGAATTAATTAATCTCAAAATTAGTTGTTTTAAATGTTTTATATTTAATTCACAAACTTAACTATAAATAACATAACAATGTTTAATATAACATAATAATTATATTTCAATTTTAGTTTGTTTTAGTTTTATTAAAACAAGAATACTATTATTAAATAAAAATTAATATTTTGATATACAAGGTATATTTAAATTTAAATGATATATATTATATAAATTTACATATAATATAATTATTTTTATTATTATTTAAAGTATTGTATAAAATTTTATCACACTGTTTAATAACACATATATTTAATGTTGATATTTATTTTAGTGTATAATAATATACAGTATAACTACTGTATATCATCATACTATTGATAAATAATATATTGTTTTGAAATTCATTAATATTTAAAAAATATTATAAAATTATAATATACTTATTTTTACTTATAGTTAAAATGTTTCATTTTAAAAAAATATCAATTACTAAGAATCGCTTTTATCAAAACCACTCAATTATTAAATAAGTAAAAAGTTTTAATAAAATATTAAGATATCATTAAATTTGTTTTCAATTAAATATGGTATATTAAAGTGTTGTAAAATTATCACTTAATTATTAAAATTATCAAATAATGTACTGTATAGCTATGTAAGCATAAATGTACTAGCTAATAATGATATGGTTTTTAATCAATATTTATAAAACATATTTATATCATATTACTATATATCTATAAATAAACAGTATCTACTTATTGTGTAGTACAGTATATGATATATTTAATAATACTATATAATTTATATATATAACAATACATAATAAATTTATACAGGTGCTATTTTCAAAATAATAATAAACACAAGTATATTTTGTTAATTAAAATATTAATTACAATAAATATATCATTTTATATTTAAAATATTTAAATACAAATTGTATTATTTTCATTAAAAGATACTTGAATAGACCTGGGTATATTTTTTTGGCTACACGTGATTTATAGAATTTATAGAATGTCTAAATTAAATGTGAAGTTAAAATAAATTATAATGAGATAGAAGATAATTATTGAAAGTCTATTATATTAATTAAAGTCAACAAAACGAGAAAATAATAAAATCTCAAATATTATTAATTAGTTTTATTTTTATTCAACAAAATATTATTTACAAAATGTTATTTATATAATAAAATACTAATTATTGAAATAGACATCATCTCTATTAAAATTATAATATTTATTAATGTTATTCTGTTTAACTTAATTTATACAAACATCAATTTCACATTATTTATATTACTTTATTATTTTTAAAAACAACACTATTTATTGCATTATTGTTAAATAATAATCTTTAATGTTTTAAAAATTTTATTATAAATTTAATTTGTTAAAAATTCTAGATTGGAAGTCTAGCATTGCCAAATAAAATTCTGTAAAGCATTTTAAATCCAATTATGTTTAAATATATTTCAAATAGATTGAGAATTCAATTTATGCTAATATTAAATGAAAGATTTGTAAATATAATAAAATTATACAATTAATATATATAATATAATATATTATGCATTTAATAGCATTTTTATAACCTATTTCACAGTTTATTATTTGCTTATTATTTCAATATTTTTTGATAGCAGCTTAAAAATATTAGTATTTTATTCATTTATTTCTATTCGAAATCAAAATTTATAAATAGCAAAAAAAACTAACAAACTTTGTTAAAAAATTAATTGTTAACTTAATAAATTCAAAAACTACAACTTTAAAATAATTTTGTGGATATATAAATAATTTGTCATTTTATATACAAAATTTTAATGAAGCTCATGTGAAACACATATATTGTTTTCATTTAATTATTTGTAAATTATTGTAATAATTTATATTTTATCAATATATATAATAATATATTGATAAAAATATCAATAACTACTTGATTACTAAATAAAAATAAATATCAAAATATTTAATATAATGACATTATAGTTGACAGTCAGAGAAAAACTTATTGAGAATCTTAAGCTAAACATATTGTTAGACAACCTGTTGATTGCGATTAAATATTTGATGGCATATAAGTATATTGTATTATGAAATAAAAATCATAATTGTTTTTTTAATATACGAGTTTTAAAAAATTTGTTTTTTATATTAATCTATTAGTTGATGTATTAGTCTAATAAACATTTAATCTTTTTAATAGAAAACATTTTAATGGAGTATAATATTTCAATTATAAAACTAATCAGATTATAATAATTTTGCTAAAAATATAAAATTCTCAATTGAGTCATAAAAATCAAATAGCAATATAATAATATTTTTTTACAGATTAACAAAACAATTTTAATATAATATTATATTAATAATACGATAGTAGAGTATAATATCTTTAATAAAAATTAAAAAAAACGTTTTTTTCTTGTGTTTACATATACTACAAAAAATGGATTTTACCAGAAAGTAGTGTCTTTGGTTATTATATGTATTGTATAAAATAATAGGGAAAGTAGTGTTTCATTTGGGATAGTATTCGGTTAGACAGGTAATCGACTCATTAATTTATATTAAATATATGATAAACCATATATTCAAGTAAAAATGACCAAGGGCATAATTACACAGATTTCTACAATACTCTAGATTTCTTTATATATATAATTTACACAATTATATGGTATTACTTACTTTAAAAAATAATTTTATATATTTAAATTATAAAATCTATATTTATTATTAAACATGGTATACTTTGCTTATTTTAATGCTTTTACAATTAGGTGGCGTTAAATTTTGTTTGTATGTAAAATTGGCCATGTATTATACATTGTATTATACTGTACTGTATAACACGCTTTGTATTAATTTAATAAAAACATTTAGTCTTTTCCAATACCGCTGTTTACTAACAATGAAGCATAACTTTACAGACATTAAGATAACAGTTTTTATACTGTACTGCAATCACTTTATTATATGATTAAAATTTAAAATTAGAAATAAACTTAAATAAAACTCATATTTATATCGTAAATAATTTTTTTGTTTGTTTGACAAACTATACATTTAGTTAAAAGTAATAAAGTTTTGCTTTTTACAATTTATATATATATATATATATATATATTAGTATAAAAATATATATTTATAGGTATATAAATTATTAATGGTAGAAATTATTGACAACCATTTTTGCCAAAAAACACAATATTTACTAAAACTCATATATTTTTTTGATATAACTGTGATCTAAGTGCATGTTTTCGGGATTATACTATAGAATCGTAATATTAACTGTTAATATACAACATATGTTTTACACAACAGATTATATTATATGAACGATAAAGTTGTGCACAAAATATGTGCTGTTTTTAGTGCCACTACTCTAATACTATAGCAAATGTTAGCCAATAGTAGCAAATGGTAGCCAATGGACGACTATTTTCTTATGGATATAAAACTGCTATTTATTGTCTCTAAACATATGAATTGCTATTAATTTCTATTAATATTAATACTAGTCTTAACAAAACAATTCTTAATATATATATATATATATATATACAGTATGTCTATATATTAACCAAATAATGTTGACTTAATTTACTTCATTCATTCATTTACTGAGAGGGAGAAGTGTTTTTAAAACATAAAAATATATAATTAATTGTATAATACAAACAAATAATCAATTTTTATATAAAAAACAATACTATATGTATTAAGAATGTAGTTATGTAATATTTCAATTAATTCAACTAAACTTATTAGTAGATATCATATAATACTATCCAAAATTAAATATAATATAAAACTACACAACAAATTATCAGTACAGTATACTGTATATGATATTATAAAACTACTTTATATTCATTTAAATTAGTAGATATCTCTAATAAGACAATATTAAATAAAAAAAAATAAAATTTTATGTATTACTAGATTAAATTATTTTTGTTTTTGTTGTCATTTATTTTTATATTATTAAACTCTCTTAATATAATAAATCCTATAAATATTTATGTTTTCTTATGGATTCATAGGACGTATAAAAGATTAGACATTTAGAGACAAACTGTTATACAAAAGAGATCTTTACTTATAAACTATAATTGAATGTTCACTCTTGTAATACTATATAATAAGTCAATATAATATAAATATATAAATATATAAATATATATATATAGCACTAATTTTAATTAAAAAGCGCAATTGCAATTGAAGTCGAGATTAATAAATTATGCGGTTATCAAATAAATAATTATTGTATATTTTATGCAGTTATGCCATATAAATATAAATTAAAATACTATTGCTTACAATATAATAGAATTTTATTATTATTATTAAGTCATTTGACATTTTCATTAGCCATGGAATATACGATCTGTTTTATAAATTAATAATTTTAATAATATGTTGACTGAGTTTTAGCATAATTTAAAATTTTGCTTACGTTAACAACTAATTCGTAAATAAATAGTATTATTTTTAATGATTACAGTTATAAATTATGACTTATAATAATAATATTATTATTCAATAAATTTAAAATTAAGTTATATATATATATATATCTATTATTGAATAATAAATAAAATGTTAACATAAACAGATATTTAATAATTATGCAAACTATTGAAAATATATTTGCTTATGACTTATTTTTGGTCATCTGTTTTGAAATATTATAAAACAGTTTTTCAATAATCTCTATAAAATTGGTAACAAAAATCGTGTGATAGCTTTTTAAAAAATGATGAGACTAAATTTGACTGGATCATAAAAATATTTCATCGACAATGATTTTTAATTATCTATACTTTATTTTAGTATAATGCAGGGCTCAGGGAGTTTCAATATCACAAAAATTACAAATAATTATTATTAATCTATACATCAAAATATTGTTAAAATATTAGATAAATAATGATATCAAATGATAACATGAATTATTATATATACAACTATAAATAAAGTATTTTATAAAATTCATAATTTAAGTGTTTAAACCATTGTAGTTATAGTGAATTATTTAAATTTAAAATTTTATTTTTTAAATCTTCAATTTAAATAATTTTTACAAGTATTATAAAATTTGAAATATTCAAAATATACAGTTTCATTTTATTTTGATCTGTCATCATTAAATAAAACAAATTTTATAATCATAATTAAATAAATTAAATATTGTACTGAATCTAATTGTAAAATATTTTTTAAGGTTCTGTTATTAATAAATTATAGTATAAAAAATAATTTAATATAACCGCTATAAACCTAGACACGTTTTAATCATGTAAAATACTAATTTATCTTTAAATTTAGTTTACAAGTTATCTAAAAGTTATTTATAAAATAATAGAAAACTTCATTAATATATTTTATTAAATTGAAGTATATTTTATCAAATGTTAAAATAGTAATTTCGAATTTATGAAACTTTGTAAAATTATAAAAACATTTCTATAAGAAATTTCTGCTAAATCTACTTTTTGTATTACCGGTAATATAAATAAATCAATGATAAAAAATTATATGATATAATGTATAATAAAAATTATCTAATTTAAGATAAAAATAAATCAAAAATAATATTTAAATAACAACTTTTAAAAGTTATATACTTTTCTAAATTATTTCTTTAAGTTAAATAACAAAAGGCACGCTAATAATAATTTGATTATATTTTATTTACTTATATTTATAGTTAAAGTAATTCAACAAAACAAATGTTTTAAATTTTTGTTGTTTTTATAAAAACAATTATTGTCTAAAAACGAATACAGATTTTATTATAACATAAATTAATTATAAAATTTCAAATCTTTAATAACAAAAGCAGCTGTCTATTGTAAAATATAAATATAATAATTAAGGAAATAATTAATTAATTGTGTTTATGTTTATTTTAATGTTACACAAATATAAGAAATGATAGATTCATTTAAAATAATTAAATAAAATTAAATATATACAATAAATATATTAACAATTTTGATAGAAATAATAAATAATGTTTAGCACAATTAAAATTTGATTTAATTATTATATCAACATTTTAACTGTTGGGCCACAAATAAACTAAAGGCAAGAATTAGAGCCACTATTAACTGAGAGTGTCTGTAATATTTGAGTCACTTTTATCAGTAATATCAGTAAAAAATAATATTAATCAACATTGAAGAGCATATGGTTTTTATTTGATTATTTCTCTACTACTACTCTATACATATATCATTGTATGGCATTGTAGTGTATTGTATTGTATTATATTATATTGTATTGTATTGTATTGTATTGTATGCCAACATAACGTTTTTAGGTCTTTTGGGTAAAAAATATGCAAAATTTAACGCTTGTGTTGACTCATAATATTTATGGTGACAAACAAAATGCAAGAATATTCTTTACTCTATTCTTATCAATTTTAATATAATTCATAGACTTATATGTCATTTTATTTTTACATATAGTGTAGTGTTGTTTTATTTGTTAAAACAAAATGTTACATTTCATGCTAAGTCTCTAACAAATAATACATGTTTTAATACAAACAATATATAGCCTATTGTTATGTTTCTAACAGTTTTTTGAAAATCACGTTTTACTCCTTTAACTAAATGGCATTAAGTATTGCCACAAAAAATCGATTCTCATTTAAAACATGTTTATTACAAATAACTTTTTACATACATATTATGACATTATTTTTTATTGATAATAATACCAGTTGTTATTATTAATACTGTATAACACGATTACAGTATATTAATACTAATATAAATTATATTAATTTTTAAAACACTTATATGCATTTATCATTATTACATATTGATTGTTTAATACTTTATGTTTAATAAGAAACTTAAGATAAAAGATAATTGTATAAATATATTTGAAAAGTATTGTTTAGTTTTAATTAGTTTTTATTACCTATTATTAGTTTATTCTTAATTATATGATTATCAGCAAAAAATAGAAATAAAAGATAGACAATCAAATTTATATACAATTTGACTTACATTAATGTTATTGATGACAACAAATATAAATTTTTAAATCAATCAAAAATTATACATAAAATACTGTATAAGAAATTATTGCGTGAAATTGTTGTGTGACATATAAAAACAAAAATATTTTAAGTAAATAAGATATAACCAACAAATATTAAGTAAACTTTGCTGTTATACTTTTATAGAGTATTATTATTATTATTATTATTATTATTATTATACTGCATTTTAACAAAATTAAATATATTTATATATTATGCTCACAAGATATACTGTATACTTAGTTTCAAAACAATCAAAACTATTTTGAATTATAAATTTATTTTATCAATTTTAAACTGAGTTTTAAAATGCAAAAAAAAACTTTATAATTAATTTATATAAAATTTAGTATTATATTCAGCATACTTACCATTTAGTTATGATTGAAAAATACAATATTAACAACTATTTAATTTACATTAAATCAGTAAATTTTAGAAAATGAGTTTATTAAATAATCTAAACAATGTATACATATTGTACAGTACATAGACTATATAATATTAATAACAAAAAAATGTATTTAAAATTTAATTTTACAAAAATATCTTATGATTTATAAAACTGGAAGAATTAAAAATCACATTAAAATCGATTTAATAGTTGAAAAGTTGAAAATAGTTAGTTTACTATATTCAATGTATAAATTACAATTTAAGTGTAATAATAGCTATGTATAATAATAATATGTTTTTATTTAACCGTAAGTCAACTGTCGGACTACTAATAGTCAGTCATTACTTGTCGTTAATATAAAGTTATGGTTAACCTTGACATTAATAATGATTTATTAAAATTGTTATTATATACTACAAGTAAATTAATAGTATATTATATCTTATTAGTAAATCTAATATTTATAAAAATATAAAATACTAAATAAAAAACAAAGCATTTTTATAAGTAGTATTAATATTTTTAAAATATTTAAAATATTCTTTAAAGCGAAAAACAATAAATTTAAAAACAAAAATTAATTAATATAACATATAAAGTAATAATTAATAATTATTAATTATATATGAATTTTTACAAAAATGACAGAGTATTGTAATATTTAAATATTATAATACAGTATAATGTATAATGACTACAATAATAACCCGGTACCGAATATATTATAAATACCGTTTTATAAAAATTTTAATCAAGTATCAGTTTACAAAAAATCTACAATTTTATCTAAATCTAAAGTATTTAGTGTGTTATCTAATTATTCAAAATAGTTTTTAATATATAAAACAATTAACTGGTTTATAGTAAAGTTATGTTTTTAGTATTTGGTTTAACTAAAAATATAAAATACATTTTATTAAAAGACTATTTTAAGTAAATATTGACAATTACTGTATAAACTGTTATTAATGCCAATTAAAATGATATTTGTTTCTATATTCCCCATTGATTTATATTTCATTTCATTTTTTAATAAAGTTAAACATTAATATTGTTGTGCAATAAGTTATAATATTAGATTAAATACATTTTATAATTATTTATTATCATTTTTGTAAATAAAAATAATGTTAATTTTATTCTGTATTATTAAAAAAATGAATATTATTTTAATCAAAAAAAAAATTATGTTAAAAAATAAGATTATTAAGTTTTATACTAATATTTGTAAAAAATTTGTTTAATTTATAATTTATAAAAACAAAACTAGTATTTATGATTCAATTTTTTTATATCGCTAAGTGATTATTGTTTGAATACTTGACAAAACCATGTGATCAAAATTAAAACCATACAAACCAATCAAAATTTATTAAATTTTTTTACGGTTAAATTGTTAATACAGAGTGTGACGAAAAAATGGTTAACTAAATTAAAAATTATTTTAATTAGTGATAATTAGATGCAATTGTCATCAAATTGATAAAATATGTGAAGATGTTGAGGAATAGGCACTTTGGAGTTATTTAAAACAATAATAATTTCTTTTATATTTTATTAACTTAAGTAAATGTTTTATAAAGTTGACTATATATTACTAGACAAAAATAATATATATTTTTACAAACTAATAGGTAATGAAATCATATGTAGTAATAATTGCATCTAAAGTTGTACTTCTTATGATTATTAATAAAAGCAATATTAGTGTGTCTTATATGATAGTCTATGTCTATAAATATAAAGCTAACATTTGAAGTAATCCCATAGGAATTGCTATGCAATAAATATTATTGATAATAATTTAGAAATAAATAGAGTGACCAACTATTATCTATAAACTTTATATAAGCAAATAAAATATTTTATTACTATTATACTAGTTATCTGATTCATTGCAATTGACTATATTAGCTAATTAACATGATAGATAAAAACTATTAAATATTTAAATGGCTTAGTAATAAAGTTTAAAATAATTGTGAAGTTATCACAAATATAATAAAATAAAATATTGTGTTAAATTTTAATTATTTATTTAATCAAAAATTTAATTAAACGCTAGAAATCTACATTTAATATAAATATCTACATTATATATTAATATTTACAATATATACTGTATATAATACAATATATATATATATTGTACGAGTATAATTTTTATTTATATATAAACAAAAAATATATGTATATAAAGTATATATACATAAACATATATAAATATAGAATATGTTGTAAAATTGAGACAATTTTCTACAAAATAACACAAGAAATGAAAATTAGATACGAAAGAGAGTGAAATAATTAAATATATTATTTGCTTTTTAAAAGTCTCTTTGATTTATATGTTTAATCAAATGCAAGTTGTCTATTGTTTAACCAACATTTATACAAACAATATTTTATGAAAGTCAACAAAATAAATGCAAATCTAATTTAATTGAATTTCTGAATAATTTTGTTCAATTTTACCGACTATTTCTCTTTCATGAATATCAAATAATATTTAACAAATTTAGTGAAATTTTTATCTATGTTTTACTTTTTATAATATTTAAAGTTATGATATAATATGTATATAACTATATTTTTGATTTTGGCAAGAATATACATTAATTAAAATAACAAAAATTAAATAAACAGCTAATGATTTTATAATATAAAACTCATTCTTGAAATTCTTATAATTTTTAAAAATTTATTCAAAATTTATATATTTTATTTATTTTTATTTTATTTCTCTATATTTTGCACAATAATATATAATTATAGAATAAACACGTTTGCCGTTAATTTGTAAGATAATTAATTTTTGTCAATGATGTCAAATGTTATTTTAATACAATTTATTTTAGACAATGTTTTTCAACAGTTATTATATGGCATACATTTTTCATTATAAAAATGTTGTCGACATTTTATTTTATAACTTACTTTAATATATTTTAATATTTTTTATATATTAAAATTTATACGTAAATGAAAATAAATTAACTTTATCATTTTTAGTTGTCTAATAAAAGAATATTTTCATAGACATACACAAAAAATTAAACAAAATATAGGTTTTTATAAAAATTAGAAATGATTGCAATAAATGAAAAATTGAGAGAAAAATATATATAATTTAATAATAAAAAAAATCAATCAAATGATATATCTTTTTAAATTCCCGTTTAAACTTCACATACAATACAAGTATATAAAGTTATATGATTTTATAAATGTAATTCAATTAAATCAAAAAAATATAAAATAAATTTTTAATATATTTGAAAGAAT
Organism: Oppia nitens; assembly: GCF_028296485.1. Taxonomy (NCBI): domain Eukaryota; kingdom Metazoa; phylum Arthropoda; class Arachnida; order Sarcoptiformes; family Oppiidae; genus Oppia; species Oppia nitens. Next base: position 418,214 of record NW_026533203.1, on the reverse strand, counting down.
AGAAATTTTTAGCATTTATAAAAATAATGATTATAAGTAAAATATATTTTTAATAAATAGAAAAATGATAATAGAAAGTTAATTATCTGGATCATTTTTTTTATTAAAATAGTGAAAGCAATTGAAGGTGTAGTTTATCTTAAAATTTTGAGTTTAAATAAAATAAAAATTTATAGATTTGTATATTATTTGGTTTTTTACAATAATATATGTCACAACCAACTTATGATAACTAATAAATTTATGTATTTTTATGATTAAAATATAGTTTTGTTTAAAATATTTGTTTAACTGTACGTAAGTAAGTTGTTTATAATATAACATTTATTGTCAAAACAAAATGCGACTAATAATATGTTTTTTGCTGTATTTAGAGTTATAGACACTAAATGTTTGTTAATTATAAATTATATGAATTAAATTGTTTAAATAAGCAAAATGTGTGAAAATGTTTGATGAAAACTGAGACAATAAAATTGTTTTTTTTGTAATGTAAAACTTGGTTTATATTTGTAAAGCTTAAAGTTGTCTATTTATTGGAGGTCTCCATTTACGTCCAAATCATATTTAAGCTCTCATTAGTTAAGCTCTACGCTATAGTTGTCTATTAAAAACGATTTGTTGGATTTTGTTGGAACTACCGGTTTATTTAAGTTAAAATAAGCCCAAAATTCATTGACAAAAATAAGTTACTTTTTAAAAAATACTCATTTCATTAGTTTTTGCTATTATATTATAACATTAATTTGAATGAAGTAAACATGTATTTAAAAAATAAAATAATGTTTAAATAAAACTAATATAATATATTTAGAAAGTCGTTAAATGTGATTGAAAATCGAGTAAATAATATATAAGTTTTATTTAGTTGACTATTATTGTAACACATTTTAATTACATGTTTTAAATTAAAAGTCTAAATGAAATGAACTATAATTTTTGTATTACTAGTATTATTATGAAAGTTGTTTGTTTAGGAGCCATATATTTGAAGAATCGGTAGCTTATAGTATATGCATGTTATGGTAATGGCTGAGCACAGTATACATACAAACAGAGCACTGGTTTTATTAAAACATTTAGACACATATGTGCCCCCATCATACTGTTGATATATACCATTAGACTGTATATTAAATGTTAGTTTCCTGGGAAACATGTGAACCCCCATTGAGATGTAGAAGCGATTGGCCCACCATTTGTGGTGTAAATGCGAGTAGGAGTCAAACCATTTATTGGATAGCGTTTGGATAAAGAGTTGCTTTTCACTCATATATCGTATCACGACTTCAGGCTTTCACTGCATTTAGACTCAAACTTTATCACACTTTCATTAGATATCACATGAAAATACTTGTGAGCTATAAGACGTGAAATATAGTGAAAAGTAAATAAATCAATGGTTGGGTATATAACTGTTAAGTTATATCTATTTATTTACTATATATTTGGTGTCATATATTCAAAGTGTATGTTCAGTGAGGAGCACAACAAACAACTTATATTTACCATTAAGAGAGACATTACATTCAAAACAAATGACAATTTCCTGACATTGACTAACTAGTAATGGCTAACAATTGACGCTAACATACATACCATATATTATTATAATCATACTTTTAATATATCCAAAACTATACTTAATTATACTATCATTAGTATAATTAATGTTTACTATATCTATGATAACTTTTATAATGATTTGCATCAAAACTAATTTTCATTTCGTTTATCTTTTTTAAACTTTTCAATATATATAAGCTTAGTATACATTGAGACAATGAATCAACGCTTAAATGTTGATTAAAATAGTTTTTTTTAATCAATCGATTCTCTAATTTAATTTGTTTGTAAAATTATCTCTCAAACTGGTTTGAAAACATTTTGTTTAAAATATTTTAAATAAATATTGATTTGTTTTAAATTTTATTTTTGAGAATCTATTTTTGTTTTATATTTGAGAAAGTTCAATTTTCTCAGTATTTTTAGTTCTCTCTCTCTCTCTCTCTCTCTCTCTCTTTCTGCTTATTTTTATAATAACAGTTAAGTTTGGTTGATATTTGATGCACTTTTATTGATTCAACGAACAGGTAAATTGTGAAAGTAGTAGACAAAGTCAATAAAGTTTTGCTTAGCTATACATTAAAAAACTCCATAATTTGAATGTTTAATAGAATGATAATAAAAACCTAAAAATATTGTAATCGCAGACATAATAGACAATATAAAGACAAAGTGAACACATGAGACACTATAAGACACCAGAAGTGGAGGTCATCATCAATAAGATATATATATATATATATATATATATATATATATATATAGTGTGCCATTAGATAATTGATAGAGACTTACACTTTCATAACAAATAAAAGACTAATAGAAAAAACATGTATTTTGTCATCAATTCAAATGCCATATTAAGAGATAATATATTTATAATTTAGTATAACTTATTGTGTTTTATTTCTGTTCTATAAAATCGGGTTTTTATTATTATTATTATTATTATATTGAAAGCATCTTTTCAACATTGAAAGTACAGTACATCAATATGACATTTAATACATTATGTTTTAATAATTAATAATTAACTGAATTTCTGTAATTTATTCTGATTATTTTTTTGTAAAAACATTTTATTATATTTTAAATAAATGTTCATATTTATCATACAATATGCTATTAAAACAACTGTTTAATTTTTTAAATACTCTATAATATGTATATGATTGAGTAAAATGACGAGGGTCATATTATTAATTTATATTATCCAAAAAACGGCAGATGTTATCTAAATATTGTACAATATATATATACTAAAGATCAATAGTTAATTTATTTTATCAATTATTTATTTTATAAATATATTTGAATAAATTTAATACAATATTTTGTAATAGTATTACAAATTATTTCATAAGTTTATAAACATTAACCATAATTTTTACACTTTTAGCTATTTTATTCAATATTAATATAAAAACCAACTAATGTTGACAAAAAGATAACAATTTGTTAGACAACCAATCAATTTTGAGACACTTTTTTTTGCTAAAATATAAATGTATCGAAATATTCATTATATAAATTAGTTTTATTACATATAAGCTGTTTTATATTTTTTAATATAATCTACTGTATATTTATCGCACAAAATATTTGGTTTATAAATGTCAATTCGGGGTTCACTTGATTTTACATATGTTATGATTTTAAATTTTTAATAAAATTTATAGCACTGTATTTGTTTGTGGTTCATATTATACTTCATAAAATACAATAAAATAACATAAATCTAATAATGAATATGTATTAAATTATTATATACTATTTCATTGATAAACTAATATTTGATTTCATTTTTCAAACAAACAAAAATACAATAATAAAAACTTATAAATAAATAAATAGAAATCTTAGAAATCATAATTATATTATTTATATAATAGCTGCTAAAAATGTAAGAATTTAATAACAAATTAATAATAAGTTGTCTGAAAATCCTGTTAATACAATAATTACTTTAATCTCAAATATATTATATGTTGTGTCAAAATAAATAATACACTAAATTGATAACGTGGACTCTAATAATAATAGGTCAACAAAAACAATGATATAATACAATATATATATATATATAAAGCGCGTTAGTGAAGATCACTAAGAGTATCACTTATTTGATATATAAAATACAATACAAAGTTTACATAAGGCATCAAATTTTTCAAATAATTGTGTATACAATTCCTATTTTTTATGGTATTTATTTATATTCTAACAAATGCATTGGTAATTGTCATATTTGAAATGCCTATTATTATACATATAAAATACATGAATAACTTACACGAGTTAGCCTTAAAGTTATTTTGTGTAACCATTGTGTAAATTGAGATGTAAGTACACAAACATTTATTAGTTTAAGTATAAGAAAATTATTAGAAATTTATTTTAGTTAATTTAAAATATCCAATTTTCAATCAACTAACTAACTAATTGAAAAGTCTAATATTGTTTTTATTATGATGTTTACTATTAAAACAAATTACAATTAGTGTATAATTTATTAATTAAATCAAATTAAGTACTGGTGTTTGAACAGTATATATGAGCATTTAGTTCAACTCATTATTACACTTTGTATAAAAAATATTAGAAAATTATATATTAAATTATAATTATTTTTGCAATTAGTAATATTTTTAATGCGTGCAGCAAATTAACTTTCATATTTAAAAAAATAAATAAACTAAAAATTGATATATTTAAAAAATATATTTATATAAAATTATGATTATACTGTATTGTAAAATTAAAGTCATTAAAATATTAATTTATTTATAAAGTTCGACAAATTTTAATTATAATTTTAAGTATAATGTTATTTTTAAAACAAATAATTTTTAAGGTAATAAAATAAATAAATAAATAAATAAAAATCAGTAATAAATGACTTAGCAACAATTTTATATTTAATTTTATGTAATAAATAATTAATAAATTTACAATTAAAAATAATAAAAATATTTCTTAATATTATTATATATCATAGTTTATACTGTATTATAAATTATATTTTGTTGTATAACTATAATAGCTTGAGTGCAAATATTTCATTTATTACACAAACAATTCTCCAAGCTAAATTTTCATTATATTAAAACAACAATAATAAAGCATTACTATTTTATTATTGTTGTCGGTTTGTAAATGTTTAGTTAGATAATAAAAATAACAACAAGAAAATTAAGTTTAAAAACCTCTTTTAATAACCGTTTGGGAGGTTTTTGCGATTTGTTTTTTTTCAAAGAGACATAAAATGAGGCAAACGTTAAGTTTATTTTTTGGTAATTATAATAATAACGATTGCTTTTATAACAACAGGTGTTCTAATTGTGTTCTCTATAGTGATATAAAAGCATTGCATTTATTAAAGTAAACTTTGATATAGTATTTAGATTCAAATATAAAGCAATTGGTATTATAGTGTATAAAATAAGGTAAATGCAAAAATATATATACTGTATATAAATTATTAAGATATAAAATACTGATAATAATAATATCTAACATTTACAGTATATATGATTAAATAAAAAAAATTCAAATAATTCATTGAAGTTTATTTTAATATATATTATTTATGTCAAATTTCTTAAATAAAATATTTTATGAAAACATTTGTAATTTGAATTTGAAATAATGAATGTTATATAAGAAATATATCAATCATTTGTTGTATAAGAGATCTAATAATTATTAAAGTGTAGATGAGATCTACAAAAGAGGTAAAATATAAAATTATGAGTAAATAACAAATTGATGTAAAGTTTCCATAAGAAAGTTTCATCAAATAAAATCTTAAACTATAAATATTTAATTTTAATAATAAAAAATTATATTTACAATCTATTTTTAAATATAAAGCTACAATATTGATAAATATAAAATCATAGATAAAAAACTTTTAAATTTACATTAAATATAAAGTAAAAATTACTAACGAAAGCTTTTAAGAAATCTTTCTTGTAGTATTTTTTAAAATTTTATGTAATTTATTAATATTTATATTAAATACATAATAAAAATTATTTTATATTATCTACAAATAAATAATACTAATTTTTTTCAAACTAAATAGTTTATAACTTTTATAAAAATACTTACCTGTATTCAGTAGTAATATACTTATGATATTAATTATAAAGCTCTCAAAGAATATGTTATATTAGGAATTATTTAATAATAAAGCAATATATTTACAGATTGTTTCTGTATTTTTTCAATTTTCCATTTACTAAAACTAGTCAATACATCGACAAATGTGTGCAACAGGTAGTATAGTACTATTGTTTGTATTATATTAATATTAATACATTATATGCAATACAATTGAAAATGCATATATAAAAAGTATAATTAATTAATTTATAATTCCTATAAACTTGTCAAATGATAGCTTAACACATGTGTTTGTATTTATGCGTTTGTGTTATTGATTTCCTGCAGTAATAATTATTTTTAATTGAGAAAACACGTAATAAATGATAATTATTTTTTATAAACTATTTTTACTTATCATTTTGATATTCCTAGTAAATGTCATCAAAATAATTGCATTAAGAAATTGATGCTAAAAGCTTTACACTTTTTTAATTATTAAAATGTTTAGCTAAACAAATTAAAGGTTAATATGATTATAATAATAATAATATTTAGTATAATACAATATATACAGTACATACAGTATATAATAAATTATAAAATATTTTATATATGTAATATTTTTAAAATGTTTGTTTAAAATTAAATTTAAAACTAGCTGTATAAATAAATAAATATTGCACATTTATACAAACAAAATTTAAAATTTAATAAAACTTATAAAAATATTTAACTAGTAGATTTGTAATATTATGTGTAATATTAATAATGAAAATATTAAATATACTGTTTATTGCAATTATTGAGATAAACAAAGTTTACTTAAGCATAAAAATAGCAACATTTTTAATCATTATCTGATTAATAATGTATTGGTATTAAAGATATTGGATTTTTTAAATTAATGTATTTTAAGATACTTTCATTTGATTCAATGCCAAAAAATACTTTATTTATTAGAAACTAAATTATCGGTAATAAAACAGAAATTATTTTACCAGCATTTGTTTGAGTTTATATTTTATAATAATCACATTTTACATTAAAATAAATCATTTAATATTTTTGTTATTTAACATTTTATATAGACTTTCAATTAATAAAATACAGTTTCAAAAGTTAATAACAAACAGTCTATTACTAAGATATTCAAAAAATCATTTTTAAAAAGCTATATGTTTTATAAGATTTTTAATTTTTTAAGCAAATTTTATTATTATTTTGAACAATTGTATGACTATTTAATAAAAATGTAAATATTTCTTTATTATTTAAATACAACAATCAATATTGTTCACAAAACATAATAATAGTGTTGTGAGCAACAAATATATTGCTGTATAAACATGTTTTAGATATGAAAAATCCTTTAGCACTAGTTTTTTGTTAATAAAACGGCAAAAATAAACGTCAATTCAGACAATTCTTATCGCTCTTCCTTTAAAAAAGATTATCATAAAACACACAACAACTTACTCATGAATATTCTGTACAATATTACTATTTTTAAATCAAACTAATTTTCTAAATATATTTATTAATTATTGAATACAAAACAGAAAAATATAACATTTACTGTTTACATATATAGTATAATATTTTATTATCGATATATACAATATTTTAAAAACTAATTTTTAAAGCATTAATAAAAAAATTACATTTTTCACATTGACTTTTAATAAGTTTTTTTAATTAAAAAATATTTTCGTTATAATATATAAGAAATGATTGTCAAACAAATTTTATGTAAAACTTTGTAATAACTTTGTACGGTATTATCATAAGCATACCTTTGTAATGTTAACTTAAAAAATATTATAATTTTAATAATGTTATCGTTATAAAAATAATCATAGTGTGATATTGAAATATAAGTTTATTCTATTAATTATGTTAAATATAATAACAACAAATATTTAAAATCTTTAATAATGATATTTATATATCAAATAAAAATATATAATATATGAATCACATGTTCATCTTTATTTACAAATTTAATATTTTTATTTATTTATCAATTTTAATAATATTAATAACTGATGTATACGTATATGTAATTGATAACATTGTACTGTTATTGATGATATAATATAATATACATAATATAATATGTGTATCATTTGATTTTTGAATAAATGATTAGTATCATTTTTATCATTAACAATAAACTTTGACCTTTAAGATTAATATTATATAATAGTCAGTTTTATAATTATTATTAATTATCTTTATAAATTTGTTTTTGTTTGTTTATATATTTTATTTTTTTAAATTATTTTATTAACATTGCATTATAATAAATACAATAAACATGACCAAATAAATTATAACTATTTTTTTATTTAATTATATTACCAAAATCAATATAATAAAATAATAATTACAGTAAATGCATTAATAAATTATAAATTATATCTAAATTAATAATAAATTATCTGAATTTTTATGATTTGTTAGCATAATTAAGAATATATAGCATATAGTGAATCGATAAGATATGCTATTAATTATTATTAATACAAATAATTAATATTGAGAATCTATACTTAAAATTATATAATATTGTATAGTTTAAGATAGAATTTTTTTAAAACCCTCACAAAAAATAATTTTGTCATACATGTCAAATTTAATAAATTTATTAGTAAAAAAATATTATTAACTATATTTATAGCGTTTCAAACAATTCAAGTGTTATTTAACAAAGACATAAGTAAACACTTTTTGGATGAAATGACTGCACTTTTAATTAGTTTTGTTAATGTGTTTAATATAAAGTGGTATTTCTTAAGAAAACAATTTTTTGGTTATACTCTATGAATGCAAATAAAAATAATATTATCATAGCTAAGGTGTTGTCTCACATTTTTTTTGTTTCTCTCTAATCAATGTTATTGCAGTTATGGGTCAATCAGTTAAACTTTAAATAAAAACAGTTACATTAAAAAATATATATTTATATGGTTTAATCAGTCAGGGCTTGTCTGGGGGGCTCCAAAAAAAACAAGTGATAATATGCATTGAATACATAAATTGTAGGACAAATAAGTATTCAATTTATTCATCCATTTAAACAGTTTTCCTCACAAAAAGTGGATGTAATGCCAGATTGCTTCGGGTTATACTAAGTCTCAAAGCGCTATCCATAATATAAGACTAGTTTTCTCAAAATTAAATAACTCTCTCTCTCTCTCTCTCTCTCTCTCTCTCTCTCTCTCTCTTTCTTTCTTTCTCTCCATTCTTAAGAAAAAATTGTTTAATCTAACAAAAATTTATTTTGCGAATATTATTTTTATATTAAATTAAAAAAATATAAATGCATTTTATAAATAGAAGAAAGTGTGATCTAAATAATATATATATAATTAAATGAAAACAATTTGCAATTCAAATATAACATTAATTGTGGTAAACGGCTATAACTAAAATAGTATGACACAAGGTTTGATTCACAGACAGTTATGATAACAATTTGATTTACAAAAATACAAATATATTGTAATTCTCTCCATATCATAATCCTTGACCTAATCGTAATGTGTCTGCCATTAGAAAGAGAGAGAGAGAGAGAGAAAGAGATTTCAGCTCTGAACAACTTAGATAATAACATACAATAAAACTGTTTAAATGATGCGATTTTACAGTGTGTATGTGTATGTGTATGTGTATGTGTATGTGTATGTGTATGTGTATGTGTATGTGTATGTGTATGTGTATGTGTATGTGTATGTGTATGTGTATGTGTATGTGTATGTGTATGTGTATGTGTATGTGTATGTGTATGTGTATGTGTGTTATGCAATGCAAATCAGTTAACATTACTTGCAATCAAATACTTGTTGCTGTAATTCTTGTCTCATTTGAAATTCTATACACAGAATATCATCAATACATTAGTTATATAACTATATATGTTTTCAAAATAGTAATCATAAAAATGTGTAATAATTTGGTTTTAATCAGATAATCATTTTTTATATTAAAATATATTTAAGCTTTTATATGTATAGCATATAAAACAAAACAAAAAGTAAAATCATAGCAAATTAGATTTTATTACTCAATTCACTTCAAATTTATTAAATTAATGAACTATTTTCTAGTTTTTTAGACTTAAAAAAGATTCAGTCAATAATGTGTTAAAATCATTTTTATTTTTTCTAATTAAATTAATTGTACAAAATTTATACTAACATAAATATTAGTTTAAAATTTTCTTTAAAATATAAAATTGAAAAGTTCACATTTTTACTTTAAAATATAATTATTTATCTATAGAAAGTAAAGTATATTGTATATACACTGTAATATTAATAATTATAAGAAAATTACTATTTAAATTTAGTAATGAATATTTATTAATGATAAAAAACTGTTTGTATGAATTTATTTATAATACACAATATATAATACATTTTTACTTATAATTTGTTTGTTCAAACCATAAGTACAACACTAGCGATGCATAACATCATAGAAATGATGATTTATGGCTTATGGCAGAGCAAATAATTTATGAAATATATGAGAAAATTGCTAATAGCTTGTTTCAAATAAACAGATAACACATGTATAACAAACATTAAAAACAAACGCTTACCTCACTATATGATTGTGTGATTATAACTGCAATCGTAATTGTATTTTCAATAACTAGTTGTATATAACTGATACTATTAATGTCAAACTCGGCCAACTTTTTTTGCTGTTGGTTCAAGATTAAGCCAACTGTCCAATTGTATGGCCGTCACTTAAATTATATTTTATATATTAAAAATGCAATTTTTTCTAATCAACTGAACAAAGTTTCATCTGTTTTTTCAAGTTATGGACTAATAAGTGTTGTATGGATTCGTTGTTTGCACACTAAGAGACTGAATGAGACTTTTAGAGAGAGATCGAGAGTTAGAGGGATTGAAAGAGAGTGAGACTCAATGCATAACATATACTGAATTGTATGAAATGATTGCAACCACTATTTGCTGAATTATATTTCAATGCATTCACTACTTTATGGTTGCGCTGACTTATGTGCGCAAACATGTGTGTGTATGTGTGTTATCCTATGGGTTTGGGAAAGTCATATATCAATACTATATATATATATATATATATTATATAACAGTGTAGTTAACGGAACGACATATCGTTACATACATTACACAATTTATTTGATGAACATTATTGTAGAGTCGGATCTTATATTAAGAGCAACAGGTCTTCATTTTCATTATATAACATATCAAACATTTTTAAAAGTTGTTTATATTGTTTGTCTTATAAGTCTAAAACTCTGGAATTCTCAACTAAATTATATTTATATAATTATTTTGATGTACTCAATTATGTTTCATATTTATAACATTAATATACAATTTTAAAATAAATTAAAAATGACAACATTATGAAATTCTCAATCATAATAAATACTAACTTCATTATTATATACAGTATATTACAATATATATATATAATGTTATTGCATATATAAATATGCATATGTACCTAATAATAATACTATAAGTAACTTATCTACTGTATATATGTTTTCAGTTTTGTAATTTTTAGTTTTTAAATTAGGAATAAATATATAATCATAAATAATTTAGAAAATTTTATAAGAATATGTGATTATTGTTTTTATTCATATTATGTAAAAAATTAATTTATATTTTTTATGATTTCATAATTTACATTAAATTAGATAATTTGATATACAATACAAAAGAAAAAAAACATCAATTTTGTAAATATAATTCAAAGCTTATGATAACCGGATAATTTGGCGAAGAATAATATAATATTTATTAATAAATAATTGCGTTAAGAATAGCATATTTATTATTATTAAAACAATATATAAATGTAATGTATTTAATAATTCATTGAATGATTTTCATAATAATTTGCATATAATTAGTAATACTGACAATTTTCGATAATCATTTACAATATATTAGTAAATACTGTGATCCCAAAAACATTTTGGTATTATATTTATGATTAAAGACTAATATAATGTTTTATAAGTACAATGTTTTTGTCTAAACGTGTCTTATCGCAAATACAGGCAAAAAATGATATGAAACTCATAATTCAGATGAGTATTATATAATATATATATATATATATATATATATATATATATATATATATATATATATATATATATATATATATATATAGAACTATCAATTTATTAAATATTTAGTGCAACTAATAGCAACAATCATTCATTTTCTCATATATATATATATATAATAAATTAATTAATTATAATAATAATAATAACAACAAAAATCTTTATTAGATTTCTGTTTTAAACGCATTTATAAGAATTTACTAAATATACAATGTTTTTTGAGATAACTTGTTTGAAAGTTTTTAAAACCTAAAATTATAGTATTTAACATTTTAATTATTAATTAATGTAAAATATATTGAAATTATTAAACTGGGTATAATTTTTTCAGTCTAAAAGTATTATTTAGTATAACAATAATTGTAATTTAGTTTAGTTTTAATACAACAAAATACTGTATATTCTTGAAACTAATATGAGTTCAGAATTTAACTTTTTTTAGTGTATTTATTTTTATATATAAATTTATATTTTTTTTAAAAATATAATAATAATAATAATATATTGAATATCATTTTATAATTATCAATAGTTATAGGTTCAGTGGATTTAATATACATTACTTTCAATTGCATAACTTATTCAAAACAAACCCCTGAAGAAATTAATGTAATCATTGATAATATAATAATAAAAACTATATTATGTTTTGTAATCTATTAATACAATATTAGAATTACAGTATATACTGTATATTAAGTTTTTTGCAATTGAAAAACTAATAATAATAATATGAAACTATATTTCTTTACAATAATATCAAAACGTAATAAATATGAATTTTGTATAAAAACATTTTAAATTATAAAATAAAGTGCTATTTTAATATATTTATTATCAATTTATTATTATTATATTTGTCAAACCTTTACTACTATTAAACATTTTTGATTTTATTTTTAAAACATTTTAAATATAAATCTTTAGTCTAACTTAAAATCTTTTTTTATTTTGTAATATATTGAAATAAATATATAATTTAATTATGTGACCATTGATTATGATTGTGATGAAGAAGATAAGATGACAACAATGGATCCAACGAAAGATGATAAAAAATTATTGATTACACATTTGATTAGTTTTTGAAGAGAAAGACATTAATCAAGGATTCAATGCAAGAGAGAGTGAATTTAACGGAACACCTCTTTAAATAGTAGACAACAAAGTGTATGTATGTATGTATGTATGTATGTATGTATGTATGTATGTATGTATGTATGTATGTATGTATGTATGTATGTATGTATGTATGTATGTATGTATGTATGTATGTATGTATGTATGTATGTATGTATGTATGTATGTATGTATGTATGTATGTATGTATGTATGTATGTATGTATGTATGTATGTATGTATGTATGTATGTATGTATGTATGTATGTATGTATGTATGTATGTATGTATGTATGTATGTATGTATGTATGTATGTATGTATGTATGTATGTATGTATGTATGTATGTATGTATGTATGTATGTATGTATGTATGTATGTATGTATGTATGTATGTATGTATGTATGTATGTATGTATGTATGTATGTATGTATGTATGTATGTATGTATGTATGTATGTATGTATGTATGTATGTATGTATGTATGTATGTATGTATGTATGTATGTATGTATGTATGTATGTATGTATGTATGTATGTATGTATGTATGTATGTATGTATGTATGTATGTATGTATGTATGTATGTATGTATGTATGTATGTATGTATGTATGTATGTATGTATGTATGTATGTATGTATGTATGTATGTATGTATGTATGTATGTATGTATGTATGTATGTATGTATGTATGTATGTATGTATGTATGTATGTATGTATGTATGTATGTATGTATGTATGTATGTATGTATGTATGTATGTATGTATGTATGTATGTATGTATGTATGTATGTATGTATGTATGTATGTATGTATGTATGTATGTATGTATGTATGTATGTATGTATGTATGTATGTATGTATGTATGTATGTATGTATGTATGTATGTATGTATGTATGTATGTATGTATGTATGTATGTATGTATGTATGTATGTATGTATGTATGTATGTATGTATGTGTGTGTGTGTGTATGTATGTATGTATGTATGTGTGTGTGAGTGTGTRTGTATKTGTGTGTGTGTGTGTGTGTGTGTGTGTGTGTGTGTGTGTGTGTGTGTGTGTGTGTGTGTGTGTGTGTGTGTGTGTGTGTGTGTGTGTGTGTGTGTGTGTGTGTGTGTGTGTGTGTGTGTGTGTGTGTGTGTGTGTGTGTGTGTGTGTGTGTGTGTGTGTGTGTGTGTGTGTGTGTGTGTGTGTGTGTGTGTGTGTGTGTGTGTGTGTGTGTGTGTGTGTGTGTGTGTGAATTCAAGTGAATATTAAATGACAATTATAAAAATTAAATTATTTTGATTTATTGTACTCTAAATTAACTAAATTATATAAAAAACTGAAATTAATAAAACTAGTATTTGAGTGTAGTTTTGCCCACAGAACTAATGTATCAAATCTAATCAATAGTTATTTATTAATTTATATTTATTGTATACATTTCTTTAACCACAATATATGTATTGTTATTATAAATTATATATTGTTTATAACTATTTATAAATAAATAAAGAAATATATTAAAATAATATATATTTTATAAAATTAGTTGAATTTCATAACTTGTCATTAATGATGAAACAATATTTTTCATAGAAAATATATTTTATTTTTACTTTAGCTAAAAAACTATTCATTACTATTAATTTATACTCAGAATGTAATTGTTTAAATAATTTTCTAAATTATAAAAAATATATTAATAATTATTAGATTTTAATAAAATTTTATAAAACTGTTTTAAGTTAATTAAGAAATCGTTTTTTTAGATTTTAATTGTTTAAAATAAATATTAATTTTATTATAAATTATTTTACACACATATCTTTATTTATTCACCATTTAATAAATTTTTATAATTATTTACATTAATCATAATAAACTGTATATAAAAATTTTACTTATTGTCACTTTTATAAATCATTTTATGTAAAAATTCCTTTTAGAAAATAGAAAATATAAAAATTATTAAATTGAATTCTACTAATAATAACTGTTATATTACATATTAATTGATAATAAACATTTAATTACTTTTATTAACTTTTAGACAAACAGTTTTAATTTATAACTGCATTTTTTAAATATAACTAAAATTTTAAACACTTGTAAACACTTTAAAACACAATAAGATAATTATTAGTTCAGATCATCACTACTACTGTTTGTTCCCAATTTAGTATAGGAATCCTTTATTAATACAGTATTAATAATAATATTATTATTATAGCACAGTATTAAATAAATGTTATTATATAATATAAAAATTATATGCTGTATAATAACATTTTAAAAATAAAATGCTAAGTGATTAAATAATGGACTAATGTAATATATTTAAGCATATGATTTATTATTTATTTATTTATTTAATATAAAAACATATTATACTGTAGTTTATTTAGTAAGCACTTTAATGAATGATCTATAAAGCAATTCAATTATTTTTATTATAATCTGTAAATATGCAAACAACTCAAAATATTAATAAATTATTTATTAAGATCGTATTTAAATGTTTTAATATTTATTACTAATTTGTTTTAAATAAATTATATAAAATGAATCATTTATACATTTTTTAATATTAGAAAAATATGTTTTATATTATTATTTAAAATTAAATTATTCACATAACATTTCTTATGCATTTAAAACTTCATTATTAATCTTTATTGTTAGCAATATATTGTAATTACATAACATAGTACTGTATAATTGATTAATATATTTAAAAAATAAAATAATTTTTTTAGTTATCTCATCATGTTAATTAATGTCAATAATTAGTTTGTTGTTGTAATTGTTTTACAAGTCAAAGTTTAGTAAATTTTAATCTTTTATTTATAATCTTTTTATTGTAATATTATAACTATTAGTCTATTTATTAGTAAAATCAAATAAATGTCGA
This sequence comes from Oppia nitens, assembly GCF_028296485.1. Taxonomy (NCBI): domain Eukaryota; kingdom Metazoa; phylum Arthropoda; class Arachnida; order Sarcoptiformes; family Oppiidae; genus Oppia; species Oppia nitens. Next base: position 402,368 of record NW_026533203.1, on the reverse strand, counting down.
TTATGTGATGAGTTTAGTTACTAAATGATGATATTTTACGTTTAAAAATAGTAGACGACTTAATATAACTGTAGTAATAAATAATATATATATATATATCAATATAATACTCATAAATATAAATTTACTGTAATTTTTGAACAAATATTAATAATTAATTTTTCATTAGTTTTTGAAAAGCACATATTTATTTACTATACTTTATATACATTTTATAAAATAGTCAATTTTTATTACCTCCTACATATGCGCCCACTTTTTTAATTCATTTTGTTTATATTACATATGATTTATATAACATTTATATATACATGTATTTATAGAATATATATATATATTATTATAAAACAGCTGTTTTTATTGAATTTCTTTTCTTAATCTAATTTAATGATTGGTTAAAACATTTCAATTTGTAACTTAATATTTCATTATATGATAAGCTGATAAATTTATATTTAATAAGTTAATTTATTTAACATTATCAATATTATTGTTTTAGTGAATAAATCATTTTTTAAAATTAAAAATTAGTTTATTGCATAGATATGAATTTGTCTAATTATTACAAAACAAAATAATCAAAATATAAAGTTATTTGGTGTTTTATTTACTTTTTATAACTTTTATAATTATATTTTAAATTATAAATACAATTTTATAATTTATTAAATATACTTTAATCTTTTTAATAATAAGAACATCAATTAAATTTTTAATTTAAATTTTTAAAATATTAATATAATAACAAAAATCATAAATATAGTTATTTTTTATACATAAAATATAAGTTTAATTATTTAAATCTATATAAATAATAGTTCAGACATTACAATTAGAGTACAAATAATTAAATGTTATAATTAATAATGATTGAAGAAATTGTCTATGTTTAATATATATATATATATTAACAATTAAATATTGGACCATGCTGCAAAATTATTTTCCACTATTTGTTGAATTGTCAATAATATGGAAAAATGGTTTAAAGGTTTGGATTGAATATTTACTGGAGATCAACAACAGAATAATCATTTTTTTTGTCAAAAACATATACTTTTGACGATTCAATTATTATTAATTATTTGTTAAAACTATACATATATTGTAAAAATTAGCCTTAGGTTATATCATTACTTTGAGTATAAAAATCATAAATTCATTTCAATTCAATTTTAAAATGTTATTTTATAGATAATAATATAGAATTAATTTGTAATAAATTATTTATTTCAAATAATATGAATGAAATTAATAGTATTTATGTAAAATCTAATTTATTTTAAAATTATTATTTTGATGATTTTATTATATTTTTGTTATATAGTATGTATTTAGTATAAAATAATTTTATTGTATTTTGTATAATAAAAATTATTACTAACGTGAATAAAAATAAATTTAAATTTTATAATAATCTATGTATAAAAATTACTTTCTATAAAAATATTACAATTTAAGTAAAGTAATAGTGATATATAATTGATATAAATTTACTGTATATAATAATAATACTGTTATAGATGTGAACATGTATTAGTAAATCGATCATTAATAACATTACTTTGTACTGTATATGAAATACTAGAGTAGTGGTAGTGTTGCGCATTCAATGGTCAGATGAGAGAGAGAGAGAGAGAGAGAGAGAGAGAGAGAGAGAGAGAGAGAGAGAGAGAGAGAGAGAGAGAGAGAGAGAGAGAGAGAGAGAGAGAGAGAGAGAGATTTATATATAGATATAAATGTTTGAGAGACAATGTTTTTGCGTCACTTGAATGGTCTTTATTTATTCAGAACTTCCACCAAATTAGCTAAACATTGAACATATTAGACATAAGACACAAACAATAATAATAGTTGTCTTCAACACAATAACAGCTAATTATTTTCATAATCATAACTAATAAATCATTTTTTGATGTTTAATAATAAAAGTTTTTAGCATTTTTAGTTTATTTGTTGTTTTTAAATATAATTTTTTTTGTGCGTTAGAAATAAAATTTTTAATCAGTTATACATAAAGTATTAGTTTATATAATAATAATAATAATTAATTAATTAATTACAAAAATCATTTAATAATAAATTAAGTTATTTTTTATTTTATATTAATAAAATATGAAAATATAATTATAATAATAATATATTTGATATCTTGTGTAAAATTAGAAATGTTTGTAACAAATAATAAGAAACAATAAAAACTAATACAATAAAACACGTCTTCCTTTATTAGTTCCCAAAAGTAAAAATAATAAATCAAAGAAAAACTAATTTATTTTTATTTAATTTGAAGTGAAACCAGAAATCCATACTTTTATATGTATTGGGTTTCAGTCAATATAATATAATTTACGAAATTGGGTTAATCCTAAAGTTTTTATTGTATCTAATATTATATAAAGTCTAGTAATATATATAATAATACATTATATTATCATATTTTGCTACTGATTTATTTATTTTATTTAAGTAGTAAATTTTTTTTTATAATTCTTAAATTTTTGTATACCTTATCTAACAAAAAATAGCTAAATAACTATCAAATAAAATATAAATATATATATAAATATATACATTATTATAGATGATATGTTAACAATAATATTTAAATAACGACAATTATTTCTTAATAAAACATAAATTATAATTAAAATATTATTAGTTATCTATTAATATAAAAATACGATGGTAATATAGTCATAATAATTTATAATGATTGGTTTAAATTAGTTATAAACAACATTTTCAATAATTTTACGAAAAAATAAGCCAAAAAATGATTTTTTTTTGTGGATAACATATACTATAAGTTCATCTAATATTTATTTGTTTCATGAGAGATTGTTTAGTATATTGATAACATTTAGTGTATTACGTAAATTGCTATAAATACAGTTAGCAAATAGTAATATTTCGTATTTTTGTTTGGCTTCTCTAACAACTTATTATTGTATTAAAAAAGTTGCTAAAAATATTCATTGAATTTTAGGCAAATTAATAATTACATTGAAAATAGATTATTTAAGGAATAATTTATTTACAATATTTAATATTCAGTATTCATAATATATACTATATATACTATATATATTATATAGTTTATATAAATTATTCATTATATAGATATATACTTTTATATATTTTTTATTATCTATATAAATATACACTATTCAAATGAATTGCCACTTGGTATAATTTAAATAGGATTTATTATTTGGTGTAATGTCTAAGATAAATATGTATATAATTATATTTTTATAAAATAAAGACAAAATTGCTTATATATTACTAGTATAGGCAATTACTATTTACTAATATTCTAAATTGCATAATATACTTAATTATGCTAATAATACTAATACTAATGCTAATGCTAATGCTAATGCTAATGCTAATGCTAATGCTAATACTAATACTAATACTAATACTAATACTAATACTAATACTAATACTAATACTAATACTAATACTAATACTAATACTAATACTAATACTAATACTAATACTAATACTAATACTAATACTAATACTAATACTAATACTAATACTAATACTAATACTAATACTAATACTAATACTAATACTAATACTAATACTAATACTAATACTAATACTAAAATAATTCAATTATTAATAAATATATTTTATTTACAAAAATTATATTTAGTATTTTAATTATGAAAAATAAGAATCAGAGTTTATTACTAAATTTTTATATCAAATAAATTATTTAACAATTTTGACTATTGCTTTAAATATTTAAGATATTTTTTATTATTGTATTTATTATTTTTATACACATTTGAGGAATAGCCTTAATATTATATGCTTTCAATGATTTTTTATTAACAAATAACAATTAGTATACATTGTATAAGTTGTATATAAAAATTGCCATAAATCACAATTTGTGACTATATTTGGTTAAAATATAAGACTTGAATTTTATATGCCATTTATATTACACTATTTATGAGGTAAGCGATGATATTTTAAAATAGACTCATAACTCATTAAATCAAATTATTATTCATTAGACATTAAGTTATGGTATAGAGAGAGACAGATTTCATACACACATTGGCTTTAATTTGAAGTTTGATTTAAATTTATGTATAATTATATCGAAATAAACACAAATGTGATGCAGTGTTGAAAACATGCGATCAATAAAGCAGTTATATGTTTTCAAGTGGCTCTTAATATATTGTAATATGTATTATAGAAATATATATTTAGAAACATTAAATCAATTTTAATAAATTCAATATTAAGTCTATTTTTTCATGAATTCATTCAATATATACCATTAGATTTGCTATGAATAACATATAAGGTTTGAGAAATCAAATCTACTTTTTATAAACAAAACTATTTTGAAATGGATTTCTATATTGAAATTAGATTCAATATAATGAATAAGTTATTTGAATTTTTCAATTTTATAGGACTTTAAAAAATCAATAAAATCATTGCATTTGTTTTAACAATATTATTTTTAATAAATATAAATGCTATTAACATATACATTAATTTTTATTTTATAAGCAAGTATTTATATAAATAAATATATTATACAGTATTGTATATATGTATATATTTATATACTGTATTTAGAAATCTTTTATTTATTTACTAAATTTATTAGATTAATATATATATAATTTTATATTTTTATTTTTAAATAATCTTCATTTGAACAAAAATAATTTAATTAAAACAATCAATTTGAATTGACCTCAATTTATATGCTTATATAATACAGTATTTTAGTAATATACTGTATTATAGTATTTATTATAGAATTGTCAAATCTAATAGTTTTATAAACAAACTGCAAACTTATCTCAATAGGAATCACAGTATGATATATAATTTAATTTTAAATTAAGTTTATTTTAACTAATATTTTTAAATTAAAACATTTAGATGATAATAATAATTTGTTGGATAAAACATATGTACAAATAATTATAATAATAATAATATTATTATTATCGTTTCAAAGATTATGTTTGCTATGACTTGTGAACCAATCCGTGTATACAAAGCCACTCATGTCGTCCACGGGATGACACTTCATGTGATATATGTATTAGAAAATAAAATCACTTTTTAAGGACAAATCTAACATTTGAACTAAAAGTAAAATTAAATTTTATTAAATTAATAGTCAAATCCGTACCCATAAATAAAGCTGATATAAACTAAATATAAAATCAAAACTTATTAGACCATAACTTTGATTAAAATAATAAAATTAAAAACTAATTATAATATATTTTTATTATTCTATTATTTGAAGTGTGTGTAAAATAATTATTTTTTAATATTTCAACTTTTATTATACTATAGTTATTATTACTACTATTTTATTATTGCATTTACTTGTTTTGTCTATTTTAATATAAGATAAATTAAAAAACAAATTTTTGAAAAAACATACTTTTGAAATTTTTTTTTTACTAATAAATGATTTGACATTTAACTTTTAAATTATTTACTTTAGATTAAAGATTATACATATTTTTTGAATGTATTCAACGAACGAATAAATCATGCGTTAATTAAATTAAATATTGTTATATGAATTTTTAAACCCTTATAACTGTAATTCTTATTAAAAAATTTTAACAAAGAATTAGAGTTTACATTAATTTTTTAAGTATAATATATCATAATTTTTTAAAAACAATTATATTTTAATTTTATAAACAACTGACATTTAAAACATATTTTTTTCTATGTTTGTATTAATATTATATAAAAAATTTTTAAATACAAATATATTAAGATAATAGAATTCTTTAAATTTTAATAATAATAATAATAATAATAATAATAATAATAATAATAATAATAATAATAATAATAATAATAATAATAATAATAATAATAATAATAATAATAATAATAATAATAATAATAATAATAATAATAATAATAATAATAATAATAATAATAATAATAATAATAATAATAATAATAATAATAATAATAATAATAATAATAATAATAATAATAATAATAATAATAATAATAATAATAATAATAATAATAATAATAATAATAATAATAATAATAATAATAATAATAATAATAATAATAATAATAATAATAATAATAATAATAATAATAATAATAATAATAATATATGTACAGTAGTTTGATAATTATCTATATTTAATTTATTTTTAATAAAAATGAATTCTTAATAAAATTTATTTAATTTTTTTTGTATACTTATTAAATAAATACAATGAATTTATATAAATAACAATATAATTATGAAGAATATGTTAAGTTTTATAATAAAAATTTAAGAAAGTTTCATAATTTAAAAATAAAAATAATTGTATTAAATAAAATTTAAAAACAATTTTTATCATTATGTTAGTTAAGAATGAATATTATAACATCAAATTTATAATAATGCTAATTTAAAAATTAATGTAATTTAGTTTGATTTAATTGCTATTAATTAATTAGATTTTACATTATATCTAACGTTAATATTAAAATTGTTTTTAGAAAATATTTATATTTACTGATATCTATACTTTATTTTTTTGTAAATCTATTAACACAGCTATAAATCTGTAATGAATAAAGTAATTTTAATTTTTGAATATTACATTTAAATGATTAATAATGTTTTACATATACAACAATATTTAATTTATATTAGATAAAATAAACTTAACAATTATTTGTTTAGCATTTTAGGACAATTATAATGTTTTTTACATACAAATTTATAAGTAATAAACAAATCTTAAATTAATTAAGTATAAAACAATTAATTTTAATGAAACAATTTATGAAAATAGCTTAAAATATATGTCAATTATTATTTAAATATTAATTACAAATTAAAACATAATTTATATACCATTATATATACAATATTTGTAAATACAATATTGAGCACCAAATAAAATCTTCCTTTCAATTCAATAATAATTTTTATACAGTTATTAAAATTTATGGGCTTTTCATTGACAAACAATTAGGTATTAATTGACATTTAAATTTAATGGCTATTTAATGTCTAAATCATCTTTAATTCGGTAAAGTTTGATAATAATGCAAATTAATGATATTTATTATCATTATTATTATATAATGTACTATAATTATTATTAAACATTATGTGTACTAATGGATGCTTCTGTATATCCATTATTGAAAAGGCTATCCTTTTCTTGTGAAGGCATGCATTGGGATCGGGAGGTCATAGTAAAAGCAGTGGACAGGTCGATGTCATTTTGGTGCTCTATATTACTCTCATGTAATACAAAATTACTGAATCCTTGAGTCTCTCCGTTGTCGTCAATATTCTTAGATTTGCGAGCAGTTGTCTTAGTCGAGCCGCGGGTCGACTTCGGGAACACCGAGTTCTCAACATTCAACTGTGCGTTCACTTCCTTAACGCTAACACAAGTGAAAGCCCTTCCAAAAGATTTCTTGAAATTTTCAGATAAAAATGCTGTTAATTATAGATTATATTTCATTAGATTCACCATTATATGTGATTATATGTGATATACATATAAATTTTATATATAAATAATATAAATATATATACAAAGATATATAGAAAGAGAGAAAAACACAAATTAGTGTTTATTTGATTTATTGGATTAAATGACAATAAATTTAAGTGACAAACATCTGATATCTATGTATACACAATACGTACCGTAAAGAATAGGATTCACAGCTATTGACAAAAAAAATCAATAAATAAATAAAAAAATAATTAATTTAACTTTATTTAATCAATTATTAGCTTTTAAAATAATATTGACCTGAATTGGCGTATGAAAGACAACCGGCCAATAGTATGAATGTTAGACTGGCTTCAGAGTGACTAATAATATAAAGATATTTAGTTAAAATTATAAGAAATAATATTTTATTATTATTATTATTTATTTACTATACAAAACTGACCTTAACTTATAATTAATATCTAAAAAATTGTTTTTGTAATTTAATTGACTTTAAAAAAATTAAAAATTTATATTTTAGAAAAAACTAATATAGAATTATAATATATTTTTGTAAACACGTAATCAAATGTTACATTTTTAAAATCAAAAACAAAAAATTTAATCTTTAAAATTAAAAGACAAAAATTGTTTTTTGTTTGCCTTAATCTTTGTGACATTTTTCTAATGACTTTTATCTAAACACTCCTATCATTAACTGATTTAAACAAAGATTTAATATTTTCAGTAAAGTAAAGCAAAGTTTGTAACAAAATATACAGTAAAACAAGTGATGTGATGATAATGCTTGAGGTCATCAATGGTGAAGACAGTAAGTATTGGGTTTATAGAGTGAATGAGCTAAAGACTAGCAATAAAGGGATCAAAATCAATATAAAGTTTATTTAGAGTTCTGACTATATATTTATGACTTAACATTGTTTTAATATAAATTTCAAGCATTTATTTTAATACATTTATTAAATGTCGTGTCATTTATAGCTATTGAAACAACAAACCGATGATTGGGTGCCGGAGGCAGGAAAGTGATGTAGACCTGTCCGATCCAATAAGGCAACCAACACATGACGTAAACCGATATAACGGTGAGTACAAGGTATGTGACCTTACGGTGTGATCGCTTCTTCTCTTTGGATCTATTTTTTGGTCCGACTTTTCTTAGTTTGCAAATCACCAGAAAATAAAAAAGAAGAATTAAAACGAATGGTATGAAGAATCCCAAAGTAAACGTATATAATGTGAACGCCTTCTCGCCATTCATGAGATCACTTTCGGGCCAAAAGATATTACAAGATATTGTTGTCGGAAGTTCTAATGTGTTGGCGTACATGAAGATCGGCACCATTAGTAATGCTGATACCTATCCATTCAATACATCAAAAATATACATTTATTATTGTCACAAATTTATTATAAACACAGTCTATAACTAAAACTAAAATCATTTTATTGATTATTTTTATCAAAATTGTTTATATATTAAAAATGATTGACAATATTACTGTAATATATATATAATTTATATAATAATTTTATATAATAATATAAATATATTAGCAATAAAAATAAATAGTTATATTGATAAACGTATATATATTATGAATATATAGAATAAAATTATTTTATATTGTTATTTAAATTTTTATTATTTAATAACTCAAAAATTATTGTAGAAATAGCTGTATAAACTTAAAGAATAAATTTTGTATTATTAAATAATTTTTCCCATTAAACATTATTAATTAAAATTAATTTTATTTGTATAAAATAAAATGATATAATCAATAATTTAAACTGAATGGTTGAATAACTGTTTTACTAAAATTAGTTTAATAAATGACATAATGTATTATGAAATTCATATGTATTAAAATAGTTAACTTTATATATAAATAAAATGTCACTAAATGTCACAAACAATTTATTCGCTTCAATATATCCTTTTCCTATCGTATTATTTCATTTCCCCTAAAATAGTCTCAGTTTCTGACATTGCCTTAAGCTAAATGATGACAATAATAAAAGCAATACAAGTATTACTCATATAAAGAAAATTATTTAAGCGCTTTTAATGTCAAACACACACACACACACACACACACACACAMACAAACATACATACAAATCCACACACATACAAAAAAATGGTATTTGCTAAGATTTGATAACAATTGTTTTACTTTCAATTTCAATTACAATAATAAATATATAAACTATAGTTATTTTTAGCATAAATATAATGATCTAACTTATCATAACTACTGTAATGCAATGACTGTATTAAATAGCAAATAAGTTTTTCTTAACATTTATTTTTTTCTTAAATTAATGGTTTGACTGTTTTGAGATTAATAACTGTTTTACTTCATTAGTTAACTTAAGTGTCACTCATTATATCGATATAGAGTGAGACCATTGATCTAAGATATTACGGCACAAGAGTTGGACATATGTCTAGACTAAAGATATCCATAATTTTTAGTCAATTCATTCATTTTATAATAACTCATCAAATGATTAATTGTTGTCAATTTCCTTCATATAACTAATCAAAACATTTTATCTCATTTATTAAGTTTTATTTATATTAATGTTTGACATTTATTACAAATTATATTATCATTTTAATTATATTTTATATATAAATTATTTATTTTATATGTATTAAATGTTTTATTGATAAATGTATTTTTTATTATATTGTTACAATTTTTATACTATATTTTAGATATACTGTATAATCAATATTTTTTGTTATTATTTAAATTAAAAACGCAAAATAATTTTAATATTTTATAAATAAATAATTAAAACCAATTTTCAACCAATAATCAGTTTGTTAATTATAGTTAAATATAGTATATTAAAGTTTAAGATTAGTTTTAATTATAAATTTTACAAAGAAATTATATCATTTGTGTTTAGCATAGAAATACGTTTATATTATACTGTATTATGAAAATGATAGAAAAATGTATTAACTTTTATCTATCAAAATAGGTTTTATCAAGATTTCTTATTTGCATCAAATAATTCAATGATCAAAACGTTAATTAATAATAATATTCATTAATAGCTTAATAATTAATAGTGTATTAGTTATACAGTTAGTGTTGGCAAAAAGGAGAAATTTATAAAATAATAGAGAAATTTCTAGAAAGTTTCTAAAAGAAATTTCTATCTATGGGATCCCCATGGTTAATTTTGTTATCTCGATATTTGCTATCATATAACAATACATTAAATATTATTATTATTTTAATTATTAATTAAAATAAAAAATTAATTAATTAAACTATGATTTATATAATAAAATGAATAAAATTTTACAAAACTGATTATTATTAAATAATTATAATTATTATACTGTATGATATTATATGTATAGTATTATATATAATTAAAATACTGGTATTACAATAACTATAGATATGGGGATCACATAGAATAACATTAAAGTTAAATTTCTATAGAAATTTCACGGAAATTTATTAGAAACTTTCTATTCACCCATCTCTATATACAGTATGTGTTCTCAATGAGAGTTAGTGAACAAATGATTCAAATTATTAAGTGTTAGCTATACTGTTGAACTTATTTGTTAAGACACTGTAGACCCCATTATAGTCTATAATTTTATTAAAATTAATTAATTCTTTGATGTTAAATATTTATACAAATTAAATATAATTTACAAATTATAAACATTAGTTTGTCAATAATCTACGATAAATACAATTTAGAATCGTTAAGTGTATTATTGTATTGTATTGTGCTTTACAATATAAATATGATTATATAATATTAATATTTAATTGAATATTTAAAAAAACATTTATAAATAAAATGTTTGATTGTATTTCATTGAATCACTATTGATATAAATTCAAATAAATTCATTTAAGCTTTTAATATATAGAAAGATTTTTTAAAATAAATATTATTTTTAAATCCATTTGTTTTATATATAAATCGAAACATGTGTTGAATCTTATGTCTTCAATCAAAAAAAAAATTCTCAACAAAACATTATACAAAAATTATATTGAATTTCAACATAAATTTCAATTATAAAAATAACTGAATAAACACTATATTTTAAACAAATTTATAAAAAATCAATAGAAACTTAGATAATATGCTGTTCTTAAATTTTCATTCTCAAAATATGATATAATTGAATTCATAATTTATTTATATATATATATTTGATTTGTTTATATATTGCATGAATTTAAATTATTTGTATAAAAATGCTATTTAATATTTATTAATTTTAGATTATTGTTATACAGTATTTTGTTTATAAAACACATTTAAAAATAAGAACAAAATTATAATATTTTGGTTATCATAAATAAATAGTAATTTGTTATATTCTGTTAAACCAAAACTGATAATTAAAATTTTTATTTTAAAATTACAATGATAATTTTATATATATGTATATATAATTTAAATATTAATATTTTAATTTTATAATTTTGATTAATGTTTTTATTTTATACATATTGTTTCCTTTAAAAACATTAATATTAATATTAACATACAGTATAAATATTACTGGTATAGTAAATAGTATATTATTCTGTAATAAACTAAATAATTATTATATAATAGTGCTTAAAATCAAAGTATAATGTATAATAAAAATCAATATTTAAATTTAAATTCTTATATACTAAATATAATATTTTCTTATGTATTAAAACTCGTATTACTTTGTAGGTGAAGATCAAATAAATTTAATTATTTAGTATAATATTTTATTCAAATGTGATTCAAATGTGTAGATTTCAAACATTAAATCGATAGATGTTTTGAAAACAATAAGACACTATAATATATCTATTAGTATTACCAATATATTTTTAACTATAACAAAGTTAACATTTAAAACAATTAAAGAAAAACTATAAAAATAACTAATATATATATTATTTAAGTGAAATACATCAATACAATCGATTATTATTTGCAAATGTCATTATTTGTTTATTAAGACATTTTTATTCAGTTTTAATAAATCACATACAACTAGAGTTCGATCAACTTAGCCATGGAGGAAGGTTTCCCAAAAAACCCTCCAATTTTCCCGGAATATATAGAAAATTTTCTATTTTCCCTCCCTTTATCGTTAGAAAAAATATTATATATTATTACAATACATATTATAGTACCAAAACTTAAATATTTTGCAAAAAATATTATTGAAATATTTAAAAATAAATTTCAATTCAATAAATTTAGTGATACTTTTTGGTAATACAACTTAAAATAGAGTAAAATATTATTTGTTTAATAATAAACTGTTTTGTTTAGGATTTAATAGGTGATAGCACAAGGAAATAGATTCCATAGAAATTCCCAGAGAGCAGGGAACATAAGAAACTTTTGGAAATAAAACAAGGGAGGAAATCTGATCTAACCCTACATATAACTACAAATGTATAATATGTCATAAATTGTTGAAGCATTTGTAAAATTAATTAATGTGACGATTTATATTTGCAAATAAATTATTGAATATAAGAATTTATTTATATTATTCACGAATTACTTTTGTTTGAACGGCAAATTCAATATTTAAAAAAATCATTTATTAATGAGAAAAATTATTTCAAACAATGCTTTTTATAAAAAAAATAAGCGGATATTATTTAGCCTTACAATGAAAATAAATTATAATTTTTTATTTGACTTTTTATACATAAAATTAATTAGGGTATATTAAAATAAATTTTACAGTCAAATTTCGATTTTGACTAAAATTTGTGCATTGTCTCTAATTTAAATTATTTTAAAGCTAATTAATTGTAAAATGTTTGCGATTTATAGATAAAACAATTAAAAATATTTTATATATATATATACTAAATGCTAAACTTGATTATATGAATCCATCGATTTAAAAACATGAATTACATTTATTAAAAATGCGCGAGACATACAATTTTCATTACTAAAACCATTACTTCTATGTTTTTAGGTTAGGTTTGTTGGGTTTGAGGGTTAGGAGGGTTGGGAAAGGGAGTATGGTTGGTGAAGGTAGGAGAGGATAGTATGAGCGTTTTTAATTAACTTTATTGTTTTAATAACTTTTAAAACTATTAAAAAATTGATGATAACCTCAGATAATGATTCTGTTTTATTCTAAAATATTGTAATTATTTAAAAAAAACATTGAAAATATAATATTTAACTTACAGTCCAAACGGTAAGACAAATAAATTTAGCAATAAATGGCGTCCGATATCGCGGAGATGAGATGGGATGGCAAACGGCTACATATCGGTCGGCACTCATTACTGTTAGCAGTAAACTACTTGTAAATTGATTTATAGAAGTAGTAGTCATATATATTTTGCACATAATTCGTCCAAATGACCAATATTTGTAAATAACAGTTGTTATGAGGAAAGGTAGGCCTACGAGAAACATTTCATCGGCAACGGCTAAATTGAAAATATACATATTGGTGACGGTCTGCATCTTTGAGAAACGGCAGACAACATATATGACCAAAGTATTGCCAAATAGACCGACAAGAAATACAATGCCGTATAATATTTTTGCGAATTCAAGCACTAATACCGGATAACCAACCGATGGCGGCATTTCATATGGAGGTTCACTACAGTTGATGCCATACAGTGACGATGAGTTGGAAGTCTGTAATGGATTATAGTTATTGGATGACATGTTTTGTAAAGACATGTTTAATTGACAGTCAGTTGTCGATGTATTGCCGATCACATCATTCATATGTGACAATAGTGTGCCATTCATTATGGACTCTCCTTATAAATGCAGAATATTCTGTGAGTTAATTTCTAATATTGACTTTCAATATTAGATATATAGTTATATACAATATATATAGTTATATACAATATAAGCAAAACAAACGATAAATTATTCTTATTTTCATCAGTCAATACAAATGTGACTTACATTTAAATCATTGTTTATTTAATCGATTCTTTAAAAATTTTGATTTATTGCTTGACATATATTACTATTATTTACGGTCACATATCATATTATTTACTTTATTACGAGTTTGTTTGATTTTTCATTATTAAGTAACAAAGATATATATATTAAATAAACATATTAATGTTTTGTAGATAATAACACTAAAATATTTGATAATTTTTTAATCACAATATAATTATTTAAATATTAGATGTTTTTTAATATTTACAGCCATTGTAAAATACATTTCTAGTGTAACATATATTTTTAATTATTTAACAAAATTTTTCAAAATGTGTGATTTGAAAACTGATAGCACATCCAGTAGTGGTATAAAGATTGTTGTGAATATAGATAGGCATAGACATGGATGCTATATTGATCCGTATATATCTTCAGCCAAAATATAATAACTATCAGTGCTTTGTATGCAATTTTAGGCGCCGGGAGTTTGCGCTACAGAATCAGTGCGCAAACATTTAATATTATATATCATATACTCTTTAATATACAGTATTTAATATAAATTTTGTGTCAAATATATGGTATACACATAATTCTGTGAAGAGTTTACATAATTTTATAATTATTAATATGTTGACAGAAATCAAGACATAAAAATTATTTTAAATAATTGTTAGATTATTTAATAATCAATTCGTATATTTGACATTTAATATTCAATTATTAATTATTTAACTGTTTATGTAAATATATGCAATATAATAGTATATTTTCAATTTTTTTAGTTTTTTATTCTTTATTCTAATTTAATATTAAAATTTAATTTTTATCTAATAATAAAAATATAGATTAAATTTATATAATTTAATTCAATATTTGATTAATATATTTTAAAAATTTAATATTATAAATTTTATTTTATTTACTTTACTAAAATGTAAATAAAGCAAATGATTTTTTATTTAAAAATTAATTACTTGTATTAAAAACTCAAAAAAGACTTTAATAAACCACATAAAAAAGTTATAAACTGTGTGCACATAAATATATGAGTTTTATTATAGTCTAAAATATTTAAATCATAATAAAATCCTAATAAAAACAGAAACACTTTACTTATATCTTCAAGAATTTTATTGTTTGCTTTTAAAGATAACGAGTAGTTATTTTTATAAAAATAATAATAAAACAGAATATACTGTACTATTATATTATTTACTATGTTATTAAAGCAATATATATAACATCAAAATAATTAATGATATGAATACTTCATAGCAATCTTCAAACGAATAAATAGACTTTAATTAAATGACAAAACAAAAAACACAATAATCTATATACAGTATATATATATATATATATATATATATATATATATATGTGTGTGTGTGTGTGTGTGTGTGTGTGTGTGTGTGTAATTTATGTGTCGATCATTTGATATTTTTGTTATAAAACCACTTAAAAATATTGAATATATAATTTAAATATTAAATAATTTATTTTTTGATTTAATATAACAAACCAAAGAAATTGGTTTAAAATTACTGTAATTAAATTTTTCGTCAAAAATATTTTTATTATATATATATATAATATTTATAAACATTTTTGTTGTTTTTAATTATATAAAATACGAAATAATTTATTTAGATTAAATATAATAATATACATAAAAATTTGTGATATACTGTATATCTGCAAATATAATTATTAAATATAAATTACATAAAACAATGTTTAAAATTTTTTTCTTTAATACATTATTTTATTTTTTATCATATACAGAATACAGTGTATACTATGTACAGTACTATACATTGTTCTTTATTATACTGTGTTATATTATATATACTTTATTTATAAATAAATATAAAAAATGCATAAGTTAATTTTTAGTATAAATTAGTTTTCATAATCTAATTAATTAACTCAAAAATTAGTTTTATAAACATTGAATCTTATATTTCCATTTAATGTCATATTGTATGTTATAAAATGAATAATCTAAATACTATATTGTTAAAAGTTAACAAAATAAAATTTATATATTATTATATATGACATACAATATAAACTTTTCAATGAAGAATAATTTTCAAATAAAATGTTTTTATTTTTTTGGAAAATTAAAAGATATCTTATTTATCGACTGATTATATTTTATAGAATAAAAATTATATTTAAATATTTTAAAATTATGAATTTAATTAATTAAGTGATACTATTCTATAATAGCACTCAATATAACAGTAATTCATATAACTTTTGCTTTTCAAACTTAATGATAAAATATGTGGATTAGAGTTCAATTAATGTCCAAAATTATCAGTGAAAAAAATAAGTGTAGATTTTTTCTGTAAACAAAATAAGAGACGGAATCGCATAAACTTTAATAAAATAATATATAAATATTTAATGTTACAGTACTTGTGTTTTCTTTATCTAATTTACAAATTGTAAATTACAATCAATGAAAAAAAATATTCGGTTCACAAATAATTTGTGTTATATTAAGATTTTAGTTTTTGTCCACAAATAAAATAATTATGTCTTTCTGAGACAAACTTTTTACTTTAAATTAAAGTATTTTTAAAATATTTTTTTTTAAATGCTTAATAAGTTTATAATTATGTATTTTATATTATTGTATCAATTTATGTTTAAACAATAATAGTATTTCTGATATTTGTGTCAAAAGCACGTGAATCTCGTGTTTTTGTTATTCGCACGTGTTTTCTACATCAATACTACTTTTTGAATTTTGACTTTATATGATATAATACAGTATAATACAATGTATTATACAATTTTAAAGACTAATATATACAATGAAAAATTTAATAAATATATTTAGTAAAAATATAATTGTTAAAAAACACTATTTTTATAATAATCGTTTTTAACTGATTAAAAAATTAAATTCAATAACATGCATATTTATAATAATAATTCAATAAATTAAAAATCCAATTATTTATTTTATAATAAAAACATATTAAAATAGTAATCTTTATTAATTCAATACAATTTAAATGTCAGTGTTTTTAATTAAATAATTACTATTTGTATTATTCCTTCGAGAAATTACTAAAGAAATTATACTCTGATTTTTTTTTAATTTACTGATGGCTTTGACAATCATTTACTTAAAAGTAATCTTTAAAAAACTACAATTAATAAAATTTATAAAATCTTTTTATATAAATTTCTTTTTTATTAACTCTATTTATATTCTTTAGTTATTGAAAAATATACATATTTGAAGTGTTATATTCTTAAAACAGTGTAATACTCTTATATTTAAAAAAAAAACTTGAAAAGTTTTGTTTACTGAAATCTATAATGGCTTTTTGAGTCTGTGTGTGTGTGTGTGTGTGTGTGTGTGTGTGTGTGTGTGTGTGTGTGTGTGTGTGTGTGTCTGTAGCATATTTTTTACGAATTTTGAAATTCTGACTTCAGATTCGGTTAGAGAACTACTAATAATGTATTGAAAAGTTGCATAAAAATTTTGATATCTCTTAGGGAACGTAGAGAAAATGGCGGCCAAAGTAAAAAAATTTAGGTGAAAATTTTAACGTTTAGAATTGTATAGAGCATCAAAAATAATATATAATAGATCAGCATTATTTTATTTTTTAAAAAATAGCGGCAAAAGTATGATTATAATTGTTTATTTTGTCATACTGAATCATTTGATATCCCACATACCTTAAGTTGTTTATTTTGTCATACCGAGTCATTTTATATCCTACATGACTATAGTTGAGTATATTTTGTCATACTGAATCATTTGATCTCCCACATGATTATAGTTGTTTATTTTGTTATACTTAGTCATTTGATACCCTACATGTCTATTGTTGTTTATTTTGTTGTATCGAGTCATTTGATAACCTACACGACTATAGTTGAGTTTATTTTGTCACACCGAGTCATTTTATACCATATATGCCAATATTTAAATTATGTATATTTGACCAGTTTTTAAATAATACTATATAGCCGCTAACTAATTGTTTTCAACCTATTTATGATATTCAAGTTTTTTTCTGAAAATGCTTTCTAGCATTCTTAACTGGTTTATTTATAAAATCAAAATTTTAACATAAAAATAATAATATAATCTTGTCTTGATACATTTAAGTAAAAAATATATTTTTTAAATTAGTATAGTTAAATAGTATAGAAAAATGAACAATTATATCATATTTATGCATTTTTATAAAATAAATTATATAAATTATAGGTTATTTGATTTTTCAAATTTTATTACTTAATAATCATTTATTATAATCTTTGCTATTTTATAGATTAGTTATTTTATCAGAATTTACGTTAAAATTTAAATAATTTATTAATACTTGAATTATTAATTAAAAAATTACACGATTTAGTGCTTTATTTTAATTTTCATGATTCAATATGAAATGTAAAAAATTAAGTAGACATGTTTAAAATAATTATTAACTAATTATTATTTTGTGTATATATAAAAATAAGAAAAGTAAGATATTTCATAATGTTGTTAACTATTGGCACATAAAAGTGTTGGATATTTCTATTATAATATAATTTAATAAGGTATATATATATATATATATATATACGGTATTAATTGATATATAATCAATGCAATACATTATGTAACATACTATAAATTTTAATATAAAAATGTGACTTACAGTTAGTTTATTTATTTATATTATAAGCTTATAGTAAGCTTATAAATTTTGCTGCAAGTAAAATATTTAATACTTATATTTATTATTAAATTTTGTTTATATTTATTTGTAAAATCTTATTAAAATATTCCAGTAAATTTCTATTTGTCCAACTTTATTTGAAATATACAATAAAACCAATTAAATTAAGAAAATAAAAATAAATTTATGCATGATTTAATATTTACATAAAATCAATTTAATTGAAATAATGTTTGCTTCAAAATAAAGTTTTTTTAATTTAATTAATTAATTTATCATATTATGATAATATTATTGTAGCATAAATTTAAAAAAATAAGTACATAATTTCTATTTTTTAATAAATAATAGTTTTAAAATTTAATTTTATTAAATTAGTGATTTAGACATATTTTAATCAAACTGTAATAATTAAAAATTCAATTATTAAATAAATTAGTTATTTCTAAATTCCAATATTAATTTTTTAAATTTAGCTTAAAGTTTAAAGTAAATGTCAATAATTGAATTCAAAAATTAATATTATATACTGTAAATAATAACACATATACAGTATATTATAAAAGTATGCATAAAAATTTGTTTTATGAAATACATTTTATAAATTAAAAATATAATAAAAAATAAAGTAAATTTTATAAACATTCAAATAAATCAAATAAACTATCATTTTAACTTAAGCTATTATATAAAATTAATTTTATGGATTTTTCTAAATAAATATATTATGTATATATTTGATATAAATTTATTATTAAAATAAAATTTCTAAATATTATAAAGTAAATCTATTAAAATTGCTTAATCAAGTTTTTTTAAACACGAGTTAGACATTACTCTATACTGTCAATTAAACTTTGATGAAAATATTCTTTGAGTCTATGGTTATGAATAGCAATGAAAGGGAAAATCATTAATATAAGTGATGTCTTAACATAAAAATACTGTAGTTTTATCGATTTATTTATGTATTGATATTTTGTAAAATATTATATTTGACGAGTTTATGTCGTAAACTACATATTGTAATATATTTGATATATATAGTATATCGCTTAATGGAAATTTCGTAATGGAAAATCGTATATAGAAATGGGCAAATAGAAAATTTACTACTAATTTATTACTACGGGATTCACAAAATTCCAATATATAAACTCAAACAAACAAACAAGAAAATGTCAAATATTATACAAATATGTAAAAAAATAATTAATTTTATTAAATTTAAAAATTAATTTAGAATATTAAGAATGATATTCTATTTCAAGTATAGTTTAGACAAATTTGATGACTTGTTTTAATGTCAAAAATATTAAATATATATTTTTTATGTATCCTTGGAATTACCAAATTGGAGGGCATTTATTTGGATATTCCTTTCTTTGGGAAGTTGCCGAAACTTTATTACAAGATAACTAATATTTAAAAAACAGTGTCAACATAACGATTATATATACAAAAATTTATTTTAGAAACTTTCAATAAAATTTCTTTTTTGGCTAATACTAATAGAATAGATTAAAAATCTAACTAAAATAAACATAAGCTATAACTGAATATTTATTTATAATCACAAGTATATAAATATTAATTTTATAAACTGGTAATATTGCGATCAAAAATAATCTATCATTTTGTTAATAAAAATATTCTTAATTATTAAAAATAAAAATTCATATAAAATAACTTTTTTATTAATTGATAAGTAATAACAAATTTTCATTTACTTTTTAAAAGAATTTTGTAAATAAGTTTTTAAACAAAAAATGAAAATAGCTTTCTGATAAAATAATTTTTGTATCATTATATTAATTATATGTCATTTTATATCGATATAATGCAAATATAATAATACAATCAATTACAATATATGTTTTAATGGTATTAAGCAAACTTTATTCATATACAGTATATTAAATTAATAACTTCAGCTTAACTAGTGTTTGTATTAATATACAGTATATACTATATATATTTTTAGTACCCATTTATTTTAAGAATTATCCATTAAAATTAAATTTTATATATAAAGCATAATATTAAATATTAATTTAAACATTTTTACAATTACTCATACAACAAATCATTTTTTAAAAATAACTTAATAGATAAATATTAATTTAAATAGTTTAATTAAAATTTAACTTTATTTTTTATTCATTTTAATAAACTTACGTTTATTAACTTAAATTCTATATTCATTTTTTATGTAGTAATTGTAATATTGCAATATTGTATTGTACAGTAGATATACAGTATGTAGGTTTTATATTTTTAATTTTTAGTTTTATTATAGTGTATTATATCAAATATGTATTTAAAATAACAATTGCGATAAATTATCACTGATTGAAACAACAATCCCAACAATATATGGGATCCCAATTGATTAGGTTTTTGATTGTGTACTTCAATATTCACTTTAATATTAAACACATAGAGACTAGTTTTTCATAATCACCAAATAGTGTACACTATTAACGATATTATAGTATTAGATATACAGTATGTGGGTGTCTATTATATGTTTACTTATATTTCAATAGAATAAATATTACGGTTAGTATTGTATACATATTTCATTAAAATAGTGAACTTTATTAACTTATTTATCTTTATTTTTGTAAATATTTTATTTATTAGTAACATCCAATATATTTATATAAATAAAAAATATATTTTATCATTAAATAGTGTACAATTGAAATGGTGTGTTAAATAATTAAAAATTATTATTTAATTTAAATTATAATATAAAATATACAGTAGTTCTCACAGTAAAGTTTTTATTCAAGATATACATTGTATAATACATTGATTACCAAAAAAAATTTGAAAAAAATATTTTATAAAAGTATACATTTATTCAAATTCAAAATTTTAAAAATGATAGATATGTAATATATTTATTATTGTATGGTTAGTATTGCGTGGGAATAGTGTATAAGTACTATAATACTAATATAGTATTTACTTTATTATATACTGTACTATATTATAGTATTTAATATTTATCAACAAAACTAAAATTTCAAAATTTTAAGTTCAGAATCGGATAAAACATGAAAAATAATGTTTAAGTGAATCATATAATCAAATATATGCCATCATTTTCAGCAAAATCAAGAAAATGGCGGTCAAAGTATAAAAAGTTGAAATTTTTAAATCTTGACTTCAAATTTGGATAAAACATTAAGTAAAATAAAATTGTTTAAAATGTATGACTGACTGATGTTAGCAATTCATACAATAACATGAATCTAAAGTATGTGTCGTTCATAGAGATAAGCAAATAGAAAATTTCTTAGGAATAAATTTTTATAGAAATCTAACTATTGTTATACTATGGGATATATAGCTATTGTAATACTATATTAATGAGACATAATACTATACATATAGTACACTAAAATATATAATGGGATACTTATATATAAAATAATTATTTAATAATAAAATTTTGTAGAATTTTATGCATCATTTTATTATAAATATTTAATTATTAGTTGTAAAAACAATGTATTGTTACAAGATAACAAATATATAGCGAACAAAATTAACATGGGGATCCCATATATTGAAATTTATTTTAGAAATTTTCTATAAATTTCTCAATTATTTTAGAAATTTCTCTTTTTGACAACACTAGTAGTACGGATATTTGTAATAAATATGTTTGATTTATTGGGACAATCATACAAATGTTAATAATGTATTGTAGACGAGGGATATAACATTACTTAATCAATGAGGGAATAATGATTGAATTTTATTTGATTTTACTTTATTTTATTAATTTTGTAAAGTTTATAAATATAAACATTTAATTAAAGTAAAAGTTTGTTATATTAATAGCTGATTGTCGTTGAATTAGTAGTGAATAATTTTTTAGTGAAATGATTTAAATGTTTATATTTTATATAATTATATATTTCAAAACATCTTATTTATAATAAAAACAATTTTCAAATAATTTTAATTATTATTTAAGCAAATCAATAGATTCTTCGTATTTATCCATTAATTCTTTAAGATGTGTATTGAATTGTATAAGAGATTGTTTAAGTGAATTGATTTGTTGTAAAATATTAGTGACATTGATATGGGATGTATTCATCTGATCGTCGATTATGCCATTAATCTCGTAATCCTCGACTCTATGCTCAACAACAGTCAAACGTTTGCCGATAAGTGAAGACTTGAGAAGTTTTGCCGCATTTAAGATGTTATTCACGTCATACTCTTCACACAAGTCTTGCATAAGTGTCGGCACAAGAATCGTACGGTCAGTCGTTTCAATCAACGTTAACGTCTCAAACACTGTACTCATCAATGAATTGTTGTTTTCAGTCTTTATATTCACACTTTGCGATTCACCACACATTGTATTTGAAGACATTTTGATAGACAACTACACAAAATTATTAACAATAATTTGAATTGTTTTCAGGGGTAACCAAGATTTCTAACTGACTTATTGAAAATATCAGAAAAACAAAATTAATTTTTTAATTGTTAAAAATAGCGATAAAATTAAATTGTTGTATAAATTTTATATTTAGATAATATTCTTAACAAATAGTTATCACATTTTATACAATTTCAATAGTGAGCGTCTTGTGGTCAGACACCTGTTGCAGCATTTATTTTGCAAAATCATTGAAATATAATATAATACTATTAAAAACTACTGTATTTATTTAAAAAATATCATATTTACTATAAATATATAAACAACACATTAAATAAAATTTAATTCAATTAAATAAAATGAAACTAAATGTAGGATATGATTAATACTCAATAAATTAATAAACTAAACATAATCTGCAAACAGTTAATATTGGTTTAACTAAATTAATTTTAATACGAAAAAATAAAGCATATAACTTAATTTATACAATATTAACAATAAGTTTAAATATACAGTAAAATAAATCAATTAAATTTTCTTATTAGTTATACATGTATTTGTTAATAATAAAATAATACCAAACATACTTTCAATTAAAATTATTAATCATGCTTATTTTATACAAGTCATACAGTATATATAAATATAATATGAAAATTATTTTTTCAAATAGTTAATAAAATTAATTATTTTTACATTAATATATTTGAGGATACTATATATATATATATATATATACTATTTTGTGGATTATTATTAATAATATTATTGTTATTAAACATCACACAAACAAATACACATAAAGGTGTGGAAGAAGAGAATAGATTTAAGTTAATAATTGATTTATATATATATATATTCATATAATTACTTGGATTTCAACACTGTTTTTATTGGGTGTCTTTAAATTACATGTTTTTCCTAATTACTATATATTTGATTTTAAATTATAATTAATTAAATTATAAATTGTATTAAATTTTGTAATGTAATTTTTCCTAGTAGTATAGTTCCTATTATTTAAATATTTTTTAAAAATAACTTATAAACTTACTATGATTTATAAGTACTATACTATTTGTTTAATAACAATGGGGTATAAATTTGTAAATTATATTAATATTTATTCATATTTTTCAATGTTTCAAAAGTAAGTCTAGATTTTTTTTTTAATTAAATCAAATGATATACTAAAGCATCTATAAGTAAAAAAATATTAAAATTTATTAGAAATAATTGTCTAACGTATTTAAAATATTATTAATTACTAATTATTATATTCAATTGGGCTTATATTCTGGGGGGTCAAGGGTTAGGAAGTGTTGTATGTATATGAAAAGGAACGGTATGTGAGGGATAGTAATTGATTTGATTTACATGTATTTAAACTGTGTTTTAACTGTGTTTTTAACTGTGCGTAAAATTACAACAAATCAATAATTAAATACTGTATAAAAACATTATTTGTTTGACAATTGTTTTATAAAGTGCTGTCACCTATAGTTGTGTGTAATGTTGTCTGTAATCATATAATATTGTAATACATGTATACATATGTGTTATGCATTCATACAGTATGTGTCTAATGATTGTTCCGTTTGTTTCAACAAATACTAAGTGTTATAACAAAACACAAACACTTAAACAGTTTGCTTACGAGTCGTCAATAATGACTCAATCATTGAATCATTGAATGACTGACTCGTGAATGACTTTGCGTTTAAATATATGATTCAATTGAAGACCAAATCAATTGTCAGTTGAAAATCATTGAAACAATTAGTAAATCATTTAGACTGTTGACCACATCGACAGTCAACCGCTAAAATGGTAACACAATTGATATCTCTTTGTTTTAAAACAATAATTGTCTAATGGATTGTAAATTGTTTTATCAGTTGATTAGAGTGGAGACACCCGAAGGCACCAAAAGAGTTGAGACCACTGAAGATGAATCCACTGAATGTCTCATTAAAAAAGTGTGTCTTTTTAATGATTGTTATCACTATTTATCACTTATTATTTAATTATTATTTAATTATTATTTGTTGTCAAACAGATTCAAAGCGTCTTTACTATCAATGATTTATTTAGTTTTAAAGTATTTAAAGACAGATCACATAGCATTCAAATACCATTATTAGAGAGAAAAACAGTGAAGGAGTTCGGCCTAAAACACGGAGACTTTGTATACGTTGTGTTCAACAAAAATGATGAACAAATGGCAGACAGAGAACAACCATCGACTTCGAGTCACAACAGCAGTCATACGACTGATAATCATATTAGTGAAAGTCTTAGAAATAGTATATTAGGATCCAATTCTGGAGTAACTGAAGATGATGTGGACGCCCATCTCTACGGTCAAACTGGTGGTATTGAAAGACCTCCAACAGCTGACTGTCGTCACGGCGCTAACGCCAAGTGTGTCCACTGCACGTCTATTGAACCGTACGATGAAAGCTATTTGAAAGAACATAATATTAAACACATGTCTTTCCATTCCTATCTCAAGAAACTCACAAATGGTATCGATAGGTAAGTCTTATAATTTGGCGATTGATTGTTATTTATTTAATTGACTATTCTTTCAATTTAGGGGAAAGTTTGCTATATTAGAAAACATAAGCTGCAAAATAAAGCCGGGGTGTGCGGGACACGCTCCCTGGCCACAAGGAATATGTACCAAATGCCAACCGAGTGCTATCACTCTTAACCGACAAGTGTACCGACACGTCGATAACGTTGAGTTTGAAAATCCGGAGACAGTTAATAACTTTATAAACTATTGGCGACAAACTGGCTTTCAAAGGGTCGGCTTTCTCTATGGCTATTATAGTGTCCATAAAGATGTGCCGCTTGGCATCAAAGCAACAGTTGTTGCCATTTATGAACCGCCACAGGAATGCAATCGGGATTTCATTAAACTGATGACTCCCGATAATAACTGCAAAGTAGCCGAGTTTATTGCCAGTCAATTAGGTCTTCAACGCATCGGTTGGATATTTACTGATCTTATACCAGAAGATAATCAAAAAGGAACCGTTAAATACTTGCGAAATATGAACACATACTTCTTGAGCGCTCAGGAGTGCATTATGGCTGGATTTCTACAGAACAGTCATCCAAATAAATGCCGTTATTCTCCCGACGGATCATTTGGTTCTAAGTTTGTAACTGTATGTGTGACGGGTGATGGAGATAATGCCATTCATATGGAGGGATATCAAGTTTCTAATCAATGTATGGCTTTAGTTCGCGACAATTGTTTATTACCGACACGTGATGCGCCTGAATTAGCGTATGTCCGCGAGTCAAGTGCCGAACAATATGTTCCCGATGTATACTATAAAGAAAAAGATATGTATAATAATGAAGTGCAGAGATTGGCCCGACCTCTACCTATTGAATACTTGTTAGTCGACGTTCCCGTCTCATCTCCAATGCATCCCAAATATACTTTTAATCCATTGGAACAAATGGAAAGGTTTCCTATAGAGAACCGTCATATTGCCGGACATTTACAGGATTTCAATTCTCTATCTAAATATTTGCGACAATTTGGTGGAAATCATTTCCTCGAAGCCATGTCTGACTTCCATTTGCTTATATATATCGCTACTATGGATGCCTTACCACTAAAGAACTCAATGGAACCATTGCTTGAAGCTATCAAGAAATCAAGTGAAGAATTGGCTAATAAATGGGCTCACAGTGAACAATGGGCTACTGTTGAACAACTGGTTCTGGCCAACACTTCGGGCCGTAAGTATAGTTAAAATATTGAATAATAAGACTAATTTTGATATTAATCGACAGCATCGACATCAGTGATGAATAGCATTACCGCTAATGAAGCCAATGTTGGTCTGTCAGCACCTAATGGTACTAAATGGTCGTGTGCTTATTGCACATTTGAAAATGATGATAACAAAAACACGTGTGAAATGTGTAGTTTACCCAAAGAAACCTAATTGAGATGAATTCAATTGATAATTAAATTAAATATATAAAAAATATTAAATTAATATAAAAATTGTGAATAATATTCTGTACAGAATTATTATTTTTAATTACAAAGTAATTATTGGCTGCAAATAAACATTTCGATATTACGATACATACATTATTAATGAAATCAATAATACAAATCAATTGAGACTATACTTTGATTGTTTGATAATTAATTTAAATATTTACAGCAATGCATTATTTACTTTATAGTACAAGTTTATCAAAAAGAGACTTATGTCCCATAAATAGTCAATTATTATACAAATTATATATAACTGATTAAATCAGTGGTAAACTGTTTTATGACAACATTGAATGTCAAGAATAAGTTCAAAATCCTGGAGAATAAGTCATGGGAGGGAACTCTCCGTCATAATCGGGTGCCGAGGATTCACTTGTTTGTGGCGAGGATTCTATTGGATTAAATACAATCAAATTAACATTTATTAATATTTTTATTTATTTAAATATATAATAATCTAATTGAATGAAAACCATCGCCAGAATTCATGGATCGCACAAAAAGCATAACACAATACGTATTGACACAAATCACTCAATTGTGATGAGACAGACCTGCGACTGAACTGACAGACACGGGCTGAAGGGTAGAGTCAATAGTAGAGGTGGTAGTCATAGTCAAAGTCATTTGGTTGGGTTCAAAGCCGCGGACAACAGCTGCGTAACTGATGTTCCCTATGGTTAACACATTTGGGACGAAAGGGTTTTTAATGCAAGAGATGGGCATTACTTCAATGAATTCCAGCCAAACACACAAATACATAGTTATCAACAATTAAGTTATACATACCCTCATTATTGGCTACATTGCTTGCTTCTGCACTCTTAATAGTCTCATCCAATCTATAGATAGTATTAATAGTATATAACATTAATATTACAAATTTTACAAAAATCAACTAAAGGAGTTGTCAGAAAAATATGTCATTTTATTCATGCATTGTGTAAATAAATACAAATATATTTATTTTATAATAAGAATTTGTTGGAACATGGTCTAATTTCAAATATAATTTAAACATTAAATATTGTATGTACTGTACTGTACTGTACTAAGTCAATATACATTTTAATTTAATAATAATAACAAGAATATACTATATTTTACATTATTATGGAAATATTTAACTGTTTTCAATTGTATGAATTTACAAGGGATAAATATTAAATATTTGATAATTTTATAAATTGTACAATTTTCACTAAAAATAGTTTAATAATATTCAACTTTTATAAATGTTATCTTTAATTAATTTACCTTACTTCAATTATTGAAGCTTGAACAAAATTACATTTATTAAATTAGATAAACTTACGCAAACTTATTAACTCTGTATAAGTACATTCACATAATAGAAACTTACGGTAATTACAATCTATAATATGTTAATACTGTATATTAAACATTAAAATTTTGCGACAACTCCTTTAGTTTTTCAAAGTTAATAATACCTGTGCTGTTTGATTAAAGTGCAATCTCCGCCTTCATTGACGTTTAGATCGTAGATATAAAGGTAACCATCGGCTGACGCAATCAGCACTCGGGGAACCTTTTGAATGTTGGCCACTGAGCACACATTTCGGGGTCCAGAAAGGGATAGTTTAGCGGTGGCAAAGGATCGCCACTGATTCATCATATCTGCCATCGATGGCCAATAACTGGCCGTTTGTTGCAAAGCTTTCGCACCATAAGTGCTTATATATCCCAATAGTCCTTTTGGCTCTTCGGTTGGTTTTCTAAAATAAATGAAATAAAATCATCAATAGATATAAATCAAACAATAAATTATTGCTAATAATTGCTTACATTTCAGTCAAATCTTCTAACTTGAAAATATGAACCGTTTCTGTATTACTAGAGGCACATAAAAACAGTGAATCACTGCTGAAAGATAATGAATATATAGTAACACATCGGGCATATCCTCGTCGAAACTCATAAAGACTTTGTCCGTCCACAACATTGAATACCCGAATCACAGTTCCCTTCAAAATAAATCATATGTAATGAGTTAAATATCTGTAATATTTAAATAATTAAATCAATACTTTTTCCGAAGCCGTGGCAATCTTGACTCCCTGTGAGTCGAAAGCAATAGCGGCCAATGGGTTGTCGTGAGCTGTAATCAAAACCTTGTTTTGAAGGTTCTCTGCATCAAAAATATTAACTTCACCGCTGGTATTGTTGGCCGGATATGCAAAGTAACAGTTGTCAGAGTTGGGCGATAGTGCGCACAGACCGTTGGGATTGGACGGCATGTCTTTGATTGTGTGTAATAACTTCATATCGCGAATGTTATGGATGTAAATGCTTTCTTCGAGGCAAACGATAAGTCGTTGTCGATTCAGTTTTACGGCTAGTATTGTATTGGCGTACGAGTTGTTGCATATCTCTGTCTTCTTCTTGAAGTGACATACCTTCAACTTTCGCGGTGACGACAGACTCACTATCGCTAAAAGACTCGATGAAAACAATCGCTCGACAATCCGGATGTCTTCAGATACTATTTGTTACGACAATCGGTCATTAGTTAATTATCAATAATAATAATAATATAGTAACATAGGATATAAATTTATTATCATAACTTTTTCGCTACAATTTTGCACATTTTTTCTTTAAAAAGTACTAAAATGTGATCCAAATTGATATTAAGTCTATCATAGGTGGGTGTGGTGTGGGGTTGGGTGGGGTAAGAGGTCATACATACCGTCCTCGTAAAGCAAATCCAATTTATCGGTTGAAGTCAAGGCATATAACTTGTAACCAGTTTTAGTGCCGATCGCGAGTGACCTTTCATTTGATGTCAAAAACCAAAACAAATAAATATGTTATCAAATGATTAATAAACAAAACACAGGTTTTATTGTATGTGTTGTCTAATGTATGTTAAGGTCACTCATGTGATCGCTATCTTTGTCTCAATTAAGTGACAGACAATGACGTTAAGGCTATCATCGTATCCATCACTCAATTGTCTTAAGCTAACAATTATCTCATCAATACTATCATATCATATCATATAATATGATATCTTATCAATAAAATGGTAAATATATTATCGATATAACAGTTAAGATATAATAAAGTAATCAAAATCAAGACATACGTCGAGTCCTGATTGAAGTTAACGAACACTGAGTTCTGCATCTCATCATTGGTTTCGACACCAAAATTAATTGATCCCATGTCTTGAGCGTATAATCTTAATTCATCACTTGTTGTCCACCACTAGTCGTACCATTGGTTTCAACGATACTATAATTTAATTGTTTGGGTCATTGGCTGTCAAACAACTAAACAAGTGGTCATCATATGAGACACCATTCACTACAACTTAATGTCAAATCAGATGACAATTGTAATCAATTTTTTGCTGATTTTATTCAAGTCTTATGTCTAATACGTTATAAATTCAATGATATTTAATCATAGCTTCAAATCAGCTGCTAATGAGTGACTTATCGTATAAACATTAGACTGACTCTCATATCATATACACTAACACTCATTACACTAAAGCGTAGTTACAGTCAATGCATTCAACATAACATTGAATATACAGTCAATAGTATTGTCAATACATTGATTCAAAACAACACAGTTTTGTGTTGAATGCGTTGTATTACTCATTCAATTTGAATGCATATCAATGTTCACGTAATTCATACTCAATATTGCTATACCCGTACACTATGTGTTAGTTTACTATACATTATATTAAATATTAATAACACAAAAGTATTTCTAATAAATGATAGTTAATTACGTATCCATACATTTACCCCCTATTTATATAACAATATTTTAAATATTATAATTGACACAATATAAACCAATTAATCTAAAAATTAATAATTTATATAAATAAATAATTTTTAATAAAAAGTTATAATACACTTTTACATATATTTACAGTATTATACAATTTATAATTTATACAAACTTAATAAATCTATTTTATACACTATTATATTATTGAAATAATTGCAAATCATTAAATATATAATTATTAACTAATTTTAAACTATACAATAACTTTAGATTACATATTCAATATGGTATAGTATAGTATAGTATATGTATATTCAATACAATATAGGTTTTATAATACAGTAAATTTAATTTAATTAGTATTTTAATTAATAATATTCGTTATTTATTAAATGTTGTTAGTAATACTTAATAAAGTATATGTCAGTATATGATAATACTATAATTATATTTGAAAATATACAATGTATATTATGAAAATAAAGCAGTTAAAAATAATATAATTAGCATTATCAGAACAAACTTTCAAAAAGTATAACTAATTATAATGTTTGAACAGTTTATTTTAATCGCCAACTTTAGCTCTAATTTAGAATTTGTAACCCACTCACCCACTCACCCACTCTCCCACTTAATCACTCATTAATTTATGCCAATATAAACTAAGTTCAGTAAAATAATTACTGAATTTTAAAAATTATTTTGACCATGTTCATTATGAAATATTATATTATTTTTTAAGACAATTTTATTCTACTTGTTGTATATCTATCTGAATCTGAATTCATAATTTTAGAATTAAAAAATAAATAAATACAACAAACAGACAGTCAAATAGTTTTCAATAATAAAATTTCAAAGTTTGTTGAGAAAGATCTCAATAATAATTCAAATTACAGAATGTGTTGTATTATATTATAAACTCAAATTAAAACTTTTTAAAATTATTAATAGAAATAAACTTATTTTACAAAATTATAAATAATAAATATAAATATTATTAATTTGAATCAGTTTTAATGTAATTTTGATTTGTTTTATGAATAATCTTATTTTTTTAATTTGAATAATAGTTTAATTATCATAATATAGTATATACTTATTTATCATAGTAATTTTTATAATTTTTAAGCTAAATAATGATTTTTAATAAATTATATAATATATCAGCAGTTATTGCTTAATGAGATGTCGATAAAGTCTTATTAGATTTAATTTATTTCGATATTTAAAAAAAATAATTAATAATTTATTTTTAATATTTATTTCTAATGATTCATAAAAAGGTAAATAAGAAATGAAATAAAAACAAATAAACATTGAAAACATTATTTAATTATCAATTGTATAAATACTATATGTTTTAGCCTTATTTTTATCTTACACTAGTTATATATATTTTATATGTATATTAATATTTTAGACAACTTTTTTTAAAAATAAATATTTATTCATTGATCACATGAATTCCCAGAGGTTTTAATAGTTGTCAATAGGTATATTCATATCATTGAATTTGATATACAGTACTAATACATATACAGTAATTGACGGTATAATAAATTAATTAATTTGCTGATGTCTACAATAAATATTATTTGATATAATTAAAGTGCTAATCATTATAAACACTCAACTTATATATAATTTATATATTTTTATATATTGCTCTAATTAATAGTTTTTTCGTAATTATTCGTAACTCATAACATATGTATTAAAAAATAAGTTCAATTTAATGAATTTAACAATAAATAAACTTTATTTAAATATAAGGTATGCATTTATATTAAATACTAAATACACTAAATGAATGAATTTTTTCTAATAAAATATGAGATAATTTATATGTTAAAATAATATTAATAAATAGATAAATTTAAACATAATAATGTTTTAAGTACTATTTATTTAAATGTTACATGTACAAATGTAAAAATGTAAAAAATTATGATTATGAAAATATAATCACGTGTTTATCACATAAGTATAATTATGTACATCAATCATGTATTAAATATTTACTATACATTACCTTATGTGCTATTAATCTGTATTAATCTTATGATTAATTAGTATATGTGTGACATCACTAGTGAAATGTTAAAACAAACAGTCAGTTTATATCATAATTTCAATCAGATTTAATATTTAACCGATAATAAAGACATTGAATCAGTTCATAGATTATGTAAACATTGTTAGAATAGTGATAATGATATTGAAATTAAATGTTAAGCAATTAAATAAAATTTTATCAAAATTATATAACAAAACTATATGTCTTGAGAAATATCGACAAAAAATGTGTAATTTTTGTTTTCAATGTGTTATTATATAAATAATATGTATTATAATTTATAAAATAAAGTTTAAATTGAAATTAAAGTATATATTTATAATTTATAAATATAGACATTGATAGTCATTATTCTAATTTATTTATTAGAACTCATGTGAATATTTACATTTTATTACATACTATTTATATGTTTAATATTAACTTTATATACATAACCAATATATCAAACTATATTAATGATTAATCTAAATGTCTTATTAATTAAAAAAATAATAATTTTTCATTTATTAATACAACTCATATGACATACAGTTTATGGGTTCAATAAAATTAATACAATAAACATGTACACTTTCTATAATTAAATTTATTTTTTTATAATTTGTTATAAATTAAAAAAACAAAAATTAGTCTAAACTTTTAATAATTAATCAATAGTTTTATGACATATAAGTTATGTTAACATATAATAGTTATTTAAAAAATGATGTTATTATAGTGAAATCTACGATTAGCAATATATATATTGTTATATATGTTATGTTTATTGATTATTAATTTAAATATGAAATAAAATAATGATATATTATGTTATGTTATCAAATTAAGTGTAAGTGAGTGCTATTAGGATTGTATTATAAGATCCAATAAATTAGATTTCAGTAATAATTTGTATTAATTAGACTATAAATATAATTAATAAATTTTGTAAGATATGTATTCTATTTATATTATAATTTACTACAATATACTGTATGTAATAATGTAATCGATAATACATTTTTATTTTAATAAGTTTATAATACAGTATAAGTAAAATTACAGTAAGTTTTTGCTTACTTTTTTTAATTGAAAACAAAACTAATCATAATATGTAGTATATTGTGTACGATAGGCCATCGTTTCTCTAATACCACTCATAAGCATTGATCTGATCATCACATATGCAATGGTTTTTAGATACCAGTGCTTTAAGCGATATGGGAGGTCGGTAGGGATTAAGTGGACATGTTTTATAGTTTGTGAACTTTTATTACTTAAATCACATATCAATGCAATTTGTTTAGTTTGTTATAAATTTTTTAAATGTCTAATGTTTTCAAAAATATCATATGCATATAAATTAGCTATTGCCAAAATATTGTATACTTTTTAACTCTTAATAACTTCCTATTAGAAACAAAAAAAAACTTGTAATACAATTCAGATACAAATAAATAAGTTTTTGTATTTATAGTCATAATTAAAAGGAGTTTACTATTGTTTCAGATATTAAAAACTATATTTATAAATACAAAAAATACAGTACTGTATACTAAGTTAACTTATCTTATAACTTAAATTACTAACATTAAAATTATCAAATTTTGATGTCATTGTAATTTCTAGAATTTGTTTTTATACAATTTATTTCATTCATTTTTAAATATAAACCAAACTTATAATGTATAATTTAAAAAAAAACAATAATATTAGAATTTAAACAAGATAATTTATATGTAAAATAATAATATAAATATTAAATTTGAATAGTATTAAAATTTAATTTATTGATTTTTATATTAGGAAAAAATATTTATTATTTTTTAAATTTTAAATTAATTTGAGAAAAATACATTTACTGTTAAAAATTATATAATATGTACAGTATTAGTGTTATTATATGTTTGATGAGATAGTAATTTACAGTTACTACTGCTTATGTCGTTTTTATTTTTATTAAAAAACTTTGTTTTTATATTTTAGTTATAAATATACTTTTTATATTGTATTTAACCAACAATTTTCATATGAGTTATAAATAGACAAACTTTTGGATTTGAGACTAAAATTGTGTTGATTTCAGCAGTTTTGACACTTTTGTCGACTCTATTATTGCCGATAGATATCACTACAGATATCAATGAAATACAAATGTATTGAATATATTGTAAAAGATTTCTATAAAACTATTTTTTATCGCAAAACATGAAAACATTGTTTTACTCAATATTTTTACAATCAATCAGTTTTTATAAAAGATTTTGATTTAATATTAATTATGTTTTATTAATTTTAATCAAATTTACAGTTAATTAGTGTGCAATTGATTGTGCAATCGGTGGACAAATTAGTGGTCAGACATGTCATCGACGGGTGTTCTGCCGTTCGTTCGCGGCGTTGACTTCAGTCGCAACGACTTCCAGGTATTTGATCGTTGATTTGAATGATAATTATGATTACAGACCCGATTGTAACCAAATTGTGGTCCATTTATAGGACTACAGTTTCCCGAAGGAGCTCAAAGACATGCGAAACGTGCGATGGCTTAAACTGAACAGAACTCATATGGATTGGATTCCTGAAGAGTTGGCTAATGTGACCAAATTGGAGACACTGTCGCTGTTGCGCAACAATCTGGTGACTCTTCACGGAGAGTTGGCATCGCTTCCATCTCTTCGGTATCTCAACTGCCGGCACAATAACATTAAGAACAGTGGCATTCCTTCAGAGATCTTTCATTTGGACGAACTCCTGGTTCTTGACTTTAGCTATAATCAGCTCAAAGAAGTGCCAAACGATTTAGAGAAAAGTAAAGGACTACTTGTTCTCAATTTAAGTCATAATTACATTCAAACGATTCCCAACCAATTGTTTATAAACTTAACGGATTTGCTTTATCTCGACTTAAGTCATAATCAATTAGGTATGGATTTGTATAATTTAATGTCAAATATGTTTTAATGGTTGACAATGAATGATATTTTAATGACATTTATTTTTTTATATTCAGAAACACTTCCGCCACAAATGAGACGTTTGGTTAATCTTCAATCACTTGTTTTAAGCCATAATCCTTTAGGACATAACCAGTTCAGACATTTGCCATCATTGGTGTCACTAAAATCATTGATTCTTAGGGCAACAGAGCGTACGATACAAAATATGCCCAACTCTTTGGATACATTGACAGAACTAACAGAATTGGATTTATCTTTCAATAATATTCCTCGATTTCCTGATTGTGTTTCTACATTAAAAAGTTTAAAACGACTAAATTTAAGTGATAACTGTTTGACTCAATTACCCCAATCTATTGACGAAGATTGGCCTTATCTGGAAGTGCTAAATATATCTCGAAATCAGATAAGTTGTCTCCCGAATTCATTGTGCAAATTAGCAAATTTAAGAAGACTTTATGTTAACGATAATAAACTCGACTTTGAAGGCATTCCCGGAGGAATTGGAAAACTTTACAATTTAGAGCTTTTTATGGCCGCGAATAACAATTTAGAACTTATACCCGAAGGAGTGGTCAGATGCGGTAAACTCAAGAAATTGATTTTAGCCAACAATCGATTGATAACATTACCCGATGCTATTCATTTGTTAACTGATCTTAAAGTTCTTGATTTAAGCAATAATCCGGACCTAATAATGCCACCGAAACCATCAGAATATGCTAAAAAAATGGAGTGCTATAACATTGACTTTTCACTAAATAATCAGTTAAGACTTGCCGGAGCTCCCAATGCTCCCGGTTTAGTCACAACTAATGGTAAGTTAATTATTGTACTTTTTAATAGTGTTTTATATATTTATATTTAAGTTATTTGTTATTTAATTTAAATTTATTATTAAAGTGCATAATAAGGATCCGATTGCAAGAAAATTACGATTAGTTCGGAGGGCTCGAGAAAATACAACGAATTCTGATTCATCTAAAGTTTTGAAAGGAATGACTGATTTGGCCAAAGATAAAGATAAAATAAAACGCGAATCATTAGAACCAATGGAACAGGACTTGAAGCCAAAGAGATGGGATGAAGCACTTGAAAAACCATCACTAGATTACAGCGACTTTTTTGATAGAGAGATCGGCCAATTACCCGGACTGACTATTTGGGAGATCGAGAACTTTGTGCCAAATATTATTGACGATACACTTCATGGAAAGTTTTACGAAGGAGACTGTTATATAATACTTAAGACAACAATTGAAGACAACCAGAACCTCGATTGGCAAATATTTTATTGGATTGGATTACAGGCATCACTAGACAAGAAGGCCTGCTCTGCTATACACGCCGTTAATTTACGAAATTATTTGGGCGCTAATTGTCGCACCATTCGAGAGGAACAATCGGAAGAAAGTGACGCTTTTATTGGTCTGTTTCCCGATGGACTTATTTATATAGAGGGCGGACGCACTGCCAGTGGTTTCTTTACTGTTGAAGAAGTGGAAGTGTCGAGTCGTTTATATAGATTGCATGAACTGTCAAATAAACAACTTTATATGGAACCGGTAGCTTTGGATATACAATCATTAGATCCGTGTTTTATATTTATGTTGGACGCGGGTTATAAAATATATGTGTGGAATGGTATGAAATCGAAAAATACAATGAAACAAAAGGCCAGATTATTAGCCGAAAAAATTAATAAAGAAGAACGAAAAAACAAAAGTGAACTTATATTTTGTACCCAAGACTCAGAACCGGAACCATTTTGGCTCGAATTGAATTCTGGAAAACCATTTGATGAACAATTGCCTGAAATTATTGAACACATCAAACAATTTAAACCAATTGATCCCATATTATATAAAATAGATTTGGGAATGGGTTACTTGGAATTACCTCAAGTCGAATATAAACCCAAACAATTGATACGAAAACATTTTGAAACTAAAAATGTATATATAATGGACTGTTCTAATGATGTTTTTGTTTGGTAATGTTTTATATTAATTATTAATTATTTATTAATTTTATAATATTTTAATTATTATTATAAAAGGATTGGACGTAAATCAGCCCGGTTAGTTAGAGCGGCAGCTTTGAAGTTGGCACAGGAGTTGTTTTCTATGGTTAATAGATCTGATTATGCAGTGGTTACTCGATGTCTTGAAGGGTATGAAATTTTTATTTTGTTTTACCATTAATTTTATATCTTATATAATAAATGTTATATAATTTGATGTATTTTAGTACTGAAACTCAAACGTTTAAATCAAAATTTCAAAGTTGGGATAATGAACTTGAAGTGGACTTTACACGAACTGCCGAATCAGTACAGAGAACCGGCGCTGACTTAACAAAATGGGTAACAAATCAACAAATGAAAATTGATTTGTCGGCATTGTTTATGCCTCGACAACCTATTGTCACTAAACAAGAGGCTCAACAATTAGCCGATGATTGGAATGAAGATCTTGAAGCTATGGAAGCGTTTGTATTAGAAAACAAAAAGTTTGTTAAACTTCCTGAACACGAATTCGGACACTTTTTTAGCGCCAATTGTTATGTATTTTTATGCCGTTATTGGATTCCTGTTGAAACTGAAAATGCATCGAATGATGAGGAAGAGGAATATGAGGATGACTTCCATTGTGTAGTGTATTTCTGGCAGGGAAGGGATGCTTCTAACATGGGTTGGCTTACATTTACATTTAGTTTACAGAAAAAGTTTGAATCGATGTTTGGAAATAAATTGGAAGTGATTAAGAGTCATCAACAACAAGAAAATCTAAAATTTTTATCGCATTTTAAGCATTTTATTATTCATAAAGACAAACGTCCCATTGGTTCGGCCAATACTTACCGTCCAAATGAAGTCGAATTCTTTCATTTGCGATCAAATAGCAATTCATTAACTCTTCGATGTATTCAAATAAATGCCGATTCAATTGTATTGAATTCTGCATTTTGTTATATTTTAAAACTGCCGTCCGTTGATGAAAGTCAAACCGGAAAAGCTTATGTTTGGATCGGTAATCAATCAGATGAAGAAGAGGCCAAAATTGCCGAACAAATGGCTCTACAGATGTATGATTCAGATTACTTCGATATATCAATAATACCTGAAGGAGAAGAGCCGCAGCAATTTTGGGACAATTTGGGCGGTCATAAAGCGTATGAGAGGGGAGCGGCATATATGCTATACTCACGTTTATTCCGGTGCTCTAATGAAAAGGGATACTTCTCTATATCTGAAAAGTGCAGTGACTTTTGTCAGGACGACCTCATCGATGAGGATATTATGGTTTTAGATAACGGCACACAAGTATTCATTTGGTTGGGCTCCCGGTGTAGTGAAGTTGAAGTCAAGTTAGCCGTTAAGAGTGCTCAGGTATACGTTCAGAACATGAGAATCAAACAAACAGATAGACCGCGAACTCTAATGTTGACAATGAAGGGAAAGGAGACGCGAAAGTTTACCAAATGTTTTCACGCGTGGAGTCAACACAAGGTTGTGTCCGATCCTAGACTTGTTCTCGACAAACAAATGCTTCAAATTAATTATAAGAATTCAATTCAAACAAATGGTGTGATTAGTGATTAATTTTTTTATTTTATAATCTTTTATTTATTTATTTAATTTTATTTATAATATACTTTGTAAAAATTATTAGAAATATTTGAGCCTTTAAGTAATTAATTTTAATAATGTATTAATATAATTAACATTTAGTTCAGAGTTTAATAACAAAATTTTGCAATTAAGATATTTATTTAAAAAAATTTTAATACTTAAAAATACTTAAGATTTAATACAAATATCTAATTGTAATAAAATGTAAATTTTTAAAATGAAAGCACAACCTATTGATAGAGACAATCAATAATATGATTATAACTGCATTTGACGATACATTAGATGATATATTTTGACAATAAATATCATCTGATCTAAGATCCAGAAGTGATATTTTTTTCAAATGTTTTATTTGAAGCTTACTTTGATTACTATATTGATTGTCATCCGTAAAGTAAGCCATGCATTGACTCATTGATGCCATAGTGTTTGCCTGAATAGCAGCCTCTATGTTAATGACTCGCATATCACTAATTAATCTCTTCATCCAATCACTTATCCAAACTAAATCACAGTCACATCTCAATGGGTTTTCATCTAATAGTATTCCCCCTAAAATTTAATGATTAACAAATATATCAGTAATTTTTATCTATTTTTATGTAACTAATTATATTTATTAAGTGCTATAATTGAGTATAAAGTAACAGATTTTTTAAAGTTTGCTAATAAATTCTCACCTAATATTTGCTGTGATTCCCAATTTGTAGTCAATTTGTTGTCTAAATTTAATAGAAATACATCCGGTTTTAAAGTTTTAAGTTTATTTTTTCTCAAAT
Source organism: Oppia nitens (assembly GCF_028296485.1). NCBI lineage: Eukaryota > Metazoa > Arthropoda > Arachnida > Sarcoptiformes > Oppiidae > Oppia > Oppia nitens. The sequence goes on along the minus strand of NW_026533203.1, from coordinate 361,541 downwards.
CTATAGTAATATAACGAATATCAGCCAAATATTTTAATAAACCGGATGGCAGTGAACTTATGTTAGTATTGGTGACTCTCAATGTTAGATCGTGTGTATTGTAGAGACCTATCAATATTTAAAATGTAAAATTATTAATTTAATATGATATCAAAATTTAAATAAAGCATAAGTTTTACATTTTACATCAATTGTTTATATCTATATTTAATATAATTTGGATAATTACTATTAAAAATGAGCAAACTTTTTTTTACCTATTTAAATAGAATTTTTTAAAAATATAAATAGGTACTACAAACTACCTTGGTAAATAATTATCTAGCCATGAATTTTAAGATATAATATTACCATTAACTTTACATAATTAAATAGTATGTAAAATAAATAACATTGTAATGTTAATAATAAAACTAAAATACAGTAAAATTAAAATCAATTAAAAAATGATAATTGAAATACCGAGGAAAGCATCCGGTAATATCTTAATTAGATTGGTTCCGGTGATCGTAAGCTCCTTGAGTTTGGCTCCAAAAGCCCATTGGATTTGATGAGATAATGTCGACTCTTGTACTTCAATGACAGCACTTCTTAATGAACTGGTTTTTGCTAATAAGTCGTGTAAACGAAATGATCTAACATTTGGATATGTGCTTGACTTTAGAGATAGTAAATACCTGAAAACAATTATTAAAATTATGTATTATTAATAATATAATATATTATAGAATATAAACATTGTTATTTAAATATAGTAAAACGTTTATAATTTTATCATATCATAAAAAATAATCTATATTTACATAAAATATAACTAATAAATAAAAATCATTTAAAGTTATCGAAAATACGCTAAAGAATACTTGAATAGAAAATCAATATCTTTATTACATTATAGGACCTAAAAGTTATTTAGTTGTTTGAAATGTAATATTAAGTGTCATTAAAACATACCGATGATTATGAAGAAGTCTTGTGTCTATATATTGGAGATTAAGTCCTCTAATGTCTAAATGATGCAAATTCTTGAGTTCAGCAAAACTAGAAATGTCTAAAATGTCGATTGGATTCAATTGAAGTAAAAGTATTTGCATTTTTGTCATATATTTCCACAAATATCGGGGAACGTCTTGTAATAAATTTTTTGATAAATCTAAATAACGAATATTTCTTGAAATAGTCATCGATTGTGGATCTATTGATGATATCATGTTTTCAGATAACTCAAGATGTGTCAATTGTGGCAAATTGAGAACTGGTAGGTCTATTAGACTAACATTGTTTAGTTTTAAACAATTTAGACTTTGAGTATTAAATATAAATGATTTATTGGCAATGATTTTCATAGGATTATGACTTATATCGATTTGACGTAAAGCCGTCAACTTATAGAGTGTATGCTCCGGTAGGTTATCAATGAGATTATGACTCAAACTAACTTCAATGAGATTCACGCATGAAATCACATCAGTTGGTATAGTATTCAAGTAATTATGCGATAAATCTAAATATTGAAGACTCAAATTGACACCAAAACAGTTACTTATTAAATGGTTTTGCGTTTCATTATATTTAATGTCATTAATTAAATTATTGTGCGCTAAATGTAATCGTGTTATAACAGTACCAACAAATGCATTGTCTATTAAAATGTCTATTAAATTATGGCTTAAATCTAAAACTCTTAAATTTTTTAATTGTTTGAATATCGGTATAAACTGTATTAAAGACTTGATTTGATTGTGTCTTAGATTCAATACTTGGAGATCTGAATCAAATGTTATGTTTGAATGACTCAAAGTGTCTGTAATTAAGTTATGGCTGAGTATTAATATCTGGAGCTGAGGACAGAATTGCAGTAATTGTATGGGAAATGTCATCATTTGATTGTAGTTGAGATGTAATGAATGTAAACTTTTGCACATAATTTGAATAAACTGTTGGGATATGTCTTGTATTTGGTTATGTGATAAGTCTAAGACACGTACATTCAATATTTGTCTTGAATGGTCATCAAAGTCAACGACCACTGAATTATTATCGTCAATACTATATGTTTGTTGAGATCTATCAATAGTACAGTCAGTCAAATGTTTGATCTCATTGTGCGATACATTAATATATAAGAAGCCGTTTAGAGAGTTGTTATCCATTGATCCAAATATGTCCGCTGAGAAACATTTCAGTTGATTGTCGTCGAGTAATATGGAAAGGGATGCAGAACTTTGACCCAAACTATTGAAAGCATTTATTGCAATGCTTTTGATTAAGTTTTTTGACAAAATTAATGTCTTTAGTTTTGGCAAATCATTGAATGCATTGTTTTCAATACTATTAATTTGGTTTTGATTTAGTCCTATATTTTCTAGTTGTGGTAAATGTGCAAAACTCTGTGATTTGATTAACGAAAGCTGATTGCGGCTTAAGATAATTGTGCTTAGATTAGGGTTTCCCCTGAACTCCGATGATATGTCAGTAATTTTATTATTCTCTAAATCGCATCCAATCATTGATTTCAATGTCGACGGCATTTGTTTGAGTCCGTTGTTGTTTAGTTGAAGCCATTTCAGTGAATCAAGTGATCCGATGTCAACATTTTGAATAACACGTTCAGACATTACATCATTTAGTGAATCACTTAACTCTAATACTTCCAGTGCGTGAATCGGCTTTAATATATAAGTACTAAAGTATAATATACTGTTCCCTCCGAGACGTAATTCCCGCAAATTCTTGGTTTGTTTGAAGGCGTCTCTTGAGATGTATTTGAGTGAGTTTTTCGACAAACTTAATGACACCAATGTCTGAGACCAATCACCCAAATTGCTGTCATCAAGATTTGTAATTAAATTACCGTAAAGATTAAGTTTTACTAACGATTTGGTTACTGAAAGTGAAAGACTGGGAATATCTGTTAATAAGTTTCGCGAGAGATCTAATACTTCAAGACTGTGACCACAGTTTGAAAACGAGTCTTCGTCTAAATGTTTGATACGATTATTCTTTAATAAAATTTGACGTATATTTTGAAGACTTTTCAATGCCATTGGGAATGAATCGATGAGATTATAATTGAGATCAATAGCTCTGAGCTCTTGTATAAGCGGACCATCAAATGCTTGGCTTGAGATGAATGCAGATGTGATGCGATTGTTTGATAGAGATAGTCGTTCACAGGAAATGTGTGCAAACAGACCGCTTGATAGCGATTGAATAAAATTGAAGTCTAAATGCAAATCCTTTATATTGAGTGAACTGATAGGGGATTGGGATTGTGATTGGGTTTGGGATGTATTACTATTATTATTTGCGACCCAAATATACTTTAAATTATAAGAACTGTTATCATTATTATTAACATTACTGACACCATAGGCAGTGCCAGAACCTCCTTCTCCTCCTTTTTGACGGTCTTTTTGTACATTTCTATATCTAAAAAGATTACTTGTTTTTTCTGGTTGTTGTGTAAAAGTGAAGACATCTGAATTAATGGTAGAAATTAGATTATGGCTGAGGTCTAACATTTGTAAGTTATGTGTTGACAACAATTTCATATGTGGTAAATGACGGATCAAATTGCCTCTCAATTGCAGTATTTGTAGATTTTGTAGGTTTGATATGGACTCTAACGGCACTTCTTGTAGCAAACAGTTAGATATAGAGAGAGTAATCAAAGTGGACGGGAATGGCTTTCCCTCAATTCTGGCAATCATATTGTCATCTAAATCGAGAAATTCAAGATTCAAGAGTTCCGTAAATGTGTTATCGAGAACTTGTGATAAAGAATTGTCACTTAAGAGTAAACTTCTCAATGCTTTTAAATCTTTAAAGTCTTTAGCTTTAAGTTCTTCTATTTTATTGGCTTTAAGACTAAGCCATTGAAGTCGATGCAAATGAACAAATGCCTGACTTGGAAACGATCGCAACTCACTGTATGACAACTCCAATGTTGTCAGTGTCTGTTCCACACCTGACTGAACCAATGCTAATGAATCAATCGATGCAAGTCTTGTCCGTGAAATAGTCAGACTCGACAATGACTTGACATTTGCAAAGTCTTGTCTATCAATTGATGACAAATCACGCGAACCTATTATTCTAATCCTATAAAAGTGTTTGTTTGGCAATTCATTAAGTTTTATATTAACTCCAAGACATGTCAATTCAGACAATTGTTTCGTATAGTTGGAGCAAAAACACAATTTATTGAAATTACATACTTTTTGCAAACTATATATTCCAATGATTACAGTGTTTAATATTATCAAACAATGTGTCCATAAATAGAAAAATTTCACAAAATTCTTATAGCAAACCATTTGGCTTAATATCTGTATATTAAATAAGAAATACAAAATAATATTACAATAAATGCGTTAAAACATTTGAAATGTTATTTAGTATATAAAAAGTATTGAAAAAAGTATAAAATGTTTCAAAGTTATTTGTTTTAAGTCAATACAAAATATAATAAAGTTTACAATTCAATAATGCTTTTAGATTTCTATAATATATTATTTTGTTTTGAATTAGTTGTGAATAATTGTATTAAAAATGTGACAAAAGCTATATTGATTGGGTGTTATATAACATATGACCCTAACTCTGGATTCATAATAATCCTCACTGTTTTTGGTACTTCAATAATATTGAAATATCCTCTAAGTTAAAGAATCGCTTTATTATTAGCGTATAGTTCATTGATTTTTATGATTTCCGACAATTGACTACAAAAGGCATTTGCGAACAGCTGTTGAATGATATTTGACATAAAATGATTGCTTTTTATATAATAACTAAAATCTAAAATTATGATATTATAGTTTTGTTAAATTTATTAACAATTAATGGCAAATTTTTCTAAATTAAAAATAAAAATACTATTAAATTTATTCTATTATATTTACTTAGATATAAAATGTTGTTAAGTCAATATTAAGGCAATGCTACATAAAATAAGTTTATGTAAAGTTTTTATACCCATTATGTAGAGCTAGAATATTCATTTTAATTAATATATCTAATAAAACAATTTTAAAATATTTTTTATGAATTATGGATTTATCAAATTTACAAAGTTTTTAATAAGAGTATAAACTGTGATTTGTCTGATAAACGATTTCCAATTTCGTTAATATTTTTATATAAATTATATAAAGTTATTAATTTCTCAAAGAATAATATAGAATATAATAATAACGTTTAAAATAATTATATTTAGTTTACAAAAAGTTAATTTAAATATCATAATATTTTATACAAAAAAAAACTATATTTAAAAATAATAAGTTAATAAAAGTAATTCATAGATGATTCATATTAAAGTTTATAAAAGTGTGAATTAAGTATCTTTTATATATTTATAATAACCAAATCATAGATAAGCATTATTTGAAAAACAATTGGGAATTGAATGGCAGTGTTAGAGATAACTAAAAACCATTGAAAAGTATGAGAGGAATGGCTGACACACCAGAGACTCATCACTGTATGCGTGACTCAAACCTTAACACAATTCGTGATATGTTTGCACAATATGTGGATAATATCTGTACTTTTAGATCAATATAAATGACAATTTTTAATATTTAATTTAAATTTTAAAACCAATTTTTTTTCTTTAACTTAGAAATCGTTTAACAAAAATACCGTTTGTTTATTATACAGTTAGAAAATAAAACTAAAGAATAAAAATTATAATATTAGTAAAGTTAAGATTTTGTTACATTTAATAGTAATGTTAAATAGCTTTTTGAATGAGGGTTTAAGTATTTATTCATTATTATGGCATTCATTAAGTTTTTCACACACACACACACACACACACACACACACACACACACACACACACATTGAATAACACATTGATTATATATATTGTAATTTATATCCGGAATTTCTATTGAAATAAGAATTTACATTTATTTACTTGAAATTCTTCGCTGTATTAGTCATTAAATTGTAATCAAATATAAAGAAAAGAATGTTTGGGTTATTATCATACATATACTGTAATAACCTTTAAAAATGATGTATAATATTATATTATAATATAATATAATATAATATTAACATTCAAAACATTTGCTTAATAAAAAAAATTGAATTATTATTTCTGAATGAATTGTAATTTATTATGCATATAATTTATTAGTAAAAATTAACATCTTATTATTTTATATAAAAATAACAGACTAACCAATGTTTGACTAATTGCCACCTGAGATGACAAATTGGTGATATATAATGTGCTTAAATTATATTATACTAATTATATTCAAACCATTTCAAATCATATATACAGTATATGAGATGACAAATATTAATAATTTAGATTTGACTTATTTGCGAAAATGATTTATTATATACAATAAAACTAATTAAAATAAGGGGTGAATTGAAGTCTTAAATTAATGGCTAAAAATAGTTTTATTTAGCGAACAATAGTAACTGATTTCATTTTAATCAATATCTACTGTATTATATAAAATGGTTTATTGCAACCCAAGTGTCGGTCGTTTTATATAACGTTATGTCTATAATAATGTCAGAGAAAGTTCTCTCCAATAAAGACAACAATCTTTAACTAACAAAACATATACTGTAATAATATAATACTGTTTCCATTTTTGTATCGATGTTAGCGGTACTTCCCATACGTGACCCGACAACTAATAAATTGCAGCGCACTATGCGATGCCACTGTGAGCTACCGTTCCTCTGGGAAATTTTAGGCTTTACTTTCGGTTCAACACTCGTTTCTCATGTAAACACATACCCATACCTTATTGTCCATAAATATCAAACATAGACATTCTCTACCAGTCCTACCATCAGTCCGTCTCCCCTATGATTACTCTCTTTTCAAATTATTGTCAATTTTGCTAAATTTCTTAGTTGTCGACATTTAAGCTTATTTTTTGCTGACTTTTCTCATTTAATAACGATTAACAAAAACAAAAGTCAAAATATATTGATTTTTTAAAATTATTAAGTTATAACAATAAAAGTTTCAAATACAATATCAAAATAATAAAATTATTATCATAGCCTCAAATAAACTCATATATAATTCAATAGATATTAGTGATACTGTTATTCAAATAATGACATAAATGTATAAATGATAGCTTTAATAATCAAGAAATTGATGGAACACTGCATTAGACTTATGGATCAAATCAATGATATATTAAAGTCAATCAATCATTTACTTTGTATCCGTTTCTCTCAACTAAACATTGATTTGACTTTTCTCTTAATTTAATATATCTATGAATGACATACAAACACATCAAACTGTATAATATATGCTATTATATTGTTTATTTATAAGTATTATATACTGTATTTATTTGATTATACAGTAAATTTTATTTATATACGGTACAGGTATATTTTGCAGTTTTGCTCCAATTAATAACAATATTTATAAAATTTATTTAATATTTTTAATATTTTGTTATTTTTCCAAATTATTTTTATATAATTTTTTTGAGCAGTTTTTTTCAAACTTTCTCCCGTTATTATTAATGTCAGCAAAAAAAAGTTATTTATCTAAAAAGTTTACTTTTATTACAATTTAAAGAAGATATAAAATATGGGATAAACAGTGTTAGCGATTTATATTAAGAGATAAAATGAGAAATTGTATAAAAAAAAGTATTACAGAATAAGCGTTAGAATAAATTATAGTATTATTATTTGAGACCTAAAAGTAAATGCTTTGAATACTCAACGAACCGATGCCTCAAACCGACGGCATCTGAATATATTATATAGACTTTACTTTAATATAAACTAACTGTCCTTTTCTCGTGTCCTCTATATTTGTTTTGATGTTTTTTTATCTAAATATGCATTAAAGGTTTTACTACTCTAAAACAATATATAACATTGAAACATACTATACAAATATTTTATATCATAGCCTATGGATATTTATGAAATACAAATGTAAATATACGATATTTGATATAAAATATTTTTATTGATATATTGAAATTCTTCTATAAATTGTTAACCAGTGAATTGGTGAAAAAAATTTTGTTATATAAATATAAAAGTACTAAATTTAAATTATGATATTATTTGAATTTATTGACTCATGTAATCCAATAATTCTTTTAAAAAATCAATTGATTTATCTGTTTTCAACTGATATCACTTACCCAACCAAACCATGTGAATCAAATGATTTCCATTTAATCATATTTGAGTTAAACTTTTTCTATTTTATATATTAAAAATGTTTATTATACAATTTATGTATTGTATTTATTAATTTTACTTTTAGTTTAAGATTAAAAACTAAGTTTCTAAAATTTCCTAAAATCTTTATCAATAAGTTTATATATAAGAGTATAACGTTACATAAAACAAGTTTTATTATTTGATAAAAGTTTATATATTATAATCAACAAATGAAAAATGTTAAGATAAACTGTATTTCTTTTAAGATTATAAATGATATTTTTAATAATATTTAATTGAGTATTATTTAAATTGTAATTGAGTTTTACTAGCAATTATAAAAATGATAATTAAATGCAATAAACATATTATATCATTATTATTATGATTAGCAATAATATCATTAGAATGGATGACATAACACATCAATTGAATGTTTATCACATTGTTATCAATCAATACAAACCGTCCAAAATTGTCTCAACTGTTCCCTATAATTGTCATTGAATTGTCAATTATCTGCTTTATTAGTCATCCATTTAATCGAAACCCTAAGACATTAACAATTCCTATCCTCTCTGATCTCATATGACTTATAATAACAATTCAATAATAAGTTATTTATTTTGATATTTCACTCATTTATTTTTATAATATAATATTTTGAAAACTTTATATCACAGGTATTTAACTTTATATTTTTACTGTTATGTAGTAACTTAAGTATAATATAAAACGATAAATTAACGATAAAAGATATATTAAAGTTAATTTTTACTTACATATTATGTATTAATTTTAATTAAATTTTATTATTTGTGTGATAAATGATGTACAATGTTATTGTGTAATAATTACAAATGTTAAATATTTTCAATTAATTTTTTTAGTAGATTTATTTAATTTTGTCACGTATTAACTAAATTTTTACATGTATTTAATATTATTATATTAAAAATCAGAAATTATATTATATTATCTTTATTTATAAATAAAAATGCACTTAAATGGAAAATTTAGAAGTTATTTAATTATTTATTAAAAATTATCACAAACCATATATAATTTATGTTAAATTAATTTATTTAATAAACAAAAAGTCAACTTTTAAATAAATTTTTTGAATTTTAATTTTATACAGTGTATGGAATAATAACTAATTTAAGAAATCATTTTGATTTAATTTTAGACTTATTTTTAAAAATAATCATTAATTTCAGTAATAATATAAAATAAATGACTTACCGATTGTTTTTTTGAGTTGATTTTTATCACAACAAAAAGCTATAACTTATAAAAAGTTAGTGACATTGATGTCGACGACAATGTTGTATCAAAAAGAGAGCCAATTATTGTGTTTAAATGAGTCCACTGTTTGTGACTTTGCGTCAAAAGCAAAGACAACTGCTTTGAGTAAATGCAGTCAATCTATGCTTACTTTTGTTGAATCCCTCTCTCATCGCAGGCATCTCTTAGTAGAATCAAGCGCTTAGAGCACAGGGAGGTATTGAAGCAAAATATAGAGTATTGAGACACACGTATGACTATTACTACAGTCTATATACTATACCGGCTTTCATTGCCACCAACCCTTAGTCTGTGATCACTTGTTTTTGGGGGGGATTTCTAATAAAATGTATAATCATTTAAATCAAAACCTATTTCTTCTATTAAACACTTGAGACCAATAAAGTGTTGGTTGAAATCAATCAAACTTTATATATTAAAAAATTTGACAATAAATATTATGATAGTTATGTTAGATTGTAATAAAAACTACAAACCAAACAATTTTTTAACAAAATAAACTTTTGGTAATATATAGTAAAATAAAACTAAATGTTAGTTATTTAAAGCAATGCCTAAATGTTAAACATTACCCCCGCTTTTAGAGTCAACCCTATGGCTAGAGTATAGTTGATTTGCTTTATGTGTTTTGCAAAAATTTCAGCAAATGTTGAATTAAAGAATACATTGTTTGCTTATTTTATTAATATGTTAAGCATTGGATACAATTTAAGATCAATAAGTGAACGGTTTAACTGTTGTATTAGTTATAATCATTTTTAATTCAGTCAATCATAATATAGTATTACAAAAAAATGTTACAAAAATTAATTCAATTTTTTAAAATTGAAATAATGAGAATACATTTGTTTATTGAATGATATGATTAAACAAACAATTAAACTTTGTTATCAAATTCATTGAATGCTTGTGCGATAGCGTTAATCCAAATTGAAACGGCAATAGCACCGGGATCTGGTTTAGTCACTTTATCCAGATTTACATACGAAGCCCTTCCGACACTAGCTTTCATCGCTGCCGTACTTTCTATTAAAATATAAACTATTATAAATAAAATGCAAATTAAAACTTAATTGAATGCATTACCGGCTCCACTCTTAGCACCCTTTGATACAAGATTTGCAATTTGATTGTAAGTCAAATTATGATCGCATGAATCTAATACCTGATAGACGCTGTACAGTGAATCTGTTTAGTAATAAGTATTTAAAATAATTATTTTATTATTATAACGATTAGATGCCATACAAACCAAGCATCGATCGATCGCCAGGTTTTGCTGAACTGTAACGAGTGATTGTATCCAAACTGTATTTAATGACATCTCTCCAGAAATCTAAGTAATCATAAGTTTTTTCGTCGATGCGATCATTGTTTGCCCGCACGGCCTGAGAGGCGGCAGTAAACATAAGACTATAGATTGCACCGGAAGTGCCGCCCATATTATTCTCACACAATTGAGATAATTGAATGAATGATGGCTTCAATTCATTATCTTTGGGTTTAAATTTTTTAGTTTAATACTAGTATATAAAAAATTATATTATTATATAACTTATGATTACTTGATATGAGTTGAAGCAAATGTTTTGCTGTTGTACTTAGTGTTGAACCACAGTCTCCATCACCTAATTGAGTGTCCAATTCATTCAAATATTTTTCATGTGATATCTGTTGTATGTGATAGTATTGTCAACAATATTTTCAACTCATTATTAAACATGAATACACATCAATACTTATAAATAAAACATAAAAAACTTTTTATAAAATCTTATTTTTTCTCAGAAACATTAAAATACAATATAATGTATTTATTTTGAATCAAAAGTCAATATCAAACACAGAAAATAAGAAATTGTAAAATAAATAAATAAATTTTTAAATTTTGAATAAATTTAAATAACTTTTTTGAGACTTACTAATGCTTTACACGACAATTCAATGCATTTCAAGAATAATTGTTTACCAAACTTGAGACCATCGATGGATTCAAAGTCAATCACTTGTGAACTCTGTCGTTGTGTTTTCAAAATAGTCGATCGATTGAGTATTTTCGGTGTATTAACCAATTGATTCCAAGCGCTTGAAGACGACGGTCTGTCCAATAGATGTAACATTTTGTTGTCAACAGTCATAGCGGTAATTGAAACGCCAGACATACCGAAGGATGTCATGAATGACCCGAAATATAATCTTTCAATTTGTAAATCAAGTGCTTCTAATTGAGTGATGGTTTCATTGATTATGATATTTAACTCAAACATCGAGAGTCCGCCCGTATTGTTAAACAAAATGACAATTCTGTTGTTATACTTCTTGATTGATTCAAATAAAGGTGATGTCTTTCCGACCAAATGTTGAAGCATAACACTGACCACATCCCGAGCCGAACTCAGTTTCATACGCTCAACACCGGCCTCTCCATGAACTCCAAGTCCCAGTTCTATCTCATCGAAAGCCAAATCAAAAGAATTGCCTAAACCGGGAATATTACATGAGTTGAGACTTATAGAAATGGTACCAATAAGTGGTGAATAATTATTAAGAGCTTCTTTGATTTGTTTCATATTATTTCCCTCTTCAGCCAAAGCACCGGCCAATTTGTGTACGAATGTAATGCCGGCTAACCCTCTTCTACCGGCACTCTTTCCTTCGCCATAAAAGGCAACGTCTTCGCCAAATATAAAAACGTCTACATTATAGCCATTGAGTATTGCGTGCTCTCGGGCTAAGCCAAAGTTAAGCCGATCACCCGTATAGTTGGCTATTATTATTAATATTTCATTTACACTTTTGTCGGCAATGGTCTCAATGAGTCTCAACGTTCTTCTGGGTGGCGGAGAAGCAAATATATTTCCTGCGACGGCACCCGTCAATAGACCACTTCCCACAAACCCGGCAAACATGGGTTCGTGTCCTGAACCACCTTTAATTGAAAATTTACATTAAAATTGCCAAACAATAGATAGTTATACTGTATTTATAGATAAACATAAACGACAATTAAATACCGCCACTAATGAGCAAAACATTAGACTTTTGTCGATAAGTAAGAAAATCTTTGCGAATAACAGAATTGCATTCAGGAATCACTTGTAAGGAATGGTTAGTCGACACCAAACCCAACAAATTCTCGTAAACACTGTTTTCGATTGCATTTATTAAATGTTTTGTTGTTGTTGTCATTGTTTTTTAAAATTACTTTTTTAGTTATATTTTATTAATATATGCTAATTATTAAACTAACTGATAGTTTCATTAAAACGCTTGAATTACATTTGAAGTATAAGTTGTTTAATAATCATTAGTTTATCGGTTTTTAAAAGATTACTAAAGATTATCTGAGTTCAAGGTTTGATGACATGAGCTGTCATTAGATTAAATGTTTTGATAAAATATTTTAAGTAAATTTAGTCTATACTATAGTTTCTCATATTATTACATATGTTTAAAATAAATTTACATTACCTTTACTTATAATATTTATATTTATTTATTGAAGCATCATGATTCATGATCAATATAATACATAATTTAAAGTATTTTTTATTCACCATAAAATGCAAATATTTAATATTAATTACATTTAAAATATTAAAAATGTTAATATTAAAGAAAAATAATTTAATTAAATTAGACAAATAGTTATTATGTTCTATTAATGGAAATATATATATATATTATATAAAAATACTGGTATATTGATTATAAAATATTATGATTTTAATTAAAATCTGAATTTTTTAGTATGATGTGTCTTAAAAATATATTTATATCAAATTTCAAAATTAACAAATAGTAAAATAATTTTTAATTACAATTACTGTATTAGTTTTCTGAAAGTATATAATAAACAACATAATATTATTAATATAAAATACAGAGAGTTTTATACTAATTAACTAGATTTAAGCAATTTGTAAATTTACTTAAAAAATCTGATGGCATATATAATTTATTCAATCAGTAATAAATTGTTAACTCTATTGAATTAAATTAAATTATTTAATGTAAACTTATATTTTTGAATAGCAATCATATGTTTGTGTATATCAAACATAAAAACAGAGTACAGACCCGATATGCAGAAGAATATATTTCGTGCTCTCAATAATAATAAAGGTATCTTTGATTTCGGGTTTTCGACGACATATGTCGGTGAAGATCCGTTCACTTTTGAACACTTCCTATTCATAAGACATCACTTCTGGAAAGTCAAACAAACAGAAAATGATGAGAAAGAGGTTTGCATTGAAGACTTGGAGAGTGAACAACACAGTGAATTCAACCATAGATTCACTCTTGCCTTTAGCTATCTGTCCGATCATATGGTCCAACACGACGATGAACTCAATCTAACAAATCATGTTTTTTTACGTATGAATACAATTATTTTGATATATTGTTTTGTGTGCTATTTATATGATTTGTTTTTTATGTGCAGAATTGACTCTTAAATCAAGTGAATATTACGCTGAGTTTGAATCACATGAATTGATTGAAAATATCTTTGACGCCAATCATAAGGATTTATATTATATGGTTGGCGGCGATTATTATCCATTTTTCACCCATTACTTCAACGCGACCGCTGCCTTTCAACCGCAGTCGTTCACCGACGACGGAGAGACCGATGGACCCAACTTTGTGTTTATTCAGCAGAATATAACAGTTGAGGGACTTTATGAACGGCTCTCTGAAGTTCATTCAATCATTGATAACTTGAAAATCAGAAATACAACCGAAAAGTTTGGCAAATATATACCGCCGTTCATAGCACAGGTCGATCCACGACTCTATATAAACTCTGTTTTGCCGATGCGTTTGGGCGGCGATATAGAGGAAGGAAAACCCGCCGCTATTCTTATACTACTTGACGAAGGAATCATTAAATATTGTGTTACCGATGAACAAGTCTTAGATGAAAGTGTGGGTTATTTTTGTTTAATTATTTTTGTATATTTTAATATATATATAAATATATTAATTATATTTGTTATCATTATTTAGTGCAATCCATCAAATTTAAGGCAACTATTGAGGTGTAGCTTTTCTCATGAAGAGGTAATAAAAAACATATAATATTTATATTATTTAGTAATAATTGTTTTATTATTATTTTTACTTAGCTTTAACCATAATTTCAATGGCATTGGTTTTAATTTAAAACATTATTGTATTTATTTTTGATTAAATTTGAAATATTACTAAGCTGTAAACAGTTTAAATAAATGCTGCAATCTTTTTATTAAATATATTGTAATTATTTACAATTACAAAACTATTCAAAGTATAATAATAATTTAAGATATATTAATTATTACACTATTTTATTATAATATTAATTTTTGATTAGATATAAATCTTTAAATATTGAATCTTTAACAATATTCTTAGTAAAATAAAAATTATATTACAAATTGTTAAATAATTGACTCATTGACTAATATTATATAACAATTTGGAAATTTATTATTAACGGTAAATAAAATAATTTTGTTTGTTGTGTAATTTTAATTAATAAATCAATATTTTTTTATTTAACGTCACGATTAAATTCAATTATTAATATTATGATTTGACTGAATGCTGACTAATAATGATTTGGTATTTTTATTACTTTTTTATATTTACAGTCTATCCGTGACATATGTCTACCACTGATTGAATAATAATAATTTAATTATATTAGAAACTAATCTAATTTACAATTAGATTTGCAATTTGTCAAAGAGATAATGAGCTAATTTTATTATTTTTCAATAGACAATTTAATTATTGATATTTTCTATATATTTATTATTTATACATTTTATTAACTATAGTCTAAATTAAAAAAATAATATACTATTAATAATATGATGAAATATTTGTGTAAAAATGTTAATATAATCAGTTTATTATTTTAGGAATTAATATTTTATTTATTATTATTAAGTATAATTACAGTATCAACAATAGTGTTATATTATAATAATATTTAATTATAATGATGTGGCATTTCTATATTTCAAATTTTAAACAAATAATAAATATGTATTAATAAGTATATAAATTTGTAATTATAAAGAGACGCCTCATTTAGTTTACAATTTGTTGAATTTCTAATTTATTATAATTATTATTATAATATTGTATAATATTGTTAGTGTGCAACTGTAACGATAAGTTTATAAATCAAATTAGTTACTCTATCAGGAGTTAATCTACTTTTATCACAAGGGATTAATTATGTTATATATAATTAATAATACTAAATACAGATATTAATATAATGTAAATTTCATTTTAAAAACTGTTAAATTTGGCGCAAAATATTGATTGCATTGAATGCGGAAGTTATCGCATAAATGGCTTAAAGGAAGTGAATTCGTGTGAAAGTTATGATCCTTTTTGGTGGGTATTAGGAGTTTGTTGTGTGCTATAAGTTGTGGCTCTGATATTGTGTATTCCGCACATGTATTATACTGTATATCTCATGGTATATATGTGTATGTGTATGTGTATGTGTATGTGTATGTGTATGTGTATGTGTATGTGTATGTGTATGTGTATGTGTATGTGTATGTGTATGTGTATGTGTATGTGTATGTGTATGTGTATGTGTATGTGTATGTGTATGTGTATGTGTATGTGTATGTGTATGTGTATGTGTATGTGTATGTGTATGTGTATGTGTATGTGTATGTGTATGTGTATGTGTATGTGTATGTGTATGTGTATGTGTATGTGTATGTGTATGTGTATGTGTATGTGTATGTGTATGTGTATGTGTATGTGTATGTGTATGTGTATGTGTATGTGTATGTGTATGTGTATGTGTATGTGTATGTGTATGTGTATGTGTATGTGTATGTGTATGTGTATGTGTATGTGTATGTGTATGTGTATGTGTATGTGTATGTGTATGTGTATGTGTATGTGTATGTGTATGTGTATGTGTATGTGTATGTGTATGTGTATGTGTATGTGTATGTGTATGTGTATGTGTATGTGTATGTGTATGTAATGCCAAGGTTGATCGATCCAATTCTATAGCCATTATTGTCTCTAATGTATACTATTATATTTTATATCATTTATATAATGTCCCAAAATTAAAGTATAACTAATATTTATATAAATCATTTTTGATTTATATCAGCCTAAGAATAGATGTTTTAATGATTCAAATCAAATGGGATTTAATACAGTCGTATAATTAGTATAACTATTACTAATGAAAATACAATTTTGTAATATACTGTTTATAACTGAAAAAATATATATCAATAAATTTACAGTATTATATTTTTTGTGGCCTTTATTAGTGCATAGCTTTTATATTAAGAAAGAAACATTTGATACAAAAAAAATGATAATTGAAAACATAATATCTATAAATTATTGTAAACCATTTATAGATAATAATATAAACCAATTATTATTATTTTTAATAAAAATTGTCTATTTGTGTGATTTTGTTGAGAAATTAATCGATAAAACAAAAAGAAAAATAGCATTTGGTTTGTAAGTAAATAAACGACTGATTTAACAAAAATTGTATTATATTAAAAAAAAAATAATTACACTTAATAAAAGATTTATGAAAGTAAATATTTATTATTTTTATTATTAAAAACACTAATATAAATTTTATTTGTTTTATAAAATATTTATTATGTTATGATTTATTGAACACATGTAAAATAATTTATTAATATTTTACTAAATATAGAATTATTAATACCAAATAAAAATTTACTTAATTGATATTTTAACAAAGCTTATTTTTTAATAACATTTAAACATAATTTTTTAAAATTCAATAATAAAGTCTACAATAATTAATAAATAATAAATTTTAAATAAAGTTATTTATTAATTGTAGACTTTATTATAAAATTTAAAAAATATATCTAAATGCTAATAAAGTGCCATTATTGTGTAAAAATTAAGATAAATTGTTAGAAACTTTTCATATGAAATTTCTAAATAAAATTATTGACCCAACAGTATTCATGTTTCAGTATATTATTAGATTTAAACACTATAGAAAACAGTAAGTATATTAATTAAATAAATTTTTAATTATCTAAATTACTATTATTAATTACTAAATTTTGATAGGAGTTTAAATTAAATTATTTTTTGATCTTATTTTTTGTTCATACAGATAATTATTATAAAAATGTTATACAATAATAAAAGTACTGTAATGTTTACATATTAAATTAAAATAAAAATTAATATAATCAATGCTACAAAGTGACATATAGACATCAAAAAATCAATAATAGTATTATTACTGTATTTATTGATATAATTGTATTTTTAGAATAACAAATAAATATCATAAACAAAATATTTATATTATGGCATTAATATTATTACTATTATTTTATATGCCCTTATGTAATGGCCAAAAGCAAAAATTATGATTATTTAAAATCTGTAAAAATTGTAGAAATTTTAAAAATTTGAATGAATATTTAATTTATTAAATAGTATACATATGTTTTAAATAGAAATAATTTAAAATTATTGTTTTGTTTTGACAATAAATATAATAAAATTATAATATATTGAACAAAACATGTATTGAATTGACTTTAATATGGCTCTCATTCTCATCGATCGATAACTTACTAAATGCTTTACACTATAATGTTGTGTCTATTTATAGAATATTCTATAAGAATACACAATCGTATAGAAATTGGCACAAAATTTAGGTCAGTGTAACATTCAATTCAATTCTATATTTTATTTAATATTTAATAATTTGTTTTTTAATATTATGCGTATATCTTAATAAAAATAAAAATATAAATTTGTATTTTATTTAGAATAAAATAATATATATATAAACCTGATTTAGGATATATTTATTTATATATATAATTTATTTTTAATTCATTGTAATGGGCAAATCTCATTTTGAAAGTGTATTTAAATTAAGTGTAAATTTTGATTTGACTATAATAGATAATATTCAATTATTAATAATGAATAAAATGACAATAAATAATGAAATACTTAAGCTTTATTAAAAACTTAAAAAATAGGTTACAATAAAAATTTATATATTTATATATACTATAATATAAAATAAAATAAATATAACATATAATATATATTTTTATAATTAGCATTAATTCAATAACTTACATACACACCAGATATAATTGTATATCTATAATTATTGTTATAACTATTAAAATGATTAAATCTATGGATAAAATGTAAGATTAGAAAAATGTTTTTTTTAAATTTATTGTGTGTTATTTTTCAATATAATTAAAAAGTACTTTAAATCTACAATTATATTAATTTGAAGTTATATTGAATAATAAGACTTTCCTAAAGAGAATTATTGGCAAACATTATATAAATAATTAGCTGTTATTGATCTCTGATTCAAATATGAATTAACATTATATTAACATTAATTTTTGTTTAGTAAACATTAATGTCAAAATTATTTAAATAATTTATAAAAAATTAAAGCATATTTACTATTAATATTAGATACAATGTATTTTCAAATTGTATATAATTTTAATTTAAAACATTTATGTAGTTAAATAAGTAACTTTATAATAATTACATATTTTTATCAATTAAAAAAGTTAAGTATTTATATAATTATGTTAACTGAAACTTTACAATATATGCTCAATAATAAAAAACATATTTAACAATTAAATTATTTTAAGTTTAAGAAAATATACTTATTTTGATATTTCAAAAACTATGTGTTTTATGTAATTTTTTAAAAACGTAAAATATTTAGAGATTATGATATTTTTACAATACTTATGAATAGTATTCAACATTATTGTGCTATAGATTTCATTTTTGTTTAATTTGAAAGTTTTAGTACAGAATTTTTTTTTCTAATTTTCATATTTATTTTTTATAACATTAATTGTCTTTTAATAAAAGAAAGACATTTGGTTTGTTAAAAAATTAATTTTTAAGTCTAAATATGTATATTATATAGATTTTTACTAAAAAAATGATTACAGTATAATTTATTATAATCATAGTTAACCAATAAATTTAATTAAAAAGTTTCACTTGAAAACATGATATTAATATCAATAATAAAAAATGTTTTATTTTTAATAACAATTTGATAGTAAAAATTAACATATTTTATGGGCAGTGAATGTGCGAGTATAGTCACAACTGTAACCCAAATATCACCAATCAATTAAATCTGTCTGTACTTTATATCGCAATTTATCAAATTTATATTAATCAATATGTTATTATCTCAACACAAGATTTATATATAAAAATTCTGTACTCAATTGTTTGCATAAAATAAGTTTTAAAACTTTTTTTGTGTTTTTTCAAATTAAATTATTATCCAAAATAATAATGATATATAAATATTAATATATTAAATTTATACATTTCTTTACACTAATTAAAAAGATATTTTCAAAATATTATACAATTGTTTTTGTATTTATTGTTTTTTATTTGTTTTAAAACTCTTTATCGAAATAATTACCGAAGTTTTTTTTATTGTACTCCAGGTTTATAATTAAAATTACAAAAACTTTTTATCATTCAATTTGCACTAAATTGTATGAATTTCTGTGACATTAAATATTTGTGATAAAATGTCATTCATTGTTATTAATTATTTTAATTGATTGAAACAAATTGACAACAAAACTGGTAAAATGTTGTTTAAGACTCGCATTCGCAACAATTTTAGCATTTTTTGTACTAATCTCTCCCTGTTATGAATCTCATATTGAGCTCATATTTCAAATAATTTTTGGTTAATTTTGTTAATTTTCATACAATTTTATAACATTAATAAATAATAATTAAATTTTATATTATATATTTTGTTATATTAGATAAAAGTAAAGTTATGTTATTGTAAGTAATAGAATATAATATTAATATATATATATTATATATTAATATAATGTCAAATGTAAAGATATAACAGATTTTTATATAAGATATTATTATTTATAACATTTTTATATAAAATAACAGCAATAATAATAAATATATATATATATATTTAAAAAATTATTTTGTATTTAATAATTAATTATCACAATTAAACAAATAGAGAAAACAATATATTATTTTCAAATATAATAATCATTAAAATTTACTACAAAAATGAAAAACTCTTTAAAAAATTTAAATTATAAGTCAAATAGTTTTGCTATAAATACAAATATGTTTAATAATAATAATAATAATAATAATAATAATAATAGTATTAAATTTGAGAAATAACACAATTTATGAAATGAAAAAAGTAGAATAAAAGCTGCGCTCACTCTTTCTCTCTCTCTATATATATATACTGTATATATAACTATAATTATTAACAATTATTCACACCATTGGAAACCTATTTAATGGTAACTCAATTATGACGGCAAGGATTCTAGTAATTATGAAAAAATTTATAAAATTAAATCTTATTTATAATAATAACATGTTTACCCATAAACAGCTTTTCAAATGAATTATAACTTTAACAATATTATAATTAATTACTTTTTCATATTAGACAAAAAAAATAATTTAAGTTTGATTTAAAAATATGATAAAATGTTTAAATCATAATTAGTTTGCATTTTGTTGTATCAATTGAGTTGATTTGGCCCTCAATTGGCAACCAGAAGATGTTGGTATTGGTTAGGATAAGAAACGCCGTTTACATTGAAGTTCATGTTATCGAAAGATTTGGAAGAATTGTTAGCAGAACCTGACGTACCATTTAATACATTTGAATCACCAGAAAGAGAGCCAAAGTTGGCATTAGAGCCACCAAATGAATTACCAGTAGAGTTGCCGATTGGATTCGCTGATGACATGAAGGGACTCGTCTTGTCCAAGAAGGATGTGAATCGGTTCATACCATTGGTCTGTTTGGACTGATGTTGGTTATGGTTGGCTTTGACTATGTCACCGGTTCCGACCAATTCGGACAAATAGTTAGTGTCAAACAAGCCATTGACAAACGCACTTCGTTTCGATGGTGTCGTTATGTTTGATGTAAATACATTTTGTTGGCCACCAAATGATCCATTCGGAGAGGTCGGAGAATTACCACCGTTTGCCGTCATAAGCATGAAGTTGTTGGTCGAATCCATTTGAGTTGAATTAGGAGAAAGTGATCGAGAATTGTGCGGAGAGACAGATGAGGTCGAGTTGTTTGAGAAGAGATTAGTGTTGGCCGTCATTCCGTTCAAACCGATGACCGATTGCTGGCCTGTCTGTTGCTGAAGAGCTCGCTGTTTGATATAATTACTGAACTCAGTTGGAGACATGCGATGAGATCTCTTTGTGTTTGATTTAAGTTTAGTCGATCCAAACTTTGTGGCCGCAAAAGTACCCGCCGTGTATGTGACTGGTGTTGATGTCTTACTCACCATATATGGAGTGATAGGACTTACATTATTCTTATATATGGGCGGAGATACTTCCTCGTTGGCGATGGCATTACCATTAGTTAGATTTAAACCACCAAATTGTGATGTCAGACATTCAATAGGTTTAAAACACTGGGCCTCCGGATTGAATGTTCGGGTCACTTGTCGGTCGATATTTTCTCTTTCGATGTTATTGTCGGCTTTTTCAGAGTACAGTATCTTCACGGGTCCCTTCTCTGACATACGATATGACACTTCTCCCGGATCCACCCAAATGCTCAACTCTTGCGGTAGATTCTCCTGAATGTCGCTCAGATCCATACCACTAGATCTGGCAGCCGTTTCAAACACTGTCGGATCTAATGGTGGACTACAACGAATACAACGATATGCTGATCCTTTGTACGGCTTTTCCGGATACCAGTGCCCCTCGAACTTGATTTTGAGAGCATTCTCCAGTTCCTCACCGAATTGGTTCACTCGTCTTCGGGGAAGTTTGTTATACAAGAAAGAAATAAGAAAATTGAGGGCCACTTGTATCTCAACGTGCATTGCAATCCACTTTAGATTTTATTATTTATTAGATTTTAATTTTATTTAATTGAGATTAAATTTGTCACAAATTACACTTCTGACTGGCGATTAAATAGAAGCACAAATCGATCAGTTATTCTCCTATTTTTTTGTCTATTATTGGCTCGAATGGTAGTCTGAAATCATAAAAATGTATTTTTATTAATATTATAAATATTAATATAATTCTTAATATATTTTGCTATTAAATAATCTATAAGTAAAAATGTAAAAAACAATCTTATAGATAGTTTACTTAATTTCGATACAAAACAAATTTTAATAATTTTTTAAAACAAACAAATATAAAATTGTTTAAAATAACACATTAATTACAAAGTCTTTGAGTTTATATATAACAACATCTAAAAACATTTGGTTATATTAAAAGTTTGGTTGTTTGACAAAAATAAATATTTTGAATATTTTTGTTTTTAAAAATACAAGAATCAGCAAAAAATTAAATAATATGATTTCAAATATCATTAAATATTAAATCATTATAAAATGGATCATAAATATAGTACTATTTTATAATATTAAACATATATAAATAAATAAAGCAATTTAAAGTTCAATAAAATGATTATACTTGACTTACTAAACAATATTGTATAATAATAGTTAAATTGTTGGCAAATGATTGATACAAATAGTTATATTAATAGTTTGAAATTTTTAAGGTAAAAGAATTGCATGATTTATATTGTATGTATAAACTGAAAGTCTTTTACCAAAACTGAAACTTTTATTCAAAATAATACTTTAAAATTAATAATAAACATATTTATTAGCATAAACATAGATCACAAAATTATGAAAATGTGAATTATAAAATAGTAAATTTGTAATATAATGTAAATAACTGTATAAACAATGTTTGTTATCAATAAATGAAAACATTAGTTCAGTGATAGAGAATTGGATTGAATTCTCAAATGAGAGTTAAGCGAGACTTGAATTTGAGACCAAAAATAGTAAGTTTTATAAGTATATAGCAATAAACAAAATTGAAAGCATAATATAATATTATATAAGTTGTATAATACTGTAGTAGACTTTGGAAAAATCGATGACTGACCCACTTTTATAAACACATATAACGCTATACTACTCCACCAATAGTATACACTATATATCTTCCATATATCCAATACTTCTCTCAACTATAAACTACTGGTACTGTAGAGTGTGTTGTGTTTATATGTTTTTCATAGTGTAGGCGATAATCATAAGAATAATAAGAGTAGTTTTTTTTATAAAACTTTGTCTATCATGGGATTCACAATACAAAAAAGTGTTCATTATATCAATAATTAGAGTTTCAAATCAATTGATTCATTGCATAGAAAAGCTTATCAAATGTCGAGTCAATGATTGTGTTTTAACTAAACTAAACAACTCTAACTAACTATTTTTGAGTAATTATTTGTTGATAATTATTATATAAAGTTTATAGCATTTATTACATACATTAAATATAATATAAAGTGTTTGATATAAATTAGAATTTTATAAAAATAAATGTATCAAAAAAATTCTAGTCATATATTTATAATCAAATAAGACTATGAAATACATGTGTTTTAACCAAATCCAAATGTGTAATATAGACTTATCATATAAGCGGGGAAAGGGATGCAGAGCTTAAAATGCTATCTATTTATTCATATATATATATATATATATATATATATATATATATATATATATATATCAACTCATATGACGAAGGGATGTGACATAAGTCTATATAAATAGTCATTTCTTTAGTTTACTCTCTATAAAAATAATGACAAAATTTGATTTTATTGAACCAAATGTTTATAATGTTTTATATTTATTTAATTATAAACAATATGATAGTAAATGAAGAAAATTGTTTCGGTTTGTATGAAAGTGAATTGAGTCTATAGTCACTGAGTCTATAGAATATATAGTATAGATAACCTGAAAATTGATAAATATATTAAACATAATTTTATTGATTATAATGAAAGCCGCTTTCGTTCACACATTAAAATAAACTTTTGAAAACAAACTAATGATAAATAAGTTATTAATTTTTCAAGTTTGCATATAATGTATACAATTTATGTGTGTAATGTATATGTATTTTAATTTTATAGAAATTAAATCTTATTTTATATGATAAAAATATCATACAACTAGTGTTTTTATAATATTAAAGTAATATATTTTGTAGATTAATAGTCAAATAAGTTTAATGAAAAAATCGATGTATTTGTAAAATACATATTCGTATCTAATCTAAACTAAATATTATTTTATTATTAGCACTTAACTAAATAATATAATAATAAATAAAATATAAAATATTTGTAATCATACTGTATATAATAATATGTGTAATTAATGAATACTACAATAAAAATTATTCATAAATTCAATGTTTACATTAAGCAAAATTCATGAATAAAGGCTATATTGATAGGATATATACAATAATATTATTAATATTGAATAATATATGGATATAAATACTGAATACTGTATGTCTGTCTCTAGACTACTAACACTATAAATATTCGTCACATTTGACGTAATAATACAATCGATTTATAGTTTTGACAATTAAAGTAAAGGTCTGTCTATTATATTATATGATAGCTGTGATCCACTCGACGAGGAATTTAATTTGAATTACTTTTTCATATATTAATAATAATGACAATCAATATTTCATTCAATACTAACATTGATTAATATGACATTTTGTTTTCTTACATACAATTTATACATACATATACCTGTACTTATTTATATAACAATAATTTTTGAAAACAATATTTTTATTACAATTCAAAGCACACATTTTTATTAATGAATGAATAATTAGATTTTTTTAGTGTTTGTTTCCTAACGTGATTTTCAATAAGCACTACAAGTAGTGGTAAAAGTGAGCTCGTATTGGATGAAAAAATATCTAAAAATAAGTTTACGATGAGTGGTAAGGCATATACCACTCATGATAATAGTGTATCTCATATAGTAGTGAATTATAACAACACAACTAAAGTATTGATTAGTGAAGACATAATTAGAAATGAGTTTTTGTGTGAATCGCTGTGTCATCTAATTGTATAATGACTTGCATTCAGGCAAATAGCATATCACTAGTCATTAATCGAAACTTTATGGCGTTTACCGATAACACTGTTTTCTATATGCTATCAAAATGTAACATATTGTTTGTCATAAACTGAATACATTTATTTTTTATTTAATATAATGTATATAATATTAGCCTATTTAAATTTATAGCTAATTAATATACATTTTAAGCTATATGTCAAAATTTAAGTGCCATTGCTAGACATTTCAATAAATCAAGTGATTATTAGTATTTTAACAAATTTTATTAATAAAAACCATATTTACTAATTAATTCATTGTTTGCCTAACTTAAAGATCATAAGTCATGTTTTATTAAAAAAATAATTAATGTTAAGATATGTGATTATTTAAAAATTTATAGCACACAAACAATCAATACGAATATAATAACTATAACATTGTTTATTTTTTATAACTATTATTTCAAAAATAGACATTAATTTGTTTTTGATTTGATATGAATAAAGTTAATGATTAGTTAGTATTGATAACAAAGTCATATTGTATTGAAGGACAAACAGATAACGTTAAGTAATAAATGATATGAAAAAAGCAAATCATTTATATTTATTGCTATCAAAGCAAATGTTTTGTCAAATGCAAACTTTTGTAAAAGACTGTTGTATTTTACATTGAAATAAAAATTTATCAATGTATTAAATATATTGAATATATGATGAATGTGTGATTAAATATATGCAAAGTTTAATCAATTGATTAATAAAAAAATACTATAAAATTTTACACATTCATCTCACGTTTGCCAAATAAACATAAATTTATAATACATTTACAATAAATATCATTTGCTAACACCACTGTTTGTTCATATAATTTGTAATCAATAAATATATTATTACGACAATACTGTATGTATTTCTATTTTTATGACTTCATAAACTTGTCTACAATTAATTGACATATTGTTTATTTAAAAATGTATTGTAATTTGATTTAGTATTTTTTAAATAATATAATACATTATATATAATATACTATATGGGCGTTTGACTTAACTTATATATTTGGGTATTGAATTATTTTTGAGCCAAAATTCATATACCGGAAGGTTATATAGTTATCACTCATTTTTTTAAAACTATAAATAACATATCTTTTTTAAAAAATAAGAGTTGATTCCAATAAAGTTATAAAACTATTTTAAGTGATTTTTTTTGTTGGCTTAAAACATGTTGTGTTTTATAAAACGGCTGTTTTTAGCGATACCCGTCCTCTATAAAGATGCCAATTGAATGCTCCATACGTTAGCAAATAATTTGGATGAAAGGCAAAAACAGCTAAAAACAAAACTCAATACAAATAGTTGTGACACTATTTTCTATATAATATTGGCGTAAATGAATCCAAAAGTAGGATCACTGGATGAGGGATTCACCACAACTATAATGATTTCCATATAAGTCAACGCAAGTCTACATTAATTTATTAAAT
Source organism: Oppia nitens (assembly GCF_028296485.1). Classification (NCBI taxonomy): domain Eukaryota; kingdom Metazoa; phylum Arthropoda; class Arachnida; order Sarcoptiformes; family Oppiidae; genus Oppia; species Oppia nitens. The sequence continues at coordinate 334,470 of NW_026533203.1, read as the reverse complement.
ATGACAAATAATGTTTCAAAAAAATTTTTAAACATATTTTCAATTGATTTTATAATATAATATATAGTTTTTTCCCTACTTTACGATCAATAAAAATCTCATCAATATAAATGTAACAAATATTTTTTTAATTTATTTTTTTAAACACAACTGTATTTACATAATTTATAATACACTATTTGCAATATAATACTGTAGATACCCTCTATATATATTGTAAATGTCAATAAATAGTTCAATTGTTTTTCTTATAAATATATTAATTTAATACATTTTTATAATTAAAATTTAAGCACACATTGCAAAAATAAACAAATTGATAAAATTAATGTATAATTATATTATATATATATATATATATATATAAAACACTTACCTATCACTAGTTGTCGTTTTTAGATAGTTGCTTATTGTTGTGGACAAACTTATTGACTAATTGAATAATATGTTGTATATTGTCTTTGAAATTGATGATTAAAGTAATACATTTGTAGAAAAATATAATACAAAAGTAAAAAATAATAAAAATTTATTTATATATCGATTTTATGTTGTTTTTATTAAAATAAGTCTATAAAATAATTGAAAATTAAGAGAACTGTGTGTAGAATTTGTCGATAAATAATTCAGTTTTGAGAATTATTTTAATTATTATTAAAATATATTATTATTATTATTAAAGACTAGAATTTTTTGATTTAAGAATCGGTTAACAATTAATAACAGAATTGAAAGCTTCAATCAAAATATGTGTTATAACAGTAATGTTGTGTACAGTAATGATATTCAATGATAATAAGGAAGCGCAGCGCACACACCATAAGCAGCGACTCAGTTATGCCACACAACTGCCTGTGCTTGTAATGCCTGTTCTCTGGCACTGACTTCAGCTTTTATGAGAGACCATCTCTATTGCCTTATCGCATACCAACTCATGTGCCGAACTATTTTCTGTGCAAAAGTGGGACAACTATTGTCGTCACCGATAAAGTGGTTGAATTGTCCAAAATATTTTGTTATATAATAGTTAATACTATAGATATGCATATTCTTATGTCTTAACCATAATATTAAACAATTAAATAAATATTTAAAAATCAAGTGCACTAATAATTGACAGTTTATAGAGTTTATAGTTTGTTGTGTTCATCTAACAGTGCTTAGAGATTGCCTACTCTGCACATACATTGCATATCATAACTTGTATATGTAATGCAATTCTATATATTGTATATAAATTCTCTATTGACTAATATATAGTACTATATAGTATATTTATACAGTGTGTTATGGCTTACAAATAGTTATCAAGGCTTACAATTGAGTTTCAATCAAAATATATTCTATATATTCACTGCAATGCTATGTCTATATGTATACAATAGCTTATATGTAGACAATTGAGGTTTACATCTACTCTCTCTCTCTCTCTCTCTCTCTCTCTCTCTCTCTCTCTCTCTCTCTCTCTCTCTCTCTCTCTCTCTCTCTCTATTTTTCTCTCTATTTTTCTCTCATTTTTATACAACAGATCCAATGGATCCCATTTTGCGTCAGTTTGACGTCAATTTTGCTCGAGTTTTACATTGATATACAAAGTCTAACATTACATTAGCGATCGATGCCATCATTTTCTTCATTCGTATATTTTATATATTTGTTAACAAATAAGATTTGTTTCAAACTTTGCTTAATCTGCTCAACATTTTCTAACCATTCATTATCGAGACATTCTTTCTAATAAAATGGTACTTTAATTATGACTTCCCTATCATTAGTAACATTCATTAACTATTGATTTACATATTAACTACTTAGTCATAATGTATTGATATATTATATTTATATATTAATAATASATTTATTTATGTTCATATATGTTTAATATTAAATATATTTAATTTCTATCCAATGTTATGCCTTAACCTAATGCAGATTATATAATATTATAAATGAAACTAGTATTAGAATATTAAAATAATACAAAAACAAATTTTTATATATTTTTATATATAATTGAGAAAGAAGAGAGAGAGAGAGAGAGAGAGAGAGAGAGAGAGAGAGAGAGAGAGAGAGAGAGAGAGAGAGAGAGAGAGAATTACAAACTATATGTTTATAGAAATACCACACAAAAATTAAATAAAAATATTGTTAATTAGCTAAAAGATAGTACGGTTTAATAATTGACAAAATAACAGAATATACATATATATATATATGAATTTATATTCAAAATGTAATGCTTGAGAGGACTCACAATGTTTGGCACAATTGGGTGAGACCTTGAAGTTAGACAACACTATATATGATATCAACAAAAAAAATTATTTGGCATCGATTCTGTATGTTTTGTATTTTACATTTAAAGCGCTTTTCTAAATACATTTATTTTGCATAGTTTTTTATATATGCTATTAATAACTTAAATATAATTTGTGTACAATTTAGCAAATATTGATTTTAATCACCAACAAAGTAATTATTTCATTATATAAATTTTATACCCTTTAACATTTTGAAAAAATGTTTTTAAACTATTGATAACGAATGTACATATATTTAAATATTAAAATTGGATTGTTTTTATAGATCTATTAAACAATAATAAACAGATAATTTAGTTTTTATCAATTAAACAATTTTATAATAATTTTATTAATAAGTAGTACATTAAATTTATTACTTTTAATTAAATTAGCATTAATACTTTACATATAATAATAATAAATGTAAAAATATTGCATTAATTTTTAAAACTACTTTAGTGTAATCCAAACACTTTACTAAAATCAATAAAATTTAATGAATTGACATAAAAATAAAAGATTATTGGATTATGGCTTATATTTAAGGTTACCGATGTTTGCCGAGCATATCAATTGACAATAAATAATTAATTAAATATATATATATATATATATATATATGTAAACGAAAAGATATAATCTATTATTAGTAAATAAATTAAATATATATTTATAAAGTAATTTTTCTAAATATTTTACTGAAATTGCTTCAAACAAAATTATTCATTTTTATTTTTTTTCTAATTTATATTTCAAAGTCAAATAACAAACAAAAAATAATAATTTATTACTAAATATAAAATGCATGTCTTATCCATATATTGTGCAAATAAATTACATTCTTATTAATTCTTAAAATTTATTTTTACTCTAATATAATATCAGAATATTCTGCTATTTAATAATACAGTACTACTAATAATAATAATGCAAAACATTTACATTCAAAGCTATAATATAAAGCATTTATCAAATAAGGAAATATTTTGAATTTATTAGTTGAACAAAAAATGTTAGATATTATAATCAATAAATTGTTACTAAAATTTGCTTAAAATATGTTTTCAGTAGAGTCTGACTACTGAAGGCATACATTAAGTATTTTTTACAGTTATATACAAAGTATATATACATTCAATGTATTATTGCCTTATATTTTCAAATGTGACACAATTCCGGTGTCAATCTCTAGTAATAGTAAACTTTTAGACCGATTTCGAGGTCTATTAGTTGAACCGTTAAATGCAATGATTGACTGATTGAAAGTAGAGATGTCTCTGTTGTTATTGACATCACATGAATGGCCACTAAAACAGTGATATTATTGATAATAATAATAATATGATTGTATTTATTATGTTATTTTCAACACATAATTGATAATCAAATTTGACATTTAATTAGTTGAATGATTAGATTGTATTCAATCAATAAATCATTCAATTATTTAGGAAAAGAAAACATATTTTTGATATTAATTTCATAACAAATCTGGCATTTGATCCAAACATCTACTCATTGTCTCGTAATGTGTCTTCAATTAGAAAGGTTTGATCACAACTGTTGTCACATTTAAGACATCGGGTGTGAAGTCTGGTCACAGTTTGCTTCTCAGTGTTATATTTGTGACCACAAATGGTCAACTTGTCGGCCGAAATGGTCAGTGAAAACGGCAAGAAATGGTGTCGTATTTTATTAGTCGGAGAAGGTATTGACCATTGAATTGATTGTCGATATCATTGGTGATCATTGTTTGATATGTCTGTCAAACATAAGTTATCAGTGATTTTGTTTAAAAGTTTTAATTTATTAGATTTGTATTTATTTAAAATTTATTTATCTTTTATCCAAAGCCGGTGTCGGCAAGACTTCACTTATATTTTCATTGGTCAGCGAAGAGTTTCCAGAAGACGTGCCGCCAAAGGCAGAAGAGATTACAATACCGGCTGATGTGACCCCTGAAAGGATCTCAACTCAAATTGTCGACTATTCGGGTATTTAAATATATTTTTAATATTTGAAGTAATTTGTATTACAGTGTATATAATATATATAACATTATATACTGTAAAATATTTATATGATATATATATATAATATTTCAAATTACCGGTAATTGTTGATTGTAATAGCATTTGTCAAGAGTTGTCAAAATATATCTTAATTTATAGAGAATTAGTTTTATATTAACGTTTATATTAATATAATGTTATATTAAAAGAGATAAAATACATTGTGTATGATATTTATTAAATTGAATTATTAACTAATATGATTGATGTCAGCTCAAGAACAACCACACGATGTACTCGTCGAAGAGATCCGTAAAGCAAATGTTATTTGTGTTGTCTATGCCGTCGATGACGACGAAACAATTGATAAGGTTTGACAAAAGATAGAGATTATTGAAAACAAGTTTTTTATCAAATGTTATCGTTTATTGCAGATAACTAGTTATTGGTTGCCATTAATTCGGGATGAGTTGGGCGAAGAGCACAGCACTCCCGTTGTTTTAGGTAATTGTTGTATGATTTTGGTGTCAATTTAAGAATAATTACTATTTATATTTTGATAGTCGGAAACAAAGCCGATTTAGTCGATTACAGTTCACTTGATGTGGTCCTACCGGTTATGAATCAATTYTGTGAAGTGGAGACATGTGTTGAATGTTCGGCTAAAAGTTTGAAGAATATATCCGAACTGTTTTATTACGCACAGAAGGCTGTTCTTCATCCAACAGCACCTCTTTATTCACCCGATGATAGAGACGTATGACTATTAAGTTTATTTAATTTACATCAATGAAAACACTTTTTAAAATAATAGTTAACAGAAAACTGCAAGAAAGGATTGACGCGAATCTTTAAATTATGTGATTTAGACAACGATGGAGTACTCAATGATCACGAACTCAATCGATTCCAAAGACGATGTTTTGATAGTCCACTTCAACCACAAGCACTGGAAGACGTCAAGAATATCGTTAAACGTAGTATTCCTGACGGAGTCTTTGATGATGGCTTGACTCTCTCTGGTTTCCTATTTCTTCATACTTTGTTTATTCAAAGAGGAAGACATGAAACCACATGGACTGTCTTAAGGAAGTACGGGTATAACGATGTCGTTCAACTTAGTGAACAATATTTAAGACCCAAAGTAGACGTCCCATTGGGTTGTAGTACTGAGTTGACATCTCAGGGATACGACTTTTTAAGAAAATTGTTCCTCAAATACGACAAAGACAATGATGGAGCTCTTTCACCCAATGAGTTACAAAATGTTTTCAGTGTTTGCGAACGATTACCTGTTTGGGTTAATGAAGATATCTCTGGTATTGTTGAATGTAATGATAAGGGATGGGTTACACTACAAGGATTTCTTGCCATTTGGACGTCAGTCATAACTTAAATTTGATTATATCTCTAAATTACTAATAAATAATTTGTATTTCTAGGCTTATAACTGCCATTGATGTCAGCCAAACATTTGAATATTTTGCGTATTTTGGTTATATATCGCCACCTGAAGAGAATCAATTATCTTCAGTTTATGGTAATATTAGTTGTAATTAAATAAAATTTATAATTAAAAATTAATTATTATTTTTTATTAGTGACAAGAGATAAGAGAATTGATCTGCAAAAGAAACAAACGAGTCGTAACATATTTTCGTGTCATTTGGTTGGACCTCAAGGGGCGGGAAAGACATCTTTCATGAAAGGATTTCTCGGAAAGAGTTTACAACAAACTAAAGCCAATACAAGTCTTAACAATAAAATTAGTCTTTATTCCAATTATGTCGTCAATACTATTCAAATATATGGTCAACAAAAGTATTTAATTGTAAGATTTATCTTAATTTAATTATAATTAGGATTTAAATTTTACATATTTTTAATGTATCGTATATTAAATACTTTGAATTATCAATACAATGTTTAGATCCGTGAAATAGATATTTTTACTCTTAATGACCGACTATCAGAACCTGAGTTGATATGTGATGTCGCGTGTCTTATGTATGACTCAACAGATCCCAAATCATTTGAATTTATTGCCCGAACTTTTTTGGTAATAGTAGTTATAAATGCTTAATATTACCGATAATGTTATTAAATTTTAATTTCACTGTTATTTTCTAGAAATGTTTTATGAACACTAAACTCCCGATCCTAGTGGTGGCGGCAAAGAGTGATGAACTGGCAGTTCGACAGCAATACACACTACAACCTGACGAGTTTTGCGGTAAATATAAGCTTCCGCCGCCTCATTATTTTAGTGTCAACAAAGAAGAGCTTCTCAAAGAGGTTTATGTCAAGTTGGCAACGATGGCCGCCTATCCTAACCTCAGGCGACTGGTACATGTCCTTCTCATGCGGCCAACTCAGTCATGGGTCTCACAACAAATAGAGTAAGTGAAATGTGTGATACATTTTAATATTTTAATACCGGTTGTCTTATAAATTTTGTTTCATTTGTTAAACAGTACTCTCCAGAGTTGTCTTCCCGATACAAACGCATTAATGAAAGCCGGAGTCGGTTTGGCCACACTTACTATAGTCGGACTCTATATAATTCGGTTAATGAAAGCAACAAATTCTGGACAGAGATAATACATTATATTTAAAAAAAATAATTACTAATTGATATTATTTGAGATAATTAGAGACCAAAAGTCATTTTAAAAAATTAGTTTTAAAATTCATTTTTTTTGGAATTATTTTTAGATTGCATTTACCGGTAAATGAATTAATGAATATTTGCATAATTTTTTAGTTTTAAGGTTCAAATTGTGCCTCAATTTCATTGATTGAGTTTCATTTATTTATATATCGAATGCTCAGAAAATATCATTTTTTAAATGTAAAAATATTCAATCTATTAAAAAATATTTTATTTGCGTAAATATAAAAACTATTCATTAAATAGATTTTTTGCCATATTATCAAATATATTAGCTGTTTGTGAATCATTGAAATTATTGATGAAATCTATGCCATCATCAGTACATTCGCCTAATTTAGTGTCGATCGGAATTTTGGCCAAAAATCTAATGTCCGCGTATTTGGCCAGAGATTCGCCGCCACCACTCGAGAAGATATTTGTACATTCCTTAAGATATTTTATCAACAAATGTTTGATGTCATTGATGGTCGCACTTACCGAACAATGTGGACATACATAACCACTCATATTCTCGATGAGACCTATTATATTGATATTAGCTTTTCTACAGAATGTGATCTCTCGGCGTACGTCACCAATGGATAGGTCCTATCAGTTAAATCAGTTAAATTGGGTATAATTTAAACAGTTTTGACATACCTGTGGTGTTGTGACGAGAATAGCACCATCAGGAGTGCGATATTCTTTAAGACACTCAACCACTGAGATGTGTTCATCAGAAGTGCCGGGAGGAGTGTCAACAATGAGATAATCTAAAGAACCCCAATTGACATCAGTTATGAATTGTCTAATCATAGCATTCTTCTTCGGTCCCCTCCATATGACTGCACTGTCCTTTCCCTTCAAAAGAAATCCTATTGACATTACGCTAAGCAGTGGACAGCCATCAACTGATACGGGAAGCCAACTAAACAATTATACAAATGTTAATTAATGTATAGAAATAATGATGACTTTAACCAACCCTTCATTAGTTTGTTGGACATGACATTCCTCTAAGTTTAACATTCGGGGAATACTTGGTCCGCACAGATCTATGTCGAGAAGTCCTACCTTAAGTTTATTATTAGTTAGTGTTAGTGCTAACTGTGTGGCGACTGTACTCTTGCCTACCCCTCCCTTACCCGACAACACCAACACTACGCGCTTTACTTCAGATATCATCACTAATACCAAACACTTGTCATAACATATGATCAATCAGTTTGTCATACATTCAATACATTCAATACATTCACACAATTATTACCTAATATTTGACTGCAAGCGTACACCTCTATAGTGAATGTGTAGAGGAGTGTATGTATTGTATTGTATTGGATGTCAAGTGAGTCGACATTTATTATTGGGTCTAATATTTAGACAATTGTTTACATCAGTGGACACACACTTTGACACCAATTGTAATGCAATCGACATTCATATGATTTAATCAATTAATTTGTTTCAATTGACTTCAATTGTCTTCAATTGGATATTAAGCATCAATTAAGTGGTAAGTCTTGACATATCATCTCATAATTTATAACATTTTTAACAGTCATTTACCTGTATTTTCAAACAATTGTTAACAAATTTTTGACTCAATATTGTGTTGTTTTTGACACTTAATAATAGCAATGAAATAGCAATTAATGTTACGATAAGACCATTGATTTATCGGTCATTTTATTAATTGTTTTCATGTAATCATTGTTTTATAGCTTTTAATAATATATTGTCAACTATTGTATTGACAAAACTCTTAACATATAAATGTATACCGCATTAGATGTCTTTAAATGTCTAATGATATGAAAACTATTTTTTATTACTTTATTATTAAATCAATGACTTAATTCAAATCACTAATTATCAATGTTATGACATTAAACTTAAATATAATAATCTATTATACAGTATATATCATATATATACTGTATTTATTACATTTAAGTCCATATTAGTCATTAATGATGACAAATACAACACTGTGTTTGACATAACATTGAATAAAATATCATATACTTTAATATTTATGTATTAGTTATTTCAATATAAACCGATTATTAAGTCTATGACTACAATATATTATTATAATAAATAATAATCACTTATAGGTTATTCAGTATATCTACATATCTATCCATTGATTCATTTAATTATTGAAGTAATTTTTATAATATAATATTGATTGTATGCTTTATTTGTTAATTGTATGCAACGATAGACAACTGTGTGATATACAGTATATTATATATGATTTTTTGAAGCCATTTGTTGATTATAGATAATCGTTTAATTATTACTTACGATTCAAATATAATTTGATTAATAAAATATTTTACGCTTTTTCACGCTTTAATGAAGTAAATAATTTACACAAATGTATACAATAATAATAATAATAATAATAATAAGTTTTGTAATGTATAATAAACTGAAAATAGTGACCCTTTAATAGACACGTATAGACTAATGATTAGTTTGGATATATTGATTGATTGATTGATTATATTATGAATATATTGTAATTTATAAGACAGTGACGATATGATGAATGTAAGGGGTATTAATCGAAACCTGAAGAATGTGGTAAAGAACTATTCGGACGCTCAGGTGAAGGTACGAGAGGCCACATCTAACGACCCGTGGGGGCCATCGAGTACTTTGATGTCTGAAATTGCTGACCTGACCTATAATGTGGTGGCATTTTCTGAGATAATGCAAATGATATGGAAACGTTTGAATGACCATGGTAAAAATTGGAGACATGTCTATAAAGCATTGGTTCTGCTCGAGTATCTCATCAAAACTGGTAGTGAGAAAGTGGCCCAACAGTGCCGGGAAAATATATTTGCCATTCAAACACTTAAGGACTTCCAATACATTGAAGAGAACAAAGACCAGGGAATGAATGTGAGAGAAAAGTCGAAATTATTGGTCGCTCTTCTTAAAGATGATGACAAACTTAAAAACGAAAGAACTCGTGCTCTTAAAGCTAAAGAGCGTTTCGCTCAATCGATGTCTTATATGGGAAGCAGTGGTAATATTGGCGAATCTCTTCCCAGATCGTCATCAAGTTATCACGAATCACTTTCATCTTCCGGTGACCATTCATTGAGTGCCGCAGCCCGTGCAGCACAGTTGGCCTCAGAGTTGGAGAACGCTCGGCCACAAACTCTCGGGGAAGAAGAGCTTCAATTGCAGTTAGCATTAGCCATGAGTAAGGAAGAAGCAGAACAAGAGGAAAGAGTTCGAAAGAATGATGACATTAGACTACAATTGGCTATTTCTGAGAGCGAGAAGAGCAAAATGAAGATCCAAGAGGATAAACGATCGCATGTCGACGAACTATTAAGTCTAAACATTGGACCAACAGTAACATCACTACCCACCGATCCATGGGGTCAACCATTGAACAACACAACAACCAGTCCAACATTTGGAGGTAATGGACTGTTAGCATCTCCACCACAAGCAAGCAAAGTAAAAGATCCGTGGGGTGTACCCCAACCTCAGGCTATGAGTGCACCTCTTATTGACAATAAAGCCGGTGGTGATCCTTGGAGTACACAAATGTCTCAATCGCGACCAATGTCTGCACAAAATGACCCGTGGAATTCTAGTCTAACAACTACTCCCACTAATATGGATCCATGGGGTTCAGCAAACAATAATGATATGCTCTCGAGTCCAGGTATTATCACATTTTTATTACAATACTTTTAATCAAAATTAATGTTTTATATGTCAATAGTGTTTGATTCAAAACCAATGAACGGGTCTAGCATTTCGCCAACCAGTGAGATGAACATTAGGAAGACTCCCGAAAACTTTTTGGGAGCCAATTCTAATTTAGTTAATTTAGACGCTTTGATTAGTACTAAACCGTCATCAGGTATGGTATTATTATATCATTCAAGTGATTAGTCGTAAACTTATATAAAATAATTACCGGTAAATATTTATATTAAACAGTGTTACCTATGGGTGGCAATCCATTTGCTCCGTCGTCGTCGTCAACAACGACAACAACAACAACATCGTCTACACTTCAGGGCAATCCCTTTCAAGCGGCCAAACCTCCGCCGCCGACTATAAATCAATTGAGAGCTCAAAATCAATTCAGCGCTCCTTTTGACTCTAACTCAGCATTAAATACAAATCTAACGCCACAACCAATGTTTCAATTACAACAACAAACAACAAATAATTTAAACACAGGTTTGCCTTCATTTCCAACTAATTTTCCACAACAAACAACACAAACTCACAACCCTTTTGCTATGTGAAGCATAAGAGAGAATAAGTTAATAATTAAAATAAAAAAGTTTTTAAATGTATATAAATGCCCAAAACATACAAAAATAATGGCAAAACTTTTACAGTATTTCTTTTAATATCTTTTTTACTTTTAACTCTAATACTATTGTATCGGAAATGTAAACATTAAGTGGACTTTTAAATGTTGGTAATACTTGGTATGCAATCATTGAATGACAAATGCATACCAATATATTTTTGGACTTTTATTAATAATATAGTATCGTATGGTTTGACATAATCTTGCAAACAAATTATTGTAATTTATATCAAATTTTAGAGATTATTTAGATAATATTGTGTTGCCTTGGTAAAAATACTGTACATAACCTAAATTGTAGTAATAAAATTAAACTCTATAGTGATTTATTTGTTAGCATTTATTTATTTCATCAATGTTATGTCATATACTTTATACTGTTAGCATTTGATATATAATATAAAATACTGTATATATATATATATATATATAACTATGTAACWATTTTATAAATAAGACTAGAAATTACTATTTTTTAATGTATTTATACTATGACTATAACTAAAATTATTTACAAATATATTTATAATTTGATGCAATATTATCTAAATACAGTAATTTAGCACTTATTACCATCAATTGAGGATTTTGTCATTCAATACGGTATATAATCATTGCTAATATTTATATTTTAAGTCTAATTAATATATTTCTGTAAACGATTGTTAATAATTTATTTTTCGACAAGTTTTATCGATTATATCTAATAGTAATATAACTAATATTAAGTCTGTACTGATATTCATTTCTGATAAAATAATTTGGGATTAGTTAAACATTTATAAACATTTAGACAAATTTTCAAATCTAGATTTATTAACAAATAATATACAGATTGTAATTACTTAGTGGACTGTAAATGGTTTATATATCAAAATAAATTGTTTTATTTTTATCAAATATAATTTACAATAAAAAAAACTAACAACTCTTAATAAAATGAAATAATAATTTGAATAAATTAAATAAAATAAAATTTATATATTTATAGTTTTCTATATTATATAATAACGAGATTTTGAAATAATTATTTATAATTTATTCCAAACATATGTAGTCTATAATGAATAATAAAGTTGTGTTCACTAACTAAAAAAGCTTTACAATAATCAAATTATTTTTATCTATTTATAGTATTATTATTATTGTTTTAATTTTGATTGCTTTGATAATTAGTGAATTCAGATGATTGTTCATTATAGTCTATAATATGTCTTATATACTTAGATTTAAAGTTTAATTTGCTGTTAAAACTATTATTATATTATTATCACTAATATTTACCATTTTTTATTGAATTTTTCTATCTTTGTTTTATTAATGATATAAAAAATTGTTTAATTGAATGCTATTCTGAAATAAAGTTAAAATTTTTATTAATAAAACAATGTCTAATATATTTATTTCATAATATGTTATTTATATCGTTGATAACAATATCATAAAAAATTTATTATTATTTTCATTTCCAATTTATAAATGCATTATAATATAATGATTTTACTAATGAATTATTTTATGAGTTATATTTATTCTGACTTTTTAATAAAATGTTAGCTATAAATTACATTATGATTTTGTAATTTAATAGTTTATTTAATGTGTTAAATTTATACCCATCCCTAAACAGTATTTTTATTAGCGTTTACCTTATATTTTATAAATTATTTAATGACATTTATTTCACATTTACTTTATTACGTTATTATAAACCAACATTTTATTATATTTTGATAATAATCTTAAGCTAATATACTGTTATTAATATTAGTGATTATAATTATTAATATTTGCAGTATACTGTATTGTATATAGAGTTTAGTAATAAAATTCCTATAATTTTTCCGGAAAGTAATGCAAATATTTAATTTGTTCACCCTGGTACGTTAGAGGATAAAATAWATATATTTTTAAATATTACAGTAAAAGTAAGCAAAACTCGATTACTAGGCATAACATTTTATTAAAATAATTAATAACTAATATACATAAAAATTCATTAATATTATTCAATAATAATTTAATATACTATAACATAAAATATTATTAAAATGTGTGAGTAATGTATTGAATATGTTATTAATTTATATGAAAATAACCTTTTATTCAACTTAACATTTAACTGGGTCATTTGAATTTTTTGAAAATAAAATCAAACTGCGAATCTTACTCATGTATGATATATATAAATCTAATATCAATATTACATATATTTTATAGATTTGGCAATAGTAACCAATTATTGGTCTAAATTAATAAAAAAAAATCAGCTATAAGTGTACTAATAATAGAAATACAATATTTATTTAAAAAAAATAAATATTATTTTATTGATTATTATTTGTATTATACGTACGATAATTACAAATTATTTGTTGATTTAATACAATAGAAACATTAAATTACGGTAATGTTTACTTTGGTATAAAAACAATATGTTATAATAAATCAATTTAATAAGAAAATGGTATAAATTAAATATAATAAATATAATGAAACTATTGAATAATTAGTCAAATTATGAAATAAAATTAGTCGATTGATTCAGAATAGCGTTAAGAAATTGTGTGTCACTTAAAACTTGTCTGATCTCTGTTTCGTCGACTTTAAGAGAGATTTTGGCGTTTCTGACACTTTGACCACAAGAAGACTTTATGGCCACTAATCCATAATCTTCTAAGAGCTGACACATACTTAGTAGTTGTCCTTCACTTTTAATGTCAGAATTGATGCCACGTTTAGCGCAAATATTTCCAAATATATGGTGACATTCACTTAGTTTGACTTCTTTGATGGATTTGTGTTTAAAGATCACTAAAAGTGAACACAAAATGATTTGTTGATTAAATGGTAATTTGTGTTTGGATTCCGTTTCAAATTTCTGTCCGTAAACTCGATTCAAAACTGCCATAATTTGCGGCACATCTACACAATTGGTTCCATTGTGTTGGACAGTCTTCTTAGGGGATCCACTGTTGAAGCCGTCATCATTGGATAGCTTTAATGGATTATTTGAATTAATCACCGGTTTGTCTGTATTTTGAACCAATTCAAGAGCTCGTCGACAAACATCCAAAGCCTTTCTAATATCACCCGAAACTGTTCCTATCTTTCGAGCGCATAATTGAATGGCCAGAGGAGTAATGACAACATTTTGTTGATCACTCGCTCTTTGGATTCGGTTCTCAATTACGGCCACAATCTGTTGTGTAGAGTATGGTTTGAAATGTAATTCTTCTATATTGTTGACACCGATTGCTTTGATTCGCGACAATACTCTTGAAGTAAAGTCTAATGAGTTGGCAATTCCGATGAGAATTAGCCTACTTTTGGTCAATTTTGTCCACAAGAATATAGTATTGAGCACATCGTGACCCTTACTGTCCAACAATTGGTCGATTTCATCGAGAACTAAGACAACCATTTCATCTGATGACCGGCCAGTAAGTAAAACATTGATTGCTTGCAAACAATCGCTTTGTTTTAAATGTCTTTTTTGTTTCAATTCATTCAGTATTTTGTTATAAATAGCATTTGCATTACGAAAAGTCATACAATTAATGGTAATTAAGTTAAAGTTAAACGTTTGCTTCAGTTGATCCAAAACATAAGTCACAGACAATGTCTTTCCAGTTCCGGCCGAACCCGATATGTAAACACTAACCGCTTGTTTAGACGTGAGATGTGAAGTGACCAGTTGTCGGACTCGCGTACACTCATTATCTCTGCCAATGACTGAGTCGACGACTGATGGACTCAGAAATTGCTTAGTCTTTGATAAGACAGAAATGGGTTGACTTTCATGTAATGTTTTCTTGACTTTTGTTGGACTCACAGCCAAACTCTCTTTATTTTCATCCACTTTATTGTCAATAGTATCACAATTTGATAGTCGTTTAGCCGTAATCTTTGTCTTAGTCTTCGCCGGAGTTTTACTTTTCGGTGTTTTTGCAGTCTTTGTTTCAATGGTCTCATTGATCATACATTTTGTGATCTCTTTTTCATTATAATTGACTTTTTTAGTCTTTCGGCCACTTTTGCGGACAGAGAAGTTGATCTCTGTTTGAATGGTTGAAGACATTGTCGATCGGAAAAGTGTTTTCAATAAATATTTAATTAAAATCAAACACTTTGTCATCAATTACTTCAACAAACACTTTGACTAACTTTTGGCGCTTTAATGTCAATGTATTGTCAATGATATGTAAAAATAAAAGTCTTTTAATAAATTGGCGCTTATTTTGCAATGTTTTCTATTATTAATGCATTGCTTTAGTGATGACGACCTCTTGTGTTGTTTATATCAAACATTATTACATCATTGGCTATGAATTTATTGCAATTAAATTGTTATTAAATTGTTATTAAATTGTTATTAAATTGTTATTAAATTGTTATTAAATCAAATAATATTTGTTTGATTAATCAGTTAATAATTTTTAATTATTATAATAATATTTACTACAATATTTTTAGCAATCGGCTATAATATTCAATTATAATATATCATTGAGATATCTTATGAAATTATCTACAAAGTTGACCATGATCATTTTTGAATCAAATGTACGGTAAAATTGACAGATTATTGTAATTACAAAACATGTTATCAATTGTTTGAAAAGTTATTGAACTAATAATAAAAAGATATTTATTATGTGTAACTATAGTATAATATAGTAGTTATAATAGTCACTTAACTACAATATAATACTAATTTTAATAATCTTTTATTTTTAATAAACTATTTGTGAGTTTTAAGATGTTTAATACTGTAAGTATTAAATGTATTATAATAATGCATAGTTTTTAGTATTGAAATAAATAAGTTTAGTTTTGAAATAATTGTTTACAATGAAATAAATATGTTTACTATTGAAATAGTTTTCAAACCGTTTTGAAATACTTTAAAATAAATAAACACTGGTTTAGGTGAAACACTGTAATATAATCTCAATTTTTACAAATTGATTGTTATTTAAAAATCTTAGATATTATATTGTATTATACTATCATATAATAGAGTATACATTATTTATTTTTGTCATATATTTTGATAATATTTTGATAACTTATTAATTACTCTTTCATTTGATATCAAAATTGTCTTAAAATAAAATAAAAAGTTATTTGATCTTAAAAGTGGTGATATCACTAATTTTCAACAATAATTAATTATTATTGAAAAAAAAACTAAATGTTTTGACTGTATGTCTACACTACAGTACTGTACACTTGACTATTGAATATTAAGATTTTCAAAAATCAAATAAAATGTTGAATTTTTCACATAAATTCAAATTATTTAATATGATTTATACAGTATTACAAACTCTTTTATTACTGATAATTGATAGTTATATTTGAAATAATGGTTTTAAAAAATTAGTTTCATTAAAATATTTATTTCAAAATAATCATATTTTCAATTAAATCAATTTATTTGAAACACATTATAAATAATTTTGAAGTTAAGTACAGTACCATGGTAGTTTTATTATATCATATAGTTTTTATTGAAATAAGATTTTCATATTTTATTTAAATAAGGATTAAATAAATGATTTCATATAATATTTTGAGCCAAAAGTTATACATTATTTTCATGAGTTGTTTATATACTAAAAAAAGTTGTTTCAAGTATTTCTCTGACAATTCTGGCTTTAAATCAAAAGCTATATTGCATTCAAAAGTTATTTCAAATATTACTTTTATATACAAAATCACAATATAATTATTTCATTACATATTTTAAAACAATTAATTATTATTTTAAATACTTAATTTAGTATATTAACAAAAAATTTATATTAATGATACAATTTTATATTTAATTTTAAATTAAACCTTTGAATGTAAAAATATGAATAGTTAATTATAATGTTAAATATAAATATCTATAAATATCTATAAATATTTATACATGTACATTTACATAAGGAATTTAATAAAATATAAATAATTAATATATCTATAGTTAAAACATAAATATTTAATAAAATATATGAATTTGCAATTTTTCATTGAATTGATTAATAATAAATTGATTGAATTATGCGCTCATTTATAGTATATTTATTTGATTGGTTGTGATGAGTGTATTGATAGCCAATCATAGGAGTCATGACATGAAATAATAGGTTTGTTGAGAGCTATAGTAATGTTAAGCTATGCTATAGTTATGTTAACCGTATAATAGCTATAATACTGTAGTATTGAGTTGTATAACACTCTGTGTATGTATTGAATACATTGAATACATTGAATGCATTGAAAAGCACTGCAATTGGTATCTAATATAACAATATATATGATTGTAATATATTTGTGTAAATTAATGACAATTCAATCAAAAGTATTGTATTCAACACTAGATTGTCATCAATGGTGCAGAAGTAGTGTTAAGACAAGCGTGTATTGAATGTGGGATCAGATGTCGATTGTTTTGTCACCATTTAATTGTTAAGCAAATAATCGATTTGATTGTCACTTCAATTGGTTTCCGTCTGTAATCAGTTGTTGTCTTCTGTCAACTCTATTATCTATTGATTGAATGTCTGTCCCCTCGACGGGGATCACCAATAGGTCCAGTCATTGGGCGAATAGCGAGCAAACATTCAAAAGCGGTGACCGTTTCGGACAGAAAGACCACTCACGAGAGCCAATCGGGTCTAACCTCTGATTCTGACCACGACTTGAGTCACAAAGATATATGCGTTCAAAGAAAGGTCATCGAAGACATCAACAAAGATATATCTAATATTGACATTAACGCCGACAAAGACAGGAAAGAGAAACCACTTGTAGAAAAAGCAGACGACAACCAATTTTCCAACAATTATACTGACATCACAACCGCACAAACAGATCCATCGATTGATAACATAAAGTCTTTCAAATCTAATAAGACTATTGTCATCGACAGTACGGGTGATCAACAACTGAATCCAATCAACACGACTGACGGCACACTAAACGCTAGCGACGCTATGAATCACGTGACACAAAATGACAAAAGCAATCAACTGTTGAGACATAACGACATTCAACAGAACGACGAAGAAATGATGGACACCGCCGGTGATGACAATACAGTCAGGACTGATGGTAAGAGATAACAACATTGACAACAAATTAACATATTATTAACTTTAAACAATTGTCTTAAGATATTATAACATCACTTAATATTGATGGCAACGACGATAAAAACCGACACAAAGACGAAACAAAATTACTTAACGGAGACTCCGGTGGCAATCAGGACGAGGCCATGGATGAAGAGGGTATACAAAACTTATTGAATTACCGGTAATTTGTTTTATTATTTAAATCTCTTTATTTAGATGAGGCCCGATCTGAAGCGACATTTCGCTTTAAAATTGAAAATTTCAGTAAACTAAGGGATACAACATTGAGTCCACCCACTTATGTTCGAAACCTTCCCTGGTATGTCATATTTGTGATAATTATTTGATTAACCAATTGACTAAATGTTGTCAATTATAAGGAAAATAATGGCAATGCCCCGAACAAATCAAGCACATGATCGACAACCCACCAAAAGTCTTGGTTTCTTTTTGCAGTGTAATGGAGAGTCCGACTCAACGTAAGTCTAATGGTTATTATTTGAAGTCTACTGGAAATAACAATTGTTTTATTTATCACAGAACCTGGTCTTGCAATGCAACCGCTGAACTTAGGATTATCTCTCAGAAAGAGAGCATTGAAAATATATGTCGAAGTATTGAATGAAATTATTTTTTGATGAAAAAAAACAATTCTTATAATTTATGTTTTGTTTTATAGAAATTCAACATATTTTTTATAGTAAAGAAAACGATTGGGGTTTTAGTCATTTTTTGGGTTGGAATGTATGTTACAATTGAGAGTTAAGTTTATAAATTATTTCGTTAATTATTTTGTTGATATTTTATAGGATATTCTTGACCCAGACAAAGGTCACATTAAAGATGACGCCGTCATTCTTGAAGTTTGGGTCTCTGCCGACGCACCACATGGTGTTAGGTATATATGATTTAATAGATGATTACAATTGAGAATTATTTGCTAACCAATTGATTTGAACAGTTGGGACAGTAAAAAACATACGGGTTATGTGGGGCTCAAGAATCAGGGGGCGACCTGTTATATGAATTCTTTGCTTCAAACATTATTTTTTACGAATCAATTGCGAAAAGCAGTCTATCAAATGCCCACTGAAAGCGACGACTCATCCAAAAGTGTTGCTCTGGCTTTGCAACGAGTATTCTATGAATTGCAGTTTTCCGATAAACCCGTCGGTACTAAAAAGTTGACCAAATCTTTCGGATGGGAAACATTAGATTCATTTATGCAACACGACGTACAAGAATTGTGTCGTGTTTTAGTCGATAATATGGAAAGTAAAATGAAGGGAACGTGTGTTGAGGGAACTATTCCAAGACTTTTTGAGGGAAAAATGATCGTAAGTTTAATTATCTGTATAATTGATATAATGATAATTGAATTAATTTTTTAAAATGATTTTGACAGTCATTTATTCGCTGCAAACACGTTGACTGTTCGTCATCAAGAATTGAACCCTTTTATGACATCCAACTGAATGTAAAGGGAAAGAAGAATATTTATGAATCATTTAAAGACTATATAGCAGTTGAGTCATTGGAAGGCGAGAACAAGTACGACGCCGGAGACTTTGGTCTTCAAGAAGCAGAAAAAGGCATTACTTTTGAGTCGTTTCCTCCCGTTTTACACTTACATCTGTTACGCTTTCAATACGATCCGTTAACCGACACTAACGTCAAAATCAATGATAGATTTGAATTTCCAGAGAAACTTAATTTAGAAGACTTTCTTCAAAAGGCAGAAACAACTCCCGCTAACTATACATTACACGCTGTTTTAGTCCATTCTGGTGACAATCATGGCGGACATTATGTAGTATTTATTAATCCAAAAGGTGATGGAAAATGGTGTAAATTTGATGACGATGTAGTCTCCAGATGTACTAAAATGGAAGCCATTGATCACAATTTTGGAGGAAATGATGAAGACGTGACTGTCAAGCATTGCACCAACGCTTATATGTTGGTCTATATTAGAGATAGTGTCATAAGTATGTCAATTGTTTGACTTGTGATTAAATTATTGGTAATAAAAATGATTTATTTTTAGACGAAGTCTTACAAATGGTCACCGAAGAAGATATTCCGGAACAACTTATTGAACGATTACACGAAGAGAAACGTCAGGAAACTTTACGACGAAAAGAGCGAAACGAAGCGCATCTCTTCATGAATATTAATGTTTTCACCGAAGACTCATTTATGGGCCATAAAGGCAATGACCTCTACGACCCCGAGAAAGCCATTTATAAAGTGTTTAAAGTTAGAAAACAAAACACACTGAGCGAAGCCATTCAGTTAATTGCTGAACAAATGAAATATCCATTGAATTCAATGAGGATTTGGCCAATTATTTCGAGAGCCAATGAAACACTGAGGCCATCATTACTTGATTTTGACTCTGAATGTAACCGACAGGTCAATGATGTTTGTGAGGGACAGAATCCATGGAATATATTCCTTGAGTTGACTGAATCCGATTCAGACATGCAATCTTTGCCATCAGTTGACAAAGAAAGTTAGTTTTGAGTTATGGTAACAAGTCTTTGAATAATWTTTAATATCTTATAATTGTTTATCTTTTAGGTGATGTCTTACTATTTTTTAAATTATATGATCCAAAAAATAATTTCATCAGTTATTGTGGTCACGGACACCTACCAGCTGCTGCTAAAACTAGGGATATCATACCTATCCTTAATAGCAAAGCAGGTTATCCATCTGACACACCTCTTGAGTTATACGAAGTGAGTTATACCGTATAATCCATTATCATTATGAATGGTATTAACAATGTTTTTTTTTGATGAATGATAACATAGGAAGTAAAGCCTAATTTGGTTGAACGCATTGAAGATTTAGACGCACCACTAAATAAAGTTTTGGATGAACTAATGGACGGCGATATCATAGTGTTTCAGAGGGCGGACTTTAATTTGGGTCCCGAATGTGAATTACCGAATGTTAAAGAATACTTTAAGGATTTATTCTTTAGAGTTGAAGTGACTTTCTGTGATAAGACTAATCCAACTGATGCCGGCTTTACAATCGAGTTATCCCTTAAAATGAATTACGAACAGATTGCTAACGCCGTTGCTCAGAGACTCGGAACCGATCCATATCTGATCCAGTTTTTCAAAAATCAGAGGTATTTAATACTAACATATTTAACACTAATGAAAATATACAATCATTTTATTGACACTAATATAAAATAAATATAAAATAACAATAGTTTTGTGACATATTTAAGTTTATAATAAAATTGTAATAATAATAATACTTTAATAATAAGGTTTTTTTCTCTACTACTGAGCGCTACTATTATCATATTTTTATGATTTATTTAAACTGTATATATATATATATATATACTGTATAATAGCAATTACTATATAAAATTGATTTTAACTATAGTTATCGCGATGGTCCGGGTGGTCCCTTACGGTGCAACTATGACGGCACTCTTAAAGATATTCTCATTTTCTATAAGCCTCGACAACCAAAGAAAATATATTATCAACAGGTAATTAATTAATTAATTAATTGTTTTATAATTATAATTAACTTTAATATAATTATAATTCTTTGTCTTTCAAACAAAGCTAACGATAAGAATCAATGAATTGGAGAACAAGAAGCCATTCAAATGTGTTTGGGTTAACTCGAAACTCAAAGAAGAGGTTTATTAACCATACAATTAGTTTGAATATTGATTACTAAATGATTTTAATTAAAATTACAGAAAGAGTTACAGTTATATCCAAATAAAAACGGAACGGTTCACGACTTGTTAGATGAGGCGAAAAAACAAATTGAATCCGTAGACGATTGGTCGGGAAAGTTACGACTTCTAGAGGTCACGTCATATAAAATTCAACAAATTTTAGCCGAAGATATTCTTCTCGAGTGTTTGAATCCAACCGGAAGTAAAAGCTATAGAATAGAAGAAACGCCTAAAGATGAGATCCGAATGGAAACGGGAGAGTTCTTGGTTCCGGTGGCGCACTTCCATAAAGAAGCCTATCAGACATTTGGTGTACCCTTTCTGCTCAAACTTAAGCACGTAAGTGATGACTATTACCACAATATACTCTTATAAATTGATTTACCATTTAATTTGAATTTTTAATAAACAGAAAGAGCCGTTCACTGCAGTTAAAGATAGGATTCAGAAGAAGTTAGATATTCCGGAAAAAGAATTTGAAAAAGTTTGTCATTTAAGAGTTTAATTGAGTTATCATTAAATGTATTTTCATTGATATTGTAGTATAAGTTTGCATTAGTGACCGCCGGAAGGATTCAATACATTAATGAAGATAATGAATATGTTATTAATAAAGAAGACTTTCACGTTCACACTATTAATAGTTAGTCATTGATTGTTATAATCATTGAATATTATATTTATTTTTATAACTCTTGTCTTATTTCAGGTCCAATACAGACCAGTTCACCTCCAAAGCCGTGGTTAGGTTTGGAACACATAAATAAGGCGCCGAAGAGATCGCGTTATAATTATTTAGAGAAAGCTATAAAAATTCATAATTAATCGACTATTTTGTATAATTTATCAAAAAATATATTTTATTTGTATATTTAACTAATAGAAAAAATCCGAAAACAACATCTTTCGAGATTTTGGGTCAATTACTCAACAATTATTGTTGAAATATAATCTAAATAACAAAATTAATTTGAAACTAATTAGAATACATTAACAATACATAAAACACAATATTTATAATAATTTGTTTGTTAGCCACAAAATTGAGACATTGGTCTAAAATACTACCTTTCCTTAAATGTGTAAATAATACTATAATAACTGTAAATGTTATAAGACCTGGTGTTCCGACTTTTAAATGCATTACCCGTGCGATGGTTTGTCCTTAAAACTCACACTTCTTTTTTAAAAAGCTTTTAATTTAATTAATGAAATTCTATTTAAAATTTTTTTTTAAATATGAATTTAATGGGAATTTAATTATTAGTAATAATTATTAAAATATATTGAGTTTTTATTATTCAATTAAAAATATGTTTAATTATTGAATGCAATTATTGTATTATTATTATTCTCGCAATTTTTTTGAGTAACGCAAAAAATATTTGTATATAAAATTGCCATTATTTTTGAATTTTTAATGTAATTTAATTGCTATTAAAACAAGTTTTTAAAGCAAATATACATTTCATATAAAAATTACTAAAAGTGTGGAAAACTTTTACGAAAGATTTAGTTGAAGGCATCAAATGTCATGAAGTCTTTGTTAACATATTTATTCATCACTTGTTTTGAGTCAAACATTTTGATGTCATTCTCGGCCATCGATTTCGATGATATTGTCTGAAAATCGCGTAAAACTTTGGCCAACAAATTGGTACAGTGTTTGATGTCGACCACCGGTTCGGATGACAAGTTGTTGGCGGCTGTTGTCTCCATTGTTGCCATCGATGTCAACAATTCCGCTAACATTTGCTGACACGACTCGTTTGTTCGCAAAAAATAGTTATCCATTTGATGGTCAGTATTGCCATCAGAGACAAGAAATCGATCGAAATATAGTTTAATTAAGTCTTCATTTTGAATGATTTGTGAGATCTTTGACTTAAACAAGTCTGATGTCAACAACTCTTCAAACAAACCATTTGTCAAATGGTTTTTGTCTTCACGTAATTGTCGGCGCAATGAATCCACTTCTAAATCATTCAAATGTATTATCTTTTGGTCCAATTGTTTCATTAAATCAATCATTTGATTAAAATTATCACTCATTGTGTTCACTAAATCTATAATTTGTTATATATTTGTAAAACAAATAAATGATTAAAACATTTCAAAAATTATTGTTTCAATCAATCATTGCATTCACTTTTGAGGGAATGTTTATGTATTGCAATGTTATTCACATAATATGTAAACAAATTATTTTCAAATCCTTTCACATTACCCATGATTTTGTTTGTTATACTCTATAATAGTAATAATAATAATAATAATAATAATAATAATAATAATAATAATAATAATAATAATAATAATAATAATAATTATTATTATTATTATTATTATTACAGTAAATTAATTAGTGATTGTTTTAAGAGTTGGCCACAAATATAATATCTAATTATATGTGATATAATTAATACAATTTTATTGTATATTTTTTAATAATAGATATAACGTAAGCATAAAATAAATGTTTGATAATATTAATATTAATTAATTAAAATTATTATTTTAATTGACTTATCACTACAACTATAACAACAATTATGATATTTAGTATTGAATTTTGTGGTAATAATTTAGTGATCATTCATTAGCATTGATATAGTCATAGACATAGACATACCAGTGCTTTACTATACAAACCATATGTGAAGTCAGTCTATGATTTAAAAAAATTAATTTCTGACAAATGTATTATAATTTATTTAAAATGTTGATTATTATACAGTATTTGTTTTATTGAAAATTATTATTATTATTATTATTTAATATGATTTAAATATAAAATTTATTATTCAATTATTTATATCACAGAATATAAATGAATTGATAAGAGAGTCACCAGAAGTTGAATAACAAGTTTTGTAAATAAAGTGTTCAATTGATTCAATAGAAGAGGCGTTTAGTTATTGTTTGGTATTTCAAGTGTTCATTACATTCAACACATTATATCATATCATATATGAATTGAATTGAATTTTTTTTTTTAAATACATTTAAATATCTTTTTGTATATATTATTTTCAAATGAATTTACAACTATTTGTATACTTAATACTGTATTAATTGCTTATGTATTAAATATTTTCATATATGATATATTAATAGTAGTTTTTATATATCTTATAGAGTTTATATTATTTTAATAAAAATCATTATTATTATCAATATTTGCAACAAAATAATTACAATTCAACTGTTTATTGACTACTGTATCAACTGTTTTGGGTAAGAATTAAGCGATTAAATTGTTTTTTAAAATTATTTTATACACGATTAACACAAATGATAATCGGATTGACATTAAAATTGACACATAATTGGTATTATTTTTTTGAAGTGATGTMAAAAAATAACCATTTAATTGAATTGAATGAATGGATCAGTTATTCGGTGATACATTAAAAGTATTATGAGATTATAATAACACTCATCAATGCATTGCTTTGAAACTAATAAACAACTATTAGAGCAATCAATCAATTAATTGATTATTTCATTGTATTAATATTTCAATGCCTTTTAAACCATAGATTAAACTATATTAACTGATTTAATTATTTAGTGTTACAATATATTTAATATAAGTTTAATATAATACTGTATCAATAATAATAAAAATTGTTAAGCATTGTAATAATTTTGTTTTAACTAATAATTATTATATAAAAAATAAACAAATTGTTTAGTAATTATCAATTAGTGTTAATCAATCAATTCATTAGAATTGTTAGTTTAAATCTCAAAAATATTACAAAAATATATCTTTAAAATTTAGGTTATATTTAGTGGTAATATTGGTTTGACTGATGAAACCCCTGGGATTCAACCTTATAATGGGTTTAAAAAATTTATATAATTTATAATCAGTTTAATAAAAAAAACAAGTCTCTCATGAAATGCCATATCATTGCCATTCAATTGACTTAAAATTTAGAGCAAACAATATTTTTTAAAAATAAGTAATAATATTATTACTGTATTATTAATTAATAAATTTAATTGTTTATTTGGGACCCATTTTATAATTAAATTTATTTTTTATTGAGAGATGACTTGAGATTAAATGTTTTTTTATTATATCAAACAAGTTTTTAGTTAATTTTGGCAAATAGTATAAAACAATTTTTATTTAATATTATATCTATAATATAATTTTATTAACTCAATTTAATTAATCTTATATTTTTTAAAAATATTTATTATTTTTTATGACTCAATTGTTATGTAAATATGTACTGTATGTTTTTGTTTAATTATTTAATACCATTTATACAGGTTACTTTTTTATAATTAAAACTTGTTTAATTTGTAAAATTTAAATAACTATACATTTTCACATTTAAATATTTATAGTTAAAATAAATGCAGTTAATTATGAGTTTATATTTTCAATTTTAGTTCAATTTAAATTTTTTATATTTGTTTTTATAATTAAATGATTTAATAAATTAATAATTTTTGTTTTGTAATATTTATGTGTACATAATTATGTCCATATTTTTATCAACTCATTTGTTATAATAACAGTTAAAAGTTAAAACAAAAAATAAAATAAATACTACTGTATTTACTAAATAATGTTATTTTAGGTTAAGATAATGCAAATATAAAATATTGTTATTAATTATAATAACTATATAAGTGATAATTATAATATTTAATAATTATTAATAAAACTTTTAACATACATCAGTGATTTATTAAATTTTATATGATTTAAATAATATAAATTTTCACTTTTATTTTACATGACTTGATCTCAATTTTAATCCTAAATAATACTCATAACATATGAATTTCATTTTGTTATTTATGCTATTTTTCTCAATTGTTATCTCTTTAGACGATATATTTAACACAAATTATTAGAGTAAATGTCAAGATTAGTGTAATAGTAGAAAAACACTAGAAATAGAAGATTTGTTTTAATTGATTATTGTTTTTTAATATTAAATATTTAACGAACAAATCATAAAAATTTTACACAAGTAATCAATCGTTTCTATCTAATAATATAAAGCTTTTAATTAATATATTATCAATTTTTTCACTGTTAAGGAACAAATAATTGATTTATTTTGAATATTATATAATATATTTATACTTTTTAATTAATCATAATTGTAAATAATCATTTTTAAGTTTTCAGTACGATATCATCATTAATTATGTTAAATGAAAATACAGAATATTTACATATGTTTTGATATTAAATAATTTTAAAAATTCTGTATTTATGGTAACATTTTCTTATCAATTTCCTTCATTCCGAATAATATAATGAAAAAATATTTTTTTTTTATACTTAACTTGTTATTCACAACTTAATAGAAAAGTTTTGTTAATTCACATAATTATCAATAAAATATATATAATTTATATATTTTCTAATTTTAATTATATTTATAGTTTTGAATATGGAATAAACACGTTTAATAATATTGTTATGTTATAAATATATCAAAACTATTTGCATAACAAATCAGTATTGGTATTGAAAATAAACATTAAATTTTGAATTCAATACAAATGGACGGCAAATTTGTTAACGTTATTTTATTGGGATTAGCTTTTATGCTAATTTTTACTGCCTTTCAAACCGGTGGTATGATTCAAGTAAGTCTAGTTTAATAATTTATATTTCATATGATATTATACTAAACTTAATTTTAATGATTGTTATATTTAATTATATTTATATAGCAAACAGTGGTCAAAAGTATCCATCAAGAAGATTCCTCTTATACCGCCGATGGATATACCAGTCTATGTATCATATATGCCACTCTTGCTATAGCTAATTGGTTCGCCCCATCATTTATACTGATAACTGGACCTAAATTTGCAATGTTTATTGGGGCTATTATTTATTGGTATCTATAATTTACATTGTATAATACTATTGAATTATTTAGTATATTATAAATTGTCTCTAATGTATTTGATAGTCTATTTATAGCAAATTTCATGTTTCCTAAAGTATGGGTCCTTTACTTTCTATCAGTTGTTATTGGTTTGGGAGCGGCCAGTAAGTTATAAGTTGTTTAAAAAATAATTGGTATAATATTTATTATAGATATAATTAATTTAAACAGTTATATGGACGGGTCAGGGAAACTTTTTGACTATAAATTCAGATGAACGTACAATGTCTCGAAACAGTGGCGTCTTTTGGGCCATTTTGCAGTGCAGTCTTATTTGGGGCAATCTTTTTGTGACATTTGTTTTCAAAGAAGATCACATCAAAGAATCCACTCGACTATTGACTTATGGAGTGCTCACAGTTGTTGGCGCTATCGGAGCCCTATTGTTGTTAGTTTTAAGAGGCGGATACCGAACCAATACTGGTCTTACTCTTAGTGAAAGTGTTAAGGATAGCTCAAGTGCTTTGGGTATAACATTATATGACTGAAAATTTTAATAAATTGATACTCAATATTAAGTCAGTGTCTAATGTCTACTAATAGTGAAAGCCTTTCGCCTATTGTTTACTAAACGAATGTCACTTCTATGCATCGCTTTCTTCTATTCGGGTATTAATCATATAATTATTTGTAATATTAAAGAATATATTATGACATACACTGTATATCATATTTAGGACTAGAATTGGGATTTTTTAGTGGTGTTTATGGAACAGCTATCGGAAACACCAATAGGTTGGCCGCAGACGGAAACTCCAAGCCATACATCGGTATCGTAGGAATTCTCATCGGTTGCGGTGAGATTGTTGGCGGCGCCACATTCGGACTGCTCGGCTCTAAGACGAACCGTTACGGTCGCGACCCGATCGTCATCTTGGGTTATGTCGTTCATATGGTTTCATTCTTTCTCATATTTATTAACATTCCAAGTATGGCATCATTAGAGCAAACCAATGATCCGGCATATATTAACAGCAAGTATGACAACTATCATCACTATTAACCAATTATTGCTAATTATTAGATTCAATTGTTTTTAGTTTAGGGATCGCATTATTCTGTGGTTTCCTACTAGGGTTGGGCGACGCCTGTTATAACACTCAAATGTACTCAATTCTGGGTGTCCTCTATCGGGACGATTCTGCGCCGGCATTTGCACTCTTCAAGTTTGTCCAATCTTTGGCAGCGGCCATAGCTTTTGTATATACATCATATGCAGACATTCACATCCAAGTGCTTATATTAGCCATATTTGCCTCATTGGGTACCATATCATTCTCGGCGGTTGAATGGAGCGCACATTCCTCTGATGTGTCGGACGATGAGGACAGACACGAGAGTTGAGACCTATTTGCTGTTATATTTAGAAAAATTGTATTTTTGTTAATATTTATCAAATTCATAGTTTTCAAGTTTATTCAGAAAATTAATAAATATTTTTGTTATCAATTTTATGCAATAATGTTATTAATGACACAATAATTGTTTTATTATCAGTAAAACAATTTCATCAAATTGTTTCTTTCGACAATAACTACAATTTGTACTAAAAATTTTAAAAATAAAATATAATTAAATAAAGTATATTTAAATGATTCAATAAAATAAAATGTAAAACATCTAAACTCTAGTTTACAAACCCAAACCAAACCAAACCCTAGTTTACAAACTCAGACCCAAACCGCTAACATTTAATTAAATTAATTTAATAAATAGAGAAATCATATTATAAAATGAATAATAATGTGTAATAATGTGTAATAATGTGTGACCACTGTCTCGATGGCCAATACATACAAATGTTGTTAAAATGTTAACTAATTGTTAATTATTTGCAAATGACTGGATTAAGCAGTGATTTAATGATTTGATGTTTTATTGCCTTTACTTACTGTAAAATACTGTACATTATATGCCGTCCAAAGCACAGGTAGTTTTGGCGCCGCTTTGAGTGTAAGGCATGTATTACAGCAACTGTTGTGACAAACAGTGAAACATTGGATTTGATTGAGTCTTACATACAATCAGTAATAAACAAATACTTTGAGCACTTCATTGTCCACTCTGTTGTCATATCCATCAGCGTATCACTTGTTTGTAACCAATTGGCTGACCATTTAAGTGATTGGCTCATGTCGTCCAAGAAGAGAGTTCGCTCTCATGACAACAACACAAGCGATTGGAGTAATAGATCTTCAGTGGACAAGGAGTGCAAAAGTGGCGATAAATACAATGAGACCAACAATTTGGTCGAAAACGAGCTTTTCTTACAGGCCTTTGAAAGTAAAGACCAATTGTTTACTAATCTATTGATTTACTTTTAACCAAATTATCACTTAATTATCTCTTTGTTTGCACAGAACCGACACAAATATACCGATACTTAAGGACTCGTCATTTGGTTTCAGTTGAGTCCCAAAAGTTTTATTTAGTTTTCATGAATTGATAATTGTTTTAATAATTGTTTTAATTTATTTTTAGCCAATATTTCTTAATCGAAACTTAACTTATTTAAGACATAGACTCAAACGTTTCAAAAGCAAACGTCGACGAGATTTCAGTGTCGACAACATTATGGAGTATGTCTTAGAAAAGAAACAAAGAGAGGCCATCGCTGAAGAGTATGTCATTGATTGTATCTCTTGTATTATGATTTATCACTACTTTTAATGTTTATATCCACAGATCGTCTGGCAATTTAACACTCAAATTGTTGTGTATTAAAGATCAGAGTATTAATAATGGTTTGGCATTTGAATCGACTTTTGCATTGTTAACCCTTTTATTACCAAATAATATCTTTTTTTATTTAATAGAGTATTCTTCTGTAACATTGGAGACATCGTTGTTAAAGATGGGACACCAGAAGCGTAAGGATGTGTTAGCGCCTATATATCAGTATTCAGGTATTTGATTGTTATTTAATTATTATTTATTTCAACAAATTGTTTAACTGATGAATATTATAATCAGTTGGCGCTTCAGACACGACTCTAAATGGAGAAAACTTTGACAACAATTGTCTTACAGTTTATAAAAATGATTTTAATGAATCCAACGGTCAAATTGTGAAACAATGGTCGTACTCTTTGTTATTTATTGCATGTCTTCATAAAGACAATCACTCGAAATTGGATAATCTTGAAAAAGATAAACCGGAGAACATAATGAATGAAAATAATAGAAGTGAACCGTCGATGAAGAAGCGAAGACTCGATACAAAGGACTACTATAAGGCAGAACTTATTGTATTTGACAAACATAAGACTTGTTTGCTGACTGATGGCGAGTACACAGTTGTTTTGCAGCAATGTTTGCCACCAAAAGCCAACAAATTAGCAAAGTATGGAAAATATTCAAAATGGCAAGAAATTAGTGTCGAAGACATTAAAAGTTTGACTATTGAAGACAACAAACCTTATGGGTCTATGGATGTGTTCAGAAAAGGTCCGGTTCTTAAGTTTCAGCTCTCGTGGAGCTCTAATCAACAAAATATAAATACAAATACAAATAATAATAATAGTAATAGTAATCATTTGGTTTCCAATAATGAAAATGATTCAGGAATTGGAAACAATATGAGTGATAACTCAAGTAATCAGTCATATAATAGCAATCATTCGCCAAATTTGGATAAAACTCATATTAATGATCACTTAAATTGTAATATCAATGGACTGTCGAATCGCAAGAATAGTAATGTCGTTCAAATAAAATATCAATTTATATTTAACAATAATATCCGACAAATAACTCGACCGCGAATCGACATGTGCTGCCCGTGGTGTTCACTTAACTGCCAACAACTCTATTCACTTATTAAGCATTTAAAACTATGTCACTGCCGTTTCTTATTTAATTATATACCGGACGTAAAGTGTTCCCGAATTGATGTTTTCATCAATGAGGGCTATGACGGATCGTATGCGGGAAACCCTCTCGATCTGTCCTTTCCAAACACTGGCTTTGCATTTAGTCGTAATGGACCCGTTCGCCGAAGTCCAGTCACTCAAATGATAGTTTGTCGACCCAAACGCCATCCCCATTGTATGAATGAGTTTGACGAACCCGATGACGAAGACGCCATCAATTGTCGGACTTATATTACAGGACACAACAGATTATATTATCACACGAACTCATGTTTACCTATTAGACCACAAGGAATGGATTACGACAGTGAAGGTGAAAATGATCCGCAATGGATGAAACAAAAGACTCAAATGGTTTGTTTCAATAAAAAAAAACAAAAATAAATTAAATTTTTTAATATTAAATTATATATTATTTTAGATGATCGATGAGTTCACTGATGTAAATGAAGGCGAAAAAGAGGTGATGAAGATGTGGAACTTACATATCATGAAATATGGGTATGTTTTACATTACCGGTAATAGTATTTTAGTTTATTTAATATATTTTACTTTGTTATAGATTTGTTGGCGATTGTCAAATACCATTAGCCTGTAATATGTTTGTCGATGAAAAGGCAACTGAATTAGTAGAAAGAAATTTATATATGAATTTTATATTACATTTAAATAATTTATATGATTTTGGACTTTTAAGTCAAACGAATTTATGGGATAGTGTGAGAAAATTGCATCAATTAATTAAAAATAGTGAATCTATTGTAAAACATGAATCAAATAGTTCTCAAAAATCATCGTAATATTTATTTCATTTATATATATATGACATTTTAGTCTAATTTACATTCAATGTAATTATAGTATAAATTAAGTGCGCTATCATTTATAATTATCATAACTTTATATACACTAACTATATTTTTTAAATAATTATTACGTAAATTACTGTATAAACAATTATTTACAATTACATCACATTTTAATCGATTATCAAATTAAACTATTGTAGTGTTATTTTTTAGATCTCTTATTCTTTATATGCAGTTTTAATTAGAGTATTRTTAGTCAATTAAAACAGTAAATTGAATTAAATTAATGATTGAATGTTTAATTATTTGTGTTCAATATATATATACAGTATATGTATATATTTAATATATAATTATCAATTATTAAATTTACTATAAGTAATATTTAAATAGTTAATAAGTAAATATGCGATTCTATATCAATTGTAAAGACAATAAATTTTATTATTTACATAATTTAATTAAAATTTTCATTTATAATTATAGTTTTAATAAATATTTTGTATAAAAAAATCACCTATATATTATAGAAATATGGGTGATAGATTTTTTAAAATTAAATATAATTAAACAATTGTAAATTTTGATATATCAATAAAAATAAAATATTCAATAAAATTAAAAAAAAATATTTCACAATTATTAAATTTTTTTATTTATAAAATTAGACTATAAAATTTTTTTTATTTTGATTGATTGTATATTTTATAGAACGTTAAGATTGATAAGATAATAATTTATGTATCGTAATTGAAAATTATGAAAATATGTATTATTAACGTAAATAAATATTTGTATTAATAATAATTTTGTAGCAATGAAATCATACATTAATGGATTTTCTATAAATATATTAATTTTGCAAAAATCAAAAGTGACGTTAAAGTTGTTATTATAAATGTTTTTTTTGTTTAATCAACTGTATTTAAAAAAGAATGATTTTAATATCGACTAAACTTAGTGTTCATCAGATTTATAAATTGAAAATATTTGAGAGAGAGAGAGAGAGAGAGAGAGAGAGAGAGAGAGAGGAGTCTAAAGAATTTGATAATAATTTTAACGAAAATTATATTGACCTATATTTTTATGATAATCTTATGTAAAGGAATGGTATGAAAGCGACACCAATACTGTGGACAGACAACTGTTATATGGATTGATAGATAATCTGTTGCCACGAGAGGGCAAACGTTTGGGAACTGAAGAAGTGGTGACCAAATAGTCTTATAGTATTGTGTGATGTGTTGAGAGATTCAGTCAGTGTTGATGTGAATCTGTATTCAATACAATGATTGCTGTGATTCATGCTTTCAATGATGACTTAGAAATTGACAATTCAATCATTTTAATGTATTTACTATTTGAATGCTTTTGACTTAAATATGTGTTTCAATTCAAATGAGACTAACATTGTGTTTAATAATAATTTATTTACTAATAATTCAATAACTTTGCATTGGCTTCAAAATGCTTAAAAGCAAACAACTATATATTAAATATATATATTCTTATTTAAACATTTTTTAAATAAATATTTAATACAAATAATTGTTGAATATAATGTAAAGAATAGAAAGAATATAAAAATATTTTTTAATTAAAAAATGTTTGTATTGAACCATCATTTGATAATTTAGTGATTCAATGAATTGATATATTGATATATTTAGTATTTGTCTCAATCCATGGCAAACATGAATTTCCTATCAGTGAGCAGTTGTTGCCTCTTGTTGTTGATTTATGTGTTGCAGTGCACTGGTATTGAAGGGCAGCGGTCGCGCACATCATTTGGATCCCTATCCCCGGTATCAACATTTGGCACAAATGTCCAAAAAATAACATTTGGTGCAATTCTACCGAAAACTTCTTTAATTACATTACAAAGACAATATTATAAGGTATTAGAATTGGGTTTTAATGTTTATATATTTTTCTGTTATATTAGAAAAAATAATATTTCAATTGGTTTTAAATGAAATTATATAAGCATTAATGGGATTTTAGACTTTAATTAATTAATATTTTTAGTATTATTTAATAATGAAATACTAATATATGAAATAATCCGATGACAGTCACAGCAATCCTCTTAGCAATTGTGTTATAATTAGTTAAGCGATTGAACTCTTTTAGTGACATATTTGCCACCAAATGCCACGAATAATGCGTTCACTATATTGTAGTTATATTCATAAAGTTATTCATTTACTCCACAATAAACTATATTATATGATAGATAAATATCTGAATTGTGAATACAATAATTGATATTAATTTGCACCAGAATTTGGCAAAATATATTATAACACAAATAATATTGTTATTAGTGTAGCGCCAGATATATCTAATATAAAAACAGAACATCTTTTTTGTAAAGTTATCTAATAATAGTCTCAATCAATAAAAAAAATATAAACAAAATTTATGAATTTTGTCCTCAAAAAAGTTGTATAATCTAAGAATTCTCATAATTTAAAAAATAAAATATATATTATTTTTTCTTCTTTTTATATTAATATATCTTTGAAGAGATATTCTTCAGAGATTTCATTTGATACACATTTGTAATGTTTTTCTTATTGAAAGTTATGGTTTGTGTTTTCATAAAATTATTCAAATTGAAGTTTTATGTTAAGCTCACAGTTATCTGGAAAGTTAAATATAAATATAATGATAAATATAATTTCGATGAAAGTATTTAATAATAATATTAAACGAATATCTTATAACATTAACTCATAATATATAAAAAATGTCCAATTATTTCACTTAATGACATTTAATATTTTAATTAAAAAATACATTAATGTTGTTTCTCAAAGAAAATAGTTTAGATCCAAGTAGTTGGGAAAAAAATTTCTAAAATAATAGAGAAATTTCTGGAAAGTTTCTAAAAAAATTTGTCTATGGGATCCCCATACTAATTTTGTTCTCTCGATATTTGTTATATTGAAACAATTCATTATAACTAAA
Source organism: Oppia nitens (assembly GCF_028296485.1). Classification (NCBI taxonomy): domain Eukaryota; kingdom Metazoa; phylum Arthropoda; class Arachnida; order Sarcoptiformes; family Oppiidae; genus Oppia; species Oppia nitens. The sequence continues at coordinate 298,691 of NW_026533203.1, read as the reverse complement.
TATTAACTAAATTTTATTATTAATATTTTAATTAATATTCAAAGTAAAAAATAATTCATTTAACTAAAACTAAAAATATAAATCAATTATATATAAAATTTTACAAAAACTATAATTATAATTAGATAATTATATTAATTTTATAAATAAGAATCTCATTAATATACTGTAGTAGTGTCGTGTATATTATGTATCATTAGTACAGTATTATAATATCTATAGATATGGGGATCCCATAGTATAATGATAAAAAAAATTTCTATAGACAATTTATTCATGAAAAACTTTCTAGAAATTTTCTTATGGAAATTTATTAGAAAATTTCTATTTTCCATTTCTAGATTCAAGTGAAACAATATAATTCATGACTATTGATATGTGAAAAGTAAAGTGAAGGCAAATGTATGTGATTTAAGACACACTAAGAGTTATAGCTGTTATGCTATTTATTGTCATTTCAAACCAATTCTTTTAAACTAAATTCTGATTTCAATTTATAATTTATATTATATTGCATTTCAATAATATTACTTTTAAAATTTATTATTGAATTTTAAATTGTAATAAATCTAAACTTTTATTTGTATCTTAATGTTTAATAACAAAACAATAATCTTTTGGATTCATGTTTAGTATTCAATTGAAATACTTTAGCGATTGAGTGCTTTATTTCTCTTGAGATTTAATTGTTTTTTTCGACAAAAATCAAACATCAAAAAACTTAGTTAAATATAAATATTTTTTTGTGATTAATGCCACAAATAGTTTGTGTTAACAGAAAGCATATGTCGTGTAAATTGAATTCTGTTATTATTGTTGTTATTAGACATAATTAATCAAAGATTGTAACAATTTTTGGGATAATTTATATTTATTAATTTAATTGATAGTAAGTTTATGTACATATTATGATGCTAATGTGATGATGGTACATTTATTAATAACATTATATTTATTATGATGTTAAATACCATCTATACAATCTATATAAAGTCTATACTTAAATCAATAATAATAATAATTAGATTCTTAAATAATAATACATTTACAATATATTTACAATAATATGTGTTGTAATGATAATTGTTTTATATGTATGTACAGCGCCTTCAGGATGCGGTCGAGTCATTGATGAAGAACCGACAGGCAAAGTATAACTTCACTAATTACTATCGTATAGCACAGGCGCAAGTGGTACTCCTGCCACTGGCACCCAGTCCTACTGAAATATTGTCGACTCTTTGCAATCAGCTATTAGTCAAAGACATTACGACCATATTATATATGACTAATTCGGAAATATGGGGCAGTAATGCCGCGTCTGCCCAATACCTCATGCAATTGACCGCTTATATCGGAATACCAGTCATTGCATGGAATGCCGACAATATAGGCTTAGATCAGGTCAGACATCCATTCCCTCTAAATTGCAATATTTTCTCTGTTTATGCAATCGTTTAATGCTTTTGCATGACTCTCTCTCTCTCTCTCTCTCTCTCTCTCTCTCTCTCTCTCTCTCTCTCTTCTGTTTCTCTCATCTTTTCATATAAAATACATTTAATATCTTATTTTTGAGAGATATGTGTTCACTGTATTGTAAATACAGTTGAGAAGACTTATGTCAATAAATTGAATGCTATTAATGTCACATCAAATGACTTGAAATTCGTCGCTTTTACTGTTTTTACTGTATTTCAAGTAATAGTGAGACTGACTGTCACTGACTGTTATTGACATATATTTCAATAGTTCAGTTGGTTTTATCTTTTCTTTCACTTATCCATACATATGATTGTTAAACGTCTAGTATTTGTCGGACAATCCTTTATTTACAACAACAAAAATATTTGTAATTTGAATTCAAAACGATTGTTCAGTATTTTTGGAGAGAAATTTCTAAAATGTATGTATAGTTATATTTAGAAAATTGTTCAATACATGTATATAATAAATATAATTTAAAACCATAAATACATTTATTGAAAACCACATTTTATGAATGCAATACAAATTTAGTACAAATGTAGTTAAATAATCGCATCATTACATAAAGTTATAGTTAGTTTATAGTGAGCCTACAGTTACTTCAATTTATACAGTAATTACACAATTCATGTATTTGTCGTCTTTCTTGAGTTAATTAATTAGTTTTCCGCAACAAACCCATCACAACAACATGTGTAACACATTTATATGTTTTAGACATAACCAGTATTTTTATATTTTTAATCAAATGTATTAATGAAATTAAACTCTAAATATAGAAAATCATTTAATAACTTAACTAAAAACTTTTATAAACATTTAGTAAATTGTTATTTATTCATTATATACATTATTTGTTAATAGTCTAAACAATTTAACACTTTTATGGGTTAGATATGGCATATAATAGTAGGATATTTCTGTTTTATTGATTTTAACGACAGTATATAGAGAAACATCTAAATAAAAATATTAAATACTGTAAAACATATAAATATAATACAATTTAATATTTAATACTAATTTGTAAGTTTTGAATAGAGAAACAAATTAATTAATATTTGTGTTAAAAACAAAACTTAGTTATTATTATTTAAAACATAGGTTTTAGTTAATAAAATGTTAAACATTAATGCTTTAGTTTTTGTAAACAAACTTCAAAATAAATTATTGACAAAATATAATGAAATTTTAGGTTAGTTTATGTTTGAAATGTAATTTTCTTAAACTACTGAATATAATGAAACGACAAAAGCTTTTTACGATAAATCACTGCTAACTATATATTAAACAGATAAACAAGTTTATGGAGTGAATAAAATATCATAAATAAAAAATTAGTTAAATCTCTTGTTTAATATTGTTATTATTAAAATTATTTTTTAAATCTAATTATATATTTATTAAAATCTACTTTAATTTTAAAAGATTTTTCATTATATATAAAAATAAGTAGAGGTTTTCTGTAGATAATTTGTATTTTATTGAAACGATATTATGATATGTCAATCAATATTTAATTAAATAATAAATAAACTTTATATTAATTTGTTAATACTATATTAAATGATATTTTAGAATAAATATTGCATTTAAATTTTGTACACATATATCGATATTACTGTAGATATTAAATAAATAATTGGAAATATATTTTTATGATCAACCAATATATAAATTATATGATTTATTATATTTTTAGTAATATTATATAGAAAATGTTGTTGTTTTTACAGCATTGATTTGAAGCAAATAATTTTTATTATTTATAAATAGTTATTCTCAACATGTTCTCTAACATTTTATAATTGAAAATTTAATATATATATATTGTATATAAATTGTATATATAAAGTGAATAATATAATTATCAATATAATTACATTGTTATAATTTGTTATAATTTGTTATAATTTGTTATAATTTGTTATAATTTGTTATAATTTGTTATAATTTGTTATAATTTGTTATAATTTGTTATAATTTGTTATAATTTGTTATAATTTGTTATAATTTGTTATAATTTGTTATAATTTGTTATAATTTGTTATAATTTTGTTGCTTCGTTTCATATGTCATTTGATATGCTTTCGTTATGTTGTAAACCAACACTTTTGACTACAATTTTGTTGTTATACTGTATATACACTACTAGTCTATGACATGTCAATAACGACCAATTTTCCAAACTCTGGAAACCAAAACTATAAAAATATATATAACATATAGATATATAGATTTGTTTTATATATAATATATACTAAATATATTTATACATATAGTTTATTATCTATAAATAGATATTACAAGAAACTGGATTATGTGAAGCCATAATAAATGTATCCAAATGTCTTGACAGACACTTTCAAACGATACAATTGTATTGCCATTGATTTTTAAAAGATAAATACTTAAATCGATACAAAATTATAGTGAATAAATAATGTGAATATTTAATACACAACTTGATGTGATATTTGATTCAATTTTTTATATTATATAATTCAAATATATAGTAAATACAACAAATAGTAAGAATCTTATATTACAAAATTAATCTAAAATCTAATATTTCATTTGTGTTAAATCAATACGATTATACCGTTAAATACTATAGTTAAAATATTTAATTAAATCTAAATATTTTTTATATTTATATATCTTTTAATTAATCATAAGAATTTTGCTTTTAGTTATCAATGCAATTTAATTTTATTTGCATTAAATATTTATTATATAATATATAAATATATTATATTAAAAATTATATTAATAAAGTATTACAATAAAAGTACTATTATTTTTTTATTTTATCTTAAAATACTGTTTTTTCATATTATTTTTTTTAATTTCAGAAAGTGTCGTAGCTTTGAAAAATAAAAATTTAATACAACTAAATAGATAATTTAATGTCTACATTATATTACCATATTAAAATAAATAGGGATCTAATCTAAAAATAATAAAAACAATTAAAATTAAATAATTGATATACAAATATTATGTAATCTTATAAATATAGTCATTTTCGATTGATATTGAAATTTCAAAAATTTCTTTTATATTATACATTGTATTACAAGTACAGTACAACTAATACTATTTATAAATATACTATAAATAATTAAAAATTAATAAATTACTTATAAAAACATCATCATTAGCCAAATTGCAATTTTCATTGCATAATCAAATACTATAGATTGAATTATTGATGCATATATTAGGATACATAAATTGAGAGAGAGAGAGAGAGAGAAGAAAGAAAGAAAGAGAGGAATAAAATGATTAATATTTAATTGAAAATATAATAAATTGTAAACTATATGAAACATTGTAGCGAATGGTAGACTCGCGTGTCCTCCAACTCGCGCCGTCCGTTGAACATCAGGTCTCAGCAATGCTTAGTATTTTGCGGCGCTATTCGTGGCACGTCTTCTCTATAGTGACCACTGATATCGGCGGATACGACCACTTCATCCAAGCAGTCAGAGATCAAGTTCTCTTAATCGATGACTTTCGGTATGTCATGTGTTTGTTATTTGATGTCTTATAATAAGTTAAATGCATTACAACTATTTTATAATAATGATCTTTAATTATTTATCAATTAATAAATTAATTATTTCATTAGTTTTTTTTGTCAACTCTTAATAAATATATAATAATTTTGTATTTTATATTTTATCAAATATTTTAATAAATAATATTATTAAATTACTATAAAAAATCATAAGATTAATAAAGTTTAATTTACAATTTTTTATTTTAAATACAAGAATTTTGTTAAAAGTTTGAATGTAAGCTTAAGTACAGTAATTTTTATAAATTTTTTAATAATATACCAATAATATACATCTTATACATTGTATTATTATTATTAAATTATTATTATAGTATATTGAAAACATTTAAAACTATTTATATTAAATGACTGGAGACTTACTATTAGATATTTTAAATATATTGAAATATAAAGTATAAATTATATTGTATTAATAGATGAAAATTTATTTGAATTGCTAAGTCAAACATTTGTCATTAGTGTTATTTAATACATTTTATTATTATGGTATATAAATAAAAATTTTATGACTTAGATTTTCAAATACTGTATATCATAAATGTTTATTTATTTATATCTAAATAAGTTTTATTTATTTAAAAACATTGTAATCACTTAATATAACATACATACTAATAATAAAATTATATTTAACTGTAAATAACATTATTTAATTAAACAGTACTTATTATTATATCTTATTTTAATGATTACAATTTACAATAATACTGTATGTACAGCAGTAATTAATAAAAAAAATTAACTATTTTAAATACAATGTTTATTTTAATAAATTTATCGATTTATTGTTTTTTAATGTTTTTAATAAATAAAATTTTATGCATTCAAAAGTCATTGAATAAATGTGTGAATAAAATATTAGAAAATTGAATATAAAGTCTAAAAAAGAGAGAAAAAATTAGAACCGAAAGCAAATCAATTTCCATTAGTTTTGTTGCTCTAAATAGTATACAAAGATTTTTCTATTTTTATGCTTAAATACGACAACTTTTTGGTTGCTTTTCAATACATGACTTTGAAAGATGACTTAAAAAAGCATTTGTTAACGTTGAGGCAAAATAACATGTTTTACAATTTTTTACTTTATATTTTTCACAGTCTTAATTTTAAAAATAGTTTTTTTCTTGTGAAATAATAATAATAATAATAATAATAGAAAAATTAATCATAAAAACATGCAAATGTAATACTTAATAGTATACTGTTAGRGCTAATATTGTTTAAAATTTTTGTTAAATGATAAGACACACAATAATTGTGTAAATTTAAAGTTACTTATATTGAATTCATTAGAGAAATCTCTATCTGACAAACAACTCGTTAAAAATATAACGCATATTATTCATGTATAATATTATTATATTTTAATGCATCGATTTATTTAAGGGACTAAAATGACTATAAAATCGTGTCTAATATACAGTATATATACTGTTGTTTGCATTTGGCATGAATTGAATTCTTAAAGAATATAACATTAATTTAGAAAAATTATGACTAAAGATATTGCTTAAGATTTATTATTTATTATTATATAATTTATTATATCAATCATCAAATACTATTGAAACAATAAATTGCTTATATTTGATTGTTAATAAATAAGATTATATACAGTATATAATTTGCATTAAATTTTATAACAAAATATTTTATGCATTGAATAAATAAAACAAATTTAATGTTCAACAATATAATAATTATTACAGTCTTGTTATGGTTACATGTATTATTATTAGACTGATCACACAATTTCTTAGTAAACCTGTATAATAGTATATAATATATGAATTTCATCTGTATTTTCTTATATATTAAATATTATATTCCTGTATTTAAATAACTGTATATATTCGTATATATTTATAATATAAATTAAGAATAATTTAATTTAGATATTATAATTACACAAAAAAGTTAAAATTTAGTTTTTTATTTTGAACATGAACTCCATAAAATTGTAAATCTTTTTATAAAAATTAAAAAAAATTATTTGTTATATATATATATATTTAAAATACAAGCAATTTTTACTAACAAAATGTAATTCATAGTTATTTTATACTTTTATTAATCAATTAGTTTCACATATTTTATATTGTATATTACATTGTATCAGACCCTACATTCCTGTACAATACAGGCGGCAACTGTATGGGTGGTCAGTCTATGTATTCTACATATTCTACATTATATGGTTCACTATATTAGATGTATTGTTTATACGGTATATTGTATGTATGGAAAAAATATTAATACTTGAAGTGATTAAACACAAAAACCACTTATTTTATATATTTATTACATAATAGTAGCGTAATATTAAAATTATATTAAGTTATAATTATTAGATTTACAATATTTATAAGAAATTAAATAATATTATGAATTAGATTTCTAAAATTATTAAAAATAAAAAAATATTTTGCTATTATTATTTATAACAATTCTAAAATTTATTTAAAATTGTATAATATTTGTTTATGAAATAACTAACTAATTTATTATTACTAATATCACAATGAAAGTATAATTTCAGATGAGAAATTAAAAAAATTATTTTAATAAACACAACTGATTAGATGAGTTACAATTATTATAAATTAAAATTTGTTTTATTGTATTTTTTGAATTAAATTTTTTTAATTATAAAAGATAATAATTACATAATTTTTAAATATTGGTTTTGAATCACTTTATAACATGGGTGATCAAAATGGTTAAATAATAATCTAAAAATAATGCAAAATCATTAAATTATAAATTATGAAATAATTGTTTTGCAATATTTTATAAAAATTATATATGCAATTTGGATATTATTATAAAATTATAACAATTTGATAAATTATATAATTTAATACAATTTTAATGGATTTCTTCTCGTATAAACTATTTTTACTTAATTTAATGGCTTATTATTAATTAAAAATATTTTAGAATTAATTTTAAATATTTAACAATATGATTATATTATATTATTTAATATTAGTTATTATTTATACATTTTTTACTAATTACAAAATCTTATAATTTAAAAATAATACTAATTATTGTTTAAAAATTCTGATTTATTAAAATATATAATTTTATTAATAATTATTACAATCACTATTTTTTTAAAATCATTACAGTATTATATTAATTATACACATTTTATTTGCATAAAGCAAATTAAAAAATAAAAATAAAGCATTATTTTAGATATAATATGTTTGATATAAAATTTAAAAGAGTTTTCTAATAATTTTATTGTATTTCTATTGTTTAGGTTTAATATTCTCGATATTTATTTGATTAAGAAAAACGACAGAAATGAGATCAGGGATGAACTCCAAGCACTGGCAGTAAGTGAGGCTCGGGTTATACTATTGTATTCAACTAAAGAAGAGGCACAGGAAATATTGGCCGCCGCGGAGTATCTGAAAATGACGGGAAAGAACTACATGTGGATCGTCACACAAAGTGTCTTAGGAGGCGGTGCTGACTACGCACCCGGAGAATTCCCACCGGGAATGTTGGGTTTGATATGTTTACTAATAATATATTTAATATATATATATAATATAAGATACAATAAGATTAGCAACTGTTTAACTAACAAACAAATAAAATTTAAAATTAACAGTTTTGAAACATTTTTATTATTATCAGTAGTAACAGTATATTAATTAAATTAAATGTGATATTTGATATTTATAATTAAAAATCTGAAAAAATTATAAAATTAATTTTGTTAAAAACGCTTACATTAAACGTTGTCTTATATACTATTTACTTATATTGTTTATTTGATAATAAAAAAATTTGATCAATGGATCAGTTAAATAAAGACGTTATGCGAATAATAATTTGGAAAAATATTGATATTTAAATATAAATGAAAAAGTTAATTAAAATAACAGACAATTCATATATTGTAATCAACAAAAACCTATTCATACATTTTTTGCATATTTTAAATATATATTGAAAGTCATAGATAAAAATTTATTGATATATATATCACAAATAATAGCAATGGTTAAATTAAAAATTAAAAGACTTGTGTCAAAACAACATTACAATACTTGTTTTCCTGAATCTCATGAGAGATTATATGTCTATTATGAGAATAGCTGTAAATAATATGATAAATATGAATTTATACTGCATATAAAATCTATAATTTTTATTTAGTTTAGTTTAGTGTGTGTGTCATAATTTATTAAATTATTTATTTAATTTTATTTTAAAAAATTGTACAGATTTTTAATTGTATTCCATTATATAAAATAAAAATATTAGAGTTTTAACAAAATATTGTTAATATGTATTGTATTGTATTTAGGCGTTCATTTCAATACAACACACCAGCGATTGTTGGATGAAATAGAGAGAGCCGTTACTATCTTTGGTCACGGATTAGAGCTGTTTGTAAACGACGCTAAAAATCTTAATTTAAGTCTTTCACCAAATTTGTCGTGCAATGGATCAGCTGAGACACGTTGGACACGAGGAGACATATTTTTCAAGTATTTATATTTATTAATTAAACGTTCATTAATTCATTAATATTATTATTATTGCCAATATAAATATAAACTTGTATTTATTGTATTTTACTTTAAATTAATATGACATAAATACAGTATATTTAGTAAATTAAATATTAACAAAGTAGTTTATTATAATTTATTTTATAACAATATTATTTAATCACTAGTCAAATCTAAAAAAAATTAATTGCTAAAATCATAGATTTTTATTATGATTGTTGATAATCTAATTTATTATAGTTTTTAATATATATATTTGAATTATTTTTATTTATAAATTATTCATAAGATAGCAAAAGTCTTAATAGCATTAGATAAATCTAAATTTAAAATTCAAATTCTTTATCAATAATATAATATATCAAATATTTTATCATAAAATACAGTCAATCTATATTTGAGTCAAAATTTGGTTATCTGTTCACTATTAAGTATAAAACTGATGTAAAATAAATTTAATGATTTATATATTTATTTCTCTAATTATAAAATATTATGTACTTTAAGCACATTTTAAGTAATTTTTATTATTAATTTATTCTATATAAAAGGTCAATTTTAAATATATTTATTCAATGTAAATAACACTTAATTTAATGATTTTAAAATTATAAAAATATTTAAATACTCATTAAAATTTAATTAATTAAAATTAATATATTAATTATATCCAAAACAGTTACCTACGAAACATTAGCCTAAAAACAAAGTACGGCAGACCTAACCTCGAGTTTAATGCCGACGGAACCCTTAAATATGTTGAGTTAGATGTCATGAATCTTAATAACATAGGGATGTGGGATAAGGTATGACCTTTTAAATCAATTAATATTTTACATGAAATGCTTAAAAAATTAATAATTTTATAGATTGGCACATGGACTGATCAGGGAATTGAAATTAAAGGTATCACATATTATGAAATTATTTAATAAATCTATATTAAGTAATATTATATAATATAAAATCAAAATTTGTTTATAAAATATTGTAATTTAATTTGGTATTAATCCAGCAATTAATATATTTTGATTAATTTAATTATCAAATTTAATTTTGGACAACATTTTAATAATAATAATAATATGGAATGTATTAGAATTTGTTAATCTTGTGTTTTTAGATTAAATTTTAAAATTGACAATTAAGCTAATTAATCATGCACATTTTGAAATTCATGGATAAACTATTGTATTAGTGATAATAGATTTGAAACATTGCTAATTAAAACTTTTAACTATTAAAAACACTTATTTATATGTAGGGTTTGTCTACTTTATTAAAAAAGTAAAGTTTTCAAACAAAATTCCTCTAATATTTTAGTTCTCTTTAACAATTAAAGTGGAAAATAATATTAGTTAACTATATTCCTAATAAAACCAATTAAAACAAAAAATGTTAAATAATGTATATTGATTTGTATATTTGATTGACAATTCATGTTAATTTCATTATATATTGTATTCATATATAGAAACAATGAGATGCAGTATAATGTGAGTAATATTCCTGACAACTTCAACAATATTATTGTGGAAAAAATTATGTTATTTCTAATTATTAGCATTATTTTATTTGAAAAAAAACTTATGGATTAATTATATTAAATTAAAAGATTATTATTTAGATAATTTGAATATATATATATATATATATATATATATATATATATATAACAAATAACTATAGGTACATACTTTAAATTACTATATAATGTTGTTTATAATTATAATTGTTAAGTTAAACAAAGAATCTATATAATAAATGTGTAATAGAAAATAAATTTTATGTATCTTTCAATTAAAATAATATATTATAGTATATTTTTGATTATAATAATTTGGATTAAAATAAATGTTTTTTTAACTAATGCAATAATAATATAGTAATTTTGAAGATTGTATGTTATAAGTTATAACTTATAACGTTATATTGAAACAAATATATCATACAGTAGTAAATTTATAGCATTTATCAATGATAGTTATACTTATAATTCTTATTTCTAGTCTTAATAGGCTTAAAATGTTAGAGTGGATAATACAGTACTAAAATTTATTTTTAAAACTTATTGAAAATAAGTAATCGTTTAAAGTTTATTATATTGTATTATATTATATTTATTTAATCAGAATTAAACTTTAAGATAAACCTTACAATAAATATATGTTATATTTTTAATTTGATTTGTTTAAAATTAATTTTTTTTTATAAAAGTTTGCTTTAAAAATAATAATAAATCAAGTTAACTATTAATAAAATAATAATACCATGATCAAATTTATCGATTAAATATTGTTTCAGCAAAAAACGACATAACTATTCATAAATATTAATACCAAAAATTTCTTGTACAGTAATTACATCAAAAATCAAATACTGTTTTTATGACTACATTAGACTATACAGCAAACTATATCTCACAGTAGTTGTCACTAAGTTTTCATAACATTATTATAGTATAGAAAAAGATTAAATACTTTATATTTGCTGTGATTATGACCTAAAGTTATACTAAAATTGATTTTTTAATTTTTACTACAGTGTCAGCTATTTTTATAATACTATATCTCTTATATTATTAAGAATAGATTAAATAGAATAATGAAGTGACCTAGATCATTGAGATAATCGCAAGAAAATAGTGATTTAATTAAATTTAATTAAGCTCATTTATGATTATAACAATTTATCAAGTGTTAAATTATTTATTTTTTTAGTTGTTTAAAAATATTGATTTTTACTTATAAAACAATATTTGTACTATTTTTTATCAAAATTTAAGAGATTTCTTTTATTTAAAAATAGATTTTATAATAAATTTATTTTGAAAATCATAGGCTCGCTGTTTTAAAAAATATTTTATGGTTTATTTCTTATTTTGACTTATCTGATAATATTTTTATTATTGTGTGAATATTTTATGAGTTTACGTGAAAGCATACTTACTTAAACAAATTGAGTATATTAAATATAGTACACTATAAACAATACAAAATATATTTATATTATAATAAATACATTTACACGTTATACCGTTATTATAGTATTATAATGTGTAAATACTATATATTTTTAATAAATTTTAATAAAAATTTTACTTTTTAATATACTATAAAATTATTGTAGAAAATAACATTTATACTTATTTTTTAATATCATTGATGGCATTCATATACATATTGTATGGAGTTTTAAAATAATTGAAACAAATTTTCGTTAATTTGATTAAATTAATAGAAAAAACATGAGTTTGTAGTGATTGAGTAAATAAGTATTTAATATCTTTAGGAAATATGTCTTAACTAACCTAACCTGTAAACTATTGAATTATGTATAACATAGTTGTGTGAGAAATAAGCATTCAATGTATTGTTTTAAATAATTGATATGAAATGTTAATAAATAATGAGAATGTGTTGCTTTATATTAGACATCACATGGCCGGGCAACTCACCGGTGGCACCGATGGGAGTACCAGAAAAGGTGAACCTTTTAATACAATAATAAAATATTTACAGATATCTAAGTAATTGGTTTGAAATATTTAATACATATTTCAATTAAGAATATTCTGTTATTCTGAGATTTGTTGTTTTTATACTAATATATAAATTATATAATAATAATAAATATGTGTTTTGTTTAAAAAACAGTTTAGTTTGAAGGTGTCGTTTCTTCAGGAGCCGCCATTTATAAACTTAGTTCCGCCCAATAACGAGACCGGAGAGTGTGCGGTCAGTCGTGCCGTTCGGTGCAAAATAACTGAACCGTACGTAATTGGGTATGTGTTGAGACAATTATATAATTTTCAATAATAATAATAATAATAAAGTGCTTAAAGACAACACATGTGTTAAATAGTGATAACAAGAGCTCGACCGGCACTCGTATCCGGTATGGCTGTTGCGCCGGATTTTGCATCGATTTATTACAGAAATTTGCCGATGACTTGAAATTTTCATATGAATTGAATCGCGTTGAAGACGGCAATTGGGGGGTTCTTATTGTAAATGAAAACTCATTTTTTCATTGAATTACTTATTGATTGATTGATTGATTGATTGATTGATTGATTGATTGATTGATTATTATTATTATATGAACAGAACGGCACTTGGAATGGACTGATAGCCGATCTATTGAATCATAGGTCAGATATGGTGGTGACGTCCATCAAAATCAATTCAGACAGACAGGCATTTGTTGACTTTACGGTTCCCTTTCTGGAGACGGGTATAGCTATAGTAGTGGCCAAACGAACCGGAATCATATCTCCGAAAGCCTTTCTCGGTTTGCTTACTCTAACAACACTTTAAATAGCTATACATTTAAGTACTAACACTAGTCTTGTATTATTCATTTACGGCTAATTTGTTTGTATAGTCAGTCAGTCCTCATGTATTGTACTGTACTTTAACTACTATTTTTAGTGTAGAAGTGATGGCAAATTGAAATCCGTCCCTATTGTTAGTCAAACTGCGCTTAAATTGCTTCTCTATGTGATTATACGTTATATACCGTATATACTATATATAAATATATGTATTCAATATATTGTATAGCAGTGCTATTATTTTGAAGCTATTGTTACAATTGTTGTTTAGCTATAAAAAGGGAAATACATTTGTCTTATCGCTAAAATTGCCGATACTTTTATTTAATAGTATTTGTGTTACTCAAACACAAACTCACTTAAACCATAAAAATTTTAATTACATTTAATTTATTTTTTATTCATTCATAAAATTTTAAAGTACAAAATAAAATGCATTTAATGTTCAATTTTCTAATAAATTCTTATTTGTATTATATGTGATAATTGAATACTTAAAATAGTATTTTTGATTATTTTCATTATTTAACATAGAATTCAATGTATTTAATAAATAAAAAGTCACATTTTGTGGATAAAATTCGCTCAATTTATAATTAAAATTAATATAAATGCTCAGTTTGTAAGTCTAAACAATATATTAAATGTAAATTAATCATTTCTCTTAAAATGATATTTTTAAAATGCTTTTTCTAAAACGTTATTACATTAAATTAAGTGACCATTGAAACAATGTTAGTAACAATTTTTAAAAATTTTATAAAAGTTATTAAATAATAAAAAAGATATTAAGTACAATAATATAAAACTGTATATAATTTATGAAATATATAATATAATTAGTTTTTATTGTTTAGTAACCAATGGACAGTAAAAATGTGTAATTTAGTTCATATTTATATAATATGTTGTGTAATAATCAAAATGTATAATGAATTTTTTAAATGAATTCAATTTAATATAGCTATAGCTATATTGGGTTTATATTACAGTAATTTATTAATTTTATATATTATTTAATGTTTTACGAGTCAATTGCCTCGAATGCTTTGTTTACAACATTTTTGTGACAAATGTTTGTAATACAAAATAATTTTATTTTTTTAATACAATTAATAAACATGAAGTTTATTAAGTTTATATAACTGAAGTTTACGTTATAATATTATCTTTTATATAATATTGATATAATAATTTGTCGTTAGACAGCGAGTATTGCATATAATGTAAAAACTATTGTAAACTTTTCATATACTGTATTATTAATATATAATTATATTATAAGTATTTATATTTACATTATATAAATACTATTTATTTAGGTTTTACTACAAGCATTCAAATAAATTGATTATAGTAAATAATATTATATAAAAATATAAATAAATATAAGTAATAAATAAAAAGTATATATTATATATTGTAATACAGGTAAATTATTTACCATTTGAAACATATAATGTATAATATATGCTCTACTAAATGTATATTCCATGTTATTAACTATACGTACATTATATACTCAATATTATATATACTGTATAATAGAAATACAAAATATATTTTTTTAAATTTAAGAAATTTTAATTATATAGTTTACAATAATTGTAAACAAAAATTATTTAAAATAAACTTTATTTTTGAAACACAGAACCGTTTGATACGATTTCATGGATAATGATTTTACTGATCAGTATTCAAGTGGCAGCTTTTGCTATATTTCTGTTTGAATGGTTGAGTCCATCCGGTTATGACATGACTCTCGTCCCTCCCAGAGGTATATGTTTTTAATTAAAAAGTTTAAGATATTATCAAAATATTAATGAATCTTATTTTAATTTTTACCTATTATTTAGACCATAAATTTTCATTATTCCGAACCTATTGGTTGGTTTGGGCTATTCTTTTTGGAGCCGCTGTTCACGTGGATATACCTAAAGGATATACAGCCAGGTTTACACACTATTACACTATATTTTATACCTAAATTAGTTTCTAAAGTAAAATATTTTGTAACAGACATTTAATTTAATTTACAAAATTTAATTGTTTAAAAACATTATTTTTTTATTTGAGTAAAGTATACCAAGAATATGCCATTTGAATAACAATATAATAAATTATAATTAATAATTTTGGTGTTATTGCAAGTCTGTGAAAATATATTTTTAAATAAATTTATTTTACGTAAATTATATGTTTTATATAAATAATAACTTTATTCATTATAACGCGTTAATGAATACATAAAATTAAAATTTATTTACAAATTCTTTATATTTTTGTAAACCTAAATTTCACATATAAAAAATCATTTAAATTTATTAACTTATTTAGAATTTAATATAAATATMTATAAATATTTAGAAAAAATCATTATAATCTAATGTATTATTTATTAAAAATTTTAATCCACTAATTTTGTTGTTGTTATAAATATATAATTATAAGTTAATAAAATCTTATTTACAAGAAAATATCAAATTAGAACTAATATATAATTTAATTGATAAACATATAGATTTTATTAAAAGTAAAACTATTGTTCTAAATGGTTAAAATATTTCATCATTTAATTTTTAATGTTACAAAATATTATTAAAATGCCATAATTTTAGAAAATTTATAGTTTTTTGAGATATACCTATTGTGTGATTATGAATGGAATTAATTATTTCAATATATATGTCCCAAAAAATTTCAAAAAATAWTTTTTTTATTTATTTATATTCTATATTATATAAAAGTTATTAACTAAGAAACTAGTTTTTTTTGATTTTTATGATATATTACTTATTATAAACTTTGCATTAAGCAATTTTATATACCCATATGCCTTATAATAATATACAGTATTTTAATAATTGAATAGACTATAATTTAGACATAAAAATAAATAAAAAATTGTTTGTTCAATTTAAGAAAAATAGTATTATGTATTATATAAATTTTTAGATAACTCGCCCACTCATGTCATGTATTTAACATATAAAATCTTATTTTTTATTTATAAAATACATTAAATTAACTAAAATAAAAAATAATAATTTTTACATAATATTTTAAACTATTGTATTTGATTTAAAATGTAATAATTTATTAATATATAATAAATTATCTAATAGTAAATTTTAATAATTTAATATTAGATTTATGGCTAACACATGGGCTACATTTGCAGTCGTGTTTTTAGCCATATATACGGCTAATTTGGCTGCTTTTATGATTACACGCGAAGAGTATCACGATTTTTCGGGTCTCGAAGACCGCAAACTACAGAACCCCCGACTCCATGATCCGCCCCTTAAGTTCGGTACACTTCCTTACGGTAATACAGAAGCTGTGCTCAAACGAAACAAACCCCGAATGCATGCATATATGGCTCCCTTTAATAAGTCGACTCCAATTGAAGGCGTGAATGCCGTCAAAAAAGGGTATTTTATACAATTTAGTCAAATGTTTTTGTTTTTAGTTTAAATTTAATTGTTTTTCCTTTTAATTCAGTGAATTGGATGCCTGGATCTATGATGCCGTAGTATTGGATCATTTGGTTGGGTTTGTATTTTTTCATTATATTTTTAGCATTTATTTGTATACAGATTTTTAATCATTACTAATAAATTACATAAAATATTGTTTCTCTTTGATAAAAATGATTATTATTTCGATAATTAATTAATTGTATAGAGAGGACAGTGAGTGTGGACTGTTGACAGTTGGCAGTTGGTATGCTATGACAGGGTATGGCTTTGCAATGCCTAAAAACTCAAAATATTTGGAAAAATTCAATAAAAAGATGATTGAATACAGAGAATCGGGTTTGTTATCAAACATTTTATTTATTAATTTTTTCTAAATAAATAATTTATATAGGTTTTATTTTTTATCTTTAATATAATAGTATGTTTAATTAAAATTTTATGTCATTACAGTGTTAAATTAGATTTTATTTTTTAATTCAATTATATTATATATAGACAAAATTTTACAATRTATTTTATTATATACATTTTACATTATAGTTATGTTTTTAATACAATCTTTATATACTTATAAGTTTAAATTAAAATACAAAATATAAACAATTATTGCTTGATTTGCTTTTAATGTACTATAAATTAAATTAAATTTTATTTTCTATTCTATAGTTTAAAAGAAAATGAAGTGTTTTAGAGTTAATCTATATTTTTAGTCAAATATCGATTGTTTGCTTTATTTAAAAAAAAACTGAAATAAGAAAATGAAAAATATTCATTACATTTATCCGATTCATTAATTTTATTTTGATTACATTTATTTTTTATATACAATATACACATAAACTTTTATATACTGTATTTATATAGCATTAAGAAGTATTACATAACAAAATTTATTTATAGATATATGTCARGTACTGTATGTATTGTACATGTATTTTAACAATAAATACAGTAGAAGTTATGATAGCAAATTTTGTGTAGCCTATAATAAATGAGTTAAACATATATCAAACATACAAAAAAATAATAATAAATATTTGAAAAGTAGCAAAATATATAACATATATTTGCATTCAATTTATTTTTTTAGGTGACTTAGAGAGGCTCAGGAGGTTCTGGTTTCAGGGCGCCTGTAAATCACAGAAAAATAAACGAAATATAAGTAAACCATTGGATGTCAATCAATTCATGAGTGCTTTCCTATTACTCGGTTGCGGAATATTATTGACAGTAGTTTTATTAGCATTAGAGCACTTGTACTTTAGGTATTGCCGACAGCATCTGGCAAAAACTGATAGGGATGGCTGCTTTACATTAGTCAGCTTGGTAAATTCAATTTTATTACATTTTTTGTTATACTGTATATCATTTATAGTATATAAATTATATATATATATATATATTATATCTATTTTATATGTCCCTAATGCTAGAGTATGGCCCGATCGTTGAGATTTCATCACAATGACCGCAGATATCTATACAACCACTGCAATGATCCCATGTGTCAAATAAAACGACGACAAACTCTACAAGAAGTAGATCTAACAAAATCTAAATTAAGACAACTTCAAAGTGATAATACATTTAAAGAATTTGATCCTAAATTTAGACAATTTTCTCGCACTAATAATACTCCCAATGAGACAATTATACGAACCAGAGATATGACCAAAAGTATTACGACAACCAATGATCCGACGGCTATAATGACACACAAAATAGCAAATCCCGGCGCCGTCTCTGAGTTTGARACAGTGCTCTGATTGATATAACATTTCTTATTATTATACGATTATTAATTAATTATTAACACTAACATTATATACTGTATTAGAGAAAACATAACATCATTGTAATAATATTAAGGAAATACCGAACCATCAAAGTGTTAATATTAGTGAATCTCATCAAACAATTTCTATTATACAGTATTTTCAGTTATTTAATTGTCTACATTTCTCGCTTATAATTGCTTATCATTCATAACTTATTATTGTTAAATACAGTATCAAATGTTTTTTATTTTATTTTTTTTTTAAATAAAAATGCCAAATATTATCTCTCATAATTATAAATAATGTTATTTTAAATGATGCAACCATGTAATCAAATGTTTGCCAAAATTATTGCTCATTTAGTTATTTAAAATGACATTAAAGCAAATCAACGAAACAATAGATAACTATAATAAAAACTTATGTGCTTTATATACTGAATTAATAAAAACCTAGTCTTATACTGTTTAATAAATTTATTTTTAGCTGTCATTGATTTACTTATTATAAAATATAGATAAAAAAGTATTTAATTTTTAGTCAATGCTTATTTTATTTTAATCTCAAAACATTAATGAATTTTATGTAATGTATATTTATAAGCAAAGTTTTCATTTAAACATAAGTATTAACCTAAATCATTTAATATACAAATTTTTAAATTTAAAATTTAAGTGTATTTATATTTATCAATAAAAAACAATATCAGAATATATAACTAAAAATATTACTTATGTGTATAAATGTACAAATTTTTAGATGTATTGTATAATAAAAGTTATAGTTTTAATATAAAAACCATTTTAAACTAAATAAATATATAATAATATAAATATAACTACAGTAAGTTTACAAATACAATGTAGTTTTCAAATTAATAAATAAATAAATATGTATAATATATACAGTATATATATATATATATATATATATATATAGATTAAATGTATATATAGATTAAATTGTTTAAATGCCAAATGATTACATTAAACTGAAAACAATATTAAGTTAGCATCAAATTGTATTTAATTTTTTTATTATAAGTTATGTTTAAATAATATAATTAAATAAAATAAGTTTTTTATAGATATTAATTTATGTATTTTTATTTATTTATTTATTTAAGTAATTATATAAAATAACAGAATATTCTTTACTTGAATGTCAATTAACATAACATTTGATAGATTCAGTAGAAATACAATACAATTATTGTATAGTTTGTCGTCATTTATGTTTACAATCTATTAATATAAGGAAATGAATGCAATATTTACAGTAATATTAATATTAATATTAATATCTATAGTAATAGTAATAATACTTTACTTTAATTTAATAGTAAATAAACAGAAAAAATGCGTTAATTTTGTTGAATTTAGTGGCAATTGTTGTGTGAGTTATAGTGTTATTAAAAACATTGTTTTCAATCGATATGAATATTAATGATATTTATTAATAATATATAATATTAACAATTGATTGCAATTAATGGTCAAAATTGAATGCATTTGTAATCAATGAACGCCAGAAGCAATACGTTTGAGTTTGTAAGCAAAGAGTTGATCCATTGATCCATTAAATGATTGATTGATACATATGTTTGTCTTTGAAATTAAATGACAGAACTGTTTGGGCTCTGAAGTCAATGAAATAGTTTCGGCGATCTTTCACTCGATTGTCTTCTATAGATGTTATGGCAAAGTATGACCAATTGATATGACCATTGAATTGATCCAATTGATTGTCTGTTTATAATTTATAGTTTCAATACAAACACGAAGACTCGTATTCAATCGGAACTCTTGGTTACGAAGAGATTGACTGTGATTTCATAGATTTTACTTATGTATGTCTTAATTATCTATAAAAAGGTTTCAAATATAATGATTGTCTTTATTAGATCCGAATATCTTCACCACAACTCATTCAGAATATTAATAAAGCCATCAAAGAGTTTGTCGATGAGTTAAGACAAGACAATAGTCAGACTAACGGTGCGATCACTTTAAAGTTTTTCTCCCGAAGACGTGGTCGCTGGCCATTCACTGACGCACCACTTGTTTGGGAGATTTGGACCGTTAAAGTCAACTGTGATAGGGATAGGGATAGAGATAAGGGTTTGTTTATAATATTTGTTTTTAACTAATCATTTGTTTATCATATTTGTTATCATATTTGTCGGTTGTATTTATTTTTAGATTCAAAAGAGTGTCAAAGAGATCGCATTGAAGACCTATTACTTGAAAAATTGATATCAATTATACAGATAATGAATAGCAGTAAATCATATTTACCGCAAATGCCTAATCAACAAAACTCTGACACTATTTTTGAGACTAATTATAGCGATGTTCAGCCATACATATTTCAAGTAAACAATTTTAATTACAATACAATATACTGTACTATAATTTTTACGGTAAATTATGTAATTGTTATAAATTATAACTATAATAGATATCGCATACAATGGGCGCAGCAGCTAATCCTCAATTAATGGCAACTCAAGGAACTGATGAAAATGTTATTAAGAAATTTATCAAAGAAATTATTAATTAGGATTAAAAAATTAATTTTAATTAAGATTTTATAATGAAATAAACAACAAAAAAGTTTTAATATAATGAAATAAAAATTAAATGTTTATATTTATTGCATATTTCTAATTGTTTATATTCTATACAATACATTGGTTTGTTATAATACAATGTTTTAATTACGGTAAGAATTCTCCAATTTTTTGCAAAATTTCTTAACAAAAACACTACTTTTGCTTAATTTTCAAAACAAGTTATCAAAAACACAAAACTGAGAGAAAGTATACTTTAAATACTTAAGAAAAATTGAATTACAGATTAATATAAAACGTATGAATTACACAAGGGTTGCGTATCTATGTATTTAATATTTTTTGTTTAAATATAAAAACAATTAATCTTTTAATGGTTTATTACATATATTTACTCTAAATAATGCAATAATTATGTAATTAATTATTTGTTCAGTATTTAATTAGTTTTTATTCATGTATTTTGTAAATATAAGCTATTTATTTATTTTAAAATTCACAAGTATTTATTTTTTAGTTTAATAACTTAAAACCTAACCCAAACCTAAAAATCTCGATCTCAGGGGGTAAGATGGCCTTACCCCTACCTACCCTCCCCCTTACGCATCCCTGGCATTACATATATGTTGTATTCATTAAATTAATTCTAATTGTATTTTATGTCAGTATAAATATTAGTATCTAATTGATTAGTAAATAATAATAATTATACAAATAATTCTAAACTATATCTTAAACAAAACGATTTTATACTTTACTTTCAGAGAAACTTATAGAGAATATTAAGCAAAACAAAGTCAGTGTTAATAATTTGATATTTTGCAATAATACTGAAGCAATTTCTCAATAAATTATAAAATTAAAATAATATAAGCATTTGTGACTATTTTATTGTCTTAAAAGTCAAAATTATAAAATTATTTTTTATTGCAATACAAATGTTATAATTTAATAATAATAATAATGATTATTTAGTTAAATTTACTAAACATTAATAATAATTTACATTAACATGAAGTAATAGATAGACTCATTTGCCAAGAATGGTGTCTTTAATGGCATCGACGAATTGCGACGGAACCCAATAAATCCAAATTCTTGATAGTTCTGTCGGACCGGTTTGGACACCCATTATATGGTATTCCGGATGTTCTTCAATGGGTTCGCTAACAATTGATCGAATGGAAGCCATTTGCAATTTGTCCGTTCTTTCTTTAGTACCGATCCAGAGCTGATCCAACTCCAATTTGAATGTCAGTCGCACCTTATTGTTAAATTTATTCACCATTCCATAGAGTGGTTCAGGAGGTAGTGGTGCCCTACCATTCCTCCAGGCAGGCATCACATCTTCTGGTTTACCCCTTTCGAGCACTTTTTTGTGTTGCTGTTAGAGATAGTCATTCAAATAAATCAATTTGATTACCAAAAACTTCATTTTCAATTACAATACCTTTTGTTTACAAAATGCTTCTTTAGTTGATGTCTGAGTCTTTTCTTCTTTAATGTCTTCTTTTGTTGTCGAGTTGACGGCCATAACATCATTAAGTGTAGACCCGATGAGCATAAGTTTGACTCCAGACTTGATGCCGCACTCCTTCAGAGTTGGTTCGTCTTTCACTGGGATTCCTATTCATATAATTCATTCGTCAAATAAGTCATCAAATAATTGTTAAAAATGTCAAACCTTTTAACAAAAGCTTTTGCATCGCCGGCGCCACTGATGTCAGAGTTTGTATCTTTTGTTTCAACTCAAGACCCGTTCTCTTCTCTCCCATAACTATATCGTAATTAGTTTTATTAAACACTAACTTAAAGTTAACCATCTCTTCACTGGTCGACTCATTTGACCCGTCAGTAACTAACGTCTTGAGATCACTCGTAGAAATACTTTCTAACGACTCGGCGCTCTTCATGTGGACGTCTTGTGGCGGTTCATCTGCTTTTGCTTCACTCTCTTCTTTCAACTTATTTTGATCACTCTTTTCATTAATTGTCACCAATTGGTCACCACTTCTGTCATCGGTTGTCGCATTTGTGGCCGATTCTGTCGTAGCGTTAGTTTCTGTTTGAGTGACACTTTGATTGGTCTTTGAATCGGCTATTTGTTAAACAATCGGTAAAAATGAATAAATAAGTCAATCAATCAATCAATTGATTCATTCAAATGTCTTCAAACTTACTTTTATCGTCTGTTGTCATCTCTTTGTTGACAAATAATTCAAGAAATGGTTAACTCTTTTAATGATATATTAATTGTTAAATACTATTAATAATTGAGAAATAAATTAATAAATAAATTCAATTCAATTCAAATGCAATTCAATTGCAATTCACTTAATCAACGACTCATTCAATGAAAGACAACTAACAGTCAAATCATTTAACAGTTTTTTGTGGACTAAAGACAAGCAATTGAACAACAATTTCAAATAATAACAACAATTAAGTCAAATGTTATTATTTTAATGACAACTATATTATTGTTTCATATGTTTTATTACCTAAAATGATGACAATTTAAGTGTCAATTGAGTCCAATTCAGTTAATTCAAAGCAATCAGTCTTTCAATTAATTCACAAAAACTTTGCCACAAATGAACTCAAAACAAGACTACAATTGACGTCATATTCAAAGTGAAAGCAAAACAAAACACAAAATATTATTATAAATAAAGTGATTCTCTGTTCACATAAAACGTGACTTTTATTGCATTCAATGAAAGCCCTAACAAGTGATCAAACATTTAAAAGACATTAAAGTCAATGATTGGACCAATGATTATGTGATTTGTGTGCGAGTGTTATGACTTGTGGTCACAAATATATCCATCAAATGATCGGTTGAATCATCTGTTGGTTGTCTTAGTCTTCATTCAATGTATTGATCCGTTGTTTGCATATCAGTGACAATCACCACAATATGAGTGATAATATTAGGGTTCGCCTCGAGTTCAGAGGATTTCAAGACAAAACACTTCATAACTCGTTGTTGTCGTTCAAGAAAAGTATGACAAAAGATGTCAAAAGTCTTCAATTGTTAATTGAGAAGAGGTTTCAAATGAAAAAAAGTTTTGCGTTATTCATCGATAACTTTGTATTGGAAACCACAGAACCCATTGATATTTTGAGAGATAATGATCTCATTGTGTTAGTTAACTAAACGTTATATTAATTACATTTGATTTACATAACGATATTATTTTTATCCTCAGAGTCGAGCCGAAGAAAGACATGTCAATGACTAATATAAAACCTAAACCAAAAATTGGACCCAAAAGTAAAGTTCAGAAATTAGATGAAAAAGTAGAGAATGTGTTACAAGATATCGAAGTAAAACTAAAACCAAAAATCGGACCGAAAAGTAAAGTTAAGAAATTAGATGAAAGTGAAGAACATGTGTTACCAGACATTCATGTAAAACAAAAACCCAAAATCGGACCAAAAAGTAAAGTTAAGAAATTAGATGAAACTGAAGAACATGTGTTAAAAGACATTGAGATAAAACCAAAACTGAAACCCAAAATCGGACCCAAAAGTAAAGTTAAGAAATTGGATGAAACTGAAGAACATGTGTTACAAGACATTGAGATAAAACCAAAACTGAAACCCAAAATCGGACCGAAAAGTAAAGTTCGGAGATTGGATGAAACTGAAGAACATGTGTTACCAGATGTCAAAGTGAAACGTGAAAGCAAAGAGTCACTCTCAACAACACCAAGAAGTGTCTCAAAGTATTCTCAAAATTTTGGTTTCAGTAAATCAAAAGATATGTCTAAAAGTGAGTTTAAACAAGACATTGATAATGAAGATAAAACACAATTGAAAGAAATAATAAAAGAAGAATCACCACAAATGGACAGCGATCTGATTGAAGTGGTATCCAATCGAGAGATTCCTTTGAGAAAAGCATTTAAAAGCGCCAGTTCTGCCATTAAAAGGAAACCACAAGTTATAAGCAAAACGCCTTCTGAGATGAGTTTAGATGAAATGAAATCCAAACGAAAACGACACGCAAAAGAATCGTATGAAGCGGTTGACATTTTTTCACCAATTATTATATTGGATAGAATTGAACTAAAAAATGAACAAAAATCAACTCAAATGAGTGCTGTCTATGATAGTGACGATTCCAGTGATATTCAAGAAGTCGGTCAGTATAACGATATAAACAAATTCTTTATATCACTCCATAAGCAGTATTCAGATTACCGATAGTTTAAATATCTATAATATTAATAGACTTATCCTATTATGTCTATTATCCTAACAAAACTATATTTATAAAAATGATTGATTTTTATCTTTTTATTTGTAAATCTAGTTATCAAAAAAGTCAACTCAATTGTTGACAAACCAACAGTTAAACGAAACGCACGAAAAAGTTTTCCCAAAATATCAAAAACTACTATAAATGGTAACAATGATAAACTAAATACAAGTGAAAGCAAGTCTAGTGATAATAATAATACAAACAAAGAAGAAACGAAAGAAGTGGAAAAAGAAACGACAATAGACTTTGAGAACAGTCAACCATTGGTATCGATTCCAGATGTCGGCGATATTATAGCATTTAAAATGGTTACTAAAACAAAGGGTGACAATGATATGTTGCAATCATCACATTTTATGATGGCTTCCGTATTCAATATTAATTGTGAAACACAAATGATTGACGTTATCCTCAATAAGAATCTCAACAGAAGTATTCATTTGATTCTTTAGTTTTAATTTTATTGAATGTATTATCTCTTTCAGACCATTCAAGTATAGATCCAGACGACCATATTCTCACATTGAAGTTGAATTGGACAACACTTTTAGAAGCAAAACTAATTCAAAAATCCAGTTCTCATATCAATTAATTTATATACAAGTATTTGTTTTTATTAATCGCCAATATATTTAATGTATAATTATCATCAAAATGTATAAAATATTTATTAAATACTAAAATTACTTTATATACGATAAATCACAAAAAGTTTAGTTTTTAAATTGAATTAATATATCCTATGTTAATATACAGTATTTGTTTGAATTCAATGAATTTTTAAATTTTAATAAAAGTTAGCATTTTATTCATAATAATTAAAATCATAAATATTTTTTGCTATATCAATAAATAAATTACAGCCCAACAAATTAAATATAATTTAAAAAGACTGTATAAAACAGTCAAAAAATAATTGTTAAAATTTTTTTATCATAAGTTTAAATTAAGACATTTGATATCACTTTGAAATAAAAATTTCAATCACTAAATAAAATATGTGATTAGTTAATAATATAAAATGTTGACTCACTTTTGATAATTCAAGTACTGTCATCAAACGTATGGGAACAACACATGCTATTTAAAAAATTAATGTTTGTTATGATTATTATATTGTATATATTCATAAATTTTATAATTACGGTAATCATAATTTTATAATTATTAAATTATGATTTGAAAAAATACATTATGTGTGTATATGTGTGTATGAGTTAATAGTAATAGAAGAATAAGTTTTATACAATTTTTATAATACAATATTTTTTTTAAGCAAAGGCCGGAACTTTACTGATCCAAAAGCTGTTGTTATGGTAAGCATTTAGTAATTAAGAAAATATTTGTTAGACAACTATCATTTACAACAATATAAATGTCTTTTTTTGTAAAAATATAAATAAAAAAACAATTCAATGAAATACCTGACAAGCATTCCGTTGGATCCGTTGGAAACAACGCGAGGATTAATATTAGAGTCATTCTTACAACAGTCTGTCTGACAACTGGCGTTCACTTTGTCCACATCTGACTCATGACATACGTATCCGTTATTATTTATATTTAAATATTTTGACTGAAAAGCAAAAAAACATTTCAATCAATCAAATCAATTAAAATTAATTGTCATAAATATTTAATAATAATACCATTTGTTGCTGTAATAACCTAATGGTTCGTTCTTTATCTTCAATGATCTGTTGTTGTAATACTATTTGTCGCTTCAAATCAAAGTTTTCTTTACTTAAATCACTTGAATCAATGTCTTCAATGATATCATTTTCTGATACAATCAATTGATTATAAAATCTATTTTGATTGTAATTATTTTCAAATGGATTTAATGTTTCCGCCTATGAAATAAACAAATAATTAGTTTTAATTATTTTACAAATAAAACATTTATAAAATATTATTACATTTTGAAGTAATCCATGGAGTCTGAAAAGTAATGTTTTAATACCAATCAAGTCTTGAGTCGCTGCTCTAAATGATGGCGAGTCTAATCCAACTGATCCGTCGGGCATTTCTACTAAAGATAATGGTCTTGGCTTTCGAAATGTCGTTATATTTGGAATTACATTTGTTGTTGTTGTGGATGAAGATGTAGATAATGAGACACTTGGAGAGGAAGGTATTGTTGATATAACAGAAGTGTCCGGTTTGAACACATGTGTCTCCTCGTTGTTCATTGATTTCTTTGATTGTTTTTTATTGATGGTTGAATTCAGTACCAGCTCTGGCTGATCACTTATCTCGTCATCAATTAAGAAATCATTATTAGCGTTGACGACACCACCAGTAATACTGTTATTATTTTCAAAAGACTTTTCGCTTTTGAGTAAATTATTTTTGGATATAATTATTGAATCTTTTCGTGTAATTTTTGGTGTCAATTCTCGAATGGTTTGAATACTTTTTGGTAAAAATGAATTATCATTGGATTTACAATTCACATCATTGTCTATATTATTATTGTTAACATTATCCGTATTATTATTATTATTACTATTGCAGACATTATTATGGTTTATAATGTCTAAACAGGTATTATTTGCAGTTGAAGTCATTTCTTTAGTTGTGGTTTTCATATTTTGTTCAAAACTTGATCTAACTTTACCGGTAAGCGAACCATTTGTTGTAAATGATTTACCGGTATATTTATTTTGGTTATTATTATTATTATTGTTATTATTGCTACTGTTATTGTTTAACACCGGTTTCGTTAAATTTAATGGTTTCTGTTGATAGTGTAAGCGATTGTAAGCTAAATGATTGCCATTATTATTAGTATTGGGTCTTTCGTATGGCTTATTATTATTCATTTGGTAAAAGTATGGTTTTATTTGACGTAGACTTGGATCACATGTCAAGTTCTGGTTCTTATTGTCGGAGTATTGTCGCAAACGACTGCTCCCATAATTCGATGTCTTATCACTGCTATTATCCAATATTTTGTCGGATCTTTGACTAGAAGTAGACACTATGTGTGCTGTTTGTGGTCTCGGAAGACCTGATACTTGTGTCGTATACTTAATACTGTTATCATTAGCGGCCAATTTAGTAGATGTGTGCTTAGGTTTGCTACCATTAGACTCATTATAAGTAATGGTCCTATTTTTGRGAGTCTTAGTATCACTTATATTGATCCCATTGTCATTCAATAGGTCACTCGTAAGTGAACTGTTTTTTTCTTTGCTACTATTATTGCAGTTATATTTGTTTTGAACGGAAATTGGTTTCTTAAGATTTGAAGAATACTTGAGTTGATTGGGAGGCGTCGGCGTTCGTGAGGTAACCGCTTTTGGTATTGATGTCTGCAGTCGACTGATGTTAGACGCTGAAGATGACGTTGATTTGGACGCCTTCGACAAATTGATGCTACAATCAGAGCTGATGGATGTGGTCGAAGAGTTGTCGCAAATCATCACTTGACTCACATCGACTGACGCCTCATATCTTCGAGTCCTATATTTATTGAAGACATGTTCTTCACAACTCTTAGCTATCACTTTGTTGTGATTTGCCGTCAACTTTGACGAAGTGGTGGGTATTTTGTTGCGATTGTTTGGTTGCGAAGACATTGATGTCGAGTCTAAATTTGATTGTATTTGTTGAGCAAATGTGACACTTTGGTGACTGTAAGACAATTGTCTCTTCAATGGCTCAATTGGGCGACAAATGGTCTCATTTGATGGACAAGTCTTAGATGTATGACCTGAATAACAGGCGCCCATCGATGTAATGGATGGTCACTAACACAATATCATTGCACAGAGTCATCAATTTGTGATCAATTGTTATCATTACTGAACCATCAAATCAATTGTCATTTAATTGTCATTCAATTGTCATTCAATTTCCAATCAATTCATATATCATATCATATAATCATTTACTCAATCATATTGTATGTGACGTAAACACAATGTGTTGTCATAGCAATCATTAATCACTTACAACACATGTTTCAGTTTGGCTCCAATTTTGAACATAATTTTAATGGTTATGTCTTTTAAACTATGGATCAGTTAAGTGATGATATATTTACTATAAATTAATATATTATTAATTTTAAATAAAATTTTTATTAGAATTAATTCAAATAAAATTACTTATTATTTATTAAATTTATTGGAAATTATTTGATAACAAACTTACAAACAATAATATGATTTATATTTAATTATATTAGAGATATTAAAGTTATATAATAAGGAAAAACACTTATTTATAGTCTAAATAATTAAGAAAAACACTGAATGTTATAATAGGTTATCATCTCTAATGGCAATGCAAAGCATCGCCCGATTCCATGGCATCTGGAGTTTGACTACTTTGAAGTCATTGTTAAGATGTTTAACTTCAGAGCAATAGACGGCTGACATACAGAATCTGTTGAATTGATCCAATTCATAGATAGGATGACTCTCTCCTCGAGAAACAACTATTGAATTCAGATGTTTGACCACTAATTCAATTATCTCTTTAACAGTTGTTTCTGCCGTCACTTGCAGTTTAAGACTCGTACCAAATGGTAGACCGCAATCATAAGCGGCATAAACTCGTAGTATAAAAGTATTATCACAAAAGTTATCACAAAATTTGTTAATTTGATTGGTTTTACTTTTTTGTGAAGTATTTGATGACATATAAGGCATAAATTCATTGTCCTTTAATTTCTGTATTTGTTGTAAATTTAAATCAAAAGTGTCAGCACTTGAAATACTGGACAAAACAATTGGCCGAAAACAATGGTCACCCGATTCTGACTCTTTGTTCTCGTTATTGGACTCATCGATGACATCCATTTCCGATTCAAACAATTCATTTAAATTTAAGTGTTTTCTAGATGTCGTTGTTTTCAAACTTTCATTTGATGACATCAATTGATCACTTGACCATTGATTATCACTTCTTATATGATTTCCACGATTGGAGCCATTTGTTAATTTTGAAGCCGAAGAACAGCGACGCATATCATCACAAGCTTTACCATAAAGTGCTTCAGTTTTATAGTCAGAACTCATGAAACATAATGAATCAATCAATGAATATGAAGAAGTGGAAGAATTTATACGAAGCTGATCCGAAAAAAAATTTGTGTCTATGGTTGAGTCGTCACGACTGGGACGACGACTTATGGGATGTGGTGGAGGACTAGATTGAGGTGAGTTAAGTGGTGACGAAGACAAGTTTATGGTAGGAATTTGAAAAATTTCTTCGTCTTCTAAAAGAACATTACTGTTAGTTAATGTATGTCTAATATTATCCAAAGAAATGCCACAAATGCTTTGTTTATCTCTAGCAATGGTCACCACATCCATAATCCATCGCATAGATCGCCACAACTCTTCCAATATATTCTGAAATTCTTGAAGTTTTGTTAGACGTGATTTAGCGGCCAATACTTCATTGGATGAAAATGCCTATTAATTTGACAAACAATTAATTGTATTTATAATTTATATGTGATATCTATAATGGTTTACATACTTCTCGATGTGTCTGTTGTGCTACTAATAAATCCATCTCAAGAATAGACGATATTCTTGAATAACGCGATATAAATGTTTGTCGATATGTATTTAAATTGACTAAAATTATTATATAATATAACATAAAATCATAAGTTATAAACAAAATAAATGACAATTAATTTGATATATACTTAATTCAAATGTTCTGAGAGGAAGATATATAAGATTCAAATAAGCGGGTAATTCATCGGATTGGCTGAAGATTGAACAGACATTTTGAACCGGAGGTAATAATATGATAAACGAAACGTCGGGACTAAGTTCTATCACTTCTGTATCATATATCCTATGGCCAGGGATTTCATTTTCCGGAATTTTTAATGAGTTTAGCAAAACATTTGCAGATTTGGTAATAAACTGTAAAAACTTCAATTGCGACGATTCAGAGATTACATCAACTTTAAGCTGATTTGGATGAATGCAGTTCTTAAGGCAAATCCATTCTTCACGAGAAACATGTGGATTATCTCTGACTTTGATGTGTGGCATAACATTTGGACTGTTCTGAGGCACTAAAATACTCATTGTGTCCACAGATGTCTTGAGTTTGACAAATCCCAGATATAAGCCTCGAGGCAATGGGTTATTACATGCCTTGTGATAGCAAATCATTTCCTGCATTCATATTATTTGATTTGTAAGTAAATAAAAATTAAATATTAAAAGTAATGTTAACTGACTTGTAATGAGGAATGAAGTAAATCTCCAATTAGTGGACAATTCATTGACTGTTCACTCATTTCTTGCATTGAATTTGTATAAAGACTAAGAAGTTTTTTCTGTAGTTTTGTCATTGGTATCCATCGTAATGATAACCAATTCATACTTTTAATATCAGTAAGCCTTTTGATAGCACACAACACAGTTGTCCCGTCGCTGTCTTTCAATGGCTTATAAAACAGTTTTCCCAAATCTTGGACTCCAAGAAATGTCTGCATTTGTTCAACAGATGATAATATTTTGCTTCTGAAGTGAGCCACTGATGAACTCTGGCTTTTATCGAGCTCTCGGCGTAAAGCCTTGACGTCCTCCCAAGTGCTCGATATCTTAAGCATCCAATGAAAGTCTGTTTGAAGTGATGACGGATAGACATCATCTGTAATAATACAATCATTTCAAACATTTAATTTAAAGTTTTTGGTCGCTTTACTTCAATTGACTTTTTTACGCGTTTTCTAAACTCTATTATATTATATATAAAAATTCAATTACTATTAAATTTATACRTATATAGTATTTTGCACACAATTTTTACCACAATCTATAAAATATTTCAAATCTATCTCCTAATATATAAAAAATTTACCAAAAATCCAATAAATTGGTAATAATTTTATTTTTCTATTTAAAAAATCGACCACTTAAAATTAAATTATAAATTATAAGTTTTGTTGACATTTCAATTATTATCTTTAATAAATTAAATATAATTTAATTATATCAATTGAACATTAATAAATCCTAACAATTTTGTATAGAATTTTACATAAGAATGCTTAAAATAAAAAATAAATTATAAAGAATTACTGTATACAGTATAAGCAGAATTGTGTATTAGAGAAATAATACTAAAACTGGGAAATTATGTAAATTTCTTTCCCATAATAATTGATAGTTTTAAGTTATCAAATTATTCCCACTAATCAAATTTTTTTGGACGTCTGTAATCATTTCCACCTTTAAAATATACCACATATGACTGGTCTTTAAGTTTGTAAGATTTAAATAATTTTAAAAAAGTTAATATTTTTATTTATCTAAATAAAACTTTTTCAATAGTTTTGTTATTTTAATGGATTTAATTTGATTACCGTAAGTAATTATAAATTATTTTGAAACAAAACAATTATTTGAACTAATTTAGACCGGTCTCACATAAAATTGTTAGATCTACTAATATCTACACTATTTTTATGAATGGTTATTATATTATCGATAATAATAATAATTTTTTTTGTTAAATAAATACCGATTTCAATGATCGGCAGAATCTCATCGTTGGTCACGAGAACCTTGTCTTCGTTATATAAAAGACACGACAAATAGATTCCTCTTTTCATAGTCTTTTGAAACTTAGGAGTCGTCACAAACAGATTTTTAAAACTTTTGCGGACCTGTCCTTTGCGTTGATAAGAATTATCACTTTCAACAGATAATACTATTAAAAAAAATTAATTTATCAATAATTATGAAAATTAAAAACTATTTAATTATAAATTTTACCCTTAACTTCAACCCATGTGTTTGGTCGACAATCTATCATATCTTGAAATAATTGATCTATTTTTGAGAGATCAATATTTGTTGAATGCTTTTGATCGACATTTCTCCAACCTTTAACACATTTAATGTATAGTTTAATTAGATTTAAATATTTAAAATAAACATTTAAACAAATGACTCACTCGAAGGAATGGCACAATTAGGTGATGGATAGGAATAGACTGAATATCCTTTACAATTGCCGGACGCAACCCTTACGAAGTATTTTTGACTATTTTTTAATCTTTCGATTATAATTTCAAGCTTTTGAAGATCAGTGATATCGAGTGTGCCATCAATTGTAATAAAATTATTTTCACTCCATTCAACTATAGATAAAAAAAATATTAACATTAATTTTTGTCACTTCTATACAATGTATTACTTTAGTAGTATATGGTTTGGTAGTTTGTTTCGATGTTTAGGTAATGCTAATAATAATAATAATAATAATAATAATAATAATAATAATAATAATAATAATAATTGATGCTTTTTTAACATCAATATATCATTTTATGCGAGTTTGCAATTCAAATAAAAATCAATATATATTTTTGTAAACCAAATTGAAGTACATCATAAATATTGATTGATATAATAATATTTAGGAAACACGTTAATGTATATTTTTGGACAATTCATCATATGTTAAACATATACAGTAGAAATACAGTACAATTCAATTCAAACTAAGCAAACAATAAATATTATATTAAAGAAAGTTTTTGAATGTTTTTGTATCGTTAATCAAAAGTTTGTTAAAATCCCTTAAGAATTACTCAATAGTTTCTAAAACTTTGGAGATCTCATAATTACAAATAACTTTATAAATGTATTATACAGTACTATCAATACATGGTATAAAAGTAATTGTATAGTTAGAGTTCGATCAATATGCCCAGGGAGGCAAGTTCCATAAAAAAATCCCTCCAATTTTCCCGGAAAATATTTTATTTTCCCTCTCTTGATCGTTAGAAAGGAAAATATATTTTATATTATTACGATAAATATTACCAAAACTTAAACATTTTGCAAAAAATATTGAAATATTTAAAAATAAATTTCAATTTAATAAATTTAGTGAAACTATTTATCAATACAACTTAAAAATACGTTTGAATATAATATTTGTTTTTAAACACGTAATATGTGGTACACAAGGAAATAAATTCATTAGGAATTCCCAGGAAGGGAGGGAACATAAGGAACTTTTGGATAATAAAACGGACGGAAATCTCATCTACACATAGGTATAGTATATTCTGTAATATATTGTATAATATCCTTATATAACTCGAGTGACTAATCACTCAATGGTTGTATAAATCGAGATTATAGTAAATAAAATCAGTTTACAGTAAATATAAAATTTTATGTTCAATAACACAACTATAGTATTACTAATTAAAGTTTTTTTTAGATTTTTCATAAATATCTGTGGCGTAAATATTAGTTATTATTAATATATTGTAGTTATTTAAAAAACAAAGCTTAAAATACTTTAGTTATTTAATAAAAGTGTTTTATATAAAGTATATAAAAAACATAATATTAATATAAAATGCAATTTTTATAAAAAAATAATAATAAAAATAGCAATTTTGTATTAAACTATTTTCATAAAACAAAGTACTATATAAAAATAATGTTTGCAAAGCATATAAAATAATTTTATAACATTTTTAACTATTTGTATGTAAAAGATATCTGATTGCAAAATATACAATTTTGAAAAAATCAATATGTTTTGGATTACTTGGTTTCAAAAGAAAACTTATATTTAATAAGACAATTTCCTTATCAATAAAAATGTAATATTATATATTGATTAATAAAAAAATTTGACTTAACAAAAAATCAATGATTTAAGTTAACCACATAAACGATATTTTGAACTTTAAATAAAAATTATTATTTTTAGAATCAATTTATTATGTAAATTCATATCATATGTTTAGTCTAATTTTTATACAATATCTTATAATATAATTAAATATTTTAAATATTTATATGCRGTATTATTGTATAATTATTTTAAAAATTGTTAATAAATAATGGGTTTATTTAGTAAATAAATTATATCTTATGTATCTTACATTATTCTTCATATAAAAAATAATTAAATACTATTATGAAGTTTATTAATAAATGCCAAAAGATTCCATAAACAGGAATTTTTTGCCTAATTTTAAAAATTAGTTTTGAACATAATAATTGTAATTACTTAATTAACTTAAATTTTAATAATAATATTAATCATAGTATAATTGCAGTACTAAAAATTGTAATTTTTTTAAATGGGCTTATAAACATATACAGTAAATATTTTACAACATTAATTTTAATATATGATTTTATACAATAATTAAATAATATTTATCAGGCAATAAAAAAATTAGATTAAATAATTATATTAGTTACAGAAATTATATAATTGTGACTTTTAATATTGTAATTTCAATTTATAAATTTATAAATGTCAAGTGCATAGATAAACTTTAAATTAATAAAATACATTGGTATTAATTTGATAATCTTTTATATACATTTCATTTTAATAAATAAAACAATTATTAAAAAAGCAATTTTCTGAATATATTTAAATTCTATGACAAGAATTTTCAATTATTTAACATTTATGTAAACTTGATTATAAAATTTACTACATATAAGTGCACTAATAAAACTACTAAACAAATGTGGTTTTATTGAATAGTTTGTAACTTGAATTATAATTTATTTCAATATATATATATACTGTATTTTAGTTTTATTTAATTAGAGATCATTGCAATATTTTTTTTATACATTTAGTATATACTGTCGATACAATTTATATAGTATTTTTATATTATGCAAATATACTATAGGTTACAGTACTCAACATTTAATTCAAATTTAAGGAAACGCAATATATATATATATACTGTATATATAAATAACTACAAAATCAAACTGTAGAATCTATAGTCTAAATCATGTAACGGTAATGTATAATATAATACATAATTGTATGTATTTATGTGTTTGTGTGTGTGTGTGTGTGTGTGTGTGTGTGTGTGTGTGTGTGTGTGTGTGTGTGTGTGTGTGTGTGTGTGTGTGTGTGTGTGTGTGTGTGTGTGTGTGTGTGTGTGTGTGTGTGTTGTGCTATATGTGTTAGAGTAACACTGTTACTGCATTATGCATAACAAATTATTTTGTATATACAGTAATTTATATTGTATGATTTATTTGTCTTCAAATTTCTACAAATAATTATTTATTTTAAGTATTTGAATAAATAGCTAAATATTTACAAAACTCAATTAATTGTAAAAATAAATTTAAAAATCTAAATGAAGTTTCAATATCAGTATAGTAGATAAAGCTTAAAATGTTTTGTTAAATAAAATATTTATTTTATAATTTGTAACAATTTATGAACCAATCAATGATTATTGACATTTAAAAGTATATTTTAAGACTTAAATAAATACCCTTATATTTAGTGATGATTGACTTGTTTTCATTGCTAAGTATAGGTTCATTAAATCTTATGCGTAAGCAATCGGTGGCCACAACTTCCAAGTGGACACATACGGGCGGTTCGGGTGTTTCTATCATTATTTGTTTGGCGTTAAAATTAATTGACTTCAAATGATATGTAAAGTCATTGAAAAATATACCTAATCTTTCAAAACCGGATCTCATTCGCTCCAGAAGTTTGAGTCTTCGCTCCCATAAATACAACTGTCGCTCCTTTTCCTGTATTTTATATAAATTATATATAAATATAAATAATATAAACTATTTTGCGAACCATATGTGACATTAAATAATTAGTTATTACTTTAAGAAGTGCAGCGCTTAGACCACTATTAGGTAAGACACTAAAGACAGTCAGATTGAGATCCAAAACACATCGTTGGGATTCTTTAAGAAGAGATATCAACTGATTTTCACGACTTTCTTTAGTCGAAACTATTGTATTATTTTATATTCAAATTTAATTCAAATTCCGGTTAATTTTCATAAAATCTTACAGTTTTGACTCTCTAGACTACCATAACTTTGCAATAATTTAATTAATGGTATATTTAATGTCATGACTGCGATATCCAATGGAGTGAAACCATCGGAGTTGCAACTGTTTAGTGACAATAGTATATAAATGTGTTGAAAATATTTACATTTAAATTGAATAACAACTATGACTAACACATACCTATTAATATCAACGTTTGTCGACTCAATTATCATCCGAGTCCTCTCCAACTGTTCATTTTCAACGGCAGAAAACATTGCTATACATTATTTACACAATAAATCAATAATATTATAAAAATTTCTTTAATATGTTTAAATATAGATGATTTTTTTAAATTTATATTATTAAAATATTAATTAATATACTGTATATTAATATATAACAAAATACAAACATACAATAAGAACTTGATTAATTTTTTTTGTTATTTATAAATTATTTTATATTTAAATATAATCAGAAAACACAATTTTTGAGCTAGCTAAGTGTATAATATATATCTACAGTTATATGTATATGAAAAATATAATTTATAAAATAAAATTTACATAAATTGTTTATATTAAAAGTTATTTAATATTATAATTCTCTGAAGTATATCGTGTAAAATAAAATATTTGCAAAATTGTCTAAAATTGTAAAAAAAAACTCAATATTTAATTTATTTCTTTATTGAAAAAACTAATTTATTTTACTATATTATATATTATAATATATGAATAATACAGTATAAATATCATACTATAGTATAACGTGATTTATCTTGAATAAACTTATATAAAAATAGAAATGCATTTGATATAAATATATTGCAATATATATATATATAAGTACTGTATATACCCTGTAAATCAAAATTAAATTTGTTGTATTTTTCGAGTTTTTTCTTCTCAGATTTGGTCAAATAAGGTATGCCTTCGGGAACAAACACATCGATACTGGCCTGTCGTCGACCTATAAAATCGATTTCAATATATTTTTATATTAAACATATTTGTTTTAAAAATCAATTTATTATATAATTCTATAATAACTACTATGCAAACAAAAATTTGTGTATAATTTTTATCAAATAAAGAAAATTAATTAAAATAATTATTTTGTATAATTTAATGTTATGCACATAATGTTTAAGATCTAACTACTAACAGTGTTATTTAAAAATTAATATATTAGCTGGAAGTGATATTTTGTACAACAATGTATTATTGATAGTAAGTTTTGCTTAAAATTAATATTTTTACAAAATTACTAAAATATCACTTAGAAAACATTATATTAATATTAGTTATATTTCATTTTTGATTATATTTAATGAAACATTGATTTTTACACAAAACACGTTTATTTTGCATATAATAAACGAATAGCAGATTTCAGCTAAATTTCAGTCAAATTGATTTGTCATTTAAAGAAATTTGATAAAAACCATATGCTTTTACAACGTTTATTATTATTATTATTAAAATAATCTAAAATAAATTATATTTATGTTTTTAATTCTATGAGATTAGTAATTATTTTTTTAGCTCAAAATACTATTTGTCAAATAAATTCCTATAAATGAGTTATTTAACTAAATATATATTATTTGATTTGCCGTCAGCTAAATACAAGACAATTAATAATAATTATAGAATTTCATGTTTTAATAACTTCAACATTTTCATTAAAAAAATCAATTATTTGTTTAATAAATTTGAAAATTGCTGAATAAAAATGTTATTTACAATATATATGTATATTGTTTACAGGTATTGAAATCATTTGATAAGCAGTTAAAACTAATTTAAAAATAGTGTGAAATAATTTTCATTGTATATTATTAGAGATGGGCAAATAGAAAGTTTCTAGAAAATTTCTCAGAAATAAATTTCTATAGAAATTTAATTTTATTGTTATACTATGGGATCACCATATAAATAGCTATTATAATACTATAAATATATTAATGAGACATAATACTGCACATATAATACCTGTATACTATTATACTGTAATACACTATTATACAAATGGGATCCCTATATAAATAATTATAATTATATTTAATAATAATCAGTTTTGTAAAAATTTTATTCATCTTTTTATTATATCATAGTTTAATGATTAAATAAATATTTTTTTACTTTAATTAGTAATTAAAATAATAATAATAATTAATTAATTATTACTTGTAAAAACAATGTTACAAGATAACAAATATAGAGAGAACAAAATTAACCATGGGGATCCCATAGATAGAAATTTCTTTTAGAAACTTTCTAGAAATTTCTTTTTAATTTTATAAATTTCTCTTTTATGCCAACACTATATGTTATATAAATTATCAATGTTTACAATAGATTGCTAAGTTGTTAAATAGTTTTCAAGTAATTAATAGTGAATATTAAATATAATCAATAATTATGAGTCCGACCTGGAAGTGTTCGGGTGATTCTATATGAAGCACTTGGAGATGATGGCACGTCATGTAAGTTTCGTTGTAAATCCATGAGATGTACAGATGTTGTCGAACTGAGAGGCAGATGACCCCTAAACCGGGGAGATATAGAAGCGCTAATTCTGTCTCTTTTGGCAACATTTGAATTGTTTGGTTTGTTTGAAGAGTAAAATGGCTCAACAATAATGTTTTCATTTTTGCTACTGAGCTGTGCGTCCATAAAACTGTCAATACTTCCACTTCTCTTTATTTTATTAGACATTCCTCTATTATTCCAGAAAAAACACGAACTTTTTAAGATACAAGAAATAATTATTACAAACAAACAAATCTTTTTTCAAATATAACAACTAATCTACAGATCGATAGCATATTTATTGTAAGACATACATATCACCGGTATTATCATTAGTGAACTGATGTCCGGTTGACTTTGAAGCCGATAACTTATCTTTTGGTTGTGTTGACAGTAATTTTGTAAGTTTGGCAAAACTAACACTTTTTCTAATAATTTGACAAAAAAAATTACAGACAAAATGGTATTAAATTTATAAATAATATCAGATATTTACTTATGTGAGGCATCTTTTGTTGCCGAACCCGTAGAACTGGTCGATGAGACACTAGCTCTGGGCGAAAGTGCCGGTGATTTAGACATAAAACTATCATTATCACTAACTGATAAACTATATTCTGCATTTAAAAATAAATATAATATAACAAATTAAGTGTTTTGTTTTATTATCTTCTTTATTATATTAATACAGTATATAAATTTATATATATATATATATACAGTATATAAATTTATATATATATATATACAGTATATATATTTAATAAAATGAATTCTTACTGTATTGTGGTTCATGAAGAAGATATTGACATTTAATTTCATTTGATGGCAGATCCGCTGTGTGTTTATCAAATAAAATGTAAGCAAATATTTATTTAAATTTTCATCAATACTGAGTTTACTTAAGCTTAGCTTTAGATAAATTATAAATGTTAGAGAAGTGTATAGTAATGTATGAAACAAACTGCAGTAACAATTATTAGTTAAATTTTTATGTCATAGCCTATAGTATATTATAATTA
This sequence comes from Oppia nitens, assembly GCF_028296485.1. Lineage (NCBI taxonomy): Eukaryota > Metazoa > Arthropoda > Arachnida > Sarcoptiformes > Oppiidae > Oppia > Oppia nitens. Next base: position 257,271 of record NW_026533203.1, on the reverse strand, counting down.
AATATTTTAATATATAAAAATAATGCCTAATTACTCAACCAATACTATAGTACTGTATTTATTGTTTTGTGTATTTTACATTAAATTTTAAATTTTAATATTTTTTCACTTTTATGTACAATATAGTACAGATAAAGAATAATATTCATGATTTTATTAAATTCTACAATATGTACTTTATAGCTTTATACAGTAGATACATAAAAAAATATTTACTGTATAAACCCTAAGTAATAATATTTATGATATACAAAACATTTGTTGCATTGACTTAAACCATCACTTGTTGATACAATTTTGCAAAATATATATTATTTTTAAATATTATAAAAGCTTTTATTTTAAAGTAAATGATTAATTTTATAAAAAAACTAGTAAAATATGCAGAGCATATGCAATAGCAATAATTATAAATATATTTATACAATTTTTTTTATTTAATATCTTTTAAAAATGAAAATTATTTGTTAAATATTTTTCTTTAAGGAAACAAATCTATAAATAACCCATAATTAATAGACATTAAAATAATTAATTTTAAAATTATAAACAAAACAATGAGAGAAATATAATATAAAAAATGACTTCAATTTAGGCGAAGATTATAATACTAATAAAAAACGGGATCACACTGTACTATACTATACACTGCCTTTCATAGTACAGTATTTTCCTATTATTTTTTTTTATTATATAGTATTTGAGTATTGGATAATATAATACATTTCAAAGTAGAATATTTTTATTTTATATCTATTCTTAATATAATGTGTGTAACATATATTAATAATAACATATTATTATTACTGTATTATAAAATGCAGTCGAGTGTTAGCTATACATTCACTACAATTTATTATAGTTTGAATAAATATAAGTGAAAGTAATAAGAGTTGACACAACAAATCCCATATCTTAAGAGAAAAATTGTGAAAATCTTGACTAAAAAAACTTGAGTTTATTTTGTAACAAAAAAGTAGAGAATTTTGTAATAAAGTAATGAAAATAGTCTCTCATGTATTGCTTAGTACTGTATAATCTTAGTTATAGTAAAAAGTCATCGTTTTTTAAAAGTTATAAATGTATTGACATTTCCTTTAACTATTGTTACGACAAAATTTACCGAAATTGTTGTTTACTATAAAATCTGTAATCAAGTGATTTGAAATCACATAATTTAAGCCAATAGTCATTTCAATGAACACAATGCTTAATGTGTTGATTGTAAACATCTTTTTTATCATTAAATATATCAATACTATATATATAATACAGTATTTATCTACTACTTTGAACTATAAATATCAATAAAGAATAATATTTTTTATTGAGATATCAGGTAAATAAAAAATTGAATCCAATTTGATAGCAATATATTTATAGCAAATATATATATATTTCTATACTTTTGTGTTCAAAAAAGATAGTGTACTATAATTTATAAGAAAATCAATATAAAAATATAGTATTTAGACAAAAGACAAGAGTTTTATAGTAAAGTATTGAACCATTAATTCGTGATATAACACAACACAACATGTATTTGTTTGGGTCGAGACTCAGTATATAATACAGTATTAGCAAAATAATGATTCAATTGATTATATATTAGTCCAAAATATATGATATCATTTAGTGTATCGTTTATCCATATGAATGGGTATCGTATACTATATTTACCGACAAATTTATCGACAAAAACTACTCACCGGTAATACCACTGGAGGACTGTTGATCATTAAAGGGCTCGAGTTGTGCCTGAAGTATATTTAATGCGGGAGTTATGATAGCTGGCAGTGTCCGCGCCCTAAGCATCGGTGGCTTACTCTTCCTAACGATCGGGTGTCCTCTTTCCGATATATTACTATCAAATAAATATAATTATCTATTCATTTATATGTTTATTATGTCATTTAAGAACAACAATTTATTACTAATAAACTTTTTTATAATAATTTTTTCTTAAGTATTTTATTTAAAAAATAATATTTAATTAATGATAATCAGATTCTAAAACAAATAAATAGATTTTAATAATTTTTTATTAATAATTAATAATTTGTCATTTGTAATCATATATTACAAATAATTAAATATTATGTAGTTGTTATAACAAAGATATTAAAATTTTAATAATTATAATATTTTAATAATTTTAATATTAATAATTTGATATTTAGATTTGCATAACATTTAATACAGATATAATAATAGTTATTATAGCTATCATTTGTAATAAATATGTTTATAAATTAATAATTTAATAAAATAAAAGCAATTATATAACTAAAATACACAATAGAAGTACTTGTCTTAAAGTAAACTTTGTTCGATAGAAATGGGGTTTTAAACTGAATGAGAAAAAAGAGATTTAATATTATATACTTTTAAATAAATTTTATATAATTTACACAATAAACAGTGTATTTAATATAATAATAGACAATAACTATATAAAATCATCTCACGTTTACCACATTTTATTGTCGATAGATAAAAATTTAGATAAAGGTTGAAAGGTTAAGGTTATCCTATTGTAAAGTATATTGAGTTTATATCAATATATAATTGCAATCAACATTTGAATTAACAGTCTATACTATAGACTCTATAGACTCTATACAATAAATAAGTTATATTAAGTGTTAATAATTTTTTATTTGCCAAAACATTCTTAATGTTTAGCATTGATTTCTAATAATTTTTATTTTTCTATTAAAATCAATAAAAGTTCTATTTATTAAATAAAAGTAAAAACTAGTTATCATTTCTCTATATTTTAAAAATAGTATAAAATTAAAAGTTAATTATTTCTTTACATTATGTTATGCATATTTCCATTGTAGTATTTTACAATTTACATAAAAATAAATTTTATCATGTAGAAATAATAATAAAGATATGTAATAAATTATCAATTATATAAATATTGTTAATTTATATAATATTAAATATTAAATATTATCAATTCTGTATTATTATAGTTATATAATAAATAAGTTATATAATTATATTTTTAATGACTTAATAAAATTTATGCAATATTATAAAATAAATATAAAATACTATTATATTTAATATTCTATTTGTATATAAAAATCATATTTTATTAATTAAATTATTAATTTTTATTTTATTTTCAATTTATTTTTTAATAAAGTGTTTTACAATAATATGGATTCATAAACAAAATCACAATTTATGATTAGCTGTATTTGATGCAACAATTACTAACAAATATTGTTTTGTAATAATTGATTTGTTTTAATGTGAAATTTGTGTCATAATTGTGCCATAATTTCAATAAAAAACTAAACCAATTTAATATATAGAATGTGTGAACAAATATATAATTATTTTGATTTAATATATAAATAAAAACAATGAAAAATATGTGTATGTGTATGTGTATGTGTATGTGTATGTGTATGTGTATGTGTATGTGTATGTGTATGTGTATGTGTATGTGTATGTGTATGTGTATGTGTATGTGTATGTGTATGTGTATGTGTATGTGTATGTGTATGTGTATGTGTATGTGTATGTGTATGTGTATGTGTATGTGTATGTGTATGTGTATGTGTATGTGTATGTGTATGTGTATGTGTATGTGTATGTGTATGTGTATGTGTATGTGTATGTGTATGTGTATGTGTATGTGTATGTGTATGTGTATGTGTATGTGTATGTGTATGTGTATGTGTATGTGTATGTGTATGTGTATGTGTATGTGTATGTGTATGTGTATGTGTATGTGTATGTGTATGTGTATGTGTATGTGTATGTGTATGTGTATGTGTATGTGTATGTGTATGTGTATGTGTATGTGTGTGTGTATGTGTATGTGTATGTGTATGTGTATGTGTATGTGTATGTGTATGTGTATGTGTATGTGTATGTGTATGTGTATGTGTATGTGTATGTATGTTTGTGTGTGTGTGTGTGTGTGTGTGTGTGTGTGTGTGTGTGTGTGTGTGTGTGTGTGTGTGTGTGTGTGTGTGTGTGTGTGTGTGTGTGTGTGTGTGTGTGTGTGTGTGTGTGTGTGTGTGTGTGTGTGTGTGTGTGTGTGTGTGTGTGTGTGTGTAATATATTGAAATTCAAAATGATTTGTTGAAATGCCATAAATCTAATAATCTTTAAATACAAGGACTTTGAGAAACTTCTTAACGAATAACAGAAGCGAGAAATAGACTCAAAGCTAACGGTTCGAACTTAAGAGGCTTTACCTCTCATTTCAATGCATTACTCGCAACAAACACCTAATGTTTCTCCAATGTTAGCAATGAAACAACACTTCAATAGACAAATCACTTTTTAGTTAACATTTTTTCATTTGTTTGTTTAAATCTTATGATTATTTATCAAATTTTATTTTATTGTAAAATATTTTTATATTTATTCATTGATTTTTGAAATTTAATGTCAGACACAAAAATGTTATAATTAAAAAATATAATACTTTACATGTTTTGTATAAAAAGATAATATTAAATAAATTTATATATTTTTTATTACAACTAATATTTACTAACTATATATTTACAAATTAACATTTTTTAAAATTATCAAAATATTTATTATTTAAATTTTTAGAAAACAAATTTAATTTTACTTTTAAAAAATATATTATACATTTTCATGTAATCTAACAATGAGTCAATTCTATGAAAATGAAATCTATTGAAATAAAAATTTATATTTTTCATTGATATTTATATATTATAAAAATAATATAAATAAATTGAAAGACAACAACAACAGCAAAATAGTGAATTATTAATAAAATATATAATAGCATCCGTTTGTTCATAAATATTATACAATTCAAATTATAATATAATTAAGTGTATTTATATTTTTAAGATTAAGTTATTATATTATATTAAGTTAATTTTTATTTAATTATAAAAATTATGCAAATAATTTGTAATATATAAATTAATTTGACTAATAAATTTTTAATGAGTTTAAAAATAAGTAAATTAGTAAAAAATAAACATGTGTTAGTAAAATTTATTTGTAAATTAAAAATACAATTATATATATATAACTTATTATATTATAAAATGTATTAATATATAGTATACTCAGTATATTTCATACTATTGTATAATACATATCCCACGGGATTAAAATCATGTTCAACACAATCTCTATTTACTTTTTTACAACAAATATTGTATTCAATCAATATTTAAATAAATAGTTTAAAAATAAAAAATTGTATTCAATTTGAATGTGTGATGAAACCACTCCAAAAAACCCAAAAATTATTAATTTTATATTTATCTCTTTTTTTATAATATAAATACAGTATTATTCTACTATATTATAATTACTTAAATAGTAATCGTTCTATAATTTTAATTATATTTCTAAATAATATAAAATTATATTTTGTATATTATAATCATTTATTGTCGATATTTTCACATTAAAATTAATAACAAAGACGTAATAGAAATATATATATATATATATATATATATAAGGTTATACAAGGGGTATGGTATGGTATGATATGGTATAGCGATTTAACCCCTCATAAGATCGAAATTTTTKGATTTTATTCCCAGACTTTTTAACCAAATCAACAACAAAAAAACGATGAGAAATAGAGTAAAAACTAAAATATGAACTTTTTGTTTAATAAAGTAATTATTTTTAAGACAATTAATGATAATGATAATGATTATTAAACTATAAACATTAATATTTTTATTAGTTATTTTTAAATATTACATTAATTCTTGTTAAAATTAAAAAGTTTTTAGTAATTTAAGAAAGTATTTCTAAGAAATAATGGAATTTATTAAAAATATTTTCCTATTTTACTGGGAATTTCCTCCCATTCTCAATGCAATTTTCTCAGAACCCCTTTGATTTTGATTTTTTTCATTATACCCCCCCATACACCTCAAAAATTTAAAAACCTTAATTAACCCTTATATATATATATTCTATTATTTTTTGTTGACTATTATTGTGCGCTAAATTTGAATAATAAATAAATAAATTTTTAGAGATCCGGTAAAGACTGTCGAAATAATACTGATTACTGTATAATAAGTGTTAATACAATAAATATTGATAAACAATAAGAGTTTTACACAAACATATCGACAATCTATATGACAATTATATATTTAGATGGTATACACTTAATAAAAATTATATTAACTCAACAAACCTCATATCAGTTCCGTTACAAACGTTTTTGTATTATTTAGCTAAAAATATTTGCAAATTTTCTTTGATTTTTGTATTTAATGATTAAACAAAATAAAATTACTAAATTAAAGAAAATAATTAATATATTTTTAAGAATAAATTTTTATAGAAATACATTTTGTTACTACTATTTTATTACATAACTATTAAATACCATTTAGTTATAAATTATGTAATTGTAATATAATATAATATTTATTAATACAGTATTATATAATTTTATTATTATTATCACGAATTAAGTTTGTTTAAATTGTTGATTACATTATTGTTTGTGCAAAAAATATGTTTTTAATTAAATTATATAAAAGTTTGTTAATATAGCATATTTTTTGAATATAAATTGACATTTAAATAACTTGCTATTATGATAATTTTTAGTACAAACAATTTCAATTATTATTATTATACAGTATTATAGATAATTAAATTATTTAATAATTTGTTTAATATTTACATAATCAATAAAATATTAACCAAAAAAAAAAAAATGAATATAAAAAATAACAATAATATTATTTAAATTGTCATTTCATTTACATATTTTATTTGCTATAAATATATGACATATACTGTATTATCAGATTTAAAAGATATAATAAATGACTGATTAGTCAAATTATAGCAAATATAGCAAAGAGGCAACAAATCAATAACTACATTATTACTGTCAAAAAGATATATATTATTATAAGTTTTACAGTAAATGTAGATTTATAAAAATTTAATATAAAATTCAAAAATCAAAATAACATTGTATAACATTAATATATCAATAGTACAATTTACTCGACTTTTGTAAAACATAAAAAATTACTTATTTTACGGTGTAATAGGTATACACATTGTTATCTAAAAAAATGAATTAAATATAAAATTCTAACTATAAATTTAAATAAATAAGATAAATATTGTATATAAATTATAAATTGCAATATTTGATACATTAAAATGAATTGCACACAAAATTTATTTAAATTAATATACTGTAAATTGAAATATATGTTGAAATTGGAAATTTTGAAATAAATACCACAAATTAATAATATAGCCAAATGTCAACTTTTTATTTATTACAGTATAATCATAAATATTTGTTTATATACTGAAAGATAATATAAATTATTTGTCAATAAAGTCTAATAATGAAAACGATTCTTAGTTTTATAGATAGTAATAAAATAGTGTAATCATTAAATGGAATATTGTATTAATATTGTATATTGTATTACACAAAATATCATATAATAAAATGTCTAATAATATAAGATAATTATTGATTGGTTTTTATTTAATTGTATAATATATTTATAGTACTTTACTTAATAAGTTGGTTATATGACTTACATATACAATACAACACTGAGGTGAATGACAATTATATAATAATTTATTACATTATTATTAATAAAACTAATGTAAATAAAAAACAGTAGTTAACAGAGATTATGCTTTAGTTATGTTTTTAAGTATTTTAAATTTTAATTTTTAATATTTCTATTATAATATTTTATTTATGGCTTAACAATAACAATCAACAATAAGTTATTATTAATAATAATAGACCAATATGTTTTAATACTATAGTTGTATATATTTTCAGACAAATTATTAGCGTATAATTTGGAAGTTTTCCAATAAGCCATTACCACATTGTAATATGGATTATATGTCAAAAACAATTCAAATCTACATCTATTGTTACTTATTGTACAGTATATATAAATAATGACATTTCATTAATTTGATATAAAGTATTTAAATTTGTTATAATATTTTCGATAAATTAACATACAGTATTGAAAATGTTTTAGGCAAAGAAAATGAAATTGTTATACTTATATATTCAATAAAATTTATTAAAATTAACAAAAATTTTATATTCAAGTAGACATAACCTAAAGCTATAGCATAGCAGTGAAAATATTATAAATTTGGTAGATTTCAATCCTTATCCATAAGCCAACCAAACTATTGGAAAGTTTCTATTGACTAAATATATCCCAATAAATCAAAAAACAATATTATAGTTGATTGATAATTGCTTTCAATAACCAATAAATATTATTTTGATTGTTATATTAAACTAAAAGTGTTATCATTTTATTAACACAAAAACAAAATTTTAATAAACCAAGAATTATGTAATTAAATATTAAATTTTATCTTATTAACTAAAAATTTAACCAAAAATAAATAAATTAATACAAAGCTAATATTTAAATCTATGAAAAATCTAATTAAAGTAAAATCATAAATATAATTAAAATAATATCGTATTATTTAGCATTTAGCACTAAACGTTAATTGCACTATTATTGGTGTTTAATGTAATGATAATTTTTTGTTTTGAAATAATGTATAATAAATGGTGCTTATTTCTAGAAATACTATAATATAAAATGTTAAAACAATAAACTAAATTAAATGTATGTTAATCCCAATACTAAACTTAAATCTAATCAAATAAAACGATTTCAGTATTTATATCATTTAAGAATCTGTTTAATTGAAAGTTTGTAATCAATACAAGTTTTAACAAAAATATTTTATCTAATTATTTGCTAACAATTTTTAAATGTTATTTTATTACACACCAGTAATTTAGTTCACGAATAATAAATATAATGCAATAATGAGATTGCTTTTATTAATTGTTTAAATTCTATAAATGATTTAATTATAATTTTAAAAAATAATTTTAAATAATTTGCATATAATTTAATCAATTATGCATCGCTTCCTCTGAAAAAACTAGTAATTGTAGTAATTTGTCTAAATTATACTTTTTGCAAATGATATTTATATTAAATTTAAGATACTATAAAATAACTTAAAACATTAATGAATATTAAAAGACTAATAAATATTAGGTCTAATAATATTAAACATATTATTGAAGTGTTCATCAAATATCTAATTCATTCAATATTATGTAATACATAATACAGTTTTAAACTAATGTAAAAACTGACTAAAAAAGCAATTGACTTAAAAGCTTATTCCTGTCCCAGACATCAATTGTAATTCAAAATATATAAAATAAATTTTTATATTATAAATATTTTACGTTTATATTTAATATTGTGTATTGAATAATATATACAGTATTTATTTGTATATTTTTATTTTTTTAATTCAATATTTCTTAAAAAATAATACAAATTAAAAAACTGTTTTATATTAATAATAGAAAATTCAATTTATAGATACTCTAAAATATCCGTAAAAATTTTATCCATAAAATATCAATATAAATTAATTATACTTCAATAATTATAAAAATTTTAAAACTTTTATCAATAATTAAGCAATATCTATAAACTTTATACCATAAATTAGTAGGAGAAAATATATGTAAAATTTTTAAAAAATGTCTTATTGTCTATTAAAAAAATTCAAGTCATTAAATATAGAAATAGATCATTTAGCAATAATAAAATATTAAGGAAATTGTTATAAATATAAGAAATTGATATAAAGAATCAATAAACTATTTTTTAATATAAGTTAAACTATATAATATTTACACTAAATAATTACAATATACATATTATAAATTTAGTATTCATATATTCTGTATATACATTGTATATTATATTTATAAAATAAGTTAATAGTTTTTTGCTAGTTATATAAAAACATTTTAAATATACAGTTTATATTCAGAGTTTATATATGTATATTAAATTTTATTAATAAATATAAAATTAAAGACTTAATAAATTATAAAATAAAATATTTTTATTATAATAATTTCTGATATATAGATATTAGATATTATAAGAAATGAGTAATAATAAATACAAACAGAAATATTAAGTATATTATAGTACAAAACATGAATGTTGTCTTATATGATATAAAATAATAATTATTATTATTATTATTAATATTTATAAATAATATTAATAATTATTATAAAGATTTAGTATTAATATACCTTTTATTTAATTTGTGTTTCTTTTTATGGAAAACCCTCTTAATTCTGATGAGAAGAAAGGCCGCTCTGTCCAGACTTAGTGAAGAATTGCTATTTTTATTAAYTTTGTTGGATATACCCGATTGACTAACCGATGGCGTGTCACTCATTTTTATAACTTTTATTATATTTAATAATTAGTTTTTTAAAACCAATTTTATGTTTAATTTATTTGTTGACTTATTTAATTGTAGTAATAATAATAATAATAACAACAACAAAAACAGCAAAATCAATAAATTTGGTCAAAATTTATACATAATATTGTATTAATAATAACAATAATATTCTTAAATTGTGATCACATGTATTGTGAATCGGATAAATAGGTAAACAATGAAATATTAAGTTAAACATAACTTTCTATCAAAATTTGATTTTACGATAATATTATATTTATTAAGTTATAAATATTTATGAAAATATATGAATTGAAAACACAAAGAATGAATAATTGTCTAAAACTATATTTAGGAAAATATGCTTCACATGCGATACAATATAAAGTTATACAGTATATACAGTCTGTTATATAATATAAGTAATGTTAAAATACTGTGTAAAAGCTTTATACCAATATATACAGTATATAAATATATTGAATATATAACAAATTGACTGTTGTTGTGATCACACAATAAATGAAAGTAAAGCAAACCCCAGAATCAAATGCTATATTCTGTTATTTTATAGCCTATAAGGTCTATAAGGAATCGGATTCTGTGCACACTTCACGCATAATCACAAACTTTGGACATAAGTTTACTTTAAAAACAGTTGCAATTGATAATCATTTATGAAATGATTTTTTATTTAACCAACTTATGACTAAATCCAATGTTAAGCCACAAAGTGGGCAACAACTAGATATTGAATTATAAATGTCGGCTCATTGAATAAGTGTCACCTATTTATGTTGTTTTAAGTCTTTTATAATTTATAAAATACTCTGCATTTGTTATAATATATATATATATAATACAATAAATGTATTATTTATAAATCATTAAAGATTTTTGTTGACGCGATTTTGCTTTCAATCGCAATGTTTGTCATGAAAATAAAAAAGTTATTTCATTTAGATGTTTGTCTCATATATTCAATACATGTTTCACAGTAAACATCAAACATTTATATCATTAGAGTAATCCAATAGTTATTTGTCAATAAAAATGATGCGATCAATAAAATTTTCCTATTTATTATAAGTTGTCAATTATATAATAGTATTACAGTTATGGTATATAAACTAACCACGATTACTTGTTTATCAAATTAGTTTAAAAAAGTAACGGTCTATAAGTTATTGTATTAGATTTTTACAATTATTGTTATCAAATTCAATAATCATATTATAGTTTAAAAAAGTAAGTTATACTGTATATTATGACTAAAAAGTCATAACTCGTCAAATATTTTCAATTTAAAAAAAATAACATTAAAAATCAGACTTACCCAAAGCAAAAATGCTTATTCATATTTCACTAATGTATATATAATTTATATATATATTTAATAACTAATTTGTAATCAAATAGAAAGTATCAATACTTAATATTTTTAGTGAATATAAGCATATATTTTGAAGTTAAATGTCTTCACTCTATTGTTTTGAGCACTAAATTAATTTTTTTCACATGAATTTCAAGTTTGCTTTTCAATAGCCTCAGGCTTTACATACTTTGCTTTCCGGTCGAAGTATAGCTAATGTGAGCATCACTTTTAAAATATTTTTTATTCATATCAGAAAAATCTGTTTTACAAACTTAGAGGCAAACATTGTTATATCGATTAAAAATATTATTTTATAATTTTAAAAATTAATTAACAAAAATTACTGGTAATTATATATAAGTAACTATAGTATATGAAAAGTAATGCTTCTATTGTTTTTTAAAATATAAAAAATAATTAATTCAAATATATAGACAAATAGATTAACATTATTTTATTATAATAATGATATAATTGACATAATTTGACTACAAAATTGTTAACTAAATTTAAATGAATGCTTCATTACAAAGTCCACTATACAATAGATGACTGAAATAAATCAATTGATGAAAACTATTACTACTCTATAACACACTGTCCACCGACGGCTTCGAGTGCGGTCTTTAGTTTGTCGGCCTCGTCTTTAGCCAAATTAGATTTAATTATTTGTGGAACCGATTCAACAAACTTCTTCGCCTAATATTTATTTTAAATATAATAATGCAATGAATTGATTGTATTATCAATTGAATTGATTTAAATTGTCTTTAATACCTGAACCAAATTCATGCCCTCAATTAAAGTCTTAATCTCCTTAATGAGCGCCACTTTCTTTGAGTCATCAAATTTGTTAAGTTTTAATGTGAATGATGTCTGAACTGCTTTACCGGCCATTTCTTCTTCCTCTTCCTATAAATCAAAAATATATAACATTTAATGTAATATCACTTTCAAGATATCAGTTAAATATGAAATCAAATTTACCTCTTGAGCGGCAACGGGTGCACCCATAGGAAGAGCTCCGAAAGACATCATAGGTGTGTCCGATATGTTCAGTGTTTTCTTTAACAAAAGTGGTCACTTTTAACCATCTTTTATCATACATTACATACTAACAAATACCTTAAGTAATTGATTCAGTTCTGACACTTCCAGAAGTGTTAAACTTGAGATTTCATCAACAATTTTAACAATCTTTTGTGGATATTGTTTGTCATCAATAGAGGCAGCGGGTGGTCGGATGACCGGCTCGTTCACCACCGAAGTCGATGTCATACTTCGTCTCATAACATAAGTCCATCTGATAAACAAAAAACAAGACATATTAATGACAATTAATAGATTGTATTGTATTTTATGGTTAGACCTGTTATGCAATGGTTTGCTGAAGAAGTGGTGACAAACTTTGATTAAAGAAGTCATGTTTGGTTTGGTTTGTTATGTTTGTTATTAGTCGACAACATGTGAACCAATTCAACACTCTTTGTCTCTAAAGGTGTCTCTACTGTCTGTTTAAACACTTTAGATATTATGAAAAATTGTCAACTTTTTCATTATTCAAACCAAACCATTAGTTTTTTAGTCAAATCATCAAATTATTGAAAATTATTTTCTTTTCTTTTTGTAAATTATGTCTATTTAATAGTTTTATAAAAATAATAATAACATAAACTTATTTAACCGACAATATTGAGGATCTTATAAAATACAGTACAATATATTGTTTAATTCATTAACCGAACCGATTTTACCTCTAGTTATTAAAGGCAGTACTACTGTATATGTATTATAGGGTCAAAGGTGATGGGCGCCAATCAATACTAATATTAGGTCAATTGATCCAATAATGTAAATATCTTATCATGGTCATTTTGCATAAATATTTCACTAAAATGTTATTAATTGCTAAACTATTAAAACTATTGATTGACAGTTTGAATGGATTGGTTTGCATATGAATACTAATGATCAGTGTCTTGATTTCCAACTAAAAAAACTATTTTATCGGTTTAACGGTTATAAATGAGACTTAGTTTGTCGACCGAACTAAACCAATGGACACTATTCCCGAAATTTTATTTAAAACTATTTGATGGCTTACAACTACAGTATAATAACTTAAATAAATAACTATTTCAATGATTTTGAAAAATATAAGCATTAAACTGTAAAATATTGCACTAATATGTAAAAATACAAAATATTAGTTTTAAAAAAATTATATGAAACTAAAATTCATATTAATTTTTGTTAACAATAGAAATAATTAGCACATTTGTGTACATCATTACTGTAAATATGCGGAAAAAAGTAAATCATATCATTTGAAAATAATATAAAAATAAATAACTATTTTAATAACTACAGGTATTTGGTTTTTTTGATGATTATTATACAACTATTGAGAAGTTTTTCTTAATTAAAACATATTTAAAGTGATAAACGCCTGATTTAAACAAAACAAAAAATGAAATATTATTTTATCATCCAATCTAATCAAAATTAATTTAATTATTTTCTAATATTAAAAAATAATTAAGTATTTGACTTTTATATAACAAATACTTAAAATAATTATTAATCAATACATTAGTAATGATAGTATTGTTTAGTGTATATAAACTACTGTATTATATCCCGCCTTAACTACAGTTTGTTCAGTGCATTAATGGGCGACAAATGGGCGGCGATTGGGTTAAAGTGTAGTCAATGTTCGTTATGTTTGTATAGCAATTGTATGGCAATTGTGTTCAACAGAGCCATACAAGGAGTCAATTGTAAGCTATATGTGAAACGCATGCGTAGTGTTTGACAATTGACACAACCATTGATGTACTCATTGCTTGTGATTCATAGTATTTGATTGAATCAAACAATCAAATCATTGGATCAATTGCTACATCAAGTGTTAGCAATTGTGAACAAATCTGTTGACAACTCGTGTGGTAATTGACAGTACAATCAATTGATTTAAAAGGTGAGTGTTGTAGTGGATGTGATGGATGTGATGGTTAATATAGTTATTGATTAACAATGTTTTTGTTTGATTCAGATGTCCAAAGGTATAGTCAGGACGAGTAAGTTTCGGCACGTGTTTGGAAAGGCGTTGAAGAAGGAGAACTGTTACGACAATATCCGTATTTCCAAGAACTCGTGGGACAGCAACTTCTGTGCCGTTAATCCCAAGTTTGTGGCCATAATCATTGAGGCCGCCGGTGGCGGAGCTTTCCTCGTACTCCCACTCAATAAGGCAAGCGTTTAGACATTTGTTACAATTTAATCCATTGTTTAGTATCCATTATATTTGATTTGATATATATCTTATGGTATTTATTTGAATAATCAGTTGCTATGTCTAACATATTTTATCATAAATTGTTCATTTATTTGACACATTGAATGTGTCTTTAAAAATAAATGTATTAAACATATTATGATATTTATAAACTCTGTCTCTTATAATATAAATATTTTTAGTTATGAGCTAATACTTGTTAAATAGTTATGAATTTATTAAAAATAAAGTTATTAAATGTTTTCTTTTTTTCAGTGATAACACAACATTACAGTATTATAAACATATGAATATAATTTTTTGAAAGTATTGCTACTAATTATAGTATAACAACAAATATATTATTTTTGTTGTTTTTCACTTTGAAAATAGACAACTCTATATATGTGTGTATTTAACTTTTTGTTGTTGTATAATATGTATTAAAATAATTTTGTAGTTAATTAATACATATATTGGTATATATGTATAAAAATGACTAATATATTATACTGTATATCCGTCACATATCCTTCCCTAATAACTATAAATCATTTAACAATTTTTTTAGTATCTCATATTTTCAATGCAAAATTTTTTTGGATTCAAAATGTTTTTAGTATTAGCAACTCAACAACTACTTGATGTGTTAAGGATTATATTTAATAATAATAATAATAAAACAGTAATACTTAACACTGATATGTAATACACTATTAGATAACGAGTAATAATTTTATTTGAAAACCCGATTCCTAAAGGTATTGAATGTCAAAGTTATTGACACTTATATTACACATTGAGATCACCGGCAGTTTTGACACAATTTTACAAAAGACTTGCATTGAATTATAGTAATATCAGTGTATTATATAAATATTGTATATAAAAATCAATGTTTTTGTAAGTGTCTGTCACCGGTTTGATTGCATTTCGGCCTAATTTATATATTATAACTCATCTGACTTTTGGCGAGATTTTAATTTTCTTCCATTACTTTGATATCTTATTTTTTATTTCTATTTATTACTTGTTTTTACATTTATTTTAAGTTATAGTAGCAATAGATTTATGATATGCTTCATAAAAAACTATAGAAACTTGAAAATTTATAATATATAACTATATATTAATTTAATGTTTATTTTTTATATTTGATATACTATACAATGCATTTGTTAGCAACATTTACTAAAGTTTATTTGATTTTATGATCTGATATATAAAAATAATAATAAGATTAAAATGCATTGTTTTGATGTTTTAAAAATTAATTGAACTTTCCTTTGTTAACAATGAGATAATTTGATTACAATGTAATTGATGTGTTGTTTAATCTAAAAAAATCTATGAATTTTAGCTATACTTTAAATAATAATATAATATTATTATAATGATAACTGTTGAGTAAAAATTAAGCTCAAATCATGTTTTTACATAACATTACATATGTTTATGCCTTTAACCCTATTTTACACAACAAGTTAACTATTAAAATGCATTAAAATTTCAATTCAATTATCCAACATTTAAATGAACTCAAATGTGATGTACATTCAAACAATAGATTAAAATAAGGTTAAACGTTATGCTCGACCTCTCTATTGCCTGATATATATTTATACACTATTTATAATGATTTATATATACAGAATATGAATACATGTTTGTCGTTATTATTTACATTATTATTATTATAGGATTTATTTCTACTGATAATTATTTGCAATTTAATAATTTTTTTTTGTTAAAAAATTGTATACTATTTTTGTTGACTTATATTCTTACTCCAAATATAATGAATGATTAATCAATTTAATGTCTTATAATGAGAAAGTCAATAATAATATAACTGTATATAGACTGGTCGTATAGATCCTAATCATCCGTTAGTTGCGGGCCATAAGGGACCTGTTCTGGACATCGCGTGGTGTCCTTTCAACGATAATGTCATTGCCAGCGCCTCAGAGGATGCAACAGTCAAATGTTGGCAAATACCAGACTATGGCTTAACGCGAACTCTTACAGAACCTGTGGTTGAACTTCATGGACACCAAAGAAGAGTTGGATGTCTTTCATGGCATCCAACAGCTAATAATGTGTTGTTAAGTGTCGGTTCTGATAATAAAGTAATCATTTGGAATGTCGGCACCTCTGAAATGCTTGTGATGATAGAGTCACCAGATTTAGTATTTCATGCCTCTTGGAGTTGGGATGGAAGTCATCTCGTGACCACATCTAAGGATAAGAAAATACGGGTTTACGACCCAAGAACTGGGGATTTAGAATCGGTATTAAATGATAGATATTATCGTAAGTGAAATAAAGCTAATATCATATCTTATATATGTATAGGAAGGCGATGGACATGAAGGAGCAAAGCCTCAACGGGCTATTTATTTAAGAAATAATTTAATTTTTACGA
Source organism: Oppia nitens (assembly GCF_028296485.1). Taxonomy (NCBI): domain Eukaryota; kingdom Metazoa; phylum Arthropoda; class Arachnida; order Sarcoptiformes; family Oppiidae; genus Oppia; species Oppia nitens. Next base: position 239,862 of record NW_026533203.1, on the reverse strand, counting down.
CTGGTTTTTCACGAATGAGTGAAAGACAATATTCTTTAAGAAGTGAATCTGCTTTAAGCGAACCCATTGTTTTGGATGTATTGGACACTAGTAATGGTGTACTCTTTCCTTATTATGATCCCGACGTCAATCTTGTCTATCTCTGTGCAAAGGTATTAATCAAGTGATTAATATATGAAAGAAACATAAAATTTGATAATAATTTAACATTTAAAGGGTGACAGTAATATTCGTTACTTTGAAATAACTGATGAACCGCCGTTTGTCCACTATATAAGCACATACCAGTCCAGTGAACCCCAACGAGGTATAGGTTTTATGCCTAAGAGAGGGTGTGATATCCTTAACTGTGAAATCGCACGACTCTATAAACTTCATACCCGAGGTTTTTGTGAAGTAATTCCATTTACTGTTCCTCGAAAGGTATGTATCCTTAACTCCTACGATATGGTGTTATTCAATGGCAAAAACTTTTGCTGATTATATGCCAACTATTTATATAACACTTAAGCTTTAGTTATTACAAGTTTTAATATTTATATATTTATATTTTGCTATTTCTTAATTATGACGTTTTAAATGCCTATAATGGAAGATATAAATAACTATAATTAAGACATAATATATAATAATTTTAATTCATATAAATTTATTTTGGTTTGCATTGCTTTATATATCTATTTTTGAAAAATAGATTTTTATTACTATTATATTTAAGATAGATTATTATTATTTTTATTGAAAAAACTATAAGTGAGATATAAATATTATAATATCTGTATAAATTTAATTTTATATAATTAATAATTTAAATGTTATTATAGTCCGAATTATTTCAAGATGACTTATATCCCGATACATTGAGTGATATACCTGCGCTTACAGCTGAGGAATGGATCAATGGTGAAGACAAAGAACCTGTTTTGGTATTATAGAAATATATCGATTGAATTAATGAATTAGATTTAATGATGATTTGATTTTAAATTATAGGTATCACTTAAAGAAGGCTATCAGCCGACGAAGAATAAAGACCTAAAGTTGGCCAAAAAGAAGCCTAATTTGTTAGACAAATTGCCCGCCAAAAAGCAATTGTCTTCATCAGGTGGTTCCAAAGAATCAACTCCATCGCCTCCCAGTTCTCCAAAACCTTCTGGAGGTTCATCCGGTGTTTCAAATCAAAGAGTCGAAGAATTGGTTTCAGAATTGAATAAATTAAAAGCAATTATATTGAAACACGAGGTAAGGATCAGAGATTTAGAGAAGAAGGTTGAAGAGAGTCAAACTGATTCACATAATAATCATAACTCACAACAAAATAACGGCGATTCACATCTCGCCGATGAAGTCTAATATTTGTGTTTCAAAGTAATCAATGCCTCAATTAATTAAATATTTTGTGCATTACATTAACAGTATATACAAATGTACAGTATATTGTAATTTACTGTATTATAAGTATATACAATATATTTATTTATACATATAAGCATTAATTTATAAATTGCATACCAAATATTGATATCATAAATACTAATTAATACACTACTTGTGAACTAATTGTTGAAAAGGATGGCTATTTTGCTCAATTATAAAAGCCATTGATGCCATTCAATACAAAAAAAGTGATGTTTACTAATGGCATACAATTGGCTTCTATGCAAAAACAAAGCCAATGCTTAAATAATTTTATTTTTGATTTTAAAACTTTAAATGCTCTTTTGTTACAATTTGAACAAATATTGTTTTAATTATTTTATTTTATTTGTTTAATTATATATATATTTATGAATATATAAGAGTAATTATTGAAATTACTCACTTTATGAGCACATATTTATAATGTATTTTAGATTTAAATTGATTTATAAAAAAATAATAAATTGAACATGTAAATTATTTAAATTTAATGTTTATTTTGTGCCAATCAATATAATAACAGTTGCAAATAATTTAGATACATTTTAACATTTTAGTAAATTGCCACAAATTTTTTAAATGTTCATATATTGAAACCATCACAACATTAATATACAGTAATAATTAAAAAATTGTACAAATTTTAAAACTAAATTTATTTAATTCAAAGCTTACAATGAATATACATTTTATAATCTAAAAATGAGATAAAAATACAATTAAATTTAAAGTTTGAATAAATGAAAAATTTATCAAATTATTTGACTTATTTGTTAATCTGTAATCAATAATGAAATCAAAAGCCATCACTAGAGCCACCTTTTCTGTGATCAATGAAAGTAACAAAACTAGAGTTTGTGTTTAAAATAGTATAAACCGATGAAACTAATTGTTCGGTCTCTAAATAATGGCCGAAATGGTAGAGTCCATCGATATATACTTTGGGAAAATTAGACTCATATAAGACAGTATTGGTAGTGATATCATAGTAAAGACGTGACATATCAGTGGCTTCTTTAAGTGTATGACATCCCCATAGGATTTGATATAATACTTGAGAGATTGACGACACAATTCTTGTGCCACCAATGCTTCCGATTGCGAATTTGGTGTTTCCATTGCTGTCAACGATGATTGTGGGGGACATTGAGGTCAGCGGACGCTTACCTCCTTGTATAGCATTAGCTGATGTCACTGATGGCTCACCATTTACTTCGACAGCAAAATCTTTCATTTCATTGTTGAGAACAATTCCCGTCGATTTTGATATGCTTTTTGAACCAAATACTGAATTAATACTAGAAGTAACTGAAACGGTGTCTCCATTGGTCCCAATGACAGATATATGACCCATTCCTTCGTCATTGTCATTGATTACTTGTTCAGTCAACCCATAATAAGATGTTTGTTGAGCCGTTTCTTGAATATTTTCTTTTATTGATTTCGCGTATGAAAATGATGTCATATTTTTTAATATCTCAGTATTGTTAACGAAATCTGGATCTCCTAAAAGTAATCTCTGTCCAAATGCAAACTTTAAAGCCTCAATAAATCTATGAAATACTAATGTCCTATTGTTGACATCCAATTGTTGATCACATGTGTGGTTAAACTCATTGAGTATGTTGAGTATGAGTGCAACGACTGATCCACTACCCGGAGGCGGAACAGTTAGAAGTGTATAGTCTCCGCCACGAAGTGACACTTTTATTGGTTGACGGACTTTTACTGTATATGATTTCATATCTTCAAGTGTTATGAAACCGTTAAGAGCTTTAATATCTTCTACCAGTTTACTAGCAATTGATCCATTATAAAAATCTTCAGGATTTTTAGCAATCACTTCCAGAGTTTCGGCTAATTTCTCTCTTTTGAGTATTTCCCCAGATTTGTATAGACTATTGGTTTCGTTATTTTTAAATATTTCTTTTAGATTATCATTCATTTCGATGTCATCTTTAAATTGTATTAAAATCTCTTCTAAATGTTTGGTGACATTAATGCCATTTCTTGCCATTGCTATCGATGGCTCAATCAATGAACTCCAGCTTAGTTTGCCATATCTTTGATGAGCCAAAATCATTCCTCTTAATTGTCCGGGAATTGCTATCGACGGCCCGTCTTTATAAAAAAAAACATATTTTATTTATAAATAATATTTAATAATATTTATTTAACTAATACCCGATTGAAGAAGTGATGAATCATTTTTTAACAAATTAATAAAATCTACATTTTTAGGAGCAGTTTCTCGAGCATCAATCACTTCGCTTGTATTGTTAGCTCTATTTTATTGATAATTATAAAAATAAGACATTTTTAAGACATAAATCAAAATAATAATACCTGTTGTAAACAATCATAAGAAATCCTCCGCCAATACCAGAACTCTGAGGATTTGCTATTTCATCACAAAATAGCAAAGCGATGGCCGCGTCCACTGCCGAACCATTTCGCGATAATATCTTTTTTTGTTGAAAATTATATTATATTATTAAAACTTAATAAATAAAAATGATTATTAAATACATCTCTTGCAATGCCAGCGCACGGCTCTCCATCCACAACGACTGCCGACGAACTAAACCTAACTTCTTGAGCATCCGAGACAATGAACTCTCCTTTTAAGTATTGACTGCGCTTTTGGCGAAGTTTAGGCAAACCCAGGATTAAAGTTACCGAAAATGCAATTATGATCACAATTAATGAAATGGTCACTAAAATACATTGTTTTTTCGTGAAATGAGTTCTGCAAATAAAATATATATATTTTTATAGATAATTATATTTTTATTTTATTAATTTCATTAAATAATTAGCATATAATTTGACATATAATCACTGACTTGGGAACCGAATCTATTAAAGTATATTTATAGCTAACACTACCGTATCTTTTACTGGACGTATTGTCCAACGTTTCGTCTCTAATAAGTTTAGATTTTTCACTCATTTTTCAAGTAATTATTATATAAAATATTTTTTATATAAATAATAAATACTGTATTTTTCACTTAACAAAAACAATACATAAATTTTACGAAAACACAATTGCAAATGACACCCATTTTTGACGATTTATTTAATTTTTATCAATCAAAAGATATTTCAAAAACAATTATCTATTTAATTGATTCATAGCATTGTTATGATATAAGTATAAACTTATATTATAAATACTGTATAACTAACTTAATTGATAAGTATTAATACTATAGTATAAATTTTGATATCTTAAAACACTTAAGTGATTATTTTTCTATTTATTTAATGACAATTTATTCTAATATTTTAGTACAAATTGAATTTAACTTAAACTATTTTTAAATAAATACAAATATAGCTAAGATTTTTATTTTATTAAATAACAAATAATTTTAATGGATTTTTAAAGTTAAAATATAATTATATGACAATTTTTTTTTATATATACTGTATTTATCACTTAAATTTTATTATTGTAAATTTTTATTGTTAAACTAATTACTATAAATAGTTAAATAAATATTACAAATTTATTGTTTTTATTAATTATCAATAGTTGAATAAATATCTTTAGCCAAAATTAAAATAAAATATTTATAGAAAACTTTGTGACATTTATAGCTGCGAAATTTAATTGTTAATATTAACTCATGATTTTAGTACGGATAGAAACATACATTTTATTAGATAAATTTTATTTAATTTGTTTTAATTTATTTTATTTGTTGATATATTAAAATTACATAATTTAAAATTTAAATTATGATATTTAAAATTAAATTATACATACAAAACAATTTGACTTTCTCCAGTTGATACTCTTTTATAAATTTTTGTCATTTTGACATTTTAAGTGCACATTTAAAAAAAATATGAGATAATACTTATAATCATAATATTTATATTTACTGTATGTAATCAATTTAATATCAATTCAAATCAATATACCAGTACAATGTGTGTGATAATAAAATGTCTGATATTTCATTCAATGATTTGCAATAAGTTTTATTATAATATAAATTTATTATATATTCACCTGTACTGTAAATATACTATTTGTAGTACTATACTAATACTATTTTTTTATATAAGACTTACAATGATTCAATTATTTTTATAGATTGGTTATTATAATTTACAACTATTTAGATATTAGCTTATGTTTTGTATATATTTTTTAAATAAAAATTCGTAATGCTGAATTTTAATTACTAAATTTAATTATTTATACTGTACTTTTATTAATATAAATTTTGATCTTAACATTTATTAATAATTAATTAGATATCTTTATAACTTATAATATATATATATATATATTAATGTTTATACATGTATACGGTTTATGACACATAGAATACATATTTATCAAACAAAATATTAATTATTTTGTATTAAAACTCAATGTTTTGTCAATATATTAATTATTTAGTTTGATTTGAATTAAGTTTAAGATTATTGTTAAAATGCATTACATTTGTGATCTGTGTTCACATTCACTGTCAAACATATGAATTGCATCCTTGAGACACATATTTCATCAATTTTTACTTTAATTAATCATTTATTTGAAAATTTAATGATTTTTATATATATTAAAAATAGCATAAATTATTTTTTTTTATTAAAGGCCATTGCATTTTAATAAAACAAATTTATCTATACTTATCATTTATACGGTATTAACTGATATCTAAATAACAAAATATACTTAACATTTTAAAATAAACCAATATATTTTTTTGTATACATTTTTATAATTTTTTACACTTATACAACTTATACAATATACTAATTTTTAATATTAATGTATATTTCAAAATTTGATTACAAATAAAAGCAGTAATATTTGTCAAATATCATTAATTTATTTTTATTTAAAATTTTATTATCTTATTTTAATAAGTAATATAAGAAAGGGGTTAAGAAAAGGGGTTATCAATGCCATTCACATATAATATATTAATATATTTTATATACTGTATATGACCCCCAAATAACCGAACATTTAACAGAAAATATAAAATATTATAATATTTTGATGTACTTTAAAAAAATTAATTAAAGATAAATATTTATATTTTATTAATTTTCTCTGTCTCTAATATGAGAGATATATTAAATAATAAATTTTTATATTTACAACAATATCTTAAATGAATAGTAAAATGAATAATAAATTTTAATGTCATATAAAGTAAATACAGTAGTAAATTGAATGAGTCTATAGATACAGTATATTTAATGAATGAGTATTTATAATTGACTTACTATTTATAGAGTTTTATTAGTTTTTATTAAAAATTAATTCATACAAATTGAAACAGAATTTATTCAAATTAAATTATAAATATTGCTTGTTTTATAACCATATATTAGATATTAAATATTAAAAACCCACTTTATTTTTATGTAAACTCATTTTTTATGTTTGGAAAATAGTAATTTCCCAAAAGAAATTTTTTAGAAATTACTTTTACAAAAATTTATAGAGAACTAAATAATTTTAATTTTATTATAAATAAACTTTACTTGAATTTGTTTATATATGTACTGAATGTATGAAAATAAAATATATACATATATTTATATAACTTAATATAAAGTATATACAGTATTATATACAATATGACCTATTAACAAAAAATATACTGTGAATTATAATTAATAATTACATTATTGACTTTATTAAAATTATTTATAATTTATATAAAAGCTTTGCACTAAACTCTATTACATAAAAATTTGATTATTTATATTATAAATATTGTATATTTTAAATACGGTAATATTACATACAATATATTTTTAAATAACATTTTTATCAATCTCAATATAAAATTCTAAAATTATAATAATAATGAAAATTAATTTGTAGCTAATTAATTAAATTTACGTTAATTTATGAATTGAATTAAGATGTTTAAAATTAATTATACATTTGAAGGTAAAATAAAGTTGGACTACAGTATTATATGAACACAATTATTGAATAATGTATTTTGTATTATACAGGTATTGACTATTTTATATGTATTGGATTTATAATTAATAGGTTACCATAAATAATAATCGGATTCTTAGATAATAATTTAATTTTTTAGATTATTTATATATTGAATATATATTTTTAAAAGAAAAATTTCTCTTTTGCATAACATTACTCATGTTATAAAACTCAATGAATTTAAATAATATATTTGTATTAATAAGTTAAATGTATGTAATTTATAATTTCAATTATTTTTTGGCGGAACGCCTCCGGAACGTGCGTCAAGTTATCCACACTTTTTATAATTTTGAATACAGTATTTAATATAAATGAAAATAATAAAAATCTAATATAATTTATATTTTAACATATTTATGAGTTTGCTTAGAAAAAAACCGTATATATATATAAATTATATACTGTTTTATATTTTATCAGATTAATTATGTAAACCACATACTAATTATAAAAAACATTAACAGCTTATATATTGTAAGATAATTTGATTAACCAAACATTAATTATTAATAGCATTAGTGACTTTTAAGTTACAACATATAAACAATATCAGCAAATAAAGTGATCAAATAGTATTAGCTATGATTGTGTGAAAATTGATTGTAAAAAATCGTATTCAAGGTTTTTCCGGTACAATAAATTAATTGAAACAACTCTTCCTATAAAAACTATTTGTTATTTTGTTTAATAATAATAATTACGTGATTTCATTGACTATACGGAACTGTTTTAAGAACGAGTTCAACAAGAAATACATTTAAAAAATTATTTTCATAAAAATTAATTTAATACAAATTTAAATATAATTTGCAAAATTTGATAAATAATAATATAGTAATTTGTATATTATTTATTTATTTATTTACATATACTTCAAGTCCATTTGCAAAAATTTCTAATAACTCTAACTTAATTTATAGTATAAACATCATATAGACCAAGATAAAAAAAACAAATTTAAAAATAAATAAATTATTCAACTATTATATAAAAATGAGCTATTTTTAAATAATAAAACAAAAATTTCAGAAACGTTGATAATCAGTTTACTATAAATAATTGTGAATTATACTAAATAATAATTAGATTTAGACATATACTAAAAATATCGACTTGTTTTATTATAAAATAATTTATAAAAATTATACTATTATTATACAATAATTATTTCAATGTAATTTATAATGATAAACTTTGTTAATAATATAGCAAATATATTTATATATACACTATATTGATACATAAAACGACAATTTAATAATATTATATTTTGACACTAAAATTATAGTCTTATTGTTTTTATTGCTGATTGGGTTAACTTGTTGTGAAAGTCAATGACATATTTAACAGTAAAATTTTTAAAGTTATAAAATTAAAAATATATAACAATTTTAGAAATCCTTTTCCTTTAAAAATGACAACAAAATGATTTGTGTAATTATAAACATTTAAATTATTATAACGAATGTTGTTATTATGAAAATAACTTTAAAAAAGTGATTTCTTAATAATTAGTAAATCCTTGACATGTTGTGTATTATTTTGAATTAAAAACATTTAAATATTATGATTTTAAGTGAAACTTAAATTTTTATATTATTATTATTGTATAAAAATGTATTCATCTGTGTGTTTGCTTATCATATAAATCGATGAAAAATTTAGTTTAGGACAAGGCTATAGACAAGTGCAGTGGTAATGAGATTATGTGGTAAATAATTGAATATTTTATGTCAAAAACTTTTTATCTAAAACTCAAAAGTTGAAAGAAGACTACCATAAAAGTATAATTTTTTATCATTTATTTAATGTCTAAAATATTTTTATGAGTCTAAATAAAATGTTATTTCTTATATCTTAATATCAGAAATCATTGAAATAATATATATATATATATATATATATATATATATATATATATATATATATATATATACTTTATTTTGCCAATCATACTCTAACTACTATTTTCATAAATATTAACCAATTTACTCAAAAAAGGTAAATATAAAAATAACTAATGACTCATAAAAGTTAATTTAATTAATAATAAATTATATTATACTCAACATTATTGTGATAATATTATGGAAATTAATGGCCATAAACATAGTGCTAATACAGTTTCATTTCAAACATTAATAGTATTGTTTTATTGAAATAATTTCATAAAATTTTTGAAAAACATAATACATAGTACTATCATGTAATAAATACAATACAGTATATACTGCATATATCGTACATATTTAATATTATTACGTTCGTGTTAAAGGATATAAAATAAAATTTATTATAACATTTTAGATTTATCATTGAAAGTTAAATTAGATTTGTAATGCATTATACTGTATTCAATTTACTGTACAGTATATATTATAGTATACTAAGATTTACTATAATTAAAATATAATAGAAATACATTATAGAAACTCTGTACTGTATTTAAGGTAAAAAGTTTTCAAACAAAATATTGATAACATTATTCGTTGTTTTTAAGTTAATAATTAATATATAATAGTATTTATGGTTATATCGAAATTTGTATCAGATTTGTATATCATCTATTATACATATTTATCAAATAAATTTATAAAATTTAAAATTATATTATCTTAAAAAAGATAATTAAATATATAATAACCTTTAAATAATCTTTACTTTATTTTTAGTTGTCTAACTTTAGTTTATTTTTAGTTTTATGTGCCATAAAATTAAAAGTATTTAAACATGTTTATACAGTTTATTGTTAGCACATAATGTTAATAATTATACAATAATTGTATTAAATAAAAATACCCAAAAATGACATTGCTAACAAAGCAAATAAATTGTGTATATCTTAATGCGATATTTTGCAGTTTTTACTTAATTTTGAGTCCAATTATTAGTTTTAGCAATTTTGTGGTAAAATGTTTGTTATAATTGCAGTTTTACACCGACTATCGTAATATTGAATTAAAAATTTAGTGAATTTCGTCTAAAATGTTTTAATCATTGAAAATGCTATAAAAATGAAACATTGGATGATATAAACTAATGGAAGGCTAGCCTTGACATCCAGAGCTACAGTTTCACAGGGAGTCGTCTAAAATCGGTGCCTTAAATGAATGTATTATTATATATAAAATTTACTGAAATAATAAAACATTACCTGAGAAGTGACATACGGTTGTCATTGAATGAAGTCTACATTTTATCGATTGTTAATGAAAATCATATAATATTACTGTATGTTAATGTTATATGATATGCAAATATTATTATTAGTTGCAATCAATTAAAGCAAATAGACTGAAAACACGACATCAAGTTATATATTAACAATAACTGATGGTTTTTATACATTAAAACTTTCAATCATCAATTGACCCGTTTTAAGGTTATAGGTCTCCAAAAACGCTAAATATAATAAATGTAAGCATTACTGTATTTACAACTTCCTAAATATCTATTATTTTCATTTAACAATAAAATATTTATTAAATATTACACAAATGTGTTTACTATAATATTTCATACTATTGTTTGATTAATGAAACAAATAAAGTTATATAACAATGTTAGCAAATTATTTGTAACAAGTTATTTGATTTTTAATAAAATACGTATAGAATTTAGTTTAGTTTATATTATAAAATTAAAAACAAAAACAAAAATATAAACAATATATATATATACTGTATATAAATATATACCGGTATATAATATGTTTTAAATGCATTTGGATCGCAATTAAGTGATCAAAGTGTTTAAGATAAGACATGAAAATTACATTTGAGTGAACAGCTTCTGGCTATTAAAAAGGCAACAAATTAAAGCAATTAAAGTGAAAAGGCCTCAACTCAGAGGTAGTGCCACTTTCACTGACATATATTTGACACCATTTGGCAAACATTACTCACAACTAAATCATTTGACTATTGAATGCTAACCTGTGTTACTGTTACTGTCTCTAAAATATTTTAACTGTATTTTTAAAAAATATAGTTTATTTAATTCAAATTTTTTATATCACAAATCTTGGTGTGCATTACTATCTGCTTTAGTTTTGTTTCCATAAATCATATATAAAAACTTGAAAAAATCTGCAAAACCAATGATGCGAGACATTAGTGACATTAGTGTTGCAACTTTTGAACAGTAAAAAAGGTTTTGTAAAGTTTGGTGTAAACCTGGAGTACCTTCAAGACTGAAAATCTTAGAGTTGTTAGCACTCAAAGCTAACTAACTGTTCATTATATATATAATATACTGTATATAAGTATATAACTTATATGGAGTAATAATAATAATAATAATAATAATAATAATAATAATAATAATAATAATATGAGATACGAGTGTTGGACCATAACTTCGATAACAGGCTCTGTACTGGTGTTGACTTAATTTAACAATAAGTGTTGACCCGTTTTGTATTTATTGTGTTTTGAAATAATATTTAGCAAATATTGTGAATCCGGTAACTCTTTAGTACTGTTTTAATGTATATCTCCAAAGAGTACACTTTTTCTTCATATAATAATTTATAATAAGTGTCTGCAATACTCTGTATATTATATGTGTAGTACATTGTGTACGCATACACACAACAGCTATACAAGAGAGCACTGGTAGTCAAAGTTATGCCAAATGAATTCATTCCTCTCCTCTCACTCACGAGTTTGTCAATTAACTTACCATTTGTTGGCTTTAAAGTTGCCTTTTTTCAAATGAAATAACTTTTATTATCATTTATTTTAGTGTCTCTTCAATACACTTCAAGCACACATATATATACAGTAAATGTATGTAAAATGTATTTCACTTTTTATAATAACAACTATTCATACATTATATTTTCAAGTGAAATGTAAAGTTAAGTCATTTCATCAATAAGTTGATTGAAAAATGTTTGCCTAACTGTTGAACATAAAAATTGCTTTCAAATATCACAAGTCATATAAGTGTGTGGAGTCGGGCGTCAATCATGTCTAAGTCGGACCCGATTTTCACATTTACTATCGTATGTCAAGCAATGGTTGCTTTTATTGGTCTCATATTTAACGGATATATACTATTTGTATTGATTTGCTCTAAACTAACAGTTAATAATATTTTATTATTATTTATGGCTTTGGCTGACACTGCTATTTGTTTATTAATACTTGTGGCCAACACACCAATGAGTCTGAACCATCACTTACCACAAGTGCAACACTTGTCTATAAATTCATCACAAGTTATGGATGAATACAATGTCCAGGATTGGGCATGTGGTGCACAGGGAGCACTTTGGACAGTACTACCACTATGTATAACATGGGCTATATGTGGTCTAATAGTCGATAGATATATAGCTATAGTACGTCCTTTAAGTTATAATCGGCTAATAAATGTGCGAAAAGCGACTGTCCTATTGATTATAATATGGATGTGTTTGATATCATTTTCATTACCACCACTATTGGGATGTTGTTCTTATAGATTCCTCTTAAGTCATTCGGGATGTGTTGCCATTTGTTCCCGAAGTACAATCAATAACAATGAGTTTTATTATATGATATTATATATAAGTTCACTACTAATACCTGTAATCGTGATAATTGTGTGCAACGTTCACATAGCTTTCATTGCACACAATCATAGGCATCGTATCGTTTCAGCTATCTATGAGATCACAATGCGAGCCCAGGCCACTGTTATACACCAGTCCACTGTGACCCACCAGTCCACACACCAGTCCAGTCCCAACTATCTGTTCAAATATAAGGGTCGACACGCCTTCCTTCCTATTTTACAATTAGTCGGTTCACTCGTGATTTTTATATTTCCTTATTATATAATATATGCATACAAATCGTTTTCAAATAAGCCATACGATGACTACTGGACCTCAACCTCAACGCTCATCCTATCGTTTACGCCGATAGTTAACGGATATGTCTATGGAGTCAAAAGCAAAGCTTTGAGGAAAACTTTTAAACGACTGCTTCAGGTCTGACCTTTTGATTACTATTTCATTAGTTTTTATTTGTTTACATCACTTCACTTGTTATTGTTTTAATTAATTAATTAATTAATTTATATACAGTATATATATAGTATATATAGTATATATAGTTTATACAGTATATACTGTATATTACCAACTTTTATAGCATTCTTAGAGTTAAACAGTATATGACTGATATGAATGACTGTTTACTATTGATATACAATTATTATTAATAATAGTTAATATTATAGTGAATTTTGCAGTAATTTATAAAAATAAAGTATTTTCGGTACTATAGAATACAAAATAAATATTTATTTACTAAACATAAAGTTACAAACAATTTAATTAAACTACAAAATTAATGTAATTTATGAATTGATGTGAATTAATTAATTTATTATTAAATTAAAAATTTTAATTTACTAGTAAAATAACAATAACAATAAAAATATTAATTTATTAATTTTTTTTGTAGTTGTCTCAACTCATTTTAAATTAAATGTAAATTTTGCTTACTTTGTTGGTCACAACTTTGTATCCGCAAACTAGCCGTAAATTATGGCTATTAAGGCAACTGTAAGTTTCAGGTCTGAGACTTACATTTGACTATTACTGTTGATGAAGAGGAGCCGATCTCATCGAAACAATTGTCCAGAAATTTACCGCTAGTTTGCGGATACAAAGTTGTGACCAACAAAGTAAGCAAAACTTACATTTAAAATAAAAATATTATTATTTTAGAAATAATTAATATTTTAATATAAAATTCTAAAATTAAATTAGAGAATAAATATATTTACAATATTTGTATCAAATAAAATATAAAATATATTTAACTGATTGAACAAATAATTTCAATTCTATTGGTTATCAAATTACATAAAAAATAATTTAATTATCAATATATTCAGATTTTTATTTTTTATTGAAAATACTTATATTTTAGAGATTTTCTCAATTATTTCTATAACTATTTAATTTTTAAATATTTTAAATATAATTAAATATTTTTAAAACAAAATTTTGATTTATAAAATAAGTTTATTAATAAATAATAAACTAACAATAAATCTAATTTTTACACAAATTATATAATAATACATTAAAAACATATATTGTTTTTATGTAATCCTATTCTATATAATAAAATAAAAATATAGTTTTAGTGCTTTATATGATATACTTTATGTGTTATTGAATAAATAAAATATTTGCATTTATGTTACATTATATTAATATAATTTAGTATATGTAATAAATGCCTAATTTTATATAAGAGACATTACAGTATATAATAGTACACTATATAATACGTATCGAATATTTCATTTTAATCCATTACATCTAATTAGTAATGATATTAAATTTAGTTTATTATATAATTTTATTATATAATTATGATTTGAATAAAAATATTGTTATTTTAATGTATTGAATGATGTATTGTAGAGATATCTGTACGAACAACAGGCATCCATAGAGATTGATAGAAGACTATCATTGAGATCACAGTCATCACTGAGAGAGGGATGGAATTCATTGTTAATCACATCCAGTCTGTCCTCACAAGTGATGTATAGAAGTCAGAGACGATTCTCTGCTCCAATCAGTTGTACTCCGGTTGTAGTCTTGACTAACAATAACCATAAATTACCGGAAAGAAGACAATCCCTACAGAATATCATTGTTTGCGATACACAGACTAAGACAAAGTCAACAACTTGTCCGCCACTCACTAAAAGACCATCATTTCTGGCTGAAACCAGACTTACCTCTGCGACACCTCTCAGTCCTATACAAGAAATATCGCATTTCAGTGATAACTCGAGTGGTGTTATTAACTATGAATAAAATTTACTTAATTAAACACTTTATATATATATTATAATATTTTACCTAAAATATGTCTTTCATAACAAATGTGTTAATATATAAATTACTATTTATTTGTTTATTAACTGATTGTTATAAATTGTTAAGAATTTATTTTATTATTTATAGTTAATAATATTAAAAAATATTATATATTTTAATCGACAAAATATTTATTTATTGTAATAAAATATATTTTATTAGTTGTAAATGTATTTATATCACATATTTTTGTTAATATAATTTGTTGAAAATTATTTATTTATTTTTTTGAAAAAAATTGTAAATATAGTAATAAAATAAATAAATTTTGTGCCATTCCTTTCCTAAAATACCAATTTGTTATTTAACCTAGGTTAATAATTACATTGAAAAACACAAATAATCAATATATTATAATTTACTGATGTTTATGTTAAATACAAAAATGTTTTTACTTTCGACTCAAATTGTATTAATATATTAAATAGTATTACAGGTAAATATTAATATTAAAAAAATAATATAATAATGTAATATTAACTTATATTTTAATACAGTACTTAAAAACTATTTGTATAAAAATAAAATATGTTAATATATTATTATTATTGGTTATTATGTTAATATATTAATTAAAATTATAATTAAAAATAATTATTTAAAATAAATTTCATGAAGTAGTAGTAGTAGTAGTAGTAGTAGTAGTAGTAGTAATAATAATAATAATAATAATAATAATAATAATAATAATAATAATAATAATAATAATAATAATAATAATAATAATAATAATAATAATCATCATTTTTAATGATTTAAAAGTTTGAATAAATGTTCAATAAATCATAAGTTTTTTGTGCAATTTTTTTATTTTAAATTTCTAATCGATTATAAATTGATTGTAAAAATATCAAACATCTAAAATCAAATATAAAATAAATCAATTTAATTTACGTAACTAATAAAAAAATTTAATGTTATTATTAAGTAATTAAATAAAGTAAAAACCAATATTAATTAACTTTTGTTATTTAAATTGACTTAAATTAGATTTTAAGATTAATAACTAATAGCTAAAATAAATTTTAATTAATAAAATACAGTATATGTTATATAGAATTATATTAGGGTTATGCAAGGGTAGGGGATTAGGTCAAAATACCCCTAAGATTAAGATTTTAGGATTTTATCCCCAGACTATTTGACAAAATTGAAAAATTGTCGCTTAAAAAGAGGAGAAATGACCCACATATAATTTTTTCAAGTTTATAAAAATTATAATTTTAATTGATAATATTTTATTAAGTATTATGTTTTTATAAATTATATGAATGTAATTATTAAGTAAAAATAAGTAAAATAGTTAAAATCACATTAAAATTAATATAAATATAATATTTTAATTAAAATATTCAACTACAAAATTAAAAACTAACTATTTGTTTGACAGTAAACATATTGCAATTTAAATAGAATTTAAATATAAATAAAGTTAGTAAAACAATATATATAATGTATATTAAAATGATTTTAAAATAAAAATATGTACCTAAAAACTTAAATATTAGCTATTCATTAAAAAATTAATTATGTTATAAGTAGTATATTATTTAAAATTAATTGTAATTAAAATGTTAAAAATACATCATAGTGAAAAATTTTCCATTTAAAAATGCAATAAGTCTATACCCCCCAATTTTTACGTTATTTTTTACATTTGACTCCCTATACCCCCTAAAATCCAAAACCTTGCTTAATCCTGTTAATAGTTATGATAAAAACTGTTGTATTATATTTAATCATGAAAAAATTATACCTGTACTACTGTATACTGTATATAAATAAAATAAAACATTATTAAAATTTATAATATCGTACAATGATTTTCAAGGTTAAGTTTGTCTGTTTAAAATTATATTTTATTTTTTATAATATATTACTAGAATATGAATATATATCTCCTATATATACCAGTGGTTATTCACGCGCGTTCATTAACCAATTAAAATAGAGTTCTAATTTTCATTGTTATTGATATAATGTACAGTGTGTACAAAAAATAATGTGACTAAAAAAATAATTTATAAATTTAAATATCTAATTATAATCAAATGGTAAAAATAGCTTAAGAAGTTGAGGAATAGATCCAATTATCATCAAATGGTAAAAATACCTTAAGAAGTTGAGGAATAGATCCAATTATCATTAAATGGTAAAAATAGCTTAAGAAGTTGAGGAATAGTAATAGTTATCAAATGGTAAAAATAGCTGAAGAAGCTGAGGAATAAGTATAGTTATCAAATGGTAAAAACAACTGAAGAAGTTAATGACATGTTTTGAGTGATGGCGTTAAATCTGTACTAATTGATTGTCCAGTTATTATAGATTGTATTTGTAGTAACTGGTTTAGTAAATCATCATTTTAATATTAATTAATAAAAGTTGAATTATTAACATTTAAATGGTAATTATCATTTAAACAGCAGAATTAATCCATTGATAAGGACAACGATGACTTATGCATTTGTTGATTGTCAGACATGTCGAATGACATAAAAATACAATCAATTCTTAAATAACTTTAGTAATAACTTAATTTACAAAACTTTTATAAAGTTAATTCAATGTTTTGGACCTATTCCTCAACATCTTCAGCTATTTTTACCATTTGATGATAATTGGATCTATTCCTCAACATCTTCAGCTATTTTTACCATTTGATGATAATTGGATCAATTCCTCAACATCTTCAGCTATTTTTACCATTTGATGATAATTGGATCAATTCCTCTACTTCTTCAGCTATTTTTACCATTTGATGATAATTGGATCAATTCCTCAACTTCTTCAGCTATTTTTACCATTTGATGATAATTGGATTAATTTCTCAACTTCTTTATATACAATTTTATATATTTAATAATATTACGTTAATTGATCAGTATATCAAGTCACACACTGTACTAACAATTAAACGGTTAAACAATTAAATTAATTTTGATTGGTTAATATGAATTTGATTTTGGTCACATGATTCTGTGACAAAGTCACAGTTTACGCAGTTAGCGACCATTCAATTTCTGTGACTTTGTCACTAATACTACGTCACGAGATATATATACAATATATATAGTATAGATATATAATTAATAAATATAATATAAATAACTAATTAATTAACAAATTATTGGAAAAGCAATTTGAAAATATCAATAAAACTATATTTCAAGTGATTAAAGATATAAAAACATTTTGACATAATATTTATAATAATTTAATTGTAAAAATAATTTTATATAACTATTATTGTATTTACTATTAAATATCACTAAATTGTTTAATGTTTTAAATGTTTAAATACTAAAAAGTAAAAATCATATTCACAATAATTAATTGATTTTGCTATAATTATATATTTAAAAATATATTCAACTCAAATTTCAAGTAATTTATTAACAGTAATGTCATTATATAGTTATTTTAAGAGTTATTTATTTCTAAGTAATAATTTATAGTTTAACAGTTTATAGTTAAGCTTTATATCAATCAAATATTTTTGCAATATTTATCATAATTAGTATTTAGTATTTGAATATTTTAAATTTATTTAGACTAATATTTTCCTCAAATTATTAAGATTAAAAAGATTGATATAACATATAACAGCTCAGTATACTATTTTGGTTGTATAACACTTTAAAATATATATTTATTCATTTGTTTATTAAATAATTTTTAGATTAACTATCTGTAGTTTTATAAAATTATTTTAAAACTTCTTATTAAAAGAAAAAATTTAAAGTAAAATATATATTATTTATTTAATAAAAAATATTACTTCATTTAAATACATTTTGTGATTATTCAAACCAAACTAATAAATATCTGAAAATTTCGTACAAATATTATTACTTATCATTATAATAATTTATTATATATTTACATAATGTATTATACAATACAGTATACTATAGCATATGTTTTTGTATATAAAACATATTATGAATATTAGTAAAAGATTATAATTATTTGTATCACATTTAATATTTAGAATCCTAATAACTTTAAGACATTTGTTTTGTCTGTTTGTTTGTTTGTTTGTTTGTTTGTTTGTTTGTATGTGTGCACACTTCCTCAACAACCATTTTTTAATTCAAAGCTAAAAATATATTGTTATATTTTCAATTTTAATTTAAAGCAATATTATTTCTATGGGAAATTTTAAATGATTATTGAGCTCAGGTAGGTTTTAGGGACAGGTAGGCTGGTGTCGTGTAATTACACTTTGCTATATTATATGAGTTACAGGGCACCGGGAGGTAAGCTACCTGTGCTAAATTTTTGCAAAATTTTCTCAAATGCAATTTTCAATTTGTGTTAAAATTTTCAATTTTAATTTAAAGCAATGTTATTTCTATGGGAAATTTTAAATTTTTGTTGAGCTCAGGTAGGTTTTAGTGACAGGTAGGCTGGTGTGTCGTGTAATTACACTTTGCTATATTGTGTGAGTTTATGGCACATGTTAGCTACATGTGTTAAATTGCTTTTTTTCAAATGCAAATTTTTTTTCGCAAAAATTAAATTTTCAATTTTTATTAAAATTATTTAAATATATATAAAAACTAAAATTTCTCAAAAGTTTAGTCGAATTAATGTGTATTGGTTCAGTAGTTTTGTTACATTAGGTTATGTAGTAGTTGTATAAACAAATTAAGTCTCATTCAAATTACTTATAGTAAATATTTTTAAATTAGTAAAAGAATTGCACGGCTATACATGTTGCTCGGGACAAACTAGTATTCTTTATTATATTAAGAAAATTTGCTTTTTTTAATGTATATATAATTTTATATTAGTACAGAAATGTGATAAATTATAGTGATATTTATATTAATGTTAGTTTACACAATTTGAAAATTTAAATTTACTTCATAGTTAAAAATATTCTAATGTAATATCAAGGTTAAAATAACATATCAATTAAATTTGATGAAAATAAACACTGAAAAGTGAGATAGTTTAACTAAAAATGACTAATATAACAATTTTATTTAAGTATTATACTGTATACAGTATTAATCTATTTTTAATTTATAAAAATACTTATTTATAATATTATGTTTAATTTAATAATCATTTTACAAAGACTCAATTAAATATTAGTTATTTTTACTACTAATCAATATATTTTACAAGATTACATATTAATTTACCTGGATTTTATTGATTTTCATTATTAAAATTTTAATATAAATATTTTAACAAAAAAGTATTTGCAAAATTGAAAGTCAAAATAAATAAAAGGTTAAAATGTTAATATTTTGTAATATTAAAGATAAATATAGCAAATCAATGAGCGTATAAATTCAATATAGAGTAAAAAATATATTAATTGACTTATAATGTAAATAAATGAGAATTTAGTAAATATACGCTATATATATCATTTTAATTATATAAATTTTATATTTTGTTTGCTTCAATGTTGATTATGTTTGAAAATCATATTTATATTTTTATATTATGTCAMCACAATTTTTATCAAACAAAATACTGTACACTACTGTATATTGTAGTATAGGTGGAGTATGTTATATACAGGTATATTTATTTGAAATTAATTTTTAATAAATATGATATTCATCAATTACTAGTACTATACAATTGCATTAACATTATCTATATAATAATGTTTAATTAATAAAGTAAAAACAAAAAAATTTAATTTACCATAATTTTATAATTAGTTTTTAAAATCTCATAAAAAAAGTTTGGTTATTGAGATTGAGGTCATAAATAAATTTTATAAATCAAAGATTAATGACTCGTTTGATTGAAACATTGAAATTATTTTATAGTAAACTTGAATTTACGGTAGAAATGTTTGATAAATATAGTTTAGACCCAATAAAATGTGGAGCAAATAATTACAAATTAAATACTATAAAACTGCACATTTGTGCTATCGATCCATCAAATAATTTATTTACAATTTTTATTACTTGAGTATATATATAAATATACCGTACAATTACTGTACAACAGTTTACTTTTAAATATGTTTGACATGGATCATTTCTATTTATAAATTAATATAAATATTTATTTCTAAATTRTAAATTAATGTTTAAACTAAAAGCATTGTTTAAATGCAAATTTAAGTATGTTATAAATTATATTTAAAATATTCAATTATCAAAAAATGTTTTTAATCTATACACTAAAATTACAGTATTAATCATTTATAAAAAAATAATTTTATACATTTTAATATTCTGTATATTTGTATTACTGTAGTAATTAATTTAATTTATTCAAACAAACAACCAAAATAACATTAGTAAAAATCCTATATTATTTTATTTATTAACAATAGCAGATAATAAAATCCATTATTTAAATAAAATATAAATGATAAATAAAAAATAAGTTTTCTTTTTAATTACATTTCAATTTTGATAACAAGTATTAAAAATAGATCATCCGATAAACTTTACAATAATAGTAAACAATATATACTTAATATAATTACATAATTTATTTCAACAAAATAGAGACCAAATGCCTCACGATTGTTGAGTATTGACATTATATCCATTGCAAGTGTGAGTGACATCATTGACAATCATAGCTGCGATCTTCCACGCGATCTCCTCTTTGTCCTTATCTTGAGATGAATGCAAAGAAAATTTTTTCATGACTTTCATCAGAGAACCGGTAGGTTTGTCGGGTTCCGACTCAATCTCACTGTAAATGCGTCCATATTTGTCGATATGAGTGAACTGAAGTTTTCCACTTAAATCTCTTTTCCATAAAGTATCAGATTTTAGGTCATCAATCAAGTGATTGTTTTTATGTTTCAGATTAGTTAGAGATGAGCCACCACTCAAAGCGTCGCTATCTTTATTGCCTTTTGAACTCAAAGAGCTAACAAAACTTGATTCACTATTATAACTACTGTCACTATTTGTCCTTTTATGGCATTTAGTTGATTCAGTTTGGATGGACTGAAGACATTTGTTGAGATAATCCATAAAGAATTGGTTTTGAATGAATTGTTTTAAGTAAGTCTTCTCGAAGTACTGAATAAGAATAGCGGCCGCTCTGTCCAAACAATCACTTTTGAAATTGTTTTTCACTAATTTTTCACTTAAACTCATTAYTAAACTTTCACTAAATCCTAACTTATTGTCGATGTCATCGCTGAAAAAACGATTGAAGAGTGCAATGGCGTCGTCATAATCGTTGGAAAATTTGCGATAATTTTCAAACATTATTAAAAAATCAATGAATGACTTCATTCCTTCAGTTTCCATAAATTCAATAAAATTTGTGGCCAATAGTGTGCTATTAAACAGAATGTCAGCCAAAGTGACTGATTCTGTGGTTAAGAAGTCAACRCAAAACTTACAATAATAAGAACTATCGAGAAATAAGTAAAAATAAAGTTTTTCAATGATTTCTATGGTATACTTCTGAGCGCTTCCAAACAAATTATACGTAACTTCAGATGTTTTGTTTATTAGTTTATCTTTAATTTCATCTTTTATTTCTTTCGGTATATCTAATGAATTTGTCAACGATTCCGATAAATATTTGTCGTAAATGCCAATTGAGTCAGTGATAAAGTGTTGTCTTAAGTTATCGACTGAATGGTCGTTACTTTGCTTTGTAATACTCTTTTGTGACTCAATAAGACATTCTGTTTGAATCCAGAATCTGATCCAACATTTGCTGACATTTCCGAGCGATTCCATGAATTGAATAAAATAAGGAAATATTAAATTGTCTGACAATACTTGTGGCAAACTCTGATTGAGCCGAGAGTTGAGGTTGAGTTCAACAGACGGGTCATACATTGATTCGGCTAAAAGCATTTGATGGACAGGTTTTACATTACGATGAGAGTGCAGACTCGATATCGTCGATATCGATGCATTAGTCTTAGGACTTGACTTTAATTGGTTGGCCGTCGGCTCATCATTCATGACATCCGATGGCAAACCATTGCACTCTTTGGTTGTCACTGTAGTTGTTAATTGCGGTGAACTATTCATCGACAACATCGACACCAATGACCCATTTGGTGACCCTTTAGGCGCTAAATATGACAAATCAAGAAACTAGAGGTTATATATCAACAAAATCATCAAAATATCTTCAATAGTGACAAACCTTTATTGCGTTTAAAGAAAGACATGTCTTTAAATCAAATTCATATCATTTGCTTATAATACAAGATATTTGACATCATTTGAGACCAATTGATGATCAATAGTGAGTGCATTGTTTCAAACCATTTATACATTTCATATGAATCCCTAATAATAACCGCAAATCACTATTGATTTACATTTAAATCATTTTGTTTTAAGTCAACCACTGTTTGACACTAAAGGCGTTACTTATTATAACATATGATATTCAATACAAACATTGAATTACGTTATTTGTATTATCAGTAAATGTCAATATTATATACAATTAAATTTATATATTTGATTACAATATTATTAAACTTATTATAAAAGTTTATTAATTGTAGATAAAACTTATCAAAAAAAAATTATTAAACAATTATTAATTATTTTTATAATCATTATATCCAATAAAATATTATAACTAAACAACAAATAATTACTTTAAATAATTGTTTTATTTTGCAAAATATAATTCAATTTTTAATTTTGAAAAAAATAATTTCATTAATGTAATTCATGCATTGATTAGGTTATAGAAAAATTTTCATATAAAATATAATTCATTAAATTTTAGATATTATATATTAAATAAATAAATAAATCTCAAAATTTTTTGATTGTATACTTACTAATTGTAAAGCTTTTTAAATTAAATAATTCTCAATAATTGTATAAAATTTATAAATATAATATAAGTTAATATTAAATATTGAAATGAAAACAATTACTACAATTCAATATTCAATAAATTCATGACTCATCCTATAATTAAAGCTTTTTTTAGAGCAGTGTATATAAAATATTTTGTGAACAATTGATTTACGATATGTTTTTTGTCAATCAAATTGATGAGCAATTAGTTAAATGTCTGGAGACTATAGGTAAGTCGTGTCAAACATTTACGGGTGTTGTTGTGAGTCGTGATACTCTGACCGCAAACATTGATTCGTGTTTTCCTGATTAATATAGTGATCTTTATTAACTATGTTGTAGATAATTGCGAATCCCATTAGCATAATATAGATGACGAGTGCAAACCAGCCTAAAATAGTTTCCCATCGCCGCACCCGTAGATTACGTAATACATTAATGCCGACCAAAAATCCGGCCACAGCTCCAGCAAGATGTGCGGCATAACTGGTCCTATTCTGGGTATCATCAGTATATCGGCCATATATAGCCACTCCAATATCAGTGCCACCAAATAACACCAGACCAGCCAACCGAAGCCAATTGAACTCCATTTCTGACCAATTCTATTAAAAAGTTTTATTAAGTATTTAATTAATAGATAAAATTTATAAATATAACACAATTAAGACATACGATGACAACACTGGCCAAATGAGCCGATATGAGTGCATAGACCCCACCACTAGCACCGGCTAAATAACTGAACGGATCACTAATGTTCGCGCCTAAACTTCCGGCCGCTATTTGACAGCAAAGAAATACATTAATTCGTTAAATAATTTATTTGAATAAAATGCTGTCACTTGCGTACCAACTCCTGCCAAATAAACTGTTCCCACTCTCCACCATTTATGTACCATTTCTAATGGTATTCCGAGAATCAATTGGACGACAATATTAAAGAATATGTGAACAAATCCCGCGTGAATCAGCATATATGTGATGAACCTCCAGGCCTCTTGTCGTTTGCATGGGTCATATATAAGAGTACTTTTCCAGGGAACGGGACCTATGGCTGAGATTGATCCCATGTCCACACAATAGTAAATAAAAACWGATACTTCGAGAACACTTATTACCAAAAGAAATAATGGCGGCGGCATACCTGTCATTTGATTMACATTTTTAAAAATATAGATATAATTTAAGAATAATAATAACTATTTTTTAATGTTATGCTAATTATTACAATTATAATCCTCAAGATATCTGCGAATAATGGATCTTCTCTGTGATCGCGGAACGACAGCCATTGCTGCGTAACGGATAAGCCGATGAAGTCGTGGTCTTTGAGCGCCCAAATCTCGTGCGTGGATCTGATATCATATATCAATTAATTTGTAAACTTAATTAATAATAATAAGAGTGTCAACTAAACCATTTTAAGAAATTCCTCATAAGTGATAACACCATCTCTACAGATATCGCTTTTTTCAATCATTTCGTCCAACACTTCTTCGGGAATGTCTTCACTCAAATGATTATTGCTTTCCTTAAGGATTCGCTTGAATTGTTGGCATTCAATGATACCATCTTTGTTGGTGTCATACTTGTCAAATACTGGTCGCCACAACTGATCCATTTGTAATAAACAATACAATTAATCAATTAATACGGATAATAGTTATTAATATAATCAAAGACATCATACTCTATCCATCTGAAGACTGATGGCCTGTTCATCGCCTGAAACCGTGTCAACACGTGTTTTGACCATTTTGTTGACCGCAGTGTCGGCGACAAACAAATGTTAAGTAAATGAATCACTAATTAAATGCAATGATTGTTATGATTGTAATGACTATTAAGTTATGAATGCATTTGTCGGTCAATCAGTCATACAATAAGTGAATCACTATTTCATTCAAAAGTCATAACAACAACACATAAGTTATAACAACAAACACAACAAAACTGTTTAAAAGTCAACACTTTATTCTAAACCTAACGTCTAATGCATTGCTTTTCAATTCAATTCAATTCAATTGACACTCATTTCACACCCATTTTATTATATAGTATAACATGTAATCATATAATACTGTACTATACGGTAGTATAACATCTCTAAAAGTATTGAAAAAGTTTTTATTGCAACTATTATTGAGGAAAACATTGCACTTATATTCAGTAATATTGTATGTTTTGTAATGCTCTCTATATTTGAAAGTAACAATCTTTTAATATTTATTTTTATTGTTTTTTAATACATAATATAAAAAAGTAGAATAAATTTCTTATACTATTTATTATCAATTAATGTATTATCTGTAATGAATTAAATATAAATTAAAATTACTTTCCATTAAATTGCTTAGTTATACTTTATTTACTTAATAATACAGTATTTCATATATATTATATTATATTTAAAAGTTTATTTAGTTTTTTCAAAATAATTTTAATAAAATATTTGACTAAAAATATATACATTCAATATTTACATTAGATTTCAAAAATTGAATACAATATTTGGCAAATTTTTGGTAATAATTGTTTAAAATGATATGTTATTTTTTTTTTTTTTTAATTATTATTATTATTATTTAGATTGTTCACAGGTTATTTATAAAATAATAATTATTTTTTAAATAAATACAACATAAATATCATCAAACGATTTTTTAAAAAGTTAGTTATATTAATGATTAAATTTGAAATTATTCACTAATAAACTAATTTTAAGAAATACCAATATTTAGAAAATATTAATTATTAATATAAACATTATTATATATTATTTATTTAATTTATATATTGTAATTAAAATATAAATGTTAAACATCTGATAATAATTAAATCAATTAACAAATTCGATCAAAAATTACAATTTATGTTAAAAATGGACTTTTTATATGAAAATCACTGTTATTGTGATTGTCTATTAATTATTTAATCATTATTTCTTTAAATGATATTATATGTTACATAAAAATGTTTTAACAAATTAAAACAATATTTGTCACAATTATATTGTTTGTTAATTTGATGTTTAAATTTATACTATTATGACAATCATTAGTGATATGAAAAGAGAGACCATTGCTGGAAAAGATGGCAAACATGAGAGGGAACCGGTGTTCGTACAGCTAAGCACTTCATACGGAATCTCAGATATAGGCGTCTTATATAATGATGTCGGAGATTGACATTTGGTTTCTTTAGGAAGACTCACCACAACAGATCCACGGCCTTTGATCATCCATTCTCTAAACCATGTGATTTGACAGTCGCATACAAACGGATTGTCTGCAAACATATATAAATTTACATTAATAATAGATGTCGTCAAACATTTATCACATAATATATCTATCATTTTCATATAATTTCTATTATTTCATTGTGTCTTCTATCATGTTATATATTATACTATCATTTATAATGTTATGTAATATATAGTTTTATACTACAGTTTATGCAAATTAATGATAGTTTTATCGCTGTTTTATCAAATAATATTTCAAACAAATCTAAAATACTTTATAAATCATTTGATATTTAAAAACCAGTACAGTGTAGGCTCTATGTAAGGTTAGGTTACTGTTATGTAGAATTATCATAGAATTTCATATGAATTTAATTAACTATAATATTGTTATGTAAAGTATGCAATCTATAAAAACTTCGTATAACAAAATTTGATTGATAATCATTATAATAAAAATTATGTCATTAATATAATATATGGAAAATAATTTAATTTTAAAACATTAAAAAATTGTATAAAATAATACGATTCTTATTTAATCAGTATAATTTTAATTTAAAGGCTTAGACTGTATATATGATATAAAATTATATATTGAGATCGATTTAAGTTAAAGTAAAGTATAGGTTAAATGTTATTAAAGTTATGTCTGTTTTCTTTAAAAAAAAATTGTGCTTTTGATGGCAATAGAGAGTGAGACACACAAAGCAAATTGAATTTTGACTCAAAACTCGCGGATGACTGACAATCACAGGTCGACCTTATTTTTGTACAAATCATTATAACTATTGTATTGTTTGCTATGATGTTGACTGCCATCAGATTTCATATTTCACTTTAGAGTTATTGAATCATATAATTTTAAAAACTTTTATTACATTAGCTTTTAAAAATAAAAATAAAATATATGATATAACGGGAAAATTGTAAAAAATAAACACATAAAACATTATATTAAATGTAAAAAATAACACCAAATACTGTATTATGATTATGGATTAAATTTAGGTTTAATAGAGGAAATTGCAATCATTTATTAAATTATTATATATATAATTTTTAAACATTAAATATAAAAATTGACTTAAATAATGTTTCATAATATAATACATTTTATCCTATCTATTGTTTTATGAATAAATAAGTAGAGATTTTTTGTTTTATATAAAATGTAATTTAAAATATATAATATATTGTACAACATTAAAAATAAAATATATAAAATTTAAGATTTTAAATATTAATAAATTAATAGAATAAAACATAAGAAAAAATGTAATTTTTGATTTAAATATGAATAAAATAATTTGAATTAATGCATACCGTGTGCGTCCAAAACCGATAGTGAATTGAATAGTGGTTTAAATGTGTGATAAGAAAGTGTTTTCAATTTGTTTGATTGTATGTAAAACCACTCCAATGAATGCAAATTATCCAATGCCTCAGATTCTATCAATTCTATACTATTTAAATAAATATTCAATTATTATTTCAAAAGTTTATCGTAAATAATAATTTTTTTAAAGTAACATATTTATTAATTTTGTTAAACTAAATACT
Organism: Oppia nitens; assembly: GCF_028296485.1. NCBI lineage: Eukaryota > Metazoa > Arthropoda > Arachnida > Sarcoptiformes > Oppiidae > Oppia > Oppia nitens. The sequence continues at coordinate 210,943 of NW_026533203.1, read as the reverse complement.
TGCTAAACTTTAAAATATTTAAACTAATTGTTTGTATTTTTATAAATATAGTTTAAATCTCGAGATTTTGAAGATTTAGATATTACAGTAAATAAATAATAAAACAATGGGAGGCAATCTCACAACCCTACAATTATTATAACAATAAATAATCTTGAATCAAAATACAGTATATAATTATTAATATATAGTTTACAAATTATATAATTACAAAATTCAATAAATAAATCAAATTTTAATTTGTAATAAATTTGATTAAATTCTTTCAATTTATTGCAAAATAAACATTTATATAAAATTAAAATGTAATATTATATGATTATTGTTTCTTTATAAGCAAAAAAAATATTATGCAAATCAATCTCAATAATACTAATTATAATAGAAAAATATTATGCAAAATAATTTATAAATATAATATTATAATAGATTGAAAGCCTAAAAACAAGACATTAATTTGAATCTCGAACACAAAAAAATAATTGATTTTTTAATGCAAGAGATTCGTGTTTTTAATAATTGCAGTCAAAACATATTCCTGTGTTTGACTTCTATTATATTTTTTTTATGTTTTAGCAATTATGTCATGTTTTATATAATATATAGTATGCATAAGTTTGTACTGTTATGATATATTTAGAGGACATTGTTAAGGTTTTTTTAATTTTTTATATAAATCGATAAAATAACTTAATAGTGTAAACTAAATCTCATGTATTGAAAATGTAAGTCATGTTTGCTATAATTTTTAAGTGTCTTATCCTTTGTTCAGCAAAATAGTGAATGTATACATAAAGAGCAATAAAAATGTTAACAAATAATGAATAAATTATTAATTTTTATATAAATATATGTATATATATATAACAATAATAATAATAATAATATATAAATTTATTGTATGACTAACTTGTTTTTCTGAAGATAAATAAATTTAAGGTTATTTCCAAATTCTTTGAGTGCATTATTATGAATGACACTAATATTATTGCCTCTGAGGTCCAGTTGTCTAAGTTTTGTTAGATTTCTAAGAGATTCACTGGGAATGGCATCCAAACGATTCTCTCCCAGTTTAAGCCATTCCAATGATTCTGATTTTGCATTGAATTGCATTTATTTATTCATTCTTTTATATAAATTTTGCAAATTTCATAAAATAAAGTTTCTAAACAAACCTTCAATGCCTTTAAAAGCATTAATATGTATTTTTGAGATATGATTGCCCTCTAAGTCCAATGAGTTTAAAGCTTGAAAATTAGAAAATGCATTTTCAGATAACTCATCCAATGAATTGATGGCTAAATTTAAGACATCGAGACTCTGAGCCAATCCAATGCTTCCTAATTCATCCACCGTTACTGAACTGATCCTATTCTCGTGTATTTGTAATCTCTATAAAAAACAGACCACCACTTAATAACATTAATCTAAAATTTTATTTATTTTTAAAACATTTTTATCTAATTATTTTTTAATAGGATAATATATTATTAAAAATATTTTGGACATAAATAATAATTTTAATTAGAATTATTTTAATAACAATTTTTTATATAAACAAAAAATAAAACTAATCATTATTATAATTAAAACTAGTCACTAGACTCATATTGTTTGACTCAAAATTATTTAATTAAATAATTCATTGGAAACAATGGTTTTGACTAAATTAAAAAATGACATTAAGTTGTTTTAATAAATTAAAGAGTTAAAATGTGATAAATATAAACTTTTTAATTTATTTAATTAAATAACATGGACAAAATTAAACCTAAAAAGTCAAATACATAATTTAGACTTAATGAGTTAAGTTTACTGATTTTTATGTAATTGAACTAGACACGTTTTTAGTGCTATATATAATAACTAACATAATGTGTAATTATATGATGATATTATAGAGTACTTACTTGTAATGATTTTAAATGTTGTAATGGCTTTGATGGTATGGCAGGCAATAAGTTTCCACCTAAATTGATCCTGGTCAAATTACCACCGATGCCATTAAAAGCCATTCCATCAATCGATTTGATTTTATTACCATATATTGATAATCTTAATAAAGATATTAATCCTTTAAAAGCATTGGCTTCTATTGATTCAATTAAATTATAATTTAAATTTAGCGAAATTAATGATAAAAGTGGTTCGAGTCCTTTACTGGGGATCTGTATATAAAAGTGTTATATGTATTATATATTTAATTGTTATATAATATTGTATTATTACAAGACCTCATGTAATCCATTTTGTGAGAGATCTAATGACTCCAATAAATCAGAGAGACCTATAAAAGCCGAGTCATCTATGGATGTGATATTGCAGTGATGGGCCACCAAATGCCTGATATCGAGTCCGTCCAATAAAAATGATGGGAAAGTCAACATTTGGTTTTTCCTCATCTTTAAGTACCAAACTATTTGTCCGGTTTGACCAAAATTCTCGAGCGCTTCCCTTAATTGCTCCAAACGGGCGCCTATTATATCATATATATTATGTATCAAATATATGTATAATAAATGGTCTAAATTTGCAATAATAGCAGTATTTAAGCACCAAAATTGATTATTTCGCTATAATTGCGATATAGCTATTGCTAATAATAGCTATTATATTATTTAATAAATCAAATATCATTAGATCAACATTAAGCTCAGTGACAAATATAGTGTAAATATTATAAATATCTATTGTAATAAAATAACTTCAATATTGCAATATTAAGTTAAATCAATCATAATATACACACTCCTATATACACTGTACCGGTATATTATTACAATATTAGATTAATAGTATAAAACATAATTATTCAATTAGTTTGCTTAATTTTTATCAATTTTTAATTAATTTTTAAAATACAATACAAATCATATTATAAAAATCAAATATAATATTGAATTTATAGAAATACTGGATATTAGATACAATAATTATGGCTTTAATAGTAATAAACTAACAGACAATTTATAAAATATATGTATAAATCAATATCATTAAAGACATATAATTAATGAATATTTAGAGACAGTGTACATACCTTCACACGAAACGTCGAGCCCTTTGGTGATCTCCTGACACACACAGGGCTTGATTAGTGGTCGCGCCGGACAACCATACCTGAGCGCACATGAATGCGGACCAAACAATATTGATTGCAAGGCTAATACTGACAATATTTTACTCAATAGCTTCCGTAACATCAGAGTTGTCCACATTATTCACACTTTATTTTCCACATTTATTATATGTATTATTTGTAACGCAGATTCTAACAATTAATACAATTATTACAAAGTTTTATAATGTTTGTTATATCTACTCTTTTTTATAAATTAATTTTAATAATTAATTAACAGAATTATTATTATAATCATTATTTACTACTCTAATGTGATTCAATTAAATGAAAATGTAAATAATTTAACACATTTTAAATATTTCATTTATAGTACTAACTTCTTAAAAGCTGTTATGTATATTAATATTTTACATGTATTTACGTGTAAATTATTATTTAATTAACCAAGATAACATAAAAATTGTAATTTATTTATAAGTTAAAATGCAATCAATTTTAGTTTAGCAATAATTTTAAATAAAGAAAGTTAATGATTAATTATAGTTAGATAAAGATTATGTTTAAATTAAATTTAATCATAATATTCTATACTATTAATACAGTATATAAACAATTTATAGAATACAGTAAGAAAATGTTGAATTTATAAATTATAACGAATAGAATATTTATTTATATATTGTATTAACATTATATTATCATACAATATGTAATCATCGATAATAAGTGTTTTCTTTATACCATTAACTAATATTTGAAATATTTCATTATTTTAATAAATTACGTATTATACTGTAATTTTAAATTTACTTTATTAATACTTTAATTTTTATTTATTTATTTACAAAATAAATTAAATTGATTTTTAACAAACTACGTAATCTGAAATTTGTTTAATGTTTTTATTAAAGAATTTTAAATTTTTGACTTACTATTCGAATAAAGTAATTAAAAATTAAAACTAGAATAGAATTCCTAATGATCAGGGTCAAAATAGTTATCAAATATTTTTAGGCATTTTTAAAAACTATTTTCATATAACTATTTATATTTAAGTAAGAATGTACTTTACCTGTAAATTAAAGATTAATAATTGAGTGGTTAAGTAAAATAAAAAGTTAAAACACAATAATTATATTTTTATTGAAATTCTGTAATTTTTAATAGTTTTTTAAATCTCGGTTTTTCAAAATCACTCGGTCTCCGGTTTTTTAATGTATTTTATAAAGAATTAGAGTATAATATATATATTTATAATTAAATATAAGTTATATAAATATATATAATGACTGAATTTTGTATTTAATATACAATTTTTAAATGTAAAAATCATTTTATTTATAAAAATTATTTCAAAATAAAAATAAATTATAAAGTTTTATATAACTCCACATTTTCATATAATTCTAAACTTAAAATATTAAAAAATAAAATTAATTTTTAAAGGATTCTATCTATTATAATAATAATAATAAATTAGCAGTGTTAAAACGYTAAAATATAGATTATTTTACATTTATAGGATTATACTTTATGAATAAATTAAAAATATGAATAAATTAATCTATATTAGAGTAATAGAAAATAATTCTAGGGACATTTTCTAATTAATAAAAATCTATTTGAATTTTTAAAACAAAAAATTATTTCTATTTATAATTACTATTATCAATAAAATATTTTACTCAAAGTATTAAATATCTTATTAAAAAATATATACATTTATTAAAAATATTTTTACATTTGTTTGACTAATGCAAAAATAGGCAAAGCATAAGCATTAATGATTTGAATGAACGACATATTTATATATTTATATATTTTTAATATTTGTTTTTTAAATAAATAATAAAAAATGGATCTTTCATTAAAATCATTATACAGTATATTGGCTTACATTGCATTTAGTCATTCAATTGCAAAAAATGCTAAACTATAATATATTGATCACAACTAATGGATTGATGACCAAAATCCACAATTATTAAGCAAACATTTTTATATGATTACTAAAATATTTGCTGATGTTTTTCACAAATAATGCTAACCTTATCACAAAATTTCATTAAATCAAACAGTGGTTAGCGTAGTATTTTGGTAATCTATGATATCATTTTGTTTATAACTTACAGTAATCAATATTATAATAAAAATTTTATTTTACTATATAGACCTAATATAGTAAATACAAAAAACTATTTGATTAAAATAGATTATTAATTTATATTTTTATTAATTTTAAGTTTTAAGAGTATAATTTGATATACAGTAAGTAAAATAATTATAATTAAATAAAGTATTATTTAGATAGAAATAGTACCAAAAATTATTATTTAAAAAATTTTAAATCTGGCATTAAATAATAGTCTAATTTAATTAAGCTATTGATAACATTAAAAAATAACTACCAATCAAACAATACATCAATTGAAGTATTTTTAAGAGTAGTTTTCAAGTGTTACAAGTAATTGCACTTAAGATCAAACAATCAATTATTTGTTGAGAAATAGAAATGTTATGTTTATGACAATCCCATTGCTTTATAACTAATTTATTTTCCTCTAAAAACATTTCTAATAAAATGATTAAATGTTATAATAATGTCTCAAATCATTCAAAAACATATTTTTAATTTAATTTATTAAATAACTTCAGTTATAAATATTATACTACAAATAATAATTAATGCATTTTATTAAGCAGTATTTGAATTAAATAATACAGTAAATAAAGTAAATATAGTAACTATTGTTAATTATTAACAAATTTACATTTAGAAACTTCCTTAAAATAATCTGTTTTGTTATAATAAAAGAAAACTAATTTTGTCAAACATTGAGCCTATGATTAGTGCCAACAATGAAAGATATCGAGTAATACAAGAAATCGCTGATAAATAAAGTCAATGAATCTTTTCAGTGACTTTTGCATTGCTTTCAATTGAAGTGTTAAATTAAAGACACTGTTATATAATGTTTTTTGACATAAAACAGTTGAATGACTTGTATTGCACTGAAAGCAATAATGCTGTAAATGTATGTGTTTTATATAAAAATGATAGTTTTACCAAAATTTCTGATAAAACAAAACAAAAGAGAGATAAACTGGAAAAGGGATTGAAAAAGGAAAGGGAGGTATACAGTATATACAGTATATATTATATTATATTATATACAATATATTCGGTAATATAAGTCGTAAACAGTTATTGTATTAATCGATTTGCATAGATGTTGTTGGCTCAGGGAGGTTGGCTGTTGACTAAGCGCACCGTTTGCTTCAATAACTCAATAGACTTATTTCTACTGATATCTTATACGGTATAAGTTATACCCATTGAATGCAACAAAATGATTATCTCTACTAAAATCTAATCAATAACTGCCTCTCAAAGAGTTAACTTATTTTATAACTCAATCAAAATAATATTATTGATATAATAAAAACTTTATGTTTGTAACATTGCAAATAATGACAGTATAAATGCAGTGAAAATCATTTATAAAAATAACATATTATCAAAATATGTTACAAAATAAATTAAATATTAATAATTTACAATCAATTTGCTAGAGATTACATCAAAATAAAGCAAATTATTTATTATACAAATGTTAAGAAAAAGTAAGAAATAGAAAGTAATTCTTTGATAATTTTTTTCTTTTTTGTGTTTTTATAAATAAATAATAATACTATTTAATTAATTTTATTATAAGATAGTTGTTAATTATAAATAAAACATTATTTGTAACTTTAACTAGTTTTATATTTATATTAAAATTTTTATATAAGAAATTAAAATATTTTATAATTAATTTAGTATACAATTGTATATTAAATGTAATACAGTAGTTGTTTATATATTTTATTTTGTTTGTTATATTTGTTTGTCGTTTTTATGTCTTTTATCAAAATAAATGTTTGTTTAAGAAATATATTGATTTGAGTAAAACTGGTCTTAAAAACTGTGGATTCTCTCGGGATTTCAATGGTTTGCAATGAGAATAAAATGTCAGAACTACTTAACTGTGCAATCGATACCACTTATGAATATTAGATATTATGTATAGATATATGGTTTGATAAAAAACACTTCACTATAAAAATTGCAAAAAAAGTTATATTTTATTATTTTTTATTAAGTTATATAAATTACCAAAATTTGAAAATATTTTTGATGTTTTATATTTTTTTATTCTATAGTTTACAATTAATATTTTATAAAGTTTATTTTCTAATATTTTGCATATAATATTCGTTAATTTATATAATCATAATCAAATTTGAAATAAAATAAATTCCGGCAAAAATGATATATACAATATACTGTATAATCATTAACCCATAATTATAATGACAAATATTAACCGTAAATTAATGTATACAATAAAACTTTTATGACACCAAAAATTATAAACTCATTGCATATTTAATTAGACTTTAGAATTTGCATTTTAATATAAATTCTAATTTTACATTTGAATTGTTTTAATAATGCTATGCTTTTGTTATATTCATTTATAAAAAAATTATATTATTAATTATATTATAGTTACTAATTGTTTTAATTGCAATTTTTATTCAAATTATGAATAAATAATTAATGTATTGTTTTATTGTATATCTTAATTAAACTACAGTATATACTGCATTAATTAATACAGTAAAATAATTTGTATATAAATGTTATTTAATGTTATTTTATTACAAAAGAAGTCAATGGCGACGATATAAAAACTGATTGATTTAAAATAATTATTGCAAACAATTAATAACATTTTATATCTCTTTTGATTTATTTGTCTGTATCTGTTAAATATAAATCAACAAAATATTATTAGACATTAAGTCTGTTCAATGAATAATAATTATATTTTAGTAAAAAATGTTATATTTAGACAATTATTAGAAAATTTTAAAAAATTATTTATTAAATCTCAATGTTAATTTTGTTTTCTCTGTTATTTTTCTATGATACAATATAACTACTATTTATTAGTTATATAATAGTTATAATTTAYAAACTATTATTAAATATTAATTTCATTGTCAATTTTTTCATATACATTGCTCTAATTTAATATCAAGATTGTTTTGAATATGTATTTTTTGTGTATTATATGTATTCAAAACATTCATTACTAATAAAATACATTCAATTAGAATATAATAATATTATTAAAAATAACATTTTACAATTAATTTATTTATATCAGTTTTTAGATATATGAAATATATAATTTTTTTATATATATATATATATATATATATATATATATATATATATATATATATTTATCTATATTCTATTTTATATATTTTTAAAAACTTATATTTTCATTTATAATAATAATTTTTAAAATGTGTAATTATTTATAATAAAACGTGCAAAATAATAATATCATTATTTAAAAATAGATTTTTATATTAAAATTATATAGAATATTGATTTCAAAACTAAATTTTAAAGTTTATTTTATAGCTTATAATATGATTTAATAGTATTATTTTTGTTATTTGAACGTTTTCTATATAAATTAGATTTTAGATAATATAAATACTATTTAATGCTATTATTATAACCATAATAAAACTAATATATTGATATTTAAAAAAATTAATTAAACGTGCTTAACTAAACTGAACAAAGTTTGTAATTTATTGGAAAGTTTCTATTGAAATGAACGACTACTCAAAAATATATTATTTGTTTGTCAAACTTGTTTCAATCGGTCAATATTTCAATCATCGTTTAAAAAACACAATTTTCAATGTAAACAATTTTTGTTTGTTGAACTATTATCTGATAAATTGTCAAAATATTAAAACACATGCAAACAAAACTAAAACATGAATTAAACATAAATATCAGTAACGCTATGTGTGTATATAAATTGTATTTAAAGTACTGTTAATAATTAATTTAACAAATTCTTGCGAGAATTTAGTTAAATTCATGCTTTAAATTCTGTATTCAACACTATTGAAGCAAATACTGTGTAAATGAGTATCAAAACAAATAAACGTATATATCATAGCATACATCAAACTATTTAATGATTATCTATTTTAAAATTAATAACTTTTCAATAGTAGAAATGAAACTTAAATGTAACTTCAATCTAACTTTTATGTATTTTATTTTATTTTTAAAAAACTTACCGGAGTTTATAATATTGACAATTGCAATGAAATGTATTGCAAAAGAGCATATGTTTAAAACGATAGACAAAGCAATACATAATTCATATGATATTAAATGATTTTAGTCGTAAAATATAGCAAACATTATGAGGAATGTGACGATTGTAGACAACACAGGAATTTAAGTCTTTCCCAAAAACACATTCATATCTTGTGTTGAATTCAAATGTTTTTGTATTCAATGTGCGCTCACTTCTAGTTATCATTCATTGAAATACAGGAAAAACTGTAGAAATATTTTGTATCGATTTCTTGCTTATCATAACTAAACGTTCAGTTTTTGGTGTAAGTCTTGCGCAGACATCAAGTGATAGTCATATATGAATCGCAAATACATTGGAATTACATAACATCCAGAATATGCTTTAATATCAAAACTCTATTATCGTTTCTTTCTATTATCTCTCTCTCTCTCTCTCTCTCTCTCTCTCTCTCTCTCTCTCTCTCTCTCTCTCTCTCTCTCTCTCTCTCTTTGTCAGTCAATCGGTAAAACCACTGGAATGCTGACCTAACCCGACACAGTAAAGGATGGGTCTAACAAATAATCAATTAATAGCTCTTTAGTAAAGCGTTTCCTCAATTTCAGCCAAAACTAACATCAAATTAATTAAATAAATAATGAGTTAATGAATGAATGAAATTATTATTTGCATTCATTAAAATATTTGACAAACCATTTCGTATTCACATTTCATTTGCCAAACAATATTTATATTATGCATGCGATTCATGCAACACATGAAATAAATTTAAATAAGATAATAAATAAGTCATTTAACAAAAACAATAAAACAAACTTATTTTTATAGTTTTAATTTATCTGTTATAAAAATGAATAAAAAACTACATTTGTATAATATTCATATTTAACAAAAAGAAATGAATAAAAATAAAATTTATAAGTTTAAAAACCAAAATCCAAAAACTATTTTTTGTTAATATTTAATTACAGTACTTTGAATATATTGTACATCAATTAAAGCTTTATATTTATATTTATAAGTAATAAATTAAAAAAAATGTTAATAATTAATATTAAATATTAAAAATTTAAATATATATATATATATATTTATATTATAATAGATAATAATAAAGTAGAAAAATTGAGAAAAAAATTATTTGTAAATGTAATTATATATAACATAACAATATATTAGTCAGAAGTAAATACTAAAAAATAAATTAAGAATCAATTTCTGTTGAGTTCTTCAATGAGGTCATAGAATGAGGTGACGAACCATTTCGACTCTTTCTTCACTTTCTCTCGTATTTGATTTCCTCCGAAACCAATGAACGCGTCCTAATAAATGACAAAATAAATATATATAAATAATAAGTTACTCCTGAAATCCATTGTGTTTCTTACAGCTGGAGGACAGGCCTCTAAATCAGTTACTCCATCACCAATCATAACGACTCGTTGGTATCCTTGTAAGTGCTTAAGATAAGAGACCACCTGTGCCTTACCATCCTGTTGTGATGTCGGCTCTGTTTCATCAAATCCGGCATAACTTCCTGTGTGGACATAAATTTGCATCAATTGAAGTCTAATATAAAGCAAATCCTAAGACATACCATCAAAAAAAAATTTGATTCGATTGGCAAATATATTTTTAACGGGAATCTTGAGTTCTCGGGCCACGGGCTCTATCACCGAATAGAAACCACCCGATACTAAGTACACGTCAATATCCCTTTCAATCAGAAGTTTAACTAATTCTCTGGTAATCAACAAAAACATAACATTATATAACTTTTCAATTATTTACTTATATATACATTAAATATGTTTTACTGTATATCAATGAAAGTTTGGTGAAAGTATAAATTTAAGCCTAACATAAATGTATGACAAAATCACAGTTACATAAAATCCTAGACTTAATATATAAATCGATATATTAAGTGATAATCATTTGCAAGAATTTGTTGCAAAAATAATAGTATTTTGGGATTTCTATGAAGTATAGACTCAATACATACCTAATTCCTGGTGTCAGTCGTGGCGGATGTGTTTTCAGGTATTCTTTAAGCATTTGTGTGTTTGGCTGAATCAGATCCAATCGTTGAGCCAAAGCATCTCTGAAACTACAGGTTCCCCTCATAGCTCTCCTCGTCCTGTTTTGACACAAAATTGCAATTTTATATCAAAATATATTACATTAGAGATTTTATTTCACTTTATTTAATATCATTTTCTTTAAGCATCGATATATTATAATATAAATATAATGCTATAATCTTGTAAATAGATATACATTATAGCATTACATTAGAGAATATGATATGAGAGCAAAATGTCCTTAAAAGGAGTTCCTCTTTAAGTATCAAATGAGATAATAACTTACATTTCAGTCACTTCTTTCTCTTTTCCCGCAAATTTCGCGATTTCATCGATAGCTTCATCTCTACAAACAGTGGAATCGATATCAAAACAGACGGCATCTGAACCCCGAAAGATAGCTCTGACACGACTTTCCGTTAAATTATTCGACATCTTCTTTGACCACTTAATACTCGACAACTGGTGTGACAACAATCTCAACAATCTCTTCTCAAATCTTAAGAAAACCCGTTTATTAAATACTTTGCGCTAATTATTGATTTTTTTAAAAAAAACATTCATTTATATAACACAAAACTTTTTAAAAATATAATTTTTTTATTTCAGGTTTTCATTTGAATTAAATATAAAATGAAATAAAAAACCAAATTATTAATTAAAATAAATTTTTTATTCCAATTTAAAATGTAATTCAAACAAAGTAAACGTTGAATATATTTGCAATGAATAGCATATTAAGCAATAAAAAGGAAAATTTATAAAAAAAAAGTTATACTAAAGTTTACAAAAGTGACATTATTTTGAATACTTACGAAAAATACTGAATTATTAGATAAATTAAAATATTTCAGATATTTGTGCAAAAAAGCAAATGAATTGATGCCAAATAAATGATAACTAAAAAATAATAAATTAAAAAATAAAATAAATAAGTAAAGTATTTATATATAAATATATATTATTTATAATATTTTAAAAGTTTACAATAGTTGAAAAATTCTTTGTTAAATAAATTAATTTATAGAGAAAAATACAATATAATAAAGATTTGATAAAAACATGTCTAAAAATAAGTTATGCAATACATATATAAATTAATTATATATTTATATTAGCATATATTACCTTGATAGTTTTGTAGCTTAATTGTCAAAAACAAAAATTGAAATATTCAGCTCAGAGTAGGTGAGGGCTTATTAAATAGTGTTACTGTTGTGCTGTACTGTAGTGCTGTAGTGCTGTAGTGCTGTAGTGCTGATGCAATTAATTTCATACATGTATATTATTGGGCATGTATTATACTGTGTAGCTGTGTATACTGTATAGCTTATGTAGTTTTTATAGTTTTTGTATAGACACTATTAGACAGATGTTTATTTAACTGATTTAACTATATATTTAGTGACGTCAAGTCAACTATATGGCCACCCAATGGTGTGTTTCACTGGTATTGTTAATGAGTGACTGCTTTTTAATAGTTAATTATTACTAAACAGTAGTTTTATAAAACTGAATCAAACATATGACTTAAAAATTAGAAAAAACACATCAAATCATTCAATTGGATGTTTCAATGATTTGACAGAGCATTGCCTTAAAATCAAACACAACAACAATACGTCAATACATGTGACAACAATTATTAACTCAAAAACAATATTTATTAAAACACTAAACTAATTATATAATTATTATAAACTTGTTGTTATCCAAAATATAAATTCATATTCAATAAAAAAAACTATAGTTTAATTAATATTAATATATTTATGACAATACATGAATAACTATCAAAAGTGTATTTATCGTCAATTTTATAATTATAGACTAACTCAGACTCACTGTCGCCTCTAATAAGATAAGCATTAGTTTTGAGATAACTTTTTGGTTTTAAATATATCGTAAAAATACATTACTTGAGATAAACTTAGTCTTTACTATCACACGATGTGCACAAACAGGTCTTATTTTCAATGATTTTCAAAAAAATAATTGTTTGACTTTACTTTTATAAAAATAAGTTTCGGGAGATTTATCTATTTATACTTTTAAACATTTATATATTAATATATAAATATACATATATATCACAAACTAAGTCAAATAAAAAACGATATTTAAATGATATATATATATATATATATATATATGAGAGCATATAGTCTATATAGACATAAATTTATATATTAGTTATGATTAAAGTCCAACTGTCCCTAAAATACAGACTTAAATTGGTACCAATTGGGACCTCCAGTAAAATATATATTTATTTGCAATTTATTAATCAATAATTATATAACCCTATCTTATATTTAGATATTATATTGTACTCTACAGTAATGTTTGATAATAATATTATAAAGTTAGATAAATCATTGATTTGTGTAAAATTCCATTATTCAAAAAATAATTAGAAATTTAAAGATATATTAATTGCTATTTTGCTAAATAATATAAATTAAGTAATCATGTTTGCAAACTTCAAGTAATTTATTGAAAATGAAATATCCAATGTCATACTGTTTGTAATACAAATTTATAAAAAAAACATCAAAATACTGACCTTGATATTACAATACATAATAAATACTTTTTGATATTAATATTCAAATATTTACTTATAATAAATTCTTTATAATATTCTGTTTAAAAATATATATAATTCATATATAATTAATGTATTCATTTAATAAACATTTTTGAATTTATTTATTATAAGTAGTAAAATAAAATAATTATGTAAGAAAATAATAAAAAATAATATATTAAAATTTTATTATATATTAATATATAATACCGTAATTATTTAGCATTAATAAAAATTAGTAGTTATTCTTAGACATAATACTTTATATAATTTTAATTTTATTGCATATAATACTGTAATAAAATTCAAGTTAATATTTACAAAAATAATTTGTTTGATTTTAATAATTATTTAATAACTAGATATTATAAAAAACATGACAAAACATTTAACTCATTAAATGCRATATTTCACTAATTAATTATGATTTGATCCTAGTTTCTGAGTAATTAAAAATTAACCATAATAAATACATTACAATTATATAACTTTTATCTTATAAATAGTATTTATTTTGGCCTAAAATAAGTTTTATCATTAAAATAAAACTAATTATTAATAACTGTGAAGAAAGATATGTTGAAATGTCATTTATATTAACATTATATGATTTGACTGATTATGCATTAAATAGAAATGACATAACTGTTGCTATGCATCCAACGGATTAATGTGTGACTAAATTAAATATTATTTAGTTATAAATCGTGATTTCAATTGTCAATTATATCTACAAAAAATGCATATATGAATCAATTTATTATATAAATTTATTACATAAAATATAATATATGGAATTTTGTGGTAAAATTACGTTAACAAAGTTTAATAAAAAGCTGTTTTTAATAAATAAATAATTTTCAAACTTTTTCTTTGTTTCAATTTTTTATATATACAGCATATAATATACCCATTCTCAAGGACTTTCAGTACATTTTTTATAATTATATAACTTTCGCTTTATATAATATAAATTAAACTATACAATAAATATTAATTATGCAATAACATTTAATTTTTGTTAATCTATATAATTTAAAATATAAATTTATCAAATTTAATAATAAATAATAAACTTTGTTGAATTATGGCTACAATTATGTTGATAACATAAATAGTGTTATTTATAATAATAAAATACCTGTACTTTGCTAAATATAGTTTACTTTTTTAAAAAATCAGTTGACAATTATTTCATAATAAATTTGTGAGCAAAAAGAAACCAATTACTAACAGTCAATACATTAACCAATTAAAACTTATTATTAAAATATTTTCATTGCATTATTTAAAAAATACAGGTATAACATGGTATCAACAATTTTGGTGTAATATATCGTTTAATATTTTAGTTTGTGGCTGTGGGATATAAAAATACATTAATTATAATTTAAATAAATCATACTCTACAGTATATAAGTAAATAAAAATACTCACAAAAATAAATAAATGATCTGGCAATATTGGATCCATAAAATCAATTTGTTTAGAGGAAACACCTACTTTCTGATGAATAGATATTTTAAGTTTAGGTAATTCAAGTGTTCCACAGATCAATGGATATAATATGAAGTATTGTCCAACATTTTCATTAGTTTTCAATACTATATTAATCTATTTTATTAAAACAAAAATTTAAATAGATAATATATATATATATAAACTAATTAAACATTCAATATACTACTAACCAATTTATTTCCAGAATACATAAAATTATCGGATGTTCCCATTGATAGCTCTAATAACAATTCACTATCAGTTTTATTTAATATATTATAGCGTAAAATCATTGGATTTCGTGCCACACATTGATCCGGATATTTAAGTTCAACAAAAATCGGTGAATTGTTGTCCAAAACGGTAGGCATAGTACTACTAGGGTGTGCTGTTGATGGTGTATCGTATATATTATATGTGACAACAGGTCTTATACTAGACTTTGCCATACATTTGGTGTCGTAATCATTGTTTTCATTGTATTTCCATTGCATTAATATATTAAAAAATTGAGTTTCAAAAGCTAGTAATACATCTGTGATGACTATACTTTGATGACTGTCTTCAGTAAAATTAGGAGTAATATTGAATAAAAACTTTTGACAAATGTATGGTTTCAATATCAAACTATTATCACTAGTATTGTCTAATGTATGCGTTATTTGACAAAATTGATTATAAATCTCATTTGTAAATAAAATGTTAAGTTTTGTTAATTGAATTTGTTTGGGAAGTAATGATTTGATTTGAAGATTCAATTCAATAGTTTTGTCATTAATTATTATATTACTTGAAAATTTCGGTTTACATTCAATAAAAGTCATCAATGATTCCATTTTCATATTTATCTCAATTTTGTCTGAAATCAGTGATAATGCATTTGTCCATAAATTTAATGCATTCATAGCATCATTTTCATCAACAAATTGCAACAAAAGTGGCGATTGTTTCTGAATTATGTTATTAATACTGTCTTGTATTGCAATTTTATATTGCGAGTCATAACAATTGGATGCCATAATTTCAAGACCTAATTTAACAAAATTAATTACATCAGCGGATAGATAAGCGGCTTTAAGTGCAATCATCAAAATATGTTCAATCAATGGTAGCCAACGTTCGTGTCTATAATTAGGTAAAACATTGTTGAGAAATGTGAGAGCATTACTATAATCTCTGTTATATAAGTACTCGTCGGCCACTAAAACCATTAAATATCTTTGCATTCTTAAACAGTGATATTTTTTCAATTGATTGATGGCATTACTTAATGATAATATTATTTGCGCCGATAGACTACCGATATTAGTATATTCTTTATATTGCAATCCTTTTAATCCAATTCTTTCTTTGTCGGCATCCAATGGTTCGAGTGTTTGACAGCCCGGTCTCCACGACCTCTGTCCGAAAAACTCCATTTCTTGATTTGATTGCAAAACTGAATTAAATAAATCAATTTCTTCAACAGTTAATGAATTGAATTCAATTGGAGAACATATAGAGAGACAAAGTTTTCTTCTATTCATTGTTTGAAGGGCTGCATCCAAATAATAAGTGCCCGGATTTTGCACCTGAGAAGCGACTAAACCAGAGATTATAGCAAATTCAAAAAGACTGGCAAAAAGTGAGAACTGTTTCGATAGCCACGCCGAGTGCTCGAACTCGATCTCTTTAGGTTCACATTTGCCTTTAAATATATCGATGTGTCGCCTAAACTGAGAGATTGCATCCAATGGTGTACTCAACTGAAAACACAATTTGCAAATCTTGTAATTAATAAAACCACCGATTGTTTTGATTTCATATAAATTGGTTAAAGTGAGTCTCACTTCCATTAGATATGCAAAAGCATTCTTGTAATGCCTATTATGTAAATAAAATATATTTTTAAATTAATTTTCATTAAAAACTATTTAACGTATTATTAAAACATATCTCACTTGAGAGCAGTGTTTGGGTCCTGTTTTAGTTCACTATAAAAAGCTATCTTAAACTGATGTCTCACATAAAGTAATTGATGAGTTGTCTTATTGAGCTGATCCGCATGTGATTTGACAAGTTTGCATTCATTGTGATAATACAATTTCGACAATTCATACAAAGCTGATTCCATTCTTCATCAATCAAATAACTGCCATTAAACCATTTCATTAAAGAAATCTATATATTTTTACCTCAATATGTATTCCATTATTTGCGAGACATCACTAACTGGAAGAACAAACAGTGACTTAGCGTTAAGATCACAGGAATTGCAAAGAAGTGCTGCTCTTTCGGTAACTAAAGAATCATCTGTTCGTAAAATATTATAAGATTTTTACCGTAAAGTGTTATTATAACCAAATATTTAAAACAAATGACGACAAACCCGATGGTAATGGTGTTGATGTTTGGATGAGAACTAATGTGATCTTTGTGTTCCTTAAGTGAAGAACTCGTTTCAGATACTCAACTCTGGCCACACAATCGGTACGCTTTTGATTCCAGTTTAAGTCATCCCAATTGAGTTCAAAAAATAAGACGCAAACCGACGGAATGTCAAACAAATGCTTCTTCAGCCACAATGACTTGAGAATGCCTTTGGGAATGTGCCACTCATATGAAGACTTCTGGTCATTACAGCAACAAACAGTCAATTAATATCTTCTATCAAATCAATGGTCAATACTTTAGGTTTGGATGCAATGAATGTGTAGTTATCAGTGATTTGTTTGAAATAAAGCGGTGATCGATCTGATCCGCGATTTACAGTAAATGAGTTCCAAATCAAGGCGTGGATGGCATTAGTTTGAGCGCTCAGACCTACCAGTGATATGTATGGCACAGGAGTGTACTGAAGCTCTTCGGGAAACCAGTCGTTGTCATCGCCGTCGGCCATCTGTGTCTGTATATCACTCATTGTTATCAAAACAATGTCTATAAGACAACACTTCAAAACATAAAATGTTAAATCAAGTAATAATATCTTCACTAAAGTGATCACCAAATGAGTGTCCAATCAATTAAAAGTGTCTTCAATTGTGTACTCATTTGTTGACAATTTGTGTCTCATATCATATCATTGATTGCCATCTATTGAGTCATTCATAAGAAAGTTATCCACAAATACTATGAGAAAGTGAGAGACAGTGGGTGTGAGTGAGTGTTGTATGTATTGAATGACAATTGCATAACATTTGCATTTAAAGTGTGTTTTGGTATGACATGAGTGTTACGTGATATGTGAATGAATGACCGGTTAGTACAATGTGTTAGTCTATTATAATTATATTACTGTATAGACTATACTGTAGTCTATAGAGTAGTGTTAGACATGAGGTGGAGATATATTATAGTACTGTATGTCTAACAATATGTTGAGTCAGTGCTCATAATAATAGTGTTTTGTATATTAAATATTCAGTGATTCAGTGCTCACACACTCTCTCTCTCTCTCACTCTCTCTAACATACAGTCTGTGCCCGTAATGTCAGTTGTGTTTGATCTCTGGCCACGTCGTCAAGTCTTCAAGTATTGAATCAATTGATAAGTGATCGCTGGTTGTGGTGAACACAGACTCCACTTAAGAGTTAAGACAATCGATTGAGTGACCAATTGTTGCAATAGTTGTCTAAATCAGTAGAAATCATATGAAATGAATATTTTCCGACTGACGGGTGATTTGTCACATCTTTTAGCTATTATTGTCCTTTTGGTTAAGATATGGAAAACCCGTTCGTGTGCTGGTATGATATGACCAAACAATTGATCTCAACTATCAAGTGATACTAATGACAATTGTCTGACTTTTTGTAGGGATATCGGGAAAGAGTCAAATCTTATTTGCATTGGTTTACATCACCCGATATTTAGACTTATTTACAAATTATATATCTCTTTACAATTCGTTTATGAAGGTATAGATTAGATCCACTTATGATTTGTAAATGAGATAATTGTTTAATGATTTATCTTAACAGCTAGTATTCATCTGCACCTCATTGGCCACTCTGTATCTAATGTACATGAAATTCAAAGCCACTTACGACCGAAATCACGACACTTTCAGAATTGAATTCCTTTTGATTCCGATCACTATATTAGGACTAGTAGTCAACCATGAATTCACACCACTTGAGGTATTGAATAGATTTTTAATATGAAATTGGTTTCAATTTTGAATATCAATTAATAGGTGTTGTGGACATTCTCGATATATCTGGAATCGGTGGCCATTTTACCACAATTATTCTTAGTGTCGAAGACGGGTGAAGCCGAGACCATAACATCTCATTATTTGATGGCTTTGGGTTCATATCGAGCATTATATCTGATTAACTGGATTTGGCGCTACTATTTTGAAGGCTTTTATGATTTGATTGCCATCGTTGCCGGTATTGTCCAAACAGTTCTCTACTGTGACTTCTTTTATCTTTACGTCACAAGAGGTTTGTCTGACTTTTAAGTTTAAACATTATTATTAATGACGTGTTTTTTCTACCAGTAATCCGAGGTCGGGCTCTGAGACTTCCCGCATAAGTATTTGTTGATAACTTTGATTTTAAATCAAATGCAAATATAGTTTTAATTTAACTAAAAATCACAATTAATTTAACTAATGAATGTTATTTGTAATATTAAAGTGCCTCAAAATGATCGGCAAATTTCAGTCTTTAAGCTCATTATTGATTTTTCTATATTTATTTTCAATTAAATATTATTTAAGTTATAAATTCCTAAATCCATTGTTTTTACTTATTATTAATTGTAAATATTAAACAATTTTAAATATTTTAGATAACCATTAATCAAAGCTTTAGTTAATGTCATTATTATGACATCGTTTTTTGATAAATTAGTCGATTTTTTCTAAATTAATTTCGAAAGTGATTAAAAATTATTTATATAAATGTGAATTATTTTTTATCAACAAAATCTGTAATTTAATTAAAAAGTATAATGAATTTTTTATTTAAACAAAATTAAGTGAATCTCTAAGAATATATATATAAATATTTTTAAAAATAGCTAAAAGATTAAATATAAAATATGGCTGAAATATAGTGATATACAATATATATATATAATTAAGAGAAATAAAAATATATAAAACATTAAAATGATTGCCTTTACATAGGAATCAGTTACCGCTTCGCTTTGAACCGGTCTTTGTGTTAGAGCTAAGCTTATGAGTCATTAATCTGTCGACAATATCATAGGCATATCGGACACGAGTGAACAGCTCTTTACTGCAGCCATACTTCTCCATCAAACTAAACTTATATGTCTTGAAGTCTCGCTTGTCATTGATGTAAGTGACGGCACCCATCAATGGACATAGAATTAATTTAGTGTGATCTTGGAAAAAGTTGATCTGAAATGCATTCAATATTAGTATTGTTTCAAATGAAAAACAATGTTTATAAATACCTGAACGGATCCGTTAGTCAATTGAAAGACAATAGCATTTCTTGTTCGGAACCAATTGTTAAGATGTGGTAAACGCACCAAATCATCGCCTTCACGAGGTTTTGGCTTATCTCCAGTCTTCAACAAATGCTCATTCATGTAGTTTCTGAAGTACTTCAATAGTGTTAACTTCTTAAGAATATCGTTTGGACACGAATCAAACTTATGATATCTCTCATTGCCGTCTCTATCAATGTAATGCATATTTGATTCATCAGACATGAGAACAATTTTGGTGATGTCGTTGAACAAAACGCCAACACTATTATCGCATAATTGGTAGCCAATACCGTATTTATCAGTATAGTCGACCCATTTGGAGATCCAAAATATGGGCGAAGAAACAGGATCTTCGGCTTCATCTTCCATAATCTGAGGCAAATCCGCAGGTTTTTGTGCAATAAGATGAAGCAATTGATTACTCAAATCCTTCAAATAATAGTCTTTTGGCGCCGAATCGAGATTTCCTTTCGGTCGCAGATTTGGTTCGTTATATTTGTTGACTAAAGCCTTCTCAGGAGACTTAGTCATACCATTGTATGCCATTTCTCCCAATGGTTTTCGTGGAGACATTCGCGCGTCATTTGGAAGTATTGAAAGCCGAGAATCATAACGAGGAGCTACTGTAAGACAGGATACTGGAAGACGTGACGGAATATAATTCTTTGTTAGATATGGATGATCTAACACCTCAGCCATTGAGGGTCTCTTTTTGGGATCAGATTGTAGTAAAATGCTAATAAAATTGGCCACTTCTGATGGTACGTGAACCGGAATCTTGTATTCATTACATTTGATTCGTTTGTATGTGTCCTTTAAGTCGTTAGTTTCAAAGGGAGGTTTGCCACAGATTAGTGTGTATACAATACAACCCAAAGACCAAACATCCACTTCAAAACTGTGACCCTTTTTGAATAAAACTTCCGGTGCGATATAGTTAGGAGTTCCGCAAAGTGTAAGTTTGCGTTCGCCTTCTGAAGCAATTTTTGTGGCCAAACCAAAGTCGCCGACTTTGAGTTGCATATTATCGTTGAGAAACAGGTTTCCTAACTTGAGATCCCTGTGCACAATGCGATTCTCGTGCAGGTATTTACAAGCGCAGGCAATTTGGTGCACATAATATCGCACTTCAGACTCATTCAAAGTTTTACGCCTTTTATGCATTTCCATCAACGACTAGATTTCAAACAAACAAAAAGTTTATAATAATGTCATTAATGAAACACTCGTCTAATACTTACTCTTTTACTGCAGAGTTCGAGGATAATGTAAATATAGTCCTTATCCTCAAAGAAAGTGTGAAATTCAACGACATGTTTGTGATTAATAGACCGATGAATTGTTATCTCTTGAGTCATCTATTAATTCAAAAAAAGTTTAATAACTTAAACACAAACTCTTGAATAAGACATACCTTATCTTTTTGGTCGGGTTTGACTAACTGTGATTTGGCGATCACTTTACCCGCATATATAACACCATTAGATGTATCAATCAGTTCATAGCATTTGGCAAATCCTCCCTTTAATTGCAATCAATAATACATTATAATTATTGAAACTTTCATTAAGTGGTCACTCAATGGACATACCCTTCCCAAGAACTTTCCTTTGCGATACTGTTTTCGTGTTTTGGGATCAATTACCAAATCAGGTATTTCAATCTTCATGAGATCGTTACGGCGAGACATTTCAATGATAATTAATGGACACAATTAAAAGTATTTATTTAAAAAAATTGATAAAACCGTTAAAACTTAGTTTAAAAAAGGTATGAAAACCATTAAATTATGATAAAAACTAATTGCAATTAAACGACTGATTCATTCATTTAAATATTAAAATAAATGTA
Organism: Oppia nitens; assembly: GCF_028296485.1. Taxonomy (NCBI): domain Eukaryota; kingdom Metazoa; phylum Arthropoda; class Arachnida; order Sarcoptiformes; family Oppiidae; genus Oppia; species Oppia nitens. Next base: position 188,203 of record NW_026533203.1, on the reverse strand, counting down.
TTTAAAAAACTTTGAAATCATAGGAAATGTCGTTAAAAACGGTTTTTTTAAAAGTAATGAAACGATCGATGCCTTCGCCAGTCGTTTAGACACTGAGTTAAAGTCCGACTCAAAAGTTGTTGTCTTTTTAAACAAGTTTTCAAATTTAGTGCTCATTTGCAACGTTTACTCAACCCTTTAGACTATAGACTATACTGTAGTGTATAATATGTTAAAGTTTATACACTATTGTCAGTCTATTGTATGCATTGTGTGCCCACACAAACACATGTCACTGACTTAGCCATACATTCAATACATTCAATACATTCAATGCAATGCACTCTCAATCAGAGTCAACGGTCAACAAGTATTTCAAAAATTTAAATCTTGTTTCGCACGCAATGCGCATGCGTTCAGTCTTTAAAGGGTTTTCAAAATCAACTGACAATGTGTTGCTATCGTTACCATCAATACATATACTACATGTTATTATAACTCAATACTAGAGTAGGCGGAGCTTAAATATCATACAATTAATATACACATCATGTTGTTTTGTATGTATATATTGGTAAAAGTCTATGTTTGATATATGTCATAGAAATATGTATGAAATGTATAATACATTTATAGGATAATATGTGAACACAATATTAGAGTAATGTTTGTTTGATTGCATATTGTTTTGCTTTTTTGTTGCACGTGTTTGTAATTTAACAACACGTGTTACGTTACAATCCATGATTTGATTCAATTGTATAATATAGTGATAGGAAGTCACGATTTGTGTACCGATTTGATGCTAAAACAGTGATTGTTATTAATATAACATATAATTTGTGACATAATTTTAGGCCTTAAATGACTTCATAATTGTTATGAAAATAACTGACAATTACTTGAAAACAACAATTGTTTTGGTTTTTAATTGACAATAAAATAACTGTTATTTTCAGACACTCTTTGGTGTTGTGTTTCTAAATATGGATCAAAATAGTAGTAAAAAGCGTAATAAACAAACAAATAACAAAAAAGTTGTTAACAAGAAAAAGAAAAATAATTATAAAAGAAATAATTTGAAGACTAGTTGTAAATATCCTCAAGACGTCAAAGATATGTCCATTAATTGGAAGCGTTTGGAGAATACATTGAACCAAAACAAGAGTCATAAGAGTAATGACAATAAAATGAACAAAAAGAAGAAATATTTGAATAAAAATAATAGCAATGAAAGCGATAAAAGTGATAATAAAAGGACTAATAATAAGAATATATGGTTTGATGGCGTAGACAAATGTCTTATTAAGTCATCGATGTCTGAAACTAATCCATCAAACAGTGACTCAAATGCTAGACTTGTCAAAGAGAAAAGCTTTAACGGTTTGACAAAAATAGTGGCCATCGATTGTGAAATGGTTGGCACTGGAACTGATGGAACTTATTCAATGTTGGCCAGAGTATCAATTGTTAATTTGTTTGGTCACTGTATTTATGATAAATATGTGAAACCAGTTGAAGAAATAACAGATTACAGAACAGCTTTCAGTGGTATCAGACCTTCAGATTTAGTTAATGCAGAGGACTTTAAAACAGTTCAGAAACAAGTGTTTGATATATTAAACAATAGGATAGTTGTCGGACACGCCATTCATAATGACTTTAAAGCACTTCTATTAAGTCATCCAAAAAGTAAAATTCGAGACACGAGTCGATACTTTAAGAAGTTGTTAGGCGGAAGAAATCCGGCCCTCAAGAGGCTATCGGACTCAGTCTTAGGCGTTAAGGTTCAGACAGGAGAACATAATTCAATTGAAGACGCGAGGGTTGCCATGAGATTGTATACTATGTTTAGAAACAAATGGGAATCAGATATCAAGAAAAAGGATATAAAACGGTCGAAAACATCCAAAAAATAATTGATATATTAATTAAAATGATTTCTTATTTAATCATAATATTTAAAAATTGTAAAATATTTGTAAAATGTATTCATTATTTCTTTTTATTAATGTTATAGTTATGAGAATATCAATTATTCGTATAATATTAAAAGTTTTAAATTTATTATATTATGAAACAATAATTTATTTATTTAGTATTAATTGAATTAAAATGTTTCTCTTTTCCAAATAATGACATTTCCTTTACTATCACTTGAAGCTAAAAGACTTTCATCATAATTAAAACAGACGTCTAAAACTGGTGCTGAATGTCCCTGAAGTTTATTAACGCATTTGCTTTTACAATAGTTGTCTTCAACAGTAAAGAAATGGACACAAGTGTCTTCACATCCGGTGACCACACAAAATCCGTGTCGATTTGAGATAATTGGACAAAAGGAACTTCGAATCATTAGTTCCCGATTTTGGTGTTTTATTGAAAAGCTTTGAGTTATTTCCAAATTAGATTCACTTCGGTTTACTTTAAATAACAATAAGGCATTACACGCACTGTTGACTAATAGCAAAGGATCACTATTAGTAGAACCAGAAACACATCGGTTAGATATAGAAGTGATGGCACATCCGGCCACTACTATCACTTTGTTAAATAATATAAGACGACATGTTTTCATCTCAAATATAAATGATGATATAAAGCCTTTAGAGTCGCCGACCCAAAGCGTTTGACCGGTTATGTCAAAACATAGACACAAAATGCAATTATGTTCATCACTGCTCTTAAACATACCCCCCTTTGTGTAGATACCGGTCGACACATTGAGGACTTGAAGATAACCTTTTGAATTGGCCGTAACCACCATATTATTATTGTAAGGATGGAAACTACAGGCCATTACTGGTAAACCGTAGGGATCTTCAATTGTGCGCAAACAATAACCAGAAGCCGCTCCCCATAACTTTACGGTTCCATCTAAAGAACAACTGACTATTAGATCATTAGATAGAGACCATTCAAAATCAACGACTCCTGCTTTATGTCCTTTTAAGATATATAATATGGTTGCTGGGGATGGAGTTAATTGACATATAGATAAAGTCGAGTCCATAGATGCACAACAAAGCAATGACTTGTCATCGTTGGCGAATCGGATCGAAGTGACGGCTTCTTTGTGCTGATCAAAGATGTGATGCATTCCTGAAAACGAATAGTTCTCCGAAAAGGCATTCATCACATTATTTCGAGTCGAGTCTAACTCAAAGTCTGGTATCAATCGATCGTAAATATTGCTGATATTGGGATCAAACACTGAAAACAATTGACGACTGGGTCTCGACTCCATCGAGTCTTCAGATGTCAAACGACTGTTACTATTACTTCTTACATATCGATTTCGGGATCTGTTTACAGATAATTGACTTATTATTATTAATATTAATAAATAATATCATAAAATCATATCAATGATACTGACGACTGATCCCATTTGACTCCATATCTTTGGCTCAATAATTGTGTCCTGAGTTTTATATATTGTTTACGAAATGAATTCAACTCTTGTTTGGATATCTCTCTGAGGATCTGATTTCTTCGCTTTATATATAATATCTCTGTTGATGACAATCAATGTTAATCAATGTAATCAATAATCAAAGTCTTACTGATGTTGGCGTTTCTGAAGGCATTATATCGGACATCGATGGCAATGATTTGTTGCCAAATGATGTGACACTTGTATTGGTTTTGCTTTTCAATTGAATTCATTGATTCAATCATTGATTCATTTATTTAATTAATTAATTTATTAAATCAAATCAAATCAAATAAGTTTAGTATTCATTCAATCATTTCAATAGCAATACATTTGACAATACATTGTAAACATAACATTACGTCACTCTATGTGTCATTCAATGAGGCAATGGTTTGCATTTATTGCATACTTGAGATGAACTCAAATACCGATTCTCACTGTATTTTAATAGCAATTAATTAATTAGGCGTCAAATTGACATGAAATGCACCGTTAGTTTAAATATCAATCTCTTTGATTGCAATCAACATTAAATATATTATAATTTATTACATTTAACATTTCAATTCAACCAAATATATACTGTAGACCATAGTTTTAAATTTGTTTTAATTAATAAGAGAATAGTGATTAATATAAGCAAAATTACATAAACTTATTATATGATAAATGCAATTCATTTAATTTATTTGCTATAAAATACAAAATTCAAATTATTTCATGAATATCGTGTTTAAATCGTCTAATTTAATGTTATTTACTATAATTTTTTTTGTCAGCAATTATTAAGTTTCAACATATTTTAATATCCAATTTATTCCCAAAATTAAGATTTTGAATAACCATTACATTACATATTTATTAAATACATATATTATGTATTTTGTAATATCAGTTTCACTACCAATAGTTACATCTAAATAATTTTTAAAAAAGCATTTCATATAAATAGAAACTAACGAATAAATTAAGTTAAAGATAACAAATAAAATAAATCTCAAGAATATTTAAATATCAATTCACTGAAAAATAAAAAATATGTAAAACGAAAAATTTTTGGAAAAATATTTAGCATTAGACTAGAATTTTAGTATAAATATAAAGATATTGATATAAATTTTGTATTAAAATCATACTTGAGATCAGACATTATTTCTGTTAATTTTCATCAAATTATTATCATTTTATAGCTAAATATTAGTTAATATTAATTTAGAGAAATGTTTTTAAATATTTTTATCACAAAATGGAATAAAATATATTTACGTTAAGATTGGCTTAAATGGAGTTTGTTTTGCATTTATCTATAAAATTGAATTTAATATTCACAGTAATTGTTAAATTCATTAAATTTTAATTTAGTTGTATATAAATTAAAATTAGATTTAACATAAGTCTCTGATTTTGTTATTTATTATTATTTATATTAATTTTTATAATTGGGTTTACAAACTATGAACATAATATAAATAATATACAAAATAAACTCCATTTGTTCGATAATTTTTTAGAAAATTTTGGCTAAAATATAAATTAATTAACTCTAAAAATTGGTTTCATTAGACAAATTTTTATGAAGTTAAATACGATACATAAATATTATTGTATTACCGGTAGTTTTTTACTCTTAATATTTCAAAATTTAATGAAAAATTTTAGATAAAGTGAAACCAAATATTACCGCTCATATTAAAACTTATATAAAATTAAAACAATTTTAAAGTATATCAGTATTAATGATGTCGTTATTAGATGAGGATTAGGGAACAGACGGACTTTTTAACTGAAACTAAAAATAATTGATAAAATTTATGAGACATCAGTTGTCTGTTCAGTCTCTGCGGGCGGTGCTCCACCTGAAGACTCTTTTTGGTCGCCGTCTCCTAATATCAAACAAATATCCTATTAATTTACAAATCAAAAGCATATATATGTGGACATACCGTTGTGCTGCATATCTGATGTCCATAACGTCAGGTTATCTCTAAGCAATTGCATTATAAGTGTCGAATCCTTATAACTCTCTTCAGAAAGTGTGTCCAATTCAGCGATTGCGTCATCAAAAGCAGCCTTTGCTAACCGACAGGCCCTCTCTGGAGAGTTCAATATCTCGTAATAAAACACTGAGAAGTTGAGTGCCAGACCCAGTCTTATGGGATGTGTTGGCGGCAATTCAGTCATCGCTATATCTGAAGCTGACTTATACGATACCAAAGAATTCTCAGCCGCCTCTTTGCGATCATTTCCGGCCGCAAACTCAGCCAAATAGCGGTGATAATCTCCTTTCCTAATATAATACCATTAATATTAATATTAATAATAATCTTAATTATTATAAATTCAGTTTTTAGTTATCAATGAATAAGTGACTGACATTTTAAAGTAAAACACTTTCGACTCTCCCGAAGAAGCCGTAGGAATCAAATGCTTATCCAAGACATCGAGTATATCGAGACAAATGTCACGCAATTCTTTCTCGACTTGAAGTCTGTATGTCTTAATCAACTCAATGCGTGTTTCGGATCCTTTCAGTTCCTCTTTCTGTTCAATAGACGATATAATCCTCCAACTGGCCCGTCGGGCACCGATCACATTCTTGTAGGCCACTGACAATAGGTTCCGTTCCTCGACAGTCAGATCGGCATCAATTGTCGCCACTTTCTTCATCGCGTCCACCATTTCTGTCAATCGGTAAACAAAACAATTCATTTAAAACAATCAATTAATTGGTCAACCGATGGTCACTTACCATCATATCTCTCGGCCTGTTCGGCCAACTTTGCTTTGTAGACATTGTCTTCTCGATTATCGGTCATTATTTCAATTAATTAAATCAAATGAGATATCAGTAGTGATGTCTTCAGTGATCACTTGTGTGTCAATCGCTGTCTTCAGTGTTGTCTATCTCTCTCTCTCTCTCTCTCTCTCTCTCTCTCTGTATATATAATACTCTAATAGAGTCTCAATAGCTGTCTATTACTCACTATTTTCACTCACAAAACAATTCAGTCGAACATAACGTCAAAGTGTTATCCAATCGCTGCTCACGACTAGAGGCCGACATTTACTATACATTTGAGACACTTATACACTTGTATATGAAATACATTGTGAATCACATGCCATACCATACAGTCATTGACTAACATTACAGTCAATACTAACAATCAATGAAACGGGCATTAAAAGTGTATATACTTTGAATGTACTCATGCATTATCACAACAGTTAAATACAATACATTACAATTTAATCAAATCATTAATATTGTTATAACATTATAATATATAATCTAATAATATATACATTTTTGTTTTAATCTCAATAATTAACATAATTTAAAAATGAATCAATATATACATATTTTGCTGTATTTAACATTAATAATGATTTTTCCATTACTTAATCATTTATAAACCATTAGAATTATGTCAAGTGTATGATTATATTGTGTTTGAATTATAAAATACCAAAATCTTTTTAATATTAAAAATTAATATTTATTATTTAATATTATATTTATTTGTAAAAAATTTAATTAAATAAATTTATAATTTAATTTTATCTATAAAGTATTATTGTAAATTTCAATATATTCCAATTTTAATTCCCTATCTATCTATCCCTAATCCCTGGACTTTTTAACTTTAATTCCTGCTCTATCCCATCCCATCCCAGTCGACACAATTATTCCCATTCAAATAGGGACTTAGATTTATATGTCTACTTTTATCGATTTATTATACTTAAAAAAAATAAAAAATTTCTGATTGTATTCAAAGTATTTACGCTTTTAATACCTACAAAACTTATCGCTAGTATTGACCCATTGCTAACACACACGTGCTTTACATTTTAGTTTGACATTTGGTATCAATTTAAAAATGACCATCATCATTTAAAAATGACCATCATCATTTATCATATACAGTCATTCATTATATGTCCATGCTCATTTTTATAAATGTCAATTAACTCAAATTTATAAATCTTTAATTATTTTTTATCATTTGTTATATTAATATTTTAGTTTGTATTTATCAGTTAACGCACATTAAGATTATTACTATATTTTAATCATTTAAAATATTTATTCAAACAATACGAATACAAAAAATAATACTTAAATATGATATAACTAGTCATTAAGTTTTTATTTAAAATCTAATTATTTATGAAATTTTATAATAGATATAAATTATTTCTATTAGAATTCAATTCAATTTATTATTAATTAATTAATATATTAATTCTATAAAAATGTTATTTTTAAATCAATACTAGTTTACAATCATAGAAGTAAATAATTATTTAAATCAATAAATTAAAAAAAAAGTTTTTAAATCCAGATTCCAAGTAAAGGATTTGATAAAATTAATTAAAGTTTAAATACTTAACTTTTTATACAGTAATTGTTGGCTCTAAAGTTCATTTATAATAAAAGACCAAATAAAAAGTTTGTTATTTGTTGTTAAAAGTTTACAAAAAGTTAATAAAATTATTGAATTATAATAAAATCTATATTTTTATTAATTAGGTTTGAGTTATAATTACAACATTAAATATAAGGCATGATTTAAAACGTTTATATTTTTATATTTACTGCAAGTTTGTTATTATCTCATATAATTAAAAGGTTTGATCTTAATATAGTACTGTACTATACCTATACTGTATAATACTGTACATTGAAATAAATACCCGTATACTGAGTAAACTTCTTATTTAATTAGTTAAACTAATTATTTAATAAACTAATTAATTTTTTTTATAAAATTTTATTTAAAATATATGATGAGCACAACTTCAAATGGTTGGACACATTGTCTAATTTTAACTAAATTTGATTTTTATACATTTTTGACATTGCAATTATTAACCAATAATATAATATAATGATTTTATAATAATATATTTTAGTACTTTATTTTTAGTATTTTAGTATGTACAGTAGTATAGTATAAAACATGTACAGGTATTAAAATAATATTGGTGTAATTTAATTTTGAACAAAAAAAAGTCACATAAATAATCAAAAAGTTATAAACTATTTTCAAGTTTATATTTATTAAAAAATTATTAAAAGTTAATAWCCGTTTTTGGTCTTTAATAATAAGTATTGAATTAACGAATCAACTCTATATTATACCCCTATATTGAATGCGTGTAAAACATATCGTATTCTTACTGTTTTGTTATTCAAACTAACAGCAAATAAATATTTTCTTAAATGTTTAAAAACTGGTAATAAAAAGTAATTTTGATTAAATATGACAAACAATACGTTAAAATAAAAATCGTTGAAATAACTTTAAAAAATAATTTATTTCATTTATTGATTACCTTAATATGAAATTTTATTTTATAAATACCGTATCGGTAATTGTTAGAAAAAATATTGAAAAACTAATTATAATAACAATACTATAAATAGAGTTGCATTAGTTGATCGCTGACCGCAGCAGTGGTTAAAGTTCCCAAATCTGTTAATAATAATGTTATATAAGAAGGAGGCGTATAATCAACGAGTGGGTGATCAGCGAAATCAGTATTGGTTTTCCATTTAAGTCTATCGGGAATATCGGACTGATTTAAGGGATATAAACGTATAAATTTAAAACTTTCAGCTAAAGCATAGAATGGTTTGTTCATTGATTTGGCGCAAATGGCCACTGAATAGGTTCCGATCTAACAATAAATTTAACAAAAATAACAATAAATTATTATTATTATAGCATTTATTCAAATATTTATCTTTTGATAATAAAATAATACTTTATTAATTATTCCTCCACTTTCAGCGACACCTTCAGCGCCAACCAAAACAATGTCAACTCTTTCCATAATATAAGCGACTGCGGAGTCAATAATCAAAGTACTCATAATTCCGTTTTCTTTAAGCCATTCAACCATTATTTTGCTTTAAAAATATATATATAAACAATAAAATATAGGTAATTGTATATAACTGACAATCGATGTCATCAAATACCCGCTCATATCAGGTGCAGATTCAGTCACATAAACAGTAAATCTTTTATTAGCTTTCTTTGCTTCGGCTAACGTACAGTTGACAGCACGGGAACAGCCGTGGATTAAAATAGTCTAATATTGACAACAAAATCATATGCAATAATTGTATGGATAATAATATGCATAAAACATACGCAACCGTCCGATATGAACGGGTGTCCATTTTTGGCCACTTTTTTGCGACATTCCATCATTTTCTTGAGAAACAAATCACTTCTTCGAGATAATTCACTTTTCAATTCACGAAATTCCTGAAAATCCGATCATTAATATTATAATTGAAATAATTTTTAAGTTGATCTCAATTCACGTCATATTCCGACGCTTTTAATGTAATAAATCTGAAGTAAATCTCTGCCACTGATTCCACTTCAGTTCGCGACTCAGTATTCTTCAGCAATTCAATGGCTGACCGGACATTATCGCGAAGACCCGATGCAGTGGTGGCTATAAATTGGTTTATATATGTGTTATGCTATGATATATGACTCTCAAAGACATACATTCATCTCTCTTCAAGTATTCAATTAATGTCTTAAGTGTTGCGATCGCTGGCGAACTCTCGACAGCCAACTCTTGGCGATAGTGTTGACAAATGGCTAACAAACAAAACACGAGATAATTATTACAAAGTATTATCAGTTAACAAGACATACATTGATTGTCCATTTGAGGTGATCTTCAATTTCAAGACTTAGTATTCAATTTGATATCAAATCAAGTGATCAACAAATACCACATAAATTAAGTCTTAATTATCAAAGCATTAGTAATAGAAAAGTATTGAAATTTTTCAAACATTATTAGTGAACAACAAATGTATAGAAAATGTGATGAAATTAACTGACGTTTTGTTGACAACTCTATTGAATGTCAAGTGTTGTACTGTTTATGAAAAATAACGGATCAATCATTCAATTGTTTACTAAAAGACTTAATTTAAAGACAATATGGTTTGTATTAATTGTATTAAATATGATTGACATTAATATTAATAATGTTTGTCTTATATAATAGGCTGAGCGAAAAGCGACGAATAAGTATTACCCGCCGGACTGGACTCCGGCCAAGGGTTCAATCAATAAATTCAGAGGTAGTCATCCACTTCGGGACAGAGCCCGCAAACTACATGAAGGCATACTTATCATTAGGTTTGTTATGACAAAGACATTGTATATCATATGATTGATTGATATCTCTTTCAGATTTGAGATGCCATTCAATATTTGGTGCAATGGCTGTAATAATCACATCGGACAGAGTGTCAGATACAACGCTCAAAAGTCTAAGACAGGGATGTATTACACGACTCCTATCTATAAGTTCCGTATGAAATGTCATTTATGCGACAATCACTTTGAATTTCAAACGGATCCCAAAAATTTGGATTACGCCATATTGAATGGCGCCCGAAGACAGGAACTTAGATGGGATGCCAAAGATAATGAACAAATAGTTGCCGAAGACAAAGAAGTTATCAAAAAATTAGCCACAGATTCAATGTTTAAGTTAGAGCATGAAGTAGAAGATAAACAAAAGGCTAAAGATGTCGAACCAGCCATTGAACAGTTGGAATCGCTTCAGAAACGATGGAAAGATGACTATTCATTCAACAGAGCCATTAGAAAGACTTTTCGGGTAATTAATACTAAATTGATTGACAAATGAAGTAATTTATTTGTTTTCATTTAGACTAAGAAGTATGAACTCAAAGCAACTAAATTTGCTGATCGATCGTTACTCAAGAGATCTTCGCTTCCTTTATCTCTCAAATTGATTCCCGAGTCTAAAGAAGACTCAAAGTTAGCAAAACTTATGAAACTCGAGTCAACGAAATGTAAGATATAGTTATATTTCACTTAACAGTCATTTTTATAATTATTAATATAAATAATTAATTTTTTTAAAGCACTCGAAACTCAACAAAAAACTAAAAGAGAAATAATTTTAAAGAAATCTATATTTGATAATACATTACAATGCAAATCAAGAGATCTCATCGATAATTCAAAGTTATTTGAATCCAATAATATTTTTAATGCAAATAATTTGAAAAATTGTATAAATAGTAACGTAAATGATAGTATAGATAATAATAAAACTATTATAAATGCAAAAAATATCAAAAATAGTGAAACCGATAAACCAATTATTGCTTCTTTAGTAGATTATAACAATAGTGATTCTGATTAAACATTTTTAAAATTTTATAATAAATATATAATTTATAAAATATAAGTACCGGTATTTTTATTTGTAAATAAAAAAATTATTATCAATATAATATTTTTATTTATTTAGAAGATTTAAATATTACAGTAAATTATTAAAAATATTAATATACTGTAAAAACTGTAAAAATTATTATAGACTTAAATTATAATAAAATATTTATATAAACTTATTATTAATGAATTTAGAAATGAATTTCAATTGAATTAAGAAGTGGTAACATATTGTCGACACTTATTCAGTGAATCCATAGAATTGATTGTTTGGACTGATTGTGTAGACACTGTCAGTCGTAGTCTCAGTCGATGACTCTGAAGATATATGACCAGAGAATTGAAACGGAAGGCCTAAGAAATCACTGTTTTTAAAAGTCAATAGTTTGCTGGACATAGACTTCTCAATGTCACCATTAATGTTGAGTGAGTCACTTGACTGATCCACTGTCTTCTCATACGGAAGAGGTAGTGAATCACAAGAAAAGTCAGTCGATGTACTCTCAAACTGTACATCACTTAATTGATCATTAGTTGGACTTTTAGAAGATGAACGACTGACCAATTCATCACTGGATACAAGTGTATCGCTGATAACCTCTTCAGACATTTTTGGTGAAGACTTAGAATCATTGATTTGATTCAAATGAATGGCTTGTTGTCTGTCATTAGCTGTTTGATTGCTAATTGATTGGTCGGATGAGCTCTGGTTAGCTGATGAACAAGCTATCGATGTCGAGGAAATGTGAGCCTTGTTTTTACTCACACAACAACCCATTTGTTGATATAGTTATTATCAATAGTCGACAATATATTAGTTATAAGTAATAATAATAATAATACTAAAGTGTCTGAAATTATATTGAAATAAAATTTACGTAAATTTAATCAAAAATTGGTTTTCATTTGATATTTCTGAGTAAAAGTATATCAATTAAAGTAATATTCTATTAATTATAATTCAATTCAATATACAGTACTCTCGTTCACACATTTATAGTGTTCTAATAAATAGAGAGACATATAATAGTAGTATTGATAGAGTTTTACTAACAATCTATTGATTCAATTGCAATACATTCGGTATATTTAACGCATTGATTGTTGAAGTTTGACGCGCGATGTTATAGTCATTAAGTTTATGATAAATACAGTACTATTTTATTACTTTATTTAAGTTATGTTAGGGTGGATGTGGATGTGGAGGGTTAGGAAGTAGTGTGTGGGGAGGGAAGGAACGGTAGGTGAGGGATGGTTTCTAAAACTTGTTAAATTGTCATTTTAACAGCGTTCACAACTTGAACAACAAATGCGTTACATATACCGAATCTGTTCCCATTCGGTATATGTAAACCATTTGTTGTTCAAGTTTTAAACGCTTATAAAATAACAATTTAAAAGTTTTAGATACCAACCCTAACCTCCAGTTCCTTCCCTTCCTAACCCTCCACACCCACCCCAACCTAACCTAACATAAAATAAATTAATAAAATAGTACTATATTTGTCATAAACTTAATGGTTATAGCAGTGCGCGTGAAACTACAACAAATGGATTACATATACAGAACTTTAGCCAAACATTGTACTGAAAAGTGTTACCTCAACCAAGACACTTACCTCCCAATTCAACACCACTACCTAACCCTTCCACACACACACCCTAACACTTCCTAACCTCACCACCCATTCCACCCCAAACTAACTTAACTAAAAGGAAAATAAAATGAAAAACATTTAATATTTTAGTTAACAATTGTTTCGTGCGATATGTATGTAATTTAATGCATTTGATTGCATGCATTAAAACGATGTATTTTAGTAGAGAATTATAATCTAGATTTAAGCGAAAAATTAAAACAAAGTTTGAAAACAAAGTTTGAAATCAAAGTCACAAACAAATGACAAATAATTATCTAATAATTTATCAAATTATTAATCAATTGAATAATAATATGAATTCGCTATGAATTCAAATAATGCGCTTAAAGTATATAATGAATGGAAAAGTCAACCAATGAAACCATTGTTTGTCTCTTTGAATGTTTGCGCCAATTGTTTACATAATTATTGACACAATTATTGATATAATAGTTAACTTAATATTTAATTGATTGATATTTTGGTGATTAAGTCATCAATAGTTTTGTGACAACTAATGGATGGATACAACATTTGATCGCTTTGTAGACGAGTGGACACATGTATGGCAACAAATCATGGATAAGTTGATTGAGTTGAAAGAGTGGCAACAAATGCAAGAAGAAGTGATTCAAAGGATTCACACCAATCGCCAAATGAAACCAATAAATGAAGAAGACGTTGATTCTGATCCAGTCGTTGACAATAACTCACACATAAAACAGTTATTACAACCAATAGATAAACAAATGAAAACATGTTTTAGTGATGAATCTGTTGAAGACGTGAGAGCAGATGATAATGATTTCAATATAAGTCAGACGAGTGATAACATTAGTTTTAACCAATCATTTGCTGAAGATTCGGTAGTTGTTCCCGGAATTGATGGCAAAAATGTCAAGACATTCGAACAATTACTTGATCTCAGACTTAATGGCCAAAAAACTGACGAATCGGTGGAAACAATACAAAATAAACCGAAAAAACCTTTTCTTCGTAAAGGAGAAGGAGTTAAGAGATTTGCGCCGAAAAATAGTGGCAAAAAACGGACAACAATTACCAAAGTATTACCAGAAAGTGATAATAAGTTATTGGAAATAAAGACTTTTGTCCGTAAAGTAGATACAAATGTTTTAAATAAAGTGAACACAAATAGACATCAATTTAGAAAATGCAATAAAAATGAAGAAAAACCACAAATGAAGAAACCTGTGAACAAACCAGTTATGCCATTGACTACTAAATTGGATAAAAACCACAAATCAGTTGTAATCACCAGAAATGCTCCGACAGTTATTCAAGATTTAGACGATAGCGACGAAGTATTGTTTGATTGTTTGCAAAAAATTTATGAAAACATATCAATTGATGACAATTCAATTGATGAACAACTAAAAGACAAAGACATAAACGAATTACAAGATTTACTCAAAAAAATTGAATTAAAAAAGAAAAATCTTAAGCAAAGTTGTAGTGATAGTAATGGATTTATTGGTGCTAACGATAGACAAGTAACTGCTGAATATACAAGACATTTGCCGGTTAAGAAAGAGGTCAAGAAAAGAGTTCATTGGAGGTCTCAAGATATTGAAGAAATTGATAGTGAGGAACAATCATCAGATTCATGTGAATTATCTGAACCAAAATGTGGCGCTTATTCTTCAGCACTTAAACATCAAATCAATGATCTTGAAGAACGGTTAACGAGATTGAAAAATAGTAGTAAAGAGAAAATATCGGATAAAATACTTACAAAACCACAATCAGTCGATTCAGATATTTTGAGTCCAATCAGTAATGAACTTAAGAAACTGACGGAACAGATTGAAAAACTAAACAAAAAGATGATTAGTATTGAGTCGAAATCATTTGATTTATTTAGCGGTCAAAAACATGAAAAGACAAATCTTAAGCAAAATGTTAAAGTGTTTCCCATCAGAAGTGAAAAGACTTTGACAACCAATGGACACAATATATCAGTGAATGAAAGACAAACTGATACTACAATTAATTTTCCAAATGGAGATAAAATGACTGTTTCTAAAGATAATACAATTGTATTTAATTTAATATACATTGAAATTATAATTACTGTAATAAGTWCTATAWATTTGTTATTTTATTTTACCTGTAATTCAATTTATAGTTCTACACCTTTGCTAACGGTGCCACTCAAACAACATATCCGGATGGCCTCAAAATCATTGATTTCCCGAAGTACCGTAATTTTTAATCACTCATTAATTTTTAATTATATAATATACCGATAATTATATCACATCTAAACGATTTTTAAATAGTGGTCAGTCAGAGAAAATACATAAGAATGGTGTCAAACATATCACTTATGCCAATGGTTTGCAGCGAATTATAAACCCCGACAGTTCTGAAGAAGTTCGTATGACTGATGGAACCGTTTGGAGAATACATTCGGATGGCTCTGAAGTATTAGAGTTTGCGAACGGAGACCGAGAGATTAGAACCGATAAGTTTAAGGTATGACTTCTTCACTTATTATATACCATTAGATGATTGCAAACATTGTGTTTCAGAGAAGAGAGTATTCAAATGGAAATATGAAAACAATATATTCTGACGGAACTGAAGAAACCCGTTATGTTTGTGGAAGACTTAGGATTAAAGACAGATTCGGTAATCTTATGGTCGACTCAATGGTCAGACATTTAAATCAACACATTTAATGAAGTGATTGAATTTAAAGTGAATTAACCGGTAATTATTCGGCCAATTGATTGAATTATATTTTATTATTATAACTATTTTACAGTACTGTATATATAAATATTTTTTATCATATATTTATTTTGTATAAAATGTTTACTTCATAAATATGACATTATCTAAAATATACTTAATTAAATGTTTTGCAAAAGTTGTTTAGTTTTTATATTATTATTCAATGAATTTGGTGACCATTCACTTAAATAAAGCGATTCACGTTTTGTTTGACTCAAATCAATATCATAAGCTTTGGGACCAAATTTGAATAACATCTGAGAAGTCTTTAAATGAAATAGATTTCTGAGTGCATCTAAGTCTGCCATTTGTTTGGCCAACTCTATTGTCTCTCCCGGTGCTATAAAATGTATACATTATGTTATTAGTAAATACTATACTTTAAATAAAAATAAACAAGAAATCAGATGGACTTACCCGAACCAATTAATTGTTTGTCTACATAAATGCCGACCACATAACAGGCCTCAATAGTACCGGAAGCGCTTTCCCGAAGCAATCTATACTCGGGTTCTGATAGTTGTTGTCGATTAAGAATATTTCTTAATTGAAACTTCGGATTAGGGATTTGCCATATTTCGAGGACGTCTTTGTTTAGTATATAAGTTAATATGAAATCTAATACAAAATTATTAGCCTTTTTCACTCCATTATCTTCAGCAATAGCACCGACAATGGAAAGTGTAGTCTTTGCTAATGAGGACTCTTTTGGTGGAAAGTCCTTAACAATGAATTAAATATTATTTTGATTGCAGTAATCATATATAGTTTTTTTAATGACTTATTATTAATATTTTTACCTCACATAAGACCAAATCAATACAACCGATCCATTTGGCGACATCTGAAAGCACTTCTTCAGACATCAGATAATCATAGATCGCTCTGAAAATCGCATATTTATTAAAATATCATTTACGGTATTTATTTTTAAAAAAATATTTAAATACTGTATTCCTTCCTCAGGAAGTCGCGGCAGAAAATGTCTTAAATATGGTTTGATATAAGAGTTACAAATATTTTGTCCAATTTGTATGAAATGATTGTTATCCTTGACATTGATGGAGACATCACTAATACCGAGTTGTTGTCGTTGTTTGACTTCTTTGTCGACATACGACTGATGAGTGAACGCAATCTTAAGACTTTCTTCGCTGATATTTTCATGAAGTCGTTGATTGAAAGCAAACAGTTCTGCCTTAATGTTCCTATGAATCAAAGTTAACACATAAGAAGTGGTCACCAATTGATTATTAATTCATACCATTCTTGTTTAGTATTGCGATGAAAAAGTGGTGATTTAACGGCATTCAACAGTCGGCTCCTGTTATACATCAACTTTAGTGTCTTCTCGTACCATAACTTAAACGTCCGATTGGCCACCAATTGATTGTTTGGCCTCATTTGTAATAACCGATTGACTGATCCTCGCGAATGAAGAGTTATCCGACTCAGTGATGCCATCATTGATGTCATGTCTGTAGTCAAAGACAGTGATGTCTCAAATGATGTGACAAATTGTGACAAACAAGAGATTAATGAATATATCAGTCATTGAAATGTATGGCAAAACACAACACAATAACACATGACTTGAATTCAAAACATTACAACAAAACACATGTTTTCAAACATTTGACTCTCACTTCACTTCAGAGATAATTCATTGACTATTAATAACAAATGAGTGTCAATACAGTTGGATCTGATGGATGTGATGGCTATAAAATGCGTTATAATCGACACAATGATCTCGTCATTATCGACGACAAGGTTTACACCGATTTCGGTAAATTTATTTTATCTTAAGTTAATTTTATTTATTTTTAATTATTTTTTAAATATTATCCTATATTTTGACAATTATTGTGAATAAGTTGGCGGTGAAGATAATGCCAGCGATAAACTGATAAACCAATTATGTGAGAAACTTAATTGCAAACGATTGGCTGTCAAGAGTAGGATCACATCGGATGACTTCAGGACACCAAATGTACGGCTTGTTAGAGGAGACAACTCGTGGGTCAAACACAAAGACAACGGAATTATGTATAAAATGCATTGATTTTGAATGTATTTGTTGTGATATTTACTAAATATGTTTTATATGACATTAGTTACACTTTTGATGTAAGAAAATGTATGTTTAGTTTCGGTAACATTAAAGAAAAGCTAAGAGTGTCACGACTTGACTGCACCGGTGAGACAATTGTGGACTTATTTGCCGGAATCGGTTACTTTACACTTGTTTTTGCTGTTCATTGCAATCCACAACTGATCCATTGCTGCGAATGGAATCCAAACTCTATTACAGCACTTGAGAAAAACCTGGAACTGAATCGAGTGTCCAATAAATGTATTGTTCATTTCGGTGACAATCGAGACGTGTGTCCCGAGAGTGTTGCCGATCGGGTCTATATGGGACTGATTCCTACATCACTGGAAAGTCTTGAGATAGCCTGTCGTGCGCTTCAAAAGGACAGTCATAAACGCATTTTACATATTCATGAAAACGTCTCACATTTTGGTTGCAAAACTAAATCAGATATTAAGATAATTTGGAACAATTGGGCTCAAGAATTATGTGCAAAAATATCTCAAATTATGTCATCAATACACTTGAATACTGAATGGTTTGTCGAAGTTTTAGATATTAATAAAGTTAAGTCTTATGCGCCCCGTATTGACCACTTGGTGGTCGATATTAAGTGTAATTTAATTAATTCACAAAATTAATTGTATTTTTATTTGATATAATGTAATATAATATTTGTAAAATTTATTTTTTAATAAATTATTTATTAATTAAAATATTGAGATAATTGAGTGCAATATTGAATGAGTAAAGCAATTGTTTGTCAAGTCATGAGTATCTGTCTGAGCGCTTGACTCAGACAACCAAACAAATCAATAAAAACCAGTGTCGACACTAAACCGTGCGATACTATGCTATAAATATCATAATCATTGTGTTAAAAAAACATATATTTTATTAAATAATTTATAACTTATGTTTATTTAGATAAAATTGATAAATATTGAAGAATGTTAGATATAATTATAAAATATGCGATAAACTATTTGCAGGAATCGGTTTGAATTTATGAATCAATGGGCAGTTGTATGGGTCGGTGTGCCTGTCGGGTGCAGAAATGTTTTTGTTGTACCGGTAATTGCATTATATTTTGGACCAATTTAAAGGACTCAATCACTAGAAGACAAAGACATACGATGAGTGGTCAGACATTTGCTATGAGAAGACATAGTTCTTCAAATACGATTGAATTTGAAAATCTTATGTTTGAATTCAATCTTCCTGTGAGTGATAGAGTATTCTGTTTTGTTGAACAATATGTCATTGATTTAAGTGATATATTAATTAACTAAATATTTTAGGAATTGTCGGCATCTGTAATACCAATTCAAACCACGAGGTATGTCATCAATTCAATCATTAATAACATACATATTAAGCATTAGATTGTAATTTATTATCAAATTCTTGATTCATAAGTTCATTGACTTATATTAGTCTTAATAATAGGATTCTGTATTCTTAGTGATAAAAACTATATATAAATAATTACTGACTAAAAATATACTCAAAATTAGTAACAATTTTTGTTTAAATTGCAATAAATTTTTTAAAAATTCGTTTTTTACGACAAACCTCTACTAAACCTCAACCTTCAGTCTTATAAAAATACAGCGAAATTGTGAAACGCCTTCACTTAATGATTGCCAAAATAATACAGAAAGTCGAGAGTCAGTCAAACAACAAATTATATCTCAAACAACTATTTTTAACGAGAAATTTACATAATTTTAAAATTACTTATTCTTTTAATTTAATCAAAAACTTTTTTTTATAATGAATTCTTTCCAACAATTTTTTTGTCACTAAATTTAAAGCCACAAGACTTGGCTATTAACTGAAGATCACTACAAACCAAATGTAAGAATCATAAGAATAGTCAAAAGAATATTCTGTTTTAAATGCAATTGTTTTTAATTATATTAACATTTTTGATATAATTTCATTTGAAATGTCAAGAATCTTATTGTTGACAAATCAATGTCTTTAAACTTTGCAAATCCTTTGACATTTGACAACACAATGGATGAGAGGTCTTGTGAATTGCCATTAATTGATGCATTAATAACACAAACAACGCATTTAAAAAGCAAAAGTGATTTATCAGATATGAGAGAGAAGTCCTCTTTAGGCGGCTCTTCATCTCTGGGAGAACTTCAGTGGGAAAATGAGATATTAAGCGATGACTTCATTATAAATGGACAAAACGATACTGACTTAGAATGGGATCACTTTCAAGAAGATTGTTATGCACTTCAAAATCAAACCCAACAACTAATTCATGAGATCGAGCTATTGACTAATCCATCGTTTAACAATTTACCATGATCATTTTATTATTAAATATAATATATCCATACATTTTTTAATTTATTGCCTTTTTATATATAAAGCGATAGTTTTGTGATATATTTTTGTTACAAATCTTAATAAATTAATACGAATTCTATTAAATAATGTATTTATAAAATTTTTAAACACTATTTTGTTATATACTGTATATATGATATATATATATATATATATATATTTATGTATATATTAGATATTAAAGCCAAGAATTTAATTTATTTAAGCGTTAAAAAAGCAAAAAAAAATATTTGAAAAAACTAGATTTGATAAGATATATAATACTAAATGACAATTATTTAGTAAAAATGTTATGTTTGTCTAAATGTCTTTTATATTTATATTATAACTTTTTTTTGAAAAAATGTAAGAATACAGAGGCTTTTATTCAAATGAAAATATCCCTGAATTTGAATTTTATTTATAACGAGCTCTGGCTTTACATATGTGATGATATGCCTTAAACCTACATTCAATGTAACTATGAGTTTCGTATTTCATTTCTATGTTGACATACCTGTGCCGCCCTACCTGTGCTACACATGAAACACACCCAACATTTGTTTTGTCACATTAGCTTCAATTTGAATCCGTCCGTAAAATGTCTTAAATTTAACTAATAATTAATATATTTGTAATTTTATATATAAATTAACCCCAATTTGATGTATAATTGACATATAATTTGAACACACAATGAAAGTAAACCATTTGGCGAATCTCTTGTTGATAATCTCTACGATCTCATCGGTGATCATCAGTGGTACTAATTATGTCAAATCCTATGATTTGTAGTTATTTTTAAATAAAAAATAACTTTTTTTCTGTTGTATAGTGTCGTCCATAAGTTGCTATCAATGCGAAAGTAATAGTGAATTAGATTGCGCTGAAAAGTTTGATGCGGACACCACTGAATTGCTACCCAAACCATGCAATCACGTGTTTGAGGCCCGATATTGTATTAAATCTACGGGAATGTTTGAAGGCATCTATTTTTGTCATATATTTATTAATTCATTATTTTACAAACTTTATTTCAAAATTATATGCGCAAACATTTTATTATTTATTAATTCAAAAAAATTTTTTTATAAATTCAAAAATCAAATTTTAGGTAAAATCGGTACAAAAAGATTTTGCTCGTCACGTGATTTCGGCGATTACTGCGATTATGTCCGCCGACCGGGAGATGAAAGAGACTACAGAAGCTGTATATTCACGTGTTCTTCGGACGACTGCAATCACTCGACCCATACATATGTCTCACATTTTTTGTTAATAACGTCTACTATTTATTGTTTTTACTTAATTTTATCAAATTTTAGTTAATTACTAAAACTAAATAATTAAACAAATTATATCACAATTTTGTAAATATTTCTATTTTATACAATATTAATATTTCTAATACTTTGCTCACAATTTTGAAGTGTTATTTAAAATAAATAAAAAAATAATATAATAAATATAATTATATTGTATAAAGTTTATTCATATAATTTTATACTATTATTAATATTAGTTTAAAATAGTCACTAATTTAGTGAATTGTATCTTAATTTTTAATTTGTTTTCAATTTTTAATTACAATTGTAACAAACAATTAGGTTTAGGTTAGTATAACTTAAAATAGGCACATCTCATCATTAGTTATTAATTATAGTTTAAACTATTATAAAAAAAACTTAAGTAATCTGATATTTTTACATTGTTTTTATTGCTGTATCCATACAATTGAAAAGTTTTTTTCTTTAATAACATAAATGCTATTAAATATAAGTATAGATATTGTAATTCAATTTTATAACCTATGAATTCTATTGCTATTTGTTAGATCCACGTAATAAAATGTGTATCAATAGTTAACACGTGCAACAATACTCTCTCTCTCTCAATCTATCTCTTTACTAGACAATGCTTTCACGCGCTATATAATTATATTATAGTTTATATTTTATTTATTTTTTATTTAATAAATTAAAATTATTAATAATCGCGCGACACATCAAAAGTAATTGTTTGCGTCACACAAATTTGATACAAACATTGAACAAATTATATAGTAGTATAGATTTGTTTATTCATAAAATAATTATTTAAGATTTTATATGTGTTTCTAAATGAGTTAAATATAATGTATATATATATTAAATATATTCTACATTACTATATATATAAATATATATTTTACAGTATATATAATGTATATATATATTATTTTTAGATTTAAATATAGTTAATTTTAGAGTAAATGAAATGTCTGTACTATCAATAATAGCTAATTAGTTATATATATATATATAATTTTGTGAATTGTTATATCAATAACACAAAAGTATTTTAATGTGTCTCTAAAATAGCGTAATCTTTAACAAGAATCAAATGGCAAATAAAATCAAATAATTTTTCATTTTGTTTAATATTGTTTGATTGATGACATGCTGTGAACTTAATACATAAAGTCTATAATAGTATTAACATTTGTACTAATAATAAATATATTAATAAATGCAATACCAGTGAGAATATAAAGATGTAATAAAGTATATCTCAATAATTGTAAATATTTGAAAAGTTGTGTTTAAAAGTTAAAAAATATTGAAAATAAAATAAATTGAGAATTCTTTGATCGAAAATACCTTTTGGTTTAGAGGGCCGGCAACTGAGCGCCTGTATGTATGTATATATATATGCAAACCTAAACGTTGACTCATTTGTGATAATTATTTATAGCATGTAATGGTTGTTCACATCCAACACTTCCATATATATTCAGAGACGACTAAAACTTGAGTTTTATTTCAACAATTATGAGCTCTGAATGCTAAGAGATAAACTCAGTAAGAGTTGGATGACTACCAAAATAGTGATCCCAAAGCCGTCCCACAAATTGATGTGTTTTTGGTTGAGTATTACGGAGTGTTTGGGCAGAATCGCACCGACTGTCAGAAAATATATTTTCTTATTATAGCATTTTTAGCTCTCAGTCCTCAATAAAATTTTGATTTTATATCCAGACGTTTAGTAATTTTAGTTATCAAAAGTAATTCATATCTCTTGTGAACCCATTTTTTTGTACACTAAATATTATAAAAATATTAATATTAACTCTTTTACTGTAATACAACTATTATAACAAAAATATTCTTGTAGTTGAAAATGGGTGACATTGAACAAGAGATCAATTTGGATGAAATTACTGATGAAAGCGTTTTGCAAAATCTGGTAAGACTTGTGAATCAAATATTATTGAAGACAACTGTTCAGACCATTTGTTTTGGCACTTGTGTTATATGTTGTGATATTCTGACCAATAGCTCGACCAAACTGAGGATATCGACGACCGAAAGGCCATTAGAGCCCGAATTCAAGAGTTAAGGTCTGTTGAAAAAGGTATGACTTTTCATATTATTTTTTTTGGTCTTTTAATACTTGTGTTTCAAAACTAACATTTGTTTATATCATAAGTTTTTTATAATTTGCAATTTATTAATGTGTTTTTAAAATAATGATAGCAAAAAATTTGAAGTTAAAGTTATTATTAATTTGAATATAATTTATTTCTGATCTTAAGTGCTATCGATTGCATTATAATTTATTAAATAATGTTTCGGTAGTTTAGTTTTAATTATAATGTGTGTCATAATTACTCTACAAATATCAATAATCTTTGCATTTGTATAAAGAAATTAAATACAATTACTTAATGAATAGTAATGAGTATTAACTGAAAAATGCAATCAAATAGTAGTTAACTTGAGTTCAGAAGTCGAGTGACTACTGATTGACAAATTGTTTGCCAATATATCTGTATTATCCGATAGCGCGAAGGGAAGAGAAATTGAATAAATTGACGAATAGTAGAGAAGAAAGACTTCAACAGAAACAGAAAGAGGCAAACGATCAGAAAATGAGAACAATGGCTATGTATGACTCTATGGCTAAGTCTTCACCCGCCGGTGGCAACAAAGTCATGGATATTGGCATTTATAAGAACTTAGATGGTTAGACATTCAGACATTTTATTTGATTATTAGACTTAGATTTCATTAGATCCACTCTTTAGCTAAACATTCCTTTAATAATTCAATTCCTTTTATGGTATATATAATTCCCGATATGACATAAAAATGATAAATTGAAAAAACAAACGATCATTTTGTTAACTTTGGTAACTAATGCCTGTATCTAATCTAAAGCAACCCCTCCCGGAACACCTACCGGTTCACTATCTGGAATAAAATCAAGTGATTTAGTTGAGGATGCATTGCGTTCGAGACAAAGAGCGGCCGAAGATAGAAAGAAGCGAATGTTGGCCGCATTCGATGCGGCCGCGAGATCGGGACCTGCGGGCAGTTTACGGGAAGTCAATTTCGATGCATTTAAAAAAGCTGATGGTAATGATTATATCAATTTTGCTTATCTACATATAAACAATGATTGTAATTATATGTATTATCAATTGATGTCTAAACTGCAATGTCTTTCCATTAAATTAATTGTTTTCAATGATTTTCTTTCTCTAATTCTGTCATCTTTTATATGTCGTGTCATTCCTCTCCTGTAAATGTTTTGTCATTACAATACGTTAGTCTCTGAATATGATCCCGAGTTTAAACCCGATGGCGGCGCTACTTTTGGTAGCTCTGGTGGTGTGGCAAAGGTTTCAAAGGGTGGGTAGAGATTGAGGACTAGTATTGCTAATAATGCCTAAAAACTAGTGATGGCTTGCGTTGTGTTGACTTTTGATCAATTGAATTCTGTGACCGAATATTAAAACAATCATTTTTCGACAAACAGTCTCATTATCACAACCGGGAACTCCTTCAACTCCTGGATTTCCCGGAGGATTACATTTTCCCAAAGTTGATGCCGAACCGGATGCCATGGAACGGATGATTCGTGCCCGACAAGAGGAGGCCGAGGCCCGCAAGAAAAAAACTTTGGCCGCCTATGACATCGTTGCCAAACAGGGCGCAGGTCTGTCATCATTGTCTCCAACTTCTCATTTAACTCTAGCTCTCATTTAATATATATATCACTATTTGATTTCAACTAAAGGTCCAAAACTTGTTTGCTTAGAGGAGTTCAAAGATATTGACAGTAAGCACATTAACCGGTCATTTAATCAACATTTTGTGTGCTTTAAGTGTTTCAAAATTCAAATAAAAATTTAAAAATTATAATTTACAATAAATATATGAATTATAATTTTTATGAAAAATAGGTTAATATGACACAAATGTAATTAAAGCACACTTAATGTTGAAGTATTAAAATAGTAAAAAGTGACTAAATTTTAATGAAAAACTATGTTTTTGTGTGAATGACAGTCAAGAATCACAATATAGGGACAAACTATTCATCGTCTGCTGGATTTACCGGAGGAATCGCCAGATCCTAATCAGTCAAAAGTGTTGACCACAACATCGATAACAAATTCATGTTTCTATTTAAAACAAAAACTACTGATTACCGAAAAAATGTCAATTATATTATATTATGACTGATATTTATGAATTATTATGCAATATATTAATAATAACTTTATTATTATGAAACAAATAAATTAAGCATTAAATATAAGAATGAGTGAAATGAATTTTTTGCTATCACTTTACCATTAGGTTTTCATTTGTTTTAAAATTGCTTTTTCTGCTTTATTATTGTAATTGTATTAATCAAATGTATTTAACAATTTTGTATTAAAAATATCTAAATATTTTTTTTTGTTTTTTTTGTTTACTTCAAGAGATATTAAATTTTTTCAAATATATTAACAATCAAATTTAATAAACAATGATTTTTATAGAGACAGAGCAAAAACAAATAGAGAAACGGACTGATTTAGAAGTGGGATCCACTTCCAGTGGAGTCGGATCCACTTCCAGTGTTACCATTACTAAGTCGGTCACAACTTCTTCATGTACTTCAAGTACACAAAAGAAGTAAGTTTTATATAAACTAAAGACTTACTTTATATCACAAATTTTATAACAATCTTAAACTGTAAAAACTTGAGACTTAAAATGTATTTTAATGTATTATTAAATGTTACAATAATGAAACTATTAAAGTGTTTTCTAATTAAAAAACTCAAAAAATTTAATTTTGATATTTTGTTGTCAATCTCGTAATGTATAATAATTAGTATAAAAATTATTTAAAACAAAAAAGACTAATCAATTATTTAATAGTATTGTAATTCAAATGCATTCAAAAATAAATTTAGTAAAACACTTATTCATTCATATGCTAAAAAAATGTTTTGGTTTTGATTTTAATAAGCAATTTTAATACTAAATAAGTTATACATTCACTATTAAAATTAAAGTGGAAACTTATAAATCAAAATTAATAAATCCAATAACATATTAATTGTAGTGATTTTTTAAAATATAATGTAAATTGTTTTATTAGTTTTAAATCTGGTGGTGGAGTAGCCAGAAGTGGCAGCGATATAAAGGATATGTTGATTAGATGGTCGAGGGCTAAGACCAAGGAGTACGAGGTATTCACATATTAATTAATTTGTTATAAATGTAATATAAAAATAAAATGTAACCAAAAAAATAAAGTTTACAAACTTATTAATAAACATAAAAATGTCAAGAATTAAAGTTTTGCAGACAATTAAAAACATTAGACATTTGCAATGATTTAATTATAACACAGAATTCAAGGATAATATGTTTTTGTATAATGTCTTTCAATGTTTGTCATATGTTTATCTGTGAGAGACTATTAAAAGTTAAATATAATTTATAGAGAATTTATGTATAATATTATAATAATACTGTAATAAAAAAATGTTGAAATAATAATAAATAAATGCCAACAGAATGTGAATATCGAGAATTTTTCTGGCAGTTGGGCCGATGGACTCGCATTTGCCGCACTCATACACCACTTCTTTCCCGATGCCTATGACTTTAAAGAGTTGGACTCAAAGAATAGACGCCGAAACTTTGAACTGGCCTTCAAAACGGCTGAGTATTAGTTTTATTAGTTTACTTGAAGTTATTGAAAGTTAAAATTAAATAAATATTTGTTTTTATTTAGGGAAAGGGCTGATATATACCCATTGATAGATCCGGAGGATATGGTTGCCATGAAAGACAAACCCGATTGGAAATGTGTGTTCACTTATGTTCAGAGTATTTACCGCAAACTCTATGATAAACCTTAAGTTATATTATATTTACGGTTTTGTTGCTTAGGGTTAGGATTTATAATAATGCAATAATTTATTATTATATTTATATACTATATTTGCTATTATTTTTTGAGCTTATTTATCAAAATATCACATTATCTATGTTAATGCAACAAATGATTGAATTTTATTGTTATTAATGGTTTACAGTAAATAATTATATTATTTAAATATATTAAAATTATTAATTCTTTAAATAATATATAAAATATATTTTTAACGATAAAATATTAAAATATAATATTTATTTTTAGTTAGATTTACTGTAATTGTGTTAAATAGATTTATTATATCAATAGTTTAAAAACTATAATTATTTATCATGTAGAAAAATATTATATGAATAAAATGTAATTAATTATTAATAAATCATTTTTTAAAAGATAAAACTTTGTTTTTTAAAAATGACATTTTAATTGTTTGAATTAATTGTTTGTATTGAGCAAATTATGTTAAGTAAATAAGATAACAATATACCGGTAAATGTATTAATGTTTGTAAAGTATGTTAAATATTACATAAAATGTAAATAATGTAAAATAATTGTAATGTTTCGGTTAAGTGATTCTCAATTGTATATATCAATGAAAACTTAATTCAAACAATTGTTTCATATTGTTTCATAAGTATTAGATAATCAGCTAATCTTATAAAAAAAATCGTATATCATTTTATAGTATTTAAAAGACAACTAATTCAGTATATATTGTATATACAGTATATATATATATGTTTTCATTGAAAAAAACAGTGAATGTTTATATGTTTGAGACATTGAAATTGATTGCTTTAAAAATTATAAATAACTTTTAATTTATCTTTAAAGCATAAACCATTTTAATCATTTACACAATCAAAGCATCACTATTTGTTTAAAATAGTATCTATTAATAACCTTATTCTTGAATTTCAAATGTATTTTTTGTTAATTCAATTGTTTTGAGATAAAAACTATAGTAAATGATAATATTTGCCAATTTTTTCCCCAATAGTCAGAAACAAAAACTTTCGGGCGTTATATAACTTATATAATAATAATTATAATAACGTATTATATAAATACAATACATTTGTATAATGTATAATACATAGAAAATAAAAATACATCTAATTATAATAAATAAAATTTTCAATATTAGTATATAAAAAATATTTTGCAAAAGCATTAATTTGAAACCGAAAAATTAAAAATATTAATTATATTGCTTTTACTTATTGTATTTTAACAAACAGTAAAATGATTGCAAATAAATTAAAAAAATTAAAGGAAATTTGTTTATAAAAATTAAGTTTATTTTTTGCAATTTGTCTACTTTGGCATAGTTTATATTATTTTTATACTCTAGGAATTTATTTGTTATTCAAAATAAAATATATATTGTATAATATCATTGTATAATATATCTGTCTCAGAAAAATTTTGTATTTAAAAAATAACATTTAAATAAATAGTTTTTAGTAAATATTTTATTGAATAATTAAAGGTTTATATTAAATATATTTTATATTCTCTAATAAATTATTTCAATGAATTATTAGTAATAATACATATTCACGAACTCCTCTCACGAACTCACGAAATGCATTCTAAGAGTCTGTCTGTCTGTCTGTCTGTCTGTCTGTCTGTCTGTCTGTCTGTCTGTCTGTCGGTCGGTCGGTCGGTCGATCGGTCGGTCTGTCTGTCTGTCTGTCTGTCGGTCTGTCCCACGAGGACATAGGTTCGAATCCAGGCTCCGCTAAAAATTTTTTTTTGATTTTTTTTTGATTTTTTTCTTTTTTAAGTTAAGGAGTTCGTATGGAAATGCTTTTAAAGCATTCTCAACTGGTTTCAAAATGTTTTTATTGTTTGGAAAACATATATTTTACAGAATAATTCAGTACTTTTATTAACAATACTATTTGTATCTTAAATAAAAATATTGAAAATATAGTAAAAAAAATAAATTCAATTCAATTAAAGTAAATTATAGATTATTTTAATTAATTTGAATAATACTTCACTTTAAGTAAGCTTTCAATTATTGAATCAAACATTGTGTGAGCCGGCAATGCACTGATAATACAGAAAATACCTTTTTAATGTAGTTATTACTATGTCTTATAATATATTATTATTATATGTAAAAAGGGAACAAAATAATGATAATAATTGAACAAAAACTTATGTATAAATGGCGTTCAAATGATTTGATCGATAGTTAGCATTGAATGTGATTTAAATGATATCTAATTAAAAATATTTAACACTTGATTATTGTGACCAAAATTACCGAAACACTTGTAGTGTTGGACAACAATGCGGACATTTGGTGAGCGACCGACGGCTTTCCAGTTGGAAGAGAATGGAGATTATTATTACATCGGATCTGAAGTGAGTGATGACTTGGTTTTGTCTTAAATATAGTTTAATCCAATGATAATTGTGATGACAGGTCGGTAACTATATGCGGATGTTTAGAGGATCTCTCTATAAGAGGTATCCTTCGTTATGGCGCCGATTGGTTAGCGTTGAAGAGAGAAAACGTTTAAATACATTAGGATTGGGTCCGCACTCGTTGGCCACTAATATAACACTTCTTAAGTCATCAGAAGTGGATGAGATCTTTGAGGGAAGGGATGAAAAATATAAAGCAATTTCCATCAGTTCAGAGCCATCTGTTCAAAGGTTGACAATTATAAGCTAAACTTTATTATCATTTATGTCTTAAAAAGATAGATAAAAACCATTGATTATAATTAAATGTACTGTAAATTAATATCATATATATATTTATATTGTTATTATTGACACTAATATCACATAATTTGTCTAATATTACATTATTGTTGATAAAGAGAGAGCAAATCAAAGCGATCCAATTGGATCCCGACGTTACCAAACAGTTCCCATCATTTGGATGCCGTTCCCTGTTCGACACCAATCAGTCGAAGCCGTATATCACACAAAAAGGTGCGAACCTTTCCCCTTCTGTACGATGACTTGGATCCGTCACTCATTCACGAGAATGCCTCTCAATCTGAGGTTTTGGTTCCCATCAGACTTGATATGGAGATTGAAGGACACAAACTTAGGGATACATTCACTTGGAATAAGAATGGTTTGTCTTATTAAATGAAATACCTATCAAATGTGACTTTTAATGATATTTACCACTGTTTTTGACATAAATAGAGCAAACTATAACTCCGGAACAATTTGCAGAAGTTCTTTGTGATGATCTCGATCTGCCCCCACTCTCCTTTGTTCCGGCTATTTCTCAATCAATTCGTCAACAGATTGAGGCCTTTCCTACAGATAATCTTTTGGAAGATTCAACCGATCAAAGAGTGGTTTTAAAGGTTTTATTTATAAATAAATCAATTATTGTTAATATTAGTTAACAATTACCGGCATCTCTTTCATTGATAGCTTAATATACATGTCGGTAATATATCACTTGTGGATCAGTTTGAGTGGGATATGTCCGAGAAGGACAATACACCCGAACAGTTTGCTCTTAAACTGTGTTCTGAGTTAGGCTTAGGCGGAGAGTTTGTCACTGCTATTGCTTATAGCATTAGAGGACAGTTGTCTTGGCATCAAAGGACATATGCTTTCAGGTAATTTGTCAGAAAAGTACAATAATTTAAAGGTTTTTGTTTTTTATTACAAGTGAGGCGCCGTTATCTCAAGTAAATGTTCCATTCCGTAACCCATCGGAAGCTGACCAATGGTGTCCATTCCTTGAGACACTAACTGATGCCGAAATGGAGAAGAAGATCCGCGATCAGGACCGCAATACTAGAAGAATGAGAAGACTGGCCAATACAGCGCCGTCCTGGTAGTCATCCTTAGACTTTAATATATTTGTTGATATATTTGTATTGAAATTGATTTACTAATCGTTGAATTTATACATATATTTGTTGACTTTCACAGAATGCCTCACAAAATGAAATCATAATTTAGAAGCTTTTCATTATAATTATGCTTTTAGTCAATGAGTTTGCATTCATTATTACCACAACTTCCTAATATTCATTCATTGCAATCAAATAATTCATTCATTCGCTGCCATTAATACATGATATCGATTAAGACTTGACATTGCAATCATTGAAACAATCATTTTGTAAGTACCGGTAATCCTAACTCTTTGCAAATCCTTTATATTTAAATGTTTGCTTCAAATCATTTGCTTTCAAATCATTTTTATTTGTCTATCATTAACATAATAATTAAATTATTTCATTTTGGGAACTAATTATTGTATTGTATTTTTAACTAAATATGTTTACAAATTTAATTCAATTGAAATCATATGTATTTATAAATCTATTATTATTTCTAATTAAGGTATAAATAAAATCATTTTTCATACAAATGTTTGATATCTTTCCATTGTTTCTATAAATAAAGATAATTGTCGTTAATTTGGTGGTAAGTTATTTAATAATAACAAGACATACGCCTCTATTGACACTATCATAGATAGCATCGCTGATGACAGAGGCGCCCCTCTCGTAGAAGAGGGCGCCCACCACTACCACGATTGCGGTGGTCGACGTCCGCGCAAACACTGTCCGATATAAAGATGACGCCAATGGCATACCTGACCACACAATCAATCAATTATCGTATTTATGATTATAGTTATCATAATAGTTATGATAATACTTACTGAGTATTAACCGATTGGATCCAAACAATCAACAAATTATTGTTAATTTAATAAACAATTCAATTGAATGTAACACTAAAATCAACATTCAATTCATAGACTATGTATTAATAACTTGTATAACAACTAAATGTTAGACATTTTCTCATATTATTTGTTATTATTTAACTAAAAATCACTTATTATAGGGAACTTTCAGTTAGTATTTAATTGTTACGTTATATTTGAATTTTTTAAAATGATGTCAAATACTGTAGTAAAAGCAAATAACGTTATATTTTTTTTAAATGTGCATGCTCAATTAGATAATTATTTAATTTATACATTTAACTGTATTTAATAAATAAAATATTAATAGTTATAACAATTCTATGAAATAATTGCATAATATTTAAAAAACTAGTTATATCTGATTAAAAATATTTTATATAAAAGTAATTTAGTCTAGTTTTTAATTAGTTTTTTTGTCAAAATTGCTATCAGTGTATTATAATTTATAAATTAAATAGTTTAACAGTGTACCTGGGGCAAAGTTATATTTAATTAGGTTATTGTTTTAAAAATTCATTTTCAGTTCAGTTAAACATTACACACTATGTCCATTGATAATGTATTTTATCAAAAATATTTATTGCCTCCAAATTATAATCTAAGAAAAATATAATTTATTGAAAATGTCGACAATTTTTAAAAATTTACTGTAATTGTTATGTAAAAATAAAAAATAAAACTTAAGATACAATATATATGTGTAAATAAAATATAGTCTCTTTTGAAATGTTAATCTCTGTATTTTGTTTTTTGATAAAATAATTCAAAGAAATAAAATATGGAAAGTGTCTAAAAAATTGTAGTTTATATATAAAAGTTTGTTTTTTAAGTATCACTAATCCAATGAGGAATTATATAAAATAATATTATATTTCAATAAGTTTGTTGACTCAAAACATATGTAAATGAAATGTTGATAAAAAAAGTTAGTGAAATAAAAATGATAATAAGTTTTAGCATTGATTTATTCAGCGATTATAATATATAATATATATGTAAGATATTATATGTATGTATATTATATACAGTATATATGGTGTTTGAATGTATGGTTAGTGTATAGTTGAGGTCATGAGATGTCGATATATAGTGAAGAGATGGCAAAACTGGAAATGTTTGCAGTGTTTGTGTGATGTCTGTGCTATAGATCGTCATCCAGTGCTGTACTACCAGTTGGTGAGCGCTTACACTAAGAGTCAGACCTCATGTGAGCCTTGAGTCGACTACTGGACCACTACTGCTATACTGTACTATACTTAACAGTGGTTTCATTGAAATCAATGCCATTTTGTTGATAATATTGAATATATATTTGAAAAGTTGTTTGTGTTTGTCATTACTAGCGATCATCTCATGAATGGTTTTACTAACAAAGCCATAGATTAGTAAATGAATAGTAATTTAATTAAAATGTATTTATTGTGAAAACTATTGATTTAAAGGATTAATATAATCAACAAGTTTTCTATGAAATCACAGCAAACTTATTATAAACTATATAACAAAGTCGTGCTTTTCATTGGACTGTTGCCTATCGCTTGTTCCTCAAGTGGATCGCATACCAGTGCAGCCAACAGTGCTTACGGTGTCTAATAAAACTTAATATCAAGTTATAGCTCACTATGAGAGGCATTTATGACTGTCTTCGTTGAAATCAAACACAAATGGGAACCACTTTATGATGTTATGTATGCATCGCTTATATGGATTTAAATGTGTGTCTAATGTGTTGCCAGTCGTGCGCCTCATTTGCTTCGGGCGCTATTGTCCTCAAAATACAACTATAGCTACAACTACAACAAGTGCTAACAATAAGACTTTTTCACTAACACCACACCACACAACACATCCATACATCTCAACCATCAACTTATAAATATATTATTTTAAATATCAACTATTAGTGAAATACCAAACTTTTTTTGTAATGTTATGCTAAACTAATTATCAATTCAATATTAATGGCAAGTTTTTTGATGTCATACAAGAATTAATTTTGAAAATTGATCCCATGTTAAGAAAAGTTGACTTAAACTATAAAAATAAGTGAAAGAAGTGCTGATTATATTGATGGCAAAGTTTATTGCTTTTCACGTTTAAAGTCATAAACTTGTCATAAAAGGATTTTCTGGTGAAGACATTGGCTATAATTGTTTAGTAGAGAAGCCATCAGTTGTGAAGTGATGACCTCCTGAAGCCTAGAAACAGTGCTATCAATTGCTGAACAGTGCTCTCATTGTTTGCCATTCAATACTTGACTTTTTATATCATTTCAAATGAAGATGTGATTGCAGTGATTGTGCGGTCTTTCACTTAATTAATACTTTATTTGTTTGATGATTACGTAAATCCATTATTCAACGACTTTTTATGATAACAACAATGAAGTTGTCTTCTTGTTGTGTATTGACTTATTATAAGACAATGTCTGCAATAGTGTGGATGACTTTGCTATTGATTCCATCAATAAAGTGTTTGCCCGTTAGTTATACAGCTCTTAATTATCAACAAATTAGTGATGTCTGTGATTGGGAGGGCAGCGGATCCATTGAGACGGACTCGGATCGAGTCATTGTTCCCGTATATCTTCGTTGTTCTCACGGAATTGTTAAGTGGTTGTACCCGAAGGGAGGACTACGAGTTGTATTAAAACACGGGACGTCTGATAAAGAGTTTAGGGGTTGTATACGAGTGGCCAGAAATACAAGCAAAAGTGTCCGCATGTATGTTGAAGGCAACCAACAGTTACACAAACTTTATGCCTTTGATGACAATAAAGACATTGATCTCTTAAGATGTTTTGTATCAAACAATGGCAAGATTGCAATATTCGTTGAGTCTGAGCCCTCACTATCTAATGATCTCATATACAAAGACTTTGTTAAATTCAGTTATGACTTACAAAGTGTTTCATCAAAAGAAGAGCTCATTACCGATGATGAAGAGTGCAAACCCTGTGATGACAATCAATTGCTTTCGCAGTACTGTACGAGTGATTTCATAATTGAGGGATCAATTAATTCTCTCTTTCATAACAAGCCATTAGAGCGTTCAGAAGTGACTGTTAGAGCGCATCGGGTCATCAAAGACCCGGTGGACAACACATATCAAACATTAGGACATAATAATAGTGTATCAGTCGATGCCATCATTAGTCAGTACGGGATTGTCAAACACTATACTATTTATCGACCGCTCAGATGTCGGACCAAAGCTGGTTCGGGAACTGAATTCTTATTTATTGGTCGATGGCTTTTGGGAAGTCCTGTCATCTCTTGTGCGCCAAAACTGGAACATTGGAAACATGTTAAGAGTAAAGCTCTGGAGAGCGGAACAAATGAGTGCCAATTATTTTGATGACAACTCTTGAGCCTATCATCTATAGGTTGTTTAGTCAGTTAAATGTGGCAATTGATGCCATCGACGCCATACATGAGCCCTAATGTTAATTAATGTTTATTCAAAGCAATATGTTGTGTATAATATGTAAATAAATTGATATTAACTGCCAAAGCATCTAATCTTTCAATTGAATCAATTGATTTGCTCTATACTTATATTGCAATTGTAATACAATACCAACTCATATATACATACAGTATATATCTCTGTAATAGTCTGTATATATAATATTTAGATATCCGCTGAGGATATGTGTTTGTTATCATATTTTTACAACTTATGTGTAATATGTATAATATATAGTTAAGTACTTGTTGTATATATTATTTGATTTATTACAAACAAATTTCTAGAGACTTATATGAATATTAAGATAATATATATATATAAACATTTTAATAGAAATATATAGACACATAAAAACAAAAATATTTATATTTATGTACATTATTACATATATATATATATATCTAATTTACTAAATCAAAAGATATATTAACATTAAATCAAAAATTAAAGTTTGTATTTATATTTACTAAGAGAAAGTTGTTATTAAATTATTGAATAATATGTTGTATTTTTAATAAAAATAAATTTACTTTAATTATAAGTGTTTGTGTCAACTTATTTAACTTTATTTTGATTGAAACATAGTGTAAGTAAATCATTTGATAACATAAATCCTTTGCAACACTTTTGTAATAATAACTATCATATCAAATGATACAGTATTATCATTCATTATAAAAATGCATTTTCATGTTTTTCCAATCAAATTATCAAAAAACACTACATTAGTGTACTTTTGCAATGCTCTTCAAATTGATTTCTACATGAAATTGCAAAAAAATATGCTATTTATGCCTGATTTGCTATTATTTAATCACATCATTGTACTGTAATATTAATAATTGTAAATCACACTTCAAAATAAAGTATATTATAACTTATAATTTATAAGTGTAAATAAAAAAGTTATAAAGTTTAAGTATAACAATGTTTATATATTGTACTGTATAGGCAAATAAAACAATAATTGTAAGTTTAAGTGAGTAAGAGATTAATTGACTAAAAATATTATGATTTATATATATATTTCTATAAAGTTATAGCCAGTCATCTAAGTTGAAGGAACGGCATATTTGCTGTATTATATAATATGCAAACTTTGATTATTTGAAATACAACCCTATTATTCATTTAAAACATATCTGAAAATAAATTGTTTAGTTTTTTTTATTACTAAATCATTTATCAATTGAAGACATTTTGCAAAACTCTTTTGGGAGGGAAAGGGGAGAGAGATGTGCGGTCTGGTTGTTGGGCTATTGAGGCCCCACAGGAATAAGTGGTAGAACTTGTTTTGCCTCCAAAATAGGTTAAACTGAAAATATTTTTGAGTTTAGTAAAAAAAATTGCCGGTCATTATAATAGCTATATATATACTGTATATATAACTTATGTGTATATATTCAATGCTCTATACGATATAAATGCTGAAACATAATGACTGAACATTTTTATTGATAATACCAACGATGGCCTCATATATTTTAATACATATTGCTGTTTAAAAAAAAACATTTGAAATCTTAAAAGTTTTAAAAATTTTAATAGAATTCTCAATTATAGTCACAAAAATATTAGAAAGCAATCAAACGTTTATTTCAATAAAAAAATCTAACTATAATTTTAATATACTATATATACAGTACTGTATATAATGTATAATAAGATTTATACATTTGATAAATTTTTGTATCCATTCATTTGCAGTCAAACAATAAACACAAATACAGCACACAATAGATATCCTTAAAGGCATTACTCTGTAATTTAAGAGTTTTATATGAAGTTTATATTTAAGTAATCAAACCAAACATTTATAACCTATAATAGGAAAAAAAAATTATGAATATTATAGAGGAATGCAATGCATAAGCATTTGTAGTCTAAGATTTTGAATATATTTCTTCATAGAGCTGTCATTTGAGTGAAGATTTGCAAGTTTTTTGTTATTGTTTTGGTCAACACAAAGAAGAGTAAATTGAAGAGAGAGAGAGAGAGAGAGAGAGAGAGAGAGAGAGAGAGAGAGAGAGAGAGAGAGAGAGAGAGAGAGAGAGAGAGAGAGAGAGAGAGAGAGAGAGAGAGAGAGAGAGAGAGAGAGAGGTATCTGAAGCAAAACCGGTCCTAAACGGGCCAAACCTTAAAGTGGGAGTTATATTATAGATTGATGTTTGAGCCCATAATACAAGTCCCGGTGCTTTTCATGAGTTTCTGTAAATAATTCTTAACACAAATCGTCAAAGAAGTAGTTATAGTGGTCGTACTGGCGGTGAGCCTCACTCTATGCCCTGCTATCCCCTGAACCCCCTTTGCCTTTATTACAGTAAACTGTAAATCGATGAGTGGTATGGGGTCTACCAGAGCCAGTCTGCAAAATAGCAATAGTTATGGTATTAACCGTAACGATAGAAATGCAAAGAAAGTGAATTGAGATTATAATTGAAGGCCTGAATGCCTGAAACACTCTGAGACCCTCTTTATTGGTTTTGACGACGACTCCAACCAAACCAAAGCCATTGACCGTATCGTCTCAAAGGGTCTCAAAGGGACTCAAACTATGTTTCGGATTATATTCAGACAACAAATACACAGCACTTGTATTGATATTTTGTTCAACAGTTGATCTGATGAACAAACAAAACTAGTTTCACACTTTCAATCACATAAACCACTGAAAAACTAATTCAATCGCAAAATATTTGAAAATCTTTTACTCGTTTTCAACCAAAACTACACTTTTATCCGATTGTTCGCTAAATTATTCATTCATTTAGATTAACGATAACTTTATCCATTGATTCGCTTCTTTACTGCATTTATTTAAAACAAATAATATCTATATATTTCAATTACCGTAAATACTTATCAATTGATTATTTATTAAAATTTTTAAAATACAATATAAAATAAAATTGAAAATTAACATCAAATGTGAGCAAACATTAATGACTAAAAATTAGTGTTACATTTGACTGATACAGATAATTGACATTTATTTGGGTTTTTAAATCAAATTTAAGAGTAATTTACTAAATGCATGACTAATTGATTTCAAGTATTAGCTAACCCAACATAGTTTTGAACTCATCGTATAAGACCAGAACCAATGCACCGCCAGTGCTCCTGAAGACGTTAGAGAGAGCACCTCTAAAGAAGGCCTTTGAGCCCTCGGTTTTGGCAATTTTGCCCCAACAGTGGACAGTACTCTTATACATCCTCTCGTTCTTAGGCAGACCCGACTGCATCATCATTCGTCGTCGTACTGTATCAAAGGGATACGAAACTATACCCGAAACAGTGGTCACTACTTGCGCGATAAACCATGAGATGAGTAGTGGTGTGTTTTTCGGGTCCTCAAGCATACCCTTCGCGGTGTCGAATAAACCGAAATACGCCGCTCTGTAGATAATAATACCTATAGTTTAACAAACCATTTGGTTAGATATCACGAGTTCATAAATAATCACTAGTAATGTAAACCTTGAACCGAGACAACGAATCCTCTGTATAGACCAACCAATCCGTCAGATTTATACACTTTGACCAAACAGTCACCTAAACCTTTAAACTGTCTGTCGGTTTCAGATTTGCCGATATCTGCGGCCAAACGAGTTCGGGCAAAATCAAGTGGATATACAAAGCACAGGGATGTGGCACCGGCTGCTCCACCCGACGCAAGATTTCCCACAAACCATCTAAAGAATTGAGTGTTTTTGTCGACGCCTCCCAAAAATATCTTCTTATATTTATCTTTGAATGCAAAGTTGAGGGCCTGAGTCGGGAAATATCTGATAACATTCGCCAGATTTCCTCTCCAGAAGGACACTATTCCCTGTTCTTTGGGAATCCGGACGAAGGCATCGATAATACCCTTATATCTCTGACTTTCTTCTATTTGTTTGGACACATGTTGGACCTGAAGAAGTAATTTGACTCTTTCTATGGGTGCCATCGCTGTCTTAGATATGGCTGCAGAGACACCACCGGCTATGAAGTCTTTAGCAAATGAGACGGCGTCCACAGGCATACTGTCCATCAAATTTACAATTTATCATTTAGTTTATGTTATTAAAAAACAATTTATTATAATTACCTTTTAATTAAATTATCTAAACTTTAAGAAATAATAATAAATGTAAAGAAAATTAAGGAAAAGACAGGAAAAGGAAACAAACGACAAAACTGTTTGAATTTACCGTAAGATTGTATTAAATACTGTATATTAAGACATATAAGACAAGTGTAGTGTTTGTTACAGTTATTTAAGTCAACCGCCAAATACTATACGATATTATTATGTACTTAATGTTATACAACCATTAGTGTGTCAGCCATTGTCACATAATATATTTATATGATTAGCTAATGGAAACTATAGATATGTTTTGTGTATCATATGTTTTCAAATTATAGTAATTTATTGAATGTTTTTTTATTTATTTATAAAAAAGTTTTGATAGTAAAGTACTTATGGTTTCAAATAATTATTGTTTAGTTTATGTTATAATTAGTTCAATAATCATATGTTTGTTCAGTTATTTTGTGGTAGTCTTAGTCAATGATCAATCTCTTGACATCTTTGATAACAATTACCACAAATGTTCACTAAATATATTTATTGCAATACTTTCGCAAAGAAGTCATTTCGACAAAAGACAAACATTGAGACAAACTTGGATTCAGACCATCGATGAGATCAATAGAAATAATTCATTGATTATATCATCAAATCGGCAATTATGTGACATCAAAGTGACCGCGAAGTTCATCATCGGACACAAGGACTGTCCGATTCATCGGCTGTATCGCCAAAATGATTATAATTGTCATTACAATGAGCTGTTGATGACAGAGACAGCCAATGATATAAATCTACAAGAAGTCCATCATTTTGCCGACAGATCTCCATCTGATACACAGATATTTCGTGGATTGAGTTTTGTGGTGAGTTTGATCACCGATGATGTCTTGTAATCTACTGATTAATATGAAATATTCAAAACAGATAAGACATACAATAGTTGTGACCAAATTAGGGATTCATAAGACTTTTTTAAACGATTATCAAAATATTACAATTGTTTTACTGAACGCCGCAAATAAAGTAATAATTAAATTGAATTAATTATTTTTTAAATACATTATAAATACTGTACTTTAAATGATTATAATTTTTTAACTAAAGGATATAATTGTCAGCAAAAATATATCGATAAAATCAATTAATTTCAATAATAATTATTACGAAACTATTGAACCAATAGTCTTAGCCAAAGATTTTTATGGATTGCTTATAATAGAC
Source organism: Oppia nitens (assembly GCF_028296485.1). NCBI lineage: Eukaryota > Metazoa > Arthropoda > Arachnida > Sarcoptiformes > Oppiidae > Oppia > Oppia nitens. The sequence continues at coordinate 146,988 of NW_026533203.1, read as the reverse complement.
AATCAATTGATGACTTTTGATGACAATAACCAAATAAATATAACATACAATCAAAATGGATTTATTCATATTTTGAGGGTTTGTTTAAATGATAATATTTTATATTTTTAAAAATATATAAATTATTTACAATTGATTTTCATGTTTAACACATTATTGTACATATTGTAGGCTTATTATGGATTCACTGATTTTGAATCCATTTCATATAATCCACAGCTAATTATTGGACCAACTTTTACATACAAAGTATTTGGTAAATAATATTAATTTAGTTTAATAGTATTGAATTGTATGCAAAATAATAATAATAATAAAATTTAGATATAAAAGCAATTGAATTACTTATAAATTCTCAAAATGAGACTCAAATCCAATGGACTAATGAATTGATAAGAACTGAGAAGAGTTTGGCTCAAGAAATTGCTGTCAATAATGATATACTAGTCGTTGAAACCATTGATGTCTATAGAAATTTAGTCGAAAAAGTTATTCAATCTCTTCAATTGTAATACTTATTAAATACTAAACAATAATTGCCTATTGATTACAATTATATATATATTTGTATACTATTAGTACAATTGAATTTTTTAACGGATTAACACATTTTGTGAAGACCGACGATGACTGCTATTTGAATATTATTAATATAATTAAAGAATTAATTGAAAATAATCGCATGAAAAATGTTTGGTTTGGAAAGTATGTTATAATTAATAAAAATTTTTATTTAATATAAAATAAAATTCAATTCAAATAGTTTTAGGAGAGTTTGGCCGTTAGACTATTGGGGCAAATGGGCTGAAAATGAATACGAGTCTCCTATATATCCAACATTTGCTTGTGGTTCGGGTTATGTATTATCATCTGATTTGGTTAAATGGATATCATATAACACACATTATTTGCATAGATTTCAAGTAATTATTTTAATATAAATAGTTAGCATTTAATAATTTAAATGATTTGTTGATTAGGGAGAAGATGTTTCAATGGGAATTTGGTTATCAGCTATTAAACCAATTTATAAAGATGTCATTATTTTATCATTATTTAATAATTATAATCAATTTATGATATAATAATAATATTTCTTTATTTTAGGACAAACGATGGTTTTGTAACAATAGTCAGATCAATATGAGTCATGGCTTTAGTTTCCCTCAATTAGATAAACAGCAAATTATAAAAATACATAAATTCATATCAAATCGTAACAAAAATACTTAATAAAAATACATTATATTTAATATTATATAATTTATATATACTGTATATGAGGATAAAAATGTTAAAAATTGATCAATTTTTTAACTGAATCGAAACATTTCCACTTATCGGGCAAATAAAAAGGTTCAAAGATATGTGGGAACGGTGTGTCATAACCGCAGACCCGATGTATGGGTGCTTCGAGATGTAGAAAGCATTCCTTTTGAATCGTTGCCGCAATTTCTGCGCCAAAACCCGCAGTAATGGGCGCCTCGTGTGCTATGAGTACTCTTCCCGTCTTTTTAACTGAATTAATGATAGTTTGTTTATCCCACGGAAGGACTGTCACCAGATCTATGAGTTCACACGAGACGTTCAGAGTATCGCTTGCCATCTGACAGACCTCATGTAAGACATGCACTTGAGTTCCCCAACCAATGAGTGTCACGTCATCGCCTTCAACCAGCACTTCAGCTTTGGACAGTGGAATCATATAGTCTTTGAGTGGCACCTGTTCTACAGCCAAACGGTACAGAATTTTGGGTTCAAAGAAAATACAGGGATTCTTATCTCTTATGCAACTCAGAAGCAATCCCTTGGCCTGAATGGGTCCGCGAGGGATAACCACTTTAAGTCCGGGACAGTGGGCAAAGAAGGCCTCAACACTTTGTGAGTGATACATAGCTCCGTGTCCTACAGCACCACACGGAGCCCGAAGTGTAAGAGATCCGCAATCAAATTGATTGCCTGATCTGTATCTAAACTTTGCCGCTTCGTTGACAATTTGATCAAATGCAGGAAATATATAGTCTGCAAATTGAATTTCCCCGATGGCTGTGGCGCCCGCAGCGGCCAAACCGATACCAAAGCCAGCAATTCCTTGTTCACAAAGTGGTGTATTAAACACTCTGTCTTTGCCAAACTTGTCTTGAAGACCAACAGTGCATCGAAATACTCCTCCAAATGCCACGTCTTCACCAAATATGACAGACGAAGGATCATTGGTTAACGCAATGTCCAGAGCGTTGTTCACGGCTTGGAAGAGATTCATACGAGTCGTATCACCCGATTTGGTGGACGGAGTCTGAGGATTGAATGTGAAGTGAGTCATACTTCGGGTCACAAAACTCATTGACAAACATCTCTTCCCTAATATTTGTCTAAAAGTATTATTAAATTTATTACTTAATAATAAACTCATTATTCAAACAATTTATTGATTTTTAATTTATAACAAATTTCAGGAAACTTTATATACAATATTCAAATAAATTTATAAATCATAACATATTATAACATTTAAGAAATAAGTTTTACAAAAATAAAAAACTTTTTAAATAACTTTGAGAGTAATATAAAGTAAATCACATAATAATTGATCAAAATATCAAAACTTATTTATGATAAATACATTTTAGCAGTAATTGATTATTCAATATATTTACCAAAAATATGATTAACTTATATATGATATAAATTTAATGAATAGTATTGTATGTATAACTACTGTAAGTCATCATTCAATTCATTATTAATCAGTTTTGTCTCAATTTATTAATTAATACAACATATCTCTATCATTGATAACCAATATCTATAAAATAGGAAAATTATATTTTTCTAGATTTTATTTGATAAACTAAAAAACAAATAATAAATCATAAAAATTAAAGTCAAATGAGAGTCATTTAAATAATAGATTTGACAATTAGTAGTAAACATATAGATATTAATAACTAGGATTTATATGAAAATACCAGTAAAAATCAAATTAACAGTAATTTTTAAATAATTTTTTAGTCAAAAAAAAATATTAATTCAAATGTGATAAATAAGATTATAATGTAACGAAAAGTACAGTAATAAAACAAATTTAGTTTTATCTAAATAAATGAAAATTGTTTATTTAAATAATGTTAATAAAATTACTATTCTATTTAAACTACTATATACTTAAATATAATAATAATTATTATATAGAATAATTTATATTAATATTTCAAAATAATATCTACAAATTGTAATTAAAAAATCCTATTTTATTGGGTACTAATTATTTAATATCTACAATATTACTGTTCAAATCAAGTTTATTAAAAATACATAGATATATCATAGATTATAAAATACATACAAATAAAAATTAAAACTCCTCCTCTAAGCATTAAACGTTATAATATCGCGCCCATATATATTGCTGTTAACTATAAAGCGTACAGTAATAATGTAAAGATTTATATATAAGATATTTTTTAAATTAATTTATTAACTAATAAAATATAAATTATAATTTTTTATTGAAATAGAAATATTTTAAATTTTTAACAATTATTAAAATTTAATTTTATTTATAATATATTAATTATTATTTAATTATTATATTTTAATTTAATAATTATTTAAATTTGTATTTAATAAATTATTAATTGTATTAATTATTAATATGGAATATATAAAAAATTATTAATTATACAAAATTATTATAAAAAATATTAATTATAAAAATATTAATTATAAAAAATATATATATTTAATCTAAAAAAATGTAGATATTATATGACAACTATGACATTAGTTTTATTATTATTATTATTAGACATTTTAATTAACTTTAATTAACTTTAAAAACTATATTATTGCACATAATTGATTGTTATTAATATTGTGTTGTATTTATCACAATATTTAGTACTATTTACAACTAATATTTATTATTTAATCACATTTGTTATCACAAATTAAAAGTACTTAAACAACAACTTAGTTTGTTTTCAATGCCACACAATGTCATCCTATAATACAGTCAATAGTATATATGCGCGCAATATTATAGCGTCTAATGCTAAAAAGTCATGGCATAGTTATTATACATTTGTATTGTTTGTATATATTAAGTATAATCTATGATATATCTATGTATTTGTGGTGCATCATATAGATGGTTCAAATCAGTTTTACTGTAATAAATATTATAATAAAAAATCAATTCATAAATAACGTGCAAAACATGTGCTATTGATGTAGACATCAATGGTTTGGTCATTGATTTTAGCGCTAATTCGTTGCATTGAATGACATAAACATTACATCAATTAATGACCACTACTTTGACATCAATTATCTTCATTATTGTTGACTAATTGGATCAATTGGATCAATTGGCCAGTCATGACAAGTGAAACTGTCATCAATTTGGGTATTTTATAATTGATTGATTTGCTTATAGTTTTTTTAACGTTTCAATTGATGACCGATTAGGTTTTGCTCACCGATGGTCACCATTGAGACAATTAAACTTATTGGTGACCAATACTGTGATGGATAAGTCTCAAAGAGGTTCAACTGATTTGGAGACAACTCTAATGAAACATAAAACAGATTTTATATCTTTGCTTAAAAATCCGGTAATTTTGTTATTTGATTATTGTATTGAAATGTGAATCAATTGATTGATTTGTTTATTCAATTAAAGGCCAGAAATGCTTTGCACAAAGAGATTGTAGTGAACGCTACCAAAGATGGTATTGTTGTTATTGAACAACAAAATAGAGTTAAGACGATAATACCACAAATTATGATCGACGAAGCACTACTCATGAGTGAAATGTTTGATTTGAATGAGTTGTCGGCACTCGAGCTGATCATTGCCGGTGAGAATCAAGAGTCGCGATACGCTGGCCTCACTCGAGGTCCGATCGCTGTATTGCTTTATTTAGACGGAAGGAAGAGTTTATTGAATGCATTGCATTCATTGATTCAGGCGAGCACTGGCAGGACATGGTGTCTGAAGGTGTCCCGAGACTCGTCTCGAGTTATCAACAAATTTGTGGACGAACTCAAAGACGAAGGCATTGTAATGCAATGTATCGATCAATTGTTTAATCTGAACGTAAAGTCTGAGTTTGAATTACTTGAACGCAACAGAGCTTTAGGTCCATTCAAGTATCGCAAACAAGTGTTGGATATTCTTAAAGAGATTCGCCAGAGATTGGCTGATATCATCTTTTGCTATTCATCTCAAACTAATCTCAACAATAATGAAATTTCTAAATTAATTCAATTAATCGCTAATATAAGCAAAACGACTGCAAACGGATCATTAGATTCTGTGTCAACCACTTTATTGATGTCAGTTCTCTATGTAATTGATGTCAGTTTTCTACAGAACGCTGAAGAATACGATAGAAGACTATCAAACAATTCTATACTCAAAAATCCAGAATTAATAGTTGAAATTGAAAGACATTTGAATCAAAATGATTTTCAAGTAAAAGAAATCAAAACTATAATGCAATTTGCTTTAGCAGTGACTTTGAAGACCATTTCTTCATATCCGATACCCGGAATAGATAGTGATATTGAAGACGAAAAATTAATTGACGCGACCATCGAAGCAAAAGTCTTTGAATCACTGAATACTTTAGTTGGTTTAAATGAATATGTATTTAATGAAGAATTTTATATACGAAGAATTCATACTTTGATTACTGATTTCATTGTTTTGATGCCTATAAAAATGAAAGAACTCAAAGACAAAGGCGATGAAATTGGAAGAATAATTGACGCCTATTCTGCTGAAGGCATTCAACCGCCGACAACACTTCCGCGTCATTTTGAAAAACTTCTCTATTTTTTGAGTCAATTATATAGTAAAGATCGCTACGAATTAAGTAATATGTTTTGGCCCACTCTTTGCGATGGCAAACAATCAACGCATAGACAACAGTCGTTACATAAGTTTGTCCGAACAATTCAGGACTCATTTTTTCCATCCATTTTGCACATACCTGTCATTAAATTGTTGAAATCATTGGCAACTAATTCTGCATTCAATGTATTCAATCTAATTAAAAGTCCATCACTTAATCTGAGTACACAGTTTTCAATGGATAGCTTTAATTCATCTCTATTTCAATATTATAATACTCTTCGTGGTTCTGATGGTAGAGAGAATATGAACGCCAGTACTAATCCATTTGGTTTATCTAATATTCATTTGCCATTTCAAGGTCAACAACGATTGATTTCTGGCATTAAGTCAGAGATAATATGTGCCATCATTGAACTGATTGAAGAAATTGTCTCAAATGTATGATTTTAATTTAATATTAATTATTACGAATCAATCTAATGGTTATTATAATACTATTTTATAGGACAAGTCGTGTTGTATAGCTATTGCTGAGAACGTTCAGTATTCGGTTATTCCCTCATTGGTTGGTATCTTAAGATGTGCTGTTCCTAAAGAGTTAAAGGCAGCCATTTTGAATTGTTTATCCGGATTTGCTATGTCTTCGGCATCAGTTGCGTATATGATTTGGGCTAAAATTGATGGAATTTTGCCAAAATTTATGCCCACTATAACAGCAAGTGTGACAATTGATCCATTATCTCAGCACCGTTTGTGGCAAAATGGAATTGGCATTGAAATTGAAGAAATTGAAGCTAAGAATGAAGAATATCCTATAACTATAGGTTTTATGCGACTCATGAAATCATTGTTCATTCACTACGATTCTAATCAAACACAACAACAGTCATCAGCAGAAGTTTGTCTCAATTTTATTGTTAACTCAATACTTCTTAAAACGAATGCTAGAGTTTATAAAATTGAAGATCAAAAGTGGATTATCAACTCTCTCTGCTATGAAGTTATTGAAATAATCATTAAAAATTACGAACCATTAGTCGACGGACCAAACTCTAAGCTGGCATTCAGTATATTCACACAAACTCTTCAAGAAAGTGGTCTCTTTCGTCAAATTATGTATACATTAGAGGAAATCGCAGAAACGTTTGAGAAACAAATGCTTTCTGTTTGGTTTGAAAGTAATACAGTATTTCCCAAACTTATTGAAGATTGTGCTATAAATGGGTTACAAATTTTGAAATTGATTTGTGAGAAACAAAATGATTTCATTGATATGATTCATGAAATTCCTGGATTTCCATTAGCTATAATCGCAAAATTTGATATTCTCTTCAATAATGTCAATCCAAGAAGTGGTGTTATCGATAGGTTATCGACTTTAATACGATTGATATATTTGCCAACTCAGGCATCGATCGAAACGTTGAAAGTATTGAACAGTTTATGCAAATGTAATGTAGAAGTATCTCAATTATGTTTAACACAATTGCAATCATCAAACTCTAAAGTTTTAGCCAATGATTATATCGTTAGTCTATTTGTTGAGTGTTTAGAGTCTGAATCTAAAGAACTTCGATTGGAAACACTGAACCTCATCGACACGTGTATTGATTTTGTTGCCATTAATTATTCATATAATTTTGGCCATAAATTGTTGGGAATTGATAGGTCTCGTAGTGTTATCAAAGAAGCCGGAAATCTGGAGCAAACATTCACTTGTTTTCATTCAATACTTTCACTATTTGATTCATCAATTGATATCAAAGAATTCTCTGAAGAAAGAAGACTTGGAATGAAAATATTACATAAACTTTGTGTTTCATTCTTTACTTATGATATAGTTTTAAGATTTTTGAGAACAAGTTATGACTTTATTATACAATATCTTTATTCGTGGGAAAAATGGTCTTCAGAACCAAATTTTGACTCAGAATTACAAGAATTAATATTTGAAGAAATGACATACTTTTTGCAAATATTAGCCATCGATATAAAGATAACATCAGAACAAAAGCTGAAGTCTCACTGCGCTTCTTATGTCAACTTTTTGTTTACTCAATCCAAAAGGTCACGTATTTTGGATTTGTTAAGTCCAGCTCTCTTTGTTCACACAAACCCAGAATTACCAAATTTGGAGTTTTTTGAGCAAAAAGGATTGTGGAAAGCCATCATCGAGTGCTCTAATGATAGCAAAACTATTGATCTCAAAGCACTTCATCAACGATTGCTTAATGAGATCCGTTTAATTGGTCCACAATTAGGTGTCATTCAAACAAATCTGATTCGTAATGAATTAAAGGTTATACTATCATTTGGAGCCGCTTTGAATGAATCGCAACAAAAATTGGACACAAAAAACAAATATTTCGACTCTTGGCGTCAATTACTTGAGATACTAATAATTACCGGAAGTTTAGAATCTTGTGATGAAGAGACAAGAATCAGATATTTATTAGAAATAATTGTTGAACTGATTAACAGAGCACAGGATTCAACGACACCATTATCACTGTTATGTCCGATTTCATCATCAGTTTTGATTATTTCTTCGGCAATGTTTGGTATTAAATCACAAGTGTTGACCTCAAATGTGAGCGCTTGTGTGAAATCCATTATAAATATATTGGACTCGTCGTCGCACACCATTTGGAGCGATCAGAAGATAACTCGTATTAACTTTTATGCATCGCTTCTCTATTTGTTTCGATCACTTCCTTTCAATATATTTAATGAATTTAAATATAATAATAGACTATTAGAGCGTCTGTCTAAAGATATTCTGTCCGGACATGAAGTGGCAAAAGTGTTGTCTATTTCATTGCTCAATAGGAGTGATCTTTCCGTTTGGTTGAATGAGATCGCATCAAATGGTACTTTAAGGCAACTTTTGGATACACTTTTGTCTGATGATCGCGAAATCCGAGCCAACAATTTTGAATTTATTAAAGCTTTTTATGGTTTTGAAGCAAAAATGGTGAGTATATTATCGGTAATTTTTGTTTGTTTTGATGAATCCATTTTAAAAAAGTAATAATGTATTTTAGATGCTTTTGCTTCAAATCTATTCTTCAACTAACGGATCCCATTCATTGAGTCATAACTTAGAAATGATGTCAACTCTTGAGGCGATTCAAAGCTTTGATATGTATCCATATTTGGTCGGACAAAACACTGTTTGCCATAAAGTTTTTATTCATATTCTTCGATTGATTCTAACAATGTCTACCACTAATAATCAACAAATCATTAATGAAGTAATAACTTTATTTAAATTTTTAATTAATGGTAATTTAATTTTAATTTTTATTATTAAAAAACAGTTGTCAGAGTTTATAAACAGTAGAACCACAATATCTGATATCTTACGAATGGCACCAAACATGAAGAATACTATCGAAGGAAAGGAGACATTAGTTTTGATAACCAAAATGATATGTCGTTTGATTTTGAATGTCAACAAAATAACTCAAATCAGTTTCATTGGACTTCTGTCTCATTATTGTAATGACTTTTCTACAAYACATGACTTGGAAATAATATTTAATATATTATTTGGTTGTATTCAATACAGTCGAGCAAATGGTAAAAAATATAATATTTTCAAATAATATTTATTAATAATTGATTTATACTATAGCTTTGGTACCATTATTTGAACCGAGTCTTTCAAAACAAGATTCAAAACTCATTACACGACAACCTTTAGGCCTTTTGGTATCAGTAATCAGCAACTGTTGTACCAAATTAGACGATAGTTTAAATGTGTTACCAATTGTGGAATCAGCTCTTTATCTGCTTTGGCATCACTTGAATCTATATTTTTCGGTTCTTAACATTCCCGGCGATAAATTACAAGAAGTAGAGACAATGAAATCTGAATCTGAATATGTCTTGAGTGACGTATTTTTCTCTAAGATTCAAGTCTTGTCTCAGAAGAATACATTTATTGATGCATTAGTTCGTCGTATTAAAAGAATTATTCATTTAAAGAAAGATAATTGAAATTTAAAGTCATTTTTATATTAAAATATTTTTAATAATTGTATTGATTTTAACAAATAATAAAAAGTTATAAATAATTATTATATTATTAAACTTACTGTATATAACTAAATATGGTTTAAATTTAGCGTAATATGTGTGGGTTGTGGTAGAGGTATAACATTATCATAATATTGTATTACTTTAATATTGAATAGCAATAGCATTGGTTTCAGTTTGTATTGTATAGAAAACCCCAGTTGTAATGTATGGCAGCGTTAATGTTGTGTTTAATAGCAGTTTGTGTGCCATTTGTGCCCTATTTTCCATACATTGGGAATAATCCGAAACCATTAGAGTCTTGTCTCTTACTTTTTACCCAAATATCAGGGCGTTTGCCAAATGGCCCCCAATTTCACAACTTTTTTTAAATAGTTTTTTTTAATTACAGTTTAATTTGATTTTTAATCACTTAATTATGGAAGAAACGGTTACCGCTGAGGACACAGAGGATAACCAATTAGTTGACGTCAATGAGGCTGATGTCGATTCCAACGACGACAAGGAACAGGTGATTAAACTTAAGTCGAAAAATTCATATCGACAGAAGTACAAGAGGGCCTGGGAACTGGATCTACTACTTAGAGGTAACTCATCTCACAGATTGATTGTCTAACAGATTGTGTTATAATAGTAAAACAAAAATTAATTGATAACTGATTTTAATTAATACAAAATTATTGACTTTTATTGGGATTTTCACACAAATCTTTGCTTATCCCAGATTTTGCCCAAACTTTTGTACCACTGATTAAAATGATATTTATTTGGGGTTTACTTTGTTTTGGTTTTTAAAAATTGGTTTTTAAATTTGATGTCAGTTTTCACTGTTTTCCAGTGATTGTTAAGAAAAATTAATGAATATATTAAACAAAACATTAGTTTTCGGAGTCAAACATTTTAACCAAAATAGCTTTCATCTAAATGCTAGACATCTAATAACAACACAGTTTAAAGGTTTAAATCAAATTTACACTAAGCTATTAAAAAAACTGCTAAAATATATATTATTTAATAATAAATATTTAATTTAACAAAACACGTGTTGTTTACTAAAAACTTATTCATGACTTAATAATAATTATTTTATAGTATTATTTTAATTACTGTTAATGCTTTTCAATGCTTTATAAAATTTGATTTATAAAAATTTATAATATAGTATTAAAAATGCTTTTAATAAACTTATTTATTAAGATAATGCTACCGATATGTATACAATAATATATCATATATATAGTGATGTACCGATTGCAAAATGCGCAATTGCATTGCTCGGAAATTGCGTGAAATTGCCGCAATTGCAAAAAGCTCGATTGCGAAAATCGCAATTGTAAAATAGAACAATTTATAATTTTTAAAAAATTAACAAAATTTAAATGGCAAAGCAATATGAATAAAAACATAAATTAATTATATAAAATTTAATTATTTTATCATAAAATGTTGCCATCTAAAAACCATGTAAAAATAATAATAAATTAGTAAATTCTCTTAATCTATTGTAAACAAAATTTTTAACGTTTTCAAAGTTAATTTTTATACATTCCCTCATGCGCGCAATTTCAAGCAATTTCACGCAATTTTCCGCAATTGCGGCAATCGAAAATTGAATTGCGAAAAATTACCAACACTACATATATACAATAAATTATTTGATTGATAGACTGGTTGTCTCCTTTCACTGGTGATCCGTATTCGGCCTTTTGTAGGACCTGTCACTGCAAACTTCACGCCCATAAAAAAGGACTGTTAGCTCACGCAAAGTCATCAAAACATAGGAAGCATACACTAACTGGTGAAGTAATGGACATAATTAACATTTTAAACATTGATTTATATCATATATACTAATTATATAATAAATTAAAATCATTTTTAAATATTCAAATCATTAAAATATAATATATAATATAACATTACTTACTTTGTTTACTTAATTATAGTCACAAAAAAAGTTTGAATATTTTTAATTTTTTTTATTCATATTTAATATATAACATAATTTACATAATTTATTTGATAAATTGCTAATTTGAAATTCAAGTTGTTTTTAAAGAGTACCCGTAATATAAACAGTATTTGACAATAATTGTTAAAATATTTATATCTCATAATTATAATTTGTAAAGTAAAAAGTAAAACTTGTTATCAAAAATTTGCAAAATGCTTATGCGATTTGTAATTAAAATAATTATAAGTCTCAAGTAATTATAACACGACATATCTGAGCGTTAAACCTGAAAATTATAATTTCTAATCAAACGTCTAGTCATGTAATTTATTATACAGTACTCTATAACTTAAATGTTTTTAAAATATAAGTATCAATTAAAACATTTAGTTTTATTTTTAGGATCCGTTAAGCACTGAAAGTGGAGAAATAGTTGCGTTAAAAAAACTTAAGAAAACGGTATGTTTTTAGAAAATATCGACAAATAAAGTTTTATCACACATTTTATGCCATTATTAGCACTTTAACGATCAGTGGCTCGAAGACACAAATTTTTCTCAATGGTTAAGAAAAATCCCGAATAATTCTACAAAAGCTCTTTGCGTGGCCTGTCGTTCAGTGATAACCGCCGGTCGGAGTGAACTTATTAAACACAGTCAGGCGGCCAAACACAAGAAGGCTATTTTAGACGGCATTCCCGAAGATGTAATTAAAATTGATTTAATTTTTATTAATTATTTTAATTTTATTATATTACCGATAATTTAAAGATAGGAGAGATTGATATCGATTGGTTGGATCCGTCATATGTGCCACAAATTAATAATAATTCTAATAATAATAATAATAATTTAACAGTTACTCCAGCACTAACTTTTAGTACAAATATAACCGTTCAACAGATAAATTCAAACAATCACATTATGGATACATTAGGTTTGAATTTAAGTGATATTATAAGTCAATTGCAAGAGTCAGTACCTCTGCATTTGGCCGAAAAGTGGGATAATGTAGGACTTCTGAGTCAACCGACGCAACCAACAAAAATTCACAATATATTACTCACAATCGACTTAACTGAGAAAGTAGTGGAAGAAGCGCTCAAAAAGAGAGTTAATCTAATTATATCATATCATCCGCCAATATTTAAGCCATTGAAGAGTTTATCACCAAATGTTTGGAAAGAAAAGATTATTTTGACGTGTATTGAGAACAAGATTGCCATATATTCTCCGCATACCGTTCTCGATGCCATCAAAGGAGGTATCAATGATTGGCTTTTAACAGCTTTTGGATCGTCACTGTCTTCGCCTATTCAACAAAGTTATTCGGATCAGTCTGGAAGCGGACACTTCTCTAATTGTTTAGATGTTCTCGTCTCTGAAGGAGAAGATGTCACACAAGCTTTAAGTGGTTTGGAAAATGTTATTTTGACGGTTAAGAGGTTTGATATTAAATTAGTCTCTGACTATTGCCAGTTGTTTAGCAATAATATAATTAAAAATTTATATTTAAAAGCAATGAATACGGAGGATGTGATGTGAGAGTGTGTTGCGATGATAAGACATTACCAAAAGTTGTTGATATCTTATCGCAACATCCGGTGGCACAGCTTTGCAGCAGAATTACTAAACTTCAAACTGTAATAAATGATTGATTTAATAAGCAATTTATTGAAAATGTTTTTCTTAACGATAGCCTCCACTTCCCGGCCAAGGAATGGGTCGATTTGCATGTTTGGATCAATCACTTCCACTCTATGAAATTGTTCACAGAATTAAACAACATTTAGATCTAACACATGTCAGACTTGCAATATCTCCTAAACACACGAGAGGTTTGATTTGAATATTTGTAAACTCGATATTAATTGAAATATAATTAATTAGATACCAAAGTGAACACAATAGCCGTGTGCGCCGGTTCGGGTGCCTCTGTCCTCAGGGGCTGTAAGGCTGATGTCTGGATAACCGGTGAGATGTCTCATCACGAAGTCTTAGATGCCATACATTACGGCTCTTCGGTTATACTCTGCGAACACACAAACACTGAACGCGGATATCTTAAGCCATGGGCTGAACAACTGAAAGACAATTTAGGACAACATAATGTCAATATAATGATATCCGATGTCGACAAGGATCCACTAAAAGTGGTCTAAAAATATTTGAATGACTTTTTATATAAATAAATAAAAATAAATATATTTAGTATATAAACAATAAAAGTTTGATTTGATTGAAAAGTGGCGCCAATTGTGGTGTTGTATGTAATGGTTATGCAATGCATTGATTGGATGTATTAGTTGTATGACGAGTGTTGTGGTGTCAGTGGTTGTCATAAACCAGTCATTGATGGCTCATATGATGAAAGATGGCCTCCAAGTGATCCAATTTACCACTCATTTCATCAACACTTCCATCACATTATGAAAGATCAGGTGAGACACCAATCATTACATATGATTTAGACTATCATTTGTATAACAATGTCCACCAATACATCAATTGATGTATTTGTTGTCCAAATGATTACACAGTTGTTGTCAATTGATTTAATCTAATCAATGATTTTAACTAATTGTTAATTATGTTAATTGAAAATTGTTTTAAATATTTTGGTTTTGCAAACATTATAATTAATATAAACTATTAAAATGCAATACTTTTTGTGTATATCTTTGTATTATTTGATAAATAAATTAAAAGTGTTTTAATTGTTTAGATATTTAGTGACTCTTTTGTTAGTCATTAACGCTATTATTAATGAAACAAATTTATAATTAGAGGTCAAAGTACTCAAACATTTTGATTACACTATTTCTCAGTTAAAAAAAACTTATCATTTATTTGACGAGACATTAATTGCTATTATATTTGAGTATATGTTTTGTTACACTAACTACTACTGTATTAAAACTTTATTTTAGTCTCATATCATATAAATTTATTGTAATAATTATTAGTCTTTGAAATAATTAAAAATAAAAATATTGATTTTGTTAATGTAGTTTTTATTTAACATCAATTCAATATAATTTTTTTTACTAAAATATTATAAATAATTTTTGTTTTGTTTAATGACATTATACTATCAAAAGTGCAGTATATTAGCAAAAAACTAATTTGTTTTCAAACATTTGGTTTGCTGTCATGTCGTGAAAATTTATGATCAAATTAAAGACAAGAATTTATAATTAAAAATCATTTATGAGTTTCATTTTAAATGCTATATTTTAATTGAAAATTTATTAATATTTTAGCCGAAATTAATGCTCAATCAATGGTTTCAACGTTTAATACTTTTATAAAAAATTATTTTTCAAGTATCTAAAAGTGGTTTTATGTCTTTTTAGTTGATATTAATGTGAGATATACTCAAATATATTGCTAATGAGTGGTTGGGTTGTGTGTGTGTGTGTGTGTCGGGTATTGTACTGATAACCCGTGTAGTGATCTCTTGAAAAACAAAATAATTTTTACAAATAAATATTAGAAAAGTTGTGATCTTCGACTATATTACCGACTCATTCAATATACAGTAATTATAAAGAAAAGTATGATTTTAATTGATATGATTAATAGCTTTATATCCATTGCCACACATATTGTATACATTGAAACTTTTTAAGTGTTTAATTATTGAATGTAACACCATTTAAGCACTTTAATTGAAGGTATTATTCAATAGTTTTATTATTATTTAAAACATATATTTTGTATTTTATATATTACATTGACTTAAACAATGAAAATGATAAAACATTTTATTTTATTTTTATATCAAAATTTGTTTTCCTATACTTGTGTATACTACATAAATAATATGTTATTTGAATAACATATTTGATAGAAAACTGTTAATATAATTTGTTTAAATATATAATATATATAATTATTGCTATTAGTTATGAAAACTAACAAAACATTACTGAATGTTATATTAATTTAAGCTAAATATCCTCTAAAGGAGAAACTGTGTTCAGAGATAAGCAATTGATTGAAACACTGATCGATGTTTTGCCAACTGATTGACACTCAATAGCTTACAGTTGTTGTTATCAATAGATTGCACTCATATTTCTCAGTAATGACTAATGAAGGGATGTCTGATCCCAAGTGATACCGTTTTGATGACTACAGGAAAGTCAAAACTAGGCCTTTAAAAGGTGAACACAATTTTCACATTGCATTCATTTGTCATATGTGTTGCATTTGAGTTGTTTTTCATAATAACAATGCATTTGTTGTATTTGCCAATTGATTTAATAATAATTCAGTTGAAGACAAGTCCATCATTGGGACGCACGCTTGACATTTGAATGGCGAGCTGCCCAGTGAAGGGCTGTTGTTTAACTGACTGTCCAACCATTACCCTAACCAGCAATGCATTGATTTTGTAAGCCATTTACTAACTATTTGGTTCATTTTAATTTACATTAATTTGTCAATAAATATAAAACATTTAGTATTTATATCTAAAATGTTTTTTTATTTCAACAGATAATGTCAAAGAATGAGGTGTTTGATGATCAAGAGTGGTATTGGGGAGACATATCCAGAGAAGAGGCCAATGAGAAGCTAAAGGACACACCTGATGGCACTTTTCTTGTAAGGAATGCCTCCGATAAAGGTTCCGGTGATTATACACTGACATTAAGGAAGGATAGCACTAATAAATTGATAAAAATTTGTCACAAAAATCAAATGTTTGGCTTTTCTGATCCGTTAAGATTCAAATCTGTTGTCGAACTAATCAATTATTACCGCAAAGAATCTCTCAAAGACTATAACCACACATTAGATACCAAATTATTATATCCGATCTCAAGGTTTAGCCAAACAGAATGTGATGACATCGAAACAAACGATATCTCGAAACTTAAGTTCAAATTGAATGAAATTGTCAAAGAGTTTCAAAATAAGACGGAATCATATGATCAATACAACGATGACTATAATCGGACGGCACAACAGATACAAATGCAAAGACAAGCTTTGGAGTCGTTTAAAGTTTGCATTTCATTGCTTGAACAGCACATCGAGATTAACACCAACCTTCATGAAGAGTCGTTACAACACGAAAAAGAGTCGATGAAAGACCACAACTGTAAATTGAAATACAAATTAAATGCTTTAATTAAAAGCAGATCAGATTTAGACAAAGAATTGAAAAACTCGACTGCTTTGCATCGTTTGGTCGATAGAGAGATGAATTCAATAAAACCAGTGCTCCAGCAATTGGGTAAACAGAGGACAATCCTACAAAAATTATTAGATGCCAATAGTGGCGGATCTCTGCCTCATCACAACACTAGTGCCTGGTTTGTTAGAGACTGTAGTCGAGATGATGCAGAAAATTTGCTTAAAGAGCGACGCGACGGCACATTCCTCATCAGAAATAGTCGACAAGAAGGACAGTATGCACTGTCTATAGTCAATGATAACAAAGTATGCCATTGTCTTATACATCATAAGGAACAGGGGTTTGGATTCGCCGAACCCTTTAATATATATCCATCGCTGTTAAGTCTAGTTCTTCATTACGCTCAGACCTCACTTGAAGAACACAATGATTTACTTCACACTACTCTCGCATATCCTGTTTTTGCCAACAATTCTGTAAATAATGGAAAGTAATTCTAGTTTGCTATCTATTGTATTATTATTATTATATAATTGATTTATATAATTGTTTTTCTATAAAAAATCTACTCTAACTTGTTTTTAATTTAATATAAATATATTTATGTTATATAAGTGAAATAATTGAAAATAAAAAGTGATTTATACTTAAAATTTTTAATGAAAACTTAAATTTATTTGTTTTAACAAATTTTAAGCAACAAATAGTTATTTTATGGGAGTTGTTGGCTCTATGCAGTTATTTATATAATTAATTATTTATATTGAATTATATTTTGCATTTTATAAGGTAAAGTATATAATTTAGAGCTATATTTTAATATTGAAGATAATAATTAAATATATAAATTTATTTTTGTTTGTTTTGTTTTAGTTAAACAACTTTCTTGAACTTGAATTTCGTGCTTTTATACCGATTCATGAACTATACGTATAAAACAAAACAAAATTATGATTTATAATGACTTTACTATCAGATCTTGATATCTCAAAGACATCACTTGATTATAGTTTTTGGTGAGATTTAATTTTCCAAAAATATAACGT
Source organism: Oppia nitens (assembly GCF_028296485.1). Lineage (NCBI taxonomy): Eukaryota > Metazoa > Arthropoda > Arachnida > Sarcoptiformes > Oppiidae > Oppia > Oppia nitens. Next base: position 128,939 of record NW_026533203.1, on the reverse strand, counting down.
TTTTTTATAATTAAGATATTTCAAGCAAAAGTAAAATTGTTTTGTATGTAATTTTTATTTATCAAATATGTTAAACATTTCCTCAATTAACTTAATATTTAAATTATTTTTATTTATATAGCAATCCTTTATTTGACAAAACAGGTATTTAACAATAAAAATATAATATTAGCTGAGATGAGGAGTGAAGACAGTAATTGAATACCTATTCCGGGAGTTATCTTTGAATAACAATTATGAGATGGGCTGACACTCTAGTCATACTTAAGCACATTGATTGACCCTTTGCTTCAAACATTGTATATAATATGATATAATAAATAATTTTCAAAATGTTTTGAACTCAGCTTTTATTTCTCAATACAATTTAAAGCAATTGTAATTTAATAGTCGTTTGTGTGTTAAATGTCTTTCGTATTTAAATTTTATCGTCAATTCGGTTGCCATTCACTGCATTTTTTCGGTTTCAAACATCTCATTGAAGAATTCCCACTAACTTTTCCAAACTACCTGAGCCCTAATGTTTTATATATATACAGTATATATATATACTGTTTATTATACTGTATGAATTGTAAGCTTATATACAGTATACTTATATACTGTATAATATATACACATAATTTAATATAATATATAAATAATGATGAGAAAGTATATCATCATAATTGAAGTTTTGCTGGCAGTTATTTATTAAACTTTAAATATACTCTCTATAAGGTATGCAATACAAAAAAACAGTATAATAGTACTGTATATACATTATCTGTATTTTATATGAATATTATATGTATTATACTGTACTACAACTTTAATAGAAATTTTTGTTTGTTAAGTGATGTTGATTTTGGTCATTAAACACTATTAATCAAATAGATTTTCTTTTATTCAATTATTATGATTAGATCTAAAAATATGTATTACATTAGTGGAACTTAAATACAGGTACAGTATATAATAATATATAATATAAAGGAATTTATTTTTTAAAAAAATTATTAGTGAAAGTGAGATCTACTTTGTAGCCCTGACCACACATTTATATATAAAAAACAAGTTGTGACTTAAATGTGTATGAATTTTATTTTTTTAAACGAAAAGATTTATTTATTTTTTTTACTGAAAACTTGTTTACTTGAAATATGGGTTGAGATTAGAGATCAAACAATACTAAATCATTAATACACTTACTTTTCCTAAAAAGTAGTTTTCTCGAGTATTGAATAATTTAGTAATAAAATGAACACTAAATTGTAAATACTATTTATTTGATGGCATTTTGTTTATTGCATTATTTAATTCCTGTTACGATATTTGTTATTGTAATTATTAGCAATTTTCACAATAATTGTTATTTTAACTACAGTATACTATTTTAGATATTGTAAGTATTAGTAATATATAAAAAATAAGTTTGTAGTGTACTGTATAACAAAATAACAATACTTAAGCAATGATATGAAAAGTCAATGAATATATGATAGAATAACTAGTCTTCCAAAAAGCAATTAATAATAATAAATATTTTTAAACGATTTTTTCCAGATATATAGGCATTATTTTTACAGGTTCTGTATACATATAGATTATAAATAGCATTTACATCATATGTTTATTATTACTTGTTTTTACATAATTTATATTATATAATAATTTAAATTTATATATTATTATATATATATATTGAGTAGCGATTGCTTGCGAAGATAATTGTTTTGAATGCCGTTAACTATTTGTTCAATAATATGACAGAATATTTAATTACTTGTTAAATATAAATCAAAACATTAAATAAGATTTGGTTGAATTTTTGCAAAAAAATACTACAAATGTGACGGAAATAACATTTGCAAATCAGATAATAATTAGCTACAAATCAGTATCCTATGTAAAGATAAACTTGAATTTCCGAAATCACTTTTAATAAGAAAAAAGATTTTTTTAAAACATTAAAATTATTTGACAGCAAAATATTTTTATTGACAAAACTTAAGCGTGTTTTTCACTATAAATAAATTAGCGAAATATCTGTTAAATGGCTATAATATTAATATTAAGATAAAAACATTAAAATTTATGTAACAAATAGCCATTAAAATGTGTAATACAAAAATTAACAAATTATTGATAATATCCATTTATAGATGAGAGACTACATATAAGCAAACAAATTAAAATCAAATTTTGGTTGTAAGTAAATTAGTCTACTTAGTAGACTCTACTAACTTATTGTTATATTTATATACTTAATATTATATTATTATTATACTGTACAGTATATACAGTGCTATTTGTGAAACAATAACCCGAATGATTTTTTTTTATGAAAATAGCTATAATTATGAAGTTTGAAAGCAATTCAGTAGTAAATGTCATTTGTAAATATATATACTATATATATACAGTATTATTGTGTGTATGTATATATATATATATATATATATATATATATATATATATATATGTGTGTGTGTGTGTGTGTGTGTGTGTGTGTGTATGTATGTATATATGTGTGTGTGTGTGTGTGTTCTTTTGATTTGAAATTATAGATATTAGCCATCAATGAAAGGGAAAGTTGTCTCATTGGTGTTGTTTCTTAGGTTTAGTTAACTTATAGTGAGATAAGGGGTGAGTGAAACATACAAATTGTTGTATATTTTTTGTTTAAAGGCAACAAATATAAAAATAATGCATTTTTAAATCATTACTCCCTATCAAACAGTGCTGTAATTTTCAAAACAATAATACTATAATTTATGACAACATATTTATGAGTATAACAAGAAAAATAAAATAATACTTATGATCACTAATGTCTTCAAAATATTAGATATACCTGTTTTATATCTCAATATAGTACTGTATATCCCAAAACTTATACAGACATTAAAATATAAAATAAAAATTGTGAATTGTTTTTTGTTATAAACAAGTTTAAAATTAACATATATTAAGAATTTTACTTTAGTTGATATTCAAATGTTTGAGGGATTAATTAAAGTCATTAAAAAACAAATAAATTATTATTAGTAAATAGCGAGTCAGGTGCCAGTGGACAGACTGCCGAAAGTGGTATTGAATTTATTGCTCAAAAAATTATTTTCATTTTTATGAATAAATCCTTTTAATCGCAAACTTTTTTAGAAGTTAAGGTAAAGAAACTGAAAGGAATTATATAAATGAAATAAAAGTTTAAAATAGTAAACGTTTTAATCAAAAGAAATGAAATAATAAATAAAATAAAATGAATAGAAAAGAAAAGAAAAGAAATTTATTTAAATTTTTTATGTATTCTCTAATTGATGTTTGAATAAAATTTATTATTATTATTAATATTAAAAATAAAATATTTGTATTTATTTATGTATTTAAGTTTTGTTTCATTAAGTTCTCATAATTTCTCGAAAGTCAATATTTATAGCAGAGGTGGAGATCACTAGCACTGGGATCAAGAATTTAAGGATCGGTGAACAGGAAGTTTGCCATTTCATCGCTTCATGTCTTGTAAAGTGATGTTCAAATACAACAATCAAATCGATGACAGATATCACAATTGGAGTGATGTTTACATATATTTTGAAATGCTTTGAATAATTGACTCTTATTTACAACTCCTTGTAAAGGTTGCCATCAAAACTAACGTTCCTTTAGTTGTAAGACACACAACACGACTTCAAATTGCAAAGAACTTGAATTTAAATAAAAAGAGTTTAAAGTTTTTCAAAGATATTATTTGATTGAGAGGTTTGGAGGGATTTGTGGTGTTCTGGGGTTTACAGACTAAGGGACTGACAAACTTAAGAGGTTTGAAACCATGATATGTCTTATTTAAGATTTATAAGTGAAACCAGCTTTTCGGCTATTTATGAGATCTTTATCGATATAAATTCATTTATTATGTATTTGGATCGCTATATGAATATATATATATATATACAGTATATATGTATATTCAAAAGAGTAAAAGAAATGTTAAATAATAATTAAATATTTTGATAAACTTTTGAAAAAATACTAAAAAATATTATATAAAAATAATAATTTAAATTTTTTTGACACAGTCTTACCTTAAGAGAAGATTCTTTAAGAGAAAGTTTTTTTTGTTGAAATTACAGACCAAAAGTTTTGAATGACTTTGAATGACATTAAAATTGATTCAAAATTGGAACCAATTTTTCAAGAAATGACAGCCAAAAGCCAGAGATGTCTAAGAGATGGCAAAATTCAGTACAAAAACTGGTAATTTTGATGATTGTCTGCTGACTCACAATTGAAAACATCAACTGAGATGTGCGGCGTCTAAATCATAACTCTTGACATCATTTTTTTTTGATAAATATTGGTTTTTATAATCATATTTATATTGAATTTATATGTATATTCAACATATATGAAAAAATATTTAATATTTTGTTTTTAATTTTATAATTTGTTTATTTATTTAATTTAATAATTATTAAGTTTTTTTTATCGGTTATCTGTCAGTCTGTTTGTTAAGTGCTAACAAAAAATAATTGAATTAATTAAATTCATAGTTAATGCTTATATTATAACTGAATTTGACCAATAATTTTCAATATATATTCACAAGTAATTACAGACTATTTATATGTCTAACTCTTTGATATCAGTAGTAAGCAGTAAATGTTGAGTCAATGAAATCATTATATAATTGATAAATGACTTGAATATAACTTCAGGAAAGATATAAATATAAATACAGATATTAAGCGATATAACTGTAAGAAAAGTATTTTTCGACTATTATTTTAATTATCGAAAGCGCCGGAAGGCATATAAACAACATTAAAATTCTTATACCTTTTGCATATAATGTGGGAGTTTTGCCGTTGCTTTCAATTGTCGCTAAATGACTGCACAGGTATACTGTATATGCCGTATACCATAATACCAGTAATAACTATCTATCGGTTCACTAATGATTGCCAGTCTTGTGTCAGTCATGTCAATGGCTTATAATATGTCAAAAAATTGTGATTAAATTTATTTTCTCAACAGTTATGAAACTGAAAATCATTATATTATCTTTAATAAAATCAAACAACTCTCATAAAAAATAAGTGAAGTACCCGTTAAACATGGTTTGATTACATTGATATCACTATTTATAATATGATCACTCAATATAGCCATAATGTGATTTGCTTTCATGAGTTGTATATTAAGTTTTTTACTCTTTATATATAATCGTGTTTATGATTTTATTAAAATGAAGGCATAATTTAATAACAATTAGATATACCGTACAATTGGCAAAACCAATGGCGCAAAACCAACATTCAATGCATTCATAGCATTGATAGCATTCACTTGAATGGTCGTGACTTGTCTTCAGCGACGACCCTCACAATCAACAAATATAATGTAATTTCAAACAACGTTATCATTAGAGCAGTTCATGATTTAAATATACAAATACAGGAAATTTCGCTTTTTATTCGCTTCTAATTATATCTAATTATCAATTAAATAAATATTTCTATTCCACTAAATAATGTGCACAACATTTATGCTTTTCTTATGTCAAAATAAACTAAATTAATTCTATGAGAAACTTAATCATACATTAAATGATGAGACAATCATAATAATAGCACTGGTATTAAACATAAGTACATTATATTATATTATATGCATTAGAAATAAATTTCCCTTTGGATACAATTGAAAGCATTGGTAAACCAATTGATTTTAGGGTTCCTTTGATTGATCTTTATATGATCTTTCGTTACATATTTATGGCAACAATTTGTCAAATGAAATAAATATAAAATACTCAATATATATATATATATGAATCTCTGAGAAAAGGCAAACAATTTATTGGTTTGGATTTAGGGATTGAGGAGAATGAGAGGCAATGAGAATAGGATAGGAGAATCACCTCCACTTATAACGAAGCCGTTGCACCTGACAGGACAGGTATGCCTGATATACAACATTACATACGATTACATAGCATTGTATTACATAGTAGTGAAAAGCGTTGAGATGTGTATGTTATACCTGTAGTATAGTGTATGTAAGCAATAGTATGCAGGTATAGCATGTATGGCATGTATGGCATACCTACTCAGCTATACATACAATACTATTAAGTCTTCTTTTGGTAAATTTTTGTTTCATTGGATCTTTTATCAGATCACGTGGTTGTGGCCGCAGGTTAACGATTGAGAGCTCAGGTAATTCTTATACAACATTAGATAGTATTGTGAAAGTGGAAAGTCGTCGGACAACTTCCTCACTACCAGTGCTTCAACTAAACAACACTTTTGCAGTTTTGCTCACTTTTTTGATGCAAACAGTGTTTAGTGTTTTAGTGTTTAGTGACGCAGTCATTGCCAGTCCTCACGAGTCCAATATTATTGATATATCATCTAATTTGATACCATTTATTGTTTGTGATAACCGACCAAATTTGACATAACCAGTGATGAAAGTAATGTGAGGACCAAATCATGAGTAAGTTCTGACCATTTTATAAAACTTTTACTTAACATTACTGTCTGTGTTTGCTCTGAGTCTTAATTATCAAAACTTGTATTGTATTTCATATACAATGCCATAACATGAGTGAAGAACAGATGCAAACTATTATTGAGATAATGGCGACCAAAATAATACCTAAATATCACTACTTTTAAAGCTATCATTCAATCATTTTAATCATTTAATGGTCGACCAAACAATTGCTTTACAAATCTGTCATAAATGTCATGTTTTGGTAAAGCTTTTGTTTGACGAAAGTCTTGCAAATGTCTTATAAGAATAATGACAGATAAGTGTCGGCTCTCGACTCTTGTCTCAGTTTTCATGAAAAGACAACTAAAACTCAATATTAATCAATTCTGTGATAAATATAATTGAATTTTCGGTTCATTTCACTTAAGATGTGGTCTTCACTAACTTTAGACCACAATTAGCGATCACACCTTCGGCTATATATATGTCTCAGACATTCAAATGACTTATACATCACGTAATGTTGTTTAAAATTTAACATATTTTATAACAGTTGATGATATGTTGTTATTATCGAAAAAAATATCTATAACTTTTGATTAATAATTTAAAATTAATATTAAGTACCAGTTTAGCTGTAATTAAACATAGTTTGCTATATTACTATCCCTTATATCGATACCAAACCCCCAGATTTCACTGTCTCTTATGATAGAAATATCGCTTCCGGCGTATTGTAAATATTTCTATAAATATAACTGTTGTTCAAGTATTTCAATCAATCTATAATTTTTTAAGTAGTTTTCTGTAGTTTTTTTTTAAAAAGATTATTGACCGTCAAAAGCAACTAACCATTACATTAGTGATGTCCCAACATATTTAATATCACTGTATATTTGTGTACTTATGTATGACTGTCAATATATATTTAATATCTAATAATAATTAGTTTCTGTCATAATCACAAATTTATACATTTATGACACAAAAGTTTTAAAAAAATTAAAAGTTTTAATTACGTTAAAGCTTAACATATTCATAAATTATTGAGTCATTCATAGTATTTATCAATGATTTTACACACCATTTGATTGTAAGACATAGTAAGATATACCTAACTGTGCCGATGCTGCCCTTGTGCTCAATATATTGTTTATTGGTCTTCACCGCCTCATAGTTTTCGCCCACACCTCATCACAATCCAAGCCTCAATCAATTGTAGGCACAGATTGTAAGGTTACCTGATTTGGACGATTCATAAATGGATTAATACTTTTTAACACAAAACCATACAGTAGTAGTAGTAGTAGTAGTAGTAGTAGTAGTAATAGTAGTTAGTTGTGATCTCATATTATGTGAAAGCTAGTATTTTTGTTAAAAACGTTTTATAATATACCATAATGTCTATCAATTAATTGATATTATAGTTAAAATGTAAAGATGTTTTGTTTAATACAAATTTCAATTAATTTATTATTATAAATAATTTACTGACTTTAATTACAAACAAAATAAATATTTTTTTATTGTTAATTGTGTCATAAAAATTAAATTATTGTAAATGACTTGATCTTCATTTTAAAATTCAATTTTTATTTCGTTGAAAGTTTTCACTAAAAAATCTGGTTTTTCTCCATATATATATATATACAGTATATATATATATATATAATATAACATTTCATTTTATTTAATATAAAATACAAAAAAATTGAATAATTGGATGAAATTTTATTTGGACCGATAGTTCCGATGGATTCAGTGAAAGGGCTGGTTCTGTGGCTGTTATCAGTGCTGAGCTGGTCGTGTCTGAGTTCAGCTCAATATAGGCCCAAATGGCCGTCACCTTACGTTCAAAGAGAAATATTTGTATTAAATCTAGAGGACGGATACTTTGGGTGCCAAGTCAACGAATCTACAGATTTTCTACAATTATTTGAATTATCCAAACTTTGTGATGGAATACCTCAATGTTTCCAGGGATCAGATGAGGTTTCACTTGAACTCAAGTGCACCGACCGAAGTGAGTCATCTTTACAAGAAAACATCTAACCATCGATTATCAACTTATCATTTAATATATATATATATATATATATTGTTTTTTGTGTGTATCTGTAGATCATTGTCATCCAAAATTGCCAAAATGTCTGAACGGTGTGTGTTTAGACAGTCTGTGCTATTGTAACGATGGTTTTGGTGGTAAAGGTTGTGACCTACCAGGTATGTCATTTATTTGCCACTCATTAATCATTTATTACTAATTTTACTCTAATTTATATATTTATAAAGCAAAAAATATATTTATTTATACCAAATATTAAATCTAATCTTTTGTAATGCTATAACAATTGCTGTCAATGTTAAGCAATTTAATAAAAAAGTGTTAATAAATTACAGATGAAAACGAGTGTAAATACCGTCCGTGTGATGTGTTTGCCCACTGCACCAATACTATGGGTAGTTATTACTGTTCCTGTTTTCCCGGCTATGATGGCGATGGCTTTTCATGTCATGGTTTGTACCAATTATCCCATTCATTCAATTATATTTTGATTGACACCTATTTGTTATTAGTCTTTTTATATAAATTTTTTACCCATTCATTATTAAACTAAAAGTTAATTCGACAATAAATATAATTAATGTTAACCTTTCCTTTTCGTGTATGAGCTCAGCCAACAATAGTTTATAGTTTCGCAATATCTAAAAGTAGATGTTTAATGATACCGATATTGTGTGAATGAATGAATGAGTGAGTGAGTGAGTGAGTGAGTGAGTGAGTGTGTGTGTGTGTGTGTGTGTGTGTGAGAGAGAGAGAGAGAGAGAGAGAGGCAAATAAATGTGTAGATAATTTGATTTAAATAAACTAGTCTTAGGTCTTAATAGTTTATTTCAAACACTTTAATCATTATATATTCTCATCGGACAGACATCAATGAGTGTGAGATCCCAGCACTGGCGGGTTTATGTGCAGATAATGCCGAATGTTGTAACCTACCTGGGCATTTTGTTTGTAAATGTAAACCTGGATTCACAGGCAATGCAACCGTTTCCTGCACAGGTATTATACAATGTTTTTAATATAAGTTTTTTTTTGTTGATAAATCATCTTTTGTCATTTATATAGTTTTTTTTGTAAAGTTATAGTAAATAATTAAAAATTATTTTTTTAACAAAGATATCGACGAGTGTGTGAATCCAAGTACTTGCGGAAGGGGTGCCATTTGTGAGAACCTTGCGGGCAGTCATAGCTGTCACTGTCCACTTGGCTTTGAAGGAGACCCTGCAGTGGAATGTTGGGGTGAGTTAACTGTCATTTACTATAAGTCCCATAGTTTTCAATTTATGATTACTGTAATTCCCATACATTACTACATTAAATATTATATAACGAGCAATGAATAGTAAGAGCTATGACTTTCAATAAATTGTATAAATAGTAACTTAGAGACCAATTATAAGTTTTGAAAATATAATCAAAGCATTACATAACTGGTGTGAGTGTAGTAGTGTTGGACGGAGTGGTCTGACCGCTAATATTATAAGCATTTATGTTATTATATACTAAACTTGTTTTTTTTGTTTTAAGTTTTTGCTTTCAAAACTTAATAACTTATTACTGTATTATTAATAAATGTAATGCTCTTTACTGCCGATACTATCATTTGCGATACAATATTGTTTTTTTGCAAATAACTCTAGTTTACCAATAATTTATAATTTACATAAACAGCTCTCAGACTTCATTAATTATATTATTTTCAACAAAAATTAAAACTTTTAGCAACAATTGCTATACCTTTTAATTATAAGCTTAATTTTTATTGAATTAATACTTGGGAACAAGTCTAACAACAATAGAAAAAGCAGTCAAACATTTAATCTATGAATACATAAAAGTAATCATTATTTAATAGTGTTGTATACTGTTGTATACATTTTTATTTTGAATATTTTATCTTAAGGTTAACTACAGGTTTTCACAAATTTCACTCTAAGGCTATTTCTCTGATTTCATGCTCTCTCTCTCTCTCTCTCTCTCTCTCTCTCTCTCTCTCTCTCTCTCTCTCTCTCTCTCTCTATCATTAAATGATTTAAGTTTAGCAAAATATCTCAAATTCAAATATATTTGGTAATCTTATTTTTGTCTTAATATTTTAGGCATTATGTAAGTTATATTGTATTACTTGAGTTCACATCAATTTTTTGTCCCTCATTTCAGAGAATTTCAATTGATTTAACACAAAATTATGAATATATAAGATTATATAATTATATATATATTTATATATATAAGAGAAAGTCATAAACAATTTTAAATTATAGAAAGAAAACTTTACTGTATATAAATGTATTGAAAGTATAGATTATAATTTTATTAAACATTTTACTATTTGTTTGCCAATACTTTTATTGTTTTATAACTCTTTTTATGGCAACATAAGAATATTTTAACTGCTATTTGCCAACTATTTTTGTTAACAATTATAGATATTGACGAATGCAAAGTCAATCCCTGTGGTCCCGGAGCCCTCTGTACAAACATACCGGGCAGCTATGAATGTAGTTGTCCGTCTGGATATAGAGGCAATCCTACACCGGCTGATGGTTGCATTGATGTGGATGAATGTACCACAAGTGTGACACCTATTTGTGGTACAGGTGCCAATTGTGTTAACACACCCGGAGGTTACTTCTGTCAATGTCCTACAGGTAATAACAAAAGTCACTCAAATATTTTTTTACAATATATAAACTACAAATAGATATTGATATTAATCACACAAATCATAAACTGATATAAACCAACAAATACTTAAATACATCTAAAATTATAGTATTCTTATGTCTAATTTATTATAAACATAATAAAAAATACATTATATTAAACCCGGTATAAAGATTTAAAGCATAATATCAATTAATTACAGCTATTTCTAACAATCTCAACCCAAAGGCGATTTTTAAAATATTTTTTTTAATATTACTTTATAAAAAAAATTATTTGAAGACAAAATAAAAAATTAATGTTTTTGAAGATCATTGAGAATTAACATTAGGAGGTCTTCAATGAAATGAATGTTTTTTTCTAAGTTTATAAGTCGAAGAATATCTTCATCTCTAAGATGTTTTGTAATTTGCCTCAAATGTGTTGCTTTGTATTAATCAATCACTAAATAAATTCACTGAACTTTAGTTTGAACTCAAAAAATAATTTTAATATTAAAGTATTTTATATTTGTATTAATGTAGTATCAGTAATAATGTACATATACTCTATTAAAAGTTTTCTATTGTTTTATTTTACAAAAGATTATTTTTTGAAGTAATATTTTTAAACATTTGCTTTTATAAAATTATAATTTTTTATAAACATTCTACAAAGTTGCCAAATATTAAATTAAATATAATGTTTATATTAATAATACAATTCAATATACAGTAAATAGTGATCAATATTAAATTGAAAGTCTTTAGTTATATACAGTATGAAAATTTATATAAAATTTATTTTTTATAACAATTAAAGTTTTAACTGTAAAAATGATGGATTAAGTATACAATATCATTATTTACTGTATATAGAAAGTCATTGAAATATTTTCCGTAATATTTATTAAAAAAAAGTGAAGTTTAATTAAGTTTATATTTATTTGGAGTCTTGCCATGACTTCAATTTAATTTAAAACATTGAGTTGAGACTAAAATAAGTAAAAATATAGTTAACGCTTGATTTGGAAAATACGAGACAATTATAATTTGATTGTTATATAATTTTTTTATTTTCTGTCTCTTTATTGACAAACAGGATATACCGGTAATCCAAAAGTCAGTTGTTTGGGTGAGTAATATAACTATTAATGTAAATGTAATTTAGTTATAATTTAGTGAAATAATGTCAAATGTCATACAATAGACGTCGACGAGTGTCCGCATTCATGCGGTGCTAACACTCACTGCCAGAACACACTCGGAAGCTATTTGTGCGAATGTAAGGCCGGCTTTGTTGGTGACCCCTATCTATCAGCCGGTTGTGTGGGTAAGCAGTCAATCATTGAATTCAATTATTGTGTTTTCACTTCAAATATTATTATTATTTTTATATAAAGACGACGACGAATGTCTTCGACCAAACACTTGTGGTCTTAATACTGATTGCTATAACACTTTGGGTTCCTATCAATGCCAGTGTAGTGTCGGTTATACTGGAAATGCAGGACTTGTTTGCGCCGGTATATAGCATAGCATTTAATAAAAATATTTTATTTAAATATAATATTTAATTTAATTTATTATTATTATACATAGATATCGATGAATGTCTACAAAGTCCATGTGGTGCCGGTGCTCAATGTATTAACTCTGCCGGGTCATATTACTGCCAATGTCCCGATAAATATGTTGCCCGGGGAACACCTGATTTGGGTTGCGATCGGGCAGCAGTGGACGTGTCGTGTAAATTTGATTACGACTGTACTGAAAATGCTGGATGTATTGATGGGTCGTGTCGTTGTAAAATTGGTTACCAGATCAGTGGCATTGAGTGCATTGGTATTCATTTATTATTTTAATAACTTATCCCATCATTTGGTGTTAATATTAATGAATGAATATATTGAATGTAATATAGATGTAGACGAGTGTATGAACCGAAATATATGTGGCATTAATGCTAAATGTGTTAACACTTTGGGTGGTTATGAATGTGACTGCAAAGCGGGATACGAAAAGATTGAGTTGACGTCAAAGAGCCGGTGCAGAGACACCAATGAATGTGTTTTCGGGCGATTCCCGTGCGGTGTAAATACTAAATGTATTAACACTGATGGCAGCTATAAATGCATTTGTAAGGATGGCTTCATTGGCAACGCCACCATTGGCTGCAAATGTAAGTCAAACATATAATTAATTAATGTTTAATTAATTCAAGTGCTGTCTGCAGCTCCATGTGATGGAGTCAACTGTGGTAAACACGCCATATGTCAGGTGAATGGCATTGAGGCCGCCTGTGTTTGCGATCAGGGCTTCACTTTCGATCCCAACAATATAGCTCTGGGATGTATCGGTCAGTGACCTCACGCTATAAACCCATTCACTTAATCAAAGTTTTCGTGTAATCTCAACATATTTCTCATAATTATAGATATAAACGAATGTGATTCTAGTCACGGCCCCTCAGGTCTGTGTGGACAGGGAGCTGTTTGCAATAATGTACTCGGAAGCCATCACTGTCATTGCCCACCAGGTCTTATATCTCATTTCTGAGACAACTAAAACTACCCATTCATTACTTATTTAAATTTTATTATCCTTAGGCTTTACCGGAGATCCATTTCGCTATTGTGAAGACATTAATGAATGCGACCGACGTTTTGGTACATTCGGACAGTGCGGCGAAAACTCAATTTGTACCAACTCTTTAGGCTCATACCAATGTTCGTGTCCGTCAGGATTTACTGGCAATGCTAGAGATAAATGTGTTGACATTAATGAGTGCTCACAAGTGTTTGGACCCAACGGAAAGTGTGGTTTTTCTGCCGTCTGTACTAATACTATCGGTAGTTTTAGTTGTCGGTGTCCACCGGGAAGTCATGGCGAACCATTTACCCGATGCGTTATCGAGACATTCTGTGACTCCAAGACAGGCTGTTCTGGAAATGCCATTTGTAAGAACAACAGATGTGTTTGTCCGCCGCCTTTCTTTGGCGAGGGATGTAAACGTAAGTTCATTAGTGGCTTAGTTGGTGTGACTATCATTTCTTATCGCTAATCGATTGACTTTACATATCTATAGATCCCTGCGATCAGCTATTTTGTGGCGAACACGCAAAATGTCAATTGGACTCAAATGGCAATCCTTTATGTGTTTGTGCCGAAGGCTATGAAGGAAAAAGTAATAGTCTTCCCGGTTGTGTCGGTAAAGCATTATATTATTATTATTTTGATTTTTTAATTAAATTTTTGAAAGTCAATAAAACAATTAATTATTTACTCTCTGTTTATCAATTTGCAAGACATTGACGAATGTGGGAACAATCCGTGCGGACAGAATGCTGTCTGTCGTAATACTCCCGGTTCTTATGAGTGTATTTGTCCGCATAATTTCAGAGGTGATCCATATTCTGAATGTTCTATTGAAGGTAACAAATGATTCATCAAAATCTTTCAAATTTTATTAAATGTAATTTTATATAATAATTATTTATTTATATATATATTCAGGAAAAGAGAGACTTGAGTGCTCTGATACCAACCCGTGTCCTCTCAATGAGGAATGTGTCGAAAACAACAAAACACATCAATGTGTTTGCAGAAGAGGTTATATTCGGGATGCTGTGGGCGAACAGTGCAGAGGTTTGTTGTAATAAAATTAAAAAATAATATTTAATTTATAATTGAATTTCATATGAATGACTTAAACAATAGATGTGAATGAGTGCACAGAACTGACCAAATCTGCGTGTGGTCTGAACGCCTTCTGTACAAACCTTGACGGAGGGTTTGTGTGTCATTGTCCCACTGGTTATACCGGAAACTCATATTCTGTCTGCTATCCGGATCGTTAGTTTTTTTTAAAAATTAAAATAATATTTTATATTTAGATAACATACTTATTGTATTTAATATTAATATAGTAATGAAATGTGAAAAAGACAAAGAATGTCCGGGAAATACCGTTTGTATCAATGATACATACGATGGCAAACACTGTGGCTGTCAAACACCGTTTGTTAGAGAAGGAGATTATTGCATATGTATTATAATATTCATGATTTTTCAATTTTAAGTATATTTTGTTAATAATATATTAATTTATTATATCCAGTGTTGAGCCGAAATTGTTCGACAGTTAATACTTGTCCTCAAAATCAAGAGTGCATTTACTCGGGTTCAGGCTATGGATACTGTATTTGTCCAAAAGGTTTCACACTTGAAGCCAATGGCTTTTGTAGAGACATCAATGAATGTGAAGAAATGAATGAATTTGAATTATGTGGATCTAATACTGAATGTGTTAACCTACCTGGGTCTTATGAATGTCTGTGCTCACCCGGGTATTCTGGTGTCGGTAAACAAGGATGTACCAGAATATGTAAGTTTTTTTATTGACATTTGTAATTATTTATTTTTTGTTTAAAATTTATTTATTTATTACTATTTTAAAGACCAATCGTGCGAAAAGGATACTCAATGTCCAACAAATTATAAATGTCAACGAAAATGGTGTGAATGTATGCCTCCATTCATATTGGATGGACAGTCATGTAGACGTATGTAATCTGAAATTATTTGTAGATTCAATAAATCTAATGCCAATAACATTTGCATCAGATCCATGTGATTGGCATCAATGCGGTCAAAATGCCGAGTGTACATTAGGACCAAATGGACCACAATGTCGATGCAAACCGGGTTGTACTGGAAATGCTAACACTGGATGCACGGGTTTGTATTTATGAAACTATAAATTATTTATTGAAATGTTTGCTAATTTCATAATTTGTTGTATTTGTAATTAATAGATATTAACGAGTGTACCTCTCACTTACCAATTGATCCCAATGGTCCCTGTGCTGTATCAGCCATTTGTGTGAATGTTTTGGGCAGTTATAAGTGTGAGTGTCCTTCTGGAGCTGATGGCGATCCGTACACTTCGGGATGTTTTGGTCCATCGCGATGTGATTCCAACCAATATTGTCCGGACGATACAGTTTGTGACAGACAGGCAGGTGTTTGTGTTGACGCCTGCTTTTCTGCAGTTTGTGGACCTAATACTGATTGTTTGTCTGTCAAACATGAGGCCAATTGTCAATGCAAACCTGGCTTTACTGGAAACCCCAATGATTTAATTCAAGGCTGCGTCAGCCCCTGTACTAACGTCTGGTGCAGTATTAACGCTCAGTGTATTGTCAACAGCGAAAATATAGGAGTCTGTCAGTGTATGTCTGGTTTCAATGGAAATCCATGGGCTGGAGGGGGATGTTATCCAGATTCAGGATGTTCTTCAAGCAAACCCTGTGTTGACGGACAAGAATGTATTGATGGCAAGTGCTTAGAGAAGTGCAGTGATAGCAAGTGTGGAGTGGGAGCCAAATGTGATGTTCACACCAATCAATGCAAATGTTTGCCATTCTTTGTTGGAAATCCAGACATTCTGTGTGCGCCACCGCTTCCATCGCCGCCCTTATGTAACCCGGGCTGTGGTCTTAACTCTCACTGCACTTACTCGACACCAAACAAATGTGTCTGCAATTCAGGTTACAGTGGAAACCCATACAAGTCATGTACATCAGTGCCCAGATGTGATAATATAGTTTGTGGTCACAGCGCTACCTGTCTTGAAGGCGCCACAAGTGTTGAGTGCATCTGTCCGGCAGGACTTCACGGCAACCCATATCTTGGCTGTGAAGATATCAATGAATGTCTTCAGGGCAATCCATGTGGAACCGGTGCCAACTGTATTAATGTCATCGGAAGCTTTCAATGTATATGTCCTTCGGGTTTCATTGGCAATCCATTCTATGCCTGTCAACCACCCCGTGAAGCCGGTATCGGTGATCAAATAGCAGGCATAGGATCTCCCTGTTCGACAACATTTAACTGTCCGACTGGCGCCGTATGTTTCCGTGGTGTATGCGCTCAACCCAACGCTTGTAAACATGACTCCCAGTGCGAACATAACAACGCTTGTAATTATGTTAACAAAGAGATTGGATACCAATGTGTCGATCCCTGCGATACAACTCAATGCGGACCCAATGCTTATTGTATTAGTACTGAACATAAGCCCATCTGTTACTGTAAAGACTCGCATACGGGTGACCCACACGATCTCGACAAGGGATGCACTTCAAGAACTTTTCAACAAACTATTATTAGCTGTACTGTTGATGACGAATGTTCTGAAGGATTTGTTTGCAAGCAATCAGTTGATGGCCAGAAAAGATGTTCAGACGTGTGTTCAGGCATACAGTGCGGACCAAATGCTATTTGTCAATCACTGGGACGAAGACCAGAGTGTAATTGTTTAGATAATTACGACGGAAATGCTTACGATCTTCATAAGGGTTGTAATCCTCCGCTTTGTAGAGAAGATGGCGACTGTCATCCGGACGAAACATGTGTTCTTCTGTCTCAAGGAATCAGAGATTGTCAAAGTGTTTGTAAAGACTTTCAGTGCGGTATTAATGCCATTTGTCGGGGAACGGGTCACACACCTTACTGTGAATGTCGTCCTAACTTTATTGGTGACGCTTATGACAATCGCTTTGGATGTCATCCGTTGGCCGTTACCTGTGCTGATGACTCCAGTTGTCCTGATTCACAAGCGTGTCGTCGTATAGCTAATGGACTTAAAAATTGTACCGATATTTGCGTTAACGTTAGATGTGGTCTAAATGCACATTGTGTTGGAAGAGGTCATCAAGCAGTTTGTGAATGTTTACCCGGTTTTATAGGCGATGCCATTAGAAGCTGTCAGAAACCACCACAACATTTGTGCGATAGAGACGATCAGTGCTCTCACGACAAGAAATGCATTTTAACCAATGAAGACATCAGAGACTGTGTCGACATATGCTTTGGCCATACATGCAGTGAAGGCGCGCATTGCGTCGGTAAGAATCATAGACCTCATTGCGAGTGTCTTCAGGGATACACACGAATCACTGGCGACTCGAGTGGTGCCTGTGCTCCCAATCTGTGCCAATCAGATCGTGAATGCAAAGACGATCAGATCTGTACGACAACCAGAAAAGGAGTACTCGATTGCGTTGACGTCTGTCAGACAATCAGATGTGGTCCTAACGCACAGTGCGCTCCCATTGACCACACGGCCAGTTGTCAATGCAAACTAGGATTCATTGGTAATCCTAATGACTTGTTAAAAGGCTGTTCACCTAAAGACAAGTGCGCTTCCAATACTGATTGCAAGACAATAGAAGTTTGTCAACTAACCCAAAATGGTATCAAAGATTGTATTGATGGCTGCAGTAGTAATCTATGCGGACCCGACACTATCTGTTCCACTAACAATCAGTTCGTTTCCTGCACTTGTAAAGAGGGATACACTGGTAGACCAGGCGATGGAACTGTTGGTTGCTATAGAATGCCTCACGAGTGTGATAGTGATGATACCTGTCCTTCCAATGCTGTCTGTGTTGGAGGACCTAATGATATCAACCAATGTAAGGACCCGTGTGAGCACTTGTTGTGCGGTGAGAACGCCCTGTGCTCGACGTTCAATCACAGGGCACAGTGTGCCTGTCGTAAGGGATTTGTTGGCGATCCCTCACATATGTGTATTAATCCGGATGAATGCAAATCAGATGAAGACTGTTCATTAGATAGTGTCTGCAGAACCGATACGGCAAACACTCGCAAGTGTGCCAACGCTTGTCTTTATGTCAAATGTGGTAAAAACGCAATCTGTAGATCAAATAATCATAAGACACAATGTTTCTGCTCCTCTGGATTCGATGGCGACGCCTACGATCTCATTCATGGCTGTCAAACCTTAAGAGTTAATCTATGCGAAGCAGACATTGAATGTAAGGCCACTCATGCGTGCCGTCAAAGCTTATCGGGAATTTTGGATTGTGTCGATGCTTGCGATGGATTCAATTGTGGTCCCAATGCAGTCTGCAAAGCAGTCAACCATAAGGCTCACTGTCAATGTCTTCCCGGATATGTTGGAGATGCAGATAATGTACTCAATGGTTGTCGACAAAGGGAAACCAACGAATGCGAGTTTGATATCGACTGTCGACAGCCAACAGATGTGTGCAAACCTATGAATGACGGACTCAAGAAATGCTTCAATGCGTGTCAGTTCACCAATTGTGGCTCAGGATCTAATTGTGTGGCCTCTAATCACACGGCATTTTGTGAATGTATTGGAGGATTCGTAAGAGATGCCAATGGTATTTGCATACCAAAGGCTAATGAGTGTAATCAAGACTCTCACTGTCCGACATACGAGTCCTGCAGATCCACACCGTTTGGTAATCTCAAGTGTGCCGAAGCTTGCATTGACTTTACTTGTACTCCCAATTCACGGTGCGTTTCACTACAACATAAAGGTCAGTGCAAATGTGATGCCGGCTTTACTGGCGATCCTCAGAGCAGAGCTGGTTGTCTTCCGATTCCTATTCATGGATGCGATGCTGATATCGACTGCGCCAACTCTAACGATGTCTGTCAACCAGACATTAATGGTATTCGCAAATGTATTGACGGTTGCTCTCACTTCGAATGCGGCAAAAGCGCCGTTTGTATTATGATTAACAGACATCCTGAATGTCGGTGTCCACAAACCGGTCTCTATGTCGGCAATGCATATGACCAAAGTAAAGGTTGCCGACGGGTAGAGTGCATAGCAGATCGCGATTGTGCCGACAATAAGGCCTGTTCTAATCAGAACTACTGTTTCGATCCGTGTATTAACGGTTGTGGCGCTAATGCCGTTTGTGTGGCTCAGGCACATAGTCCTAACTGCAGATGTCTTTCTGGATACGCTGGCGATCCCTATAGTACTGGATGTGTTGCTTTAAGACTATGCGATTCTAATCCATGCCATCCATTAGCTCAATGTGTTGACTCTCACGGCTCCTATACATGCAAATGTCCGCCAGATTTTATTGGAGATCCCAATGACAAAAGTATTCGCGGCTGTAGACACCCTAACTCGTGTCCAAACGGCAATAAGGACTGTCCGTCAAGCGCTGCCTGTCTTCCAGACCCGACTGGTATATTGCTTTGCAAGAATGCATGTGAGCGCATGCAGTGCGGACCTAATGCTGTCTGTGTGACCCGCAATCACGAACCGTCCTGTATATGTCCCGATAATTTCAAAGGAGAAGCCGATTCACTTGGAGGTTGTACTCGCATCTCACGACTGTGTACTTCAAATCCTGATTGTGGTGACAGTCAGGCCTGTGTTGATGGTCAGTGTCGGTTCGTGTGTACGGTAGACACTGAATGCGCTTCTGGAGAACGATGTGTTGACAACTTTTGCGTGAAGGCATGTATAGTTCACGACAGTTGTCCCCCGAACGAGGCCTGTGTATCAAAGGGTTACTGTAATATTGGTTGTCGAGACAACTCTGAGTGTGCCTCAGATCAGGCATGTATTCAGAATAGATGTCAGAATCCGTGCGAAATCAAGAGTATTTGCGGATCAAATGCTTTGTGTTCGGTAATCAATCACAACCTGACGTGTGGTTGTGTTTCAGGCTTTGAAGGCTATCCCACAGCTATACTCGGCTGCCGAAGAAAAATTATCGATTGTCTTGACAACACTGGCTGTCCAATTGGTCATTCGTGTCACGGACTTGTATGTCGAGCTCCCTGTTCTGAGTGCGTTGAGGGCGAGAAATGTATTAATAATGCCTGTGCTATGACCTGTTCTTCAGATAGTAACTGTCCGACAGGTGAAGTATGCAGTAATCACATCTGTATATCCGGTTGTCGTTCAGACGGTGATTGCAGTATTAATCAAATCTGTGCAAACACTCAATGTGTTTGTGTTCCGGGATTTGAATACAAGACAGGACTGGGATGTGTTGACATCAATGAATGCGTTATCAATCCGTGTCACGAAACAGCCATTTGCGAGAATATCGCTGGAAGTTATCGGTGTATGTGTTCTGAAGGAGAAATCGGTGACGGAATCACTGGTTGTCAGAACCCGGGAGAGTGTCCGCGAGGAGACTCTGACTGTCCGCCGAACGCCGCGTGTAGAAGCGATTTCAATGGTTTGTCAAAATGTGTCAATCCATGTGATATCAATCCCTGTGGACCGCACTCTATCTGTACAGTTGCTAACCATCAGGTACTTTGCAAATGTCCTGAAGTTGGCTTTTATACCGGAGATCCGTATAACAGACAAAATGGATGTCAGAAAGTTGACTGTCTTCACGATGCCGACTGTCCGTATGACAGACAATGTGTGAACTTTAACTGTGAGAATGCCTGCGATAGCGTTGATTGTGGTCCTTATGGAACGTGTGTTATTCGTGACCGTCAGGCGGCCTGTCGTTGTGAACAAGGATTTGAAAATAACGGACGCCTTATTTGTGTGGACATTGATGAGTGTCGACTTCATCCGTGTCATAATACAGCCATTTGCGAGAACACACCGGGAAGTTATAGCTGTAAATGTCCGCTCAATTTGGTAGGCAATGCATACACACAACAAGGGTGTCATGAACCCGATGTCTGCTATAACGGAG
Organism: Oppia nitens; assembly: GCF_028296485.1. NCBI lineage: Eukaryota > Metazoa > Arthropoda > Arachnida > Sarcoptiformes > Oppiidae > Oppia > Oppia nitens. The sequence goes on along the minus strand of NW_026533203.1, from coordinate 107,220 downwards.
ATTCCGATTGTCCCGATTCTGCTACGTGTATACTCGTAGCTGGAGTTCCCAAATGTAGAGATCGTTGCAATGATCCGACTGTTTGCGGAGTAAACGCCAGTTGTGTGACAGTACACCATAAGCCTCGCTGTTCGTGTCCAACAAATTATTTAGGAGATCCACACATCAGATGCGATAAAGTCGAGTGCACTACAAGTCTGGACTGTAGTAAACAAAGCGATGTTTGCTATGAAAACAAATGCATTAATGTCTGCCAGACATCAACCGCTTGTGGAGATAATGCTGTTTGTGTGCCACAGATTCACAGCTATACCTGTAAATGCAAAGAAGGATATTTCGGAGATCCAATCGCTGGTTGTCGTAAACGTCTTGCCTGTGATACTGATGACAATTGTCCGACTTCTCAATTCTGTTATATCGACCACTTTTGCCGTATATCCTGCAGTTCTCACAGAGACTGTGCTCACAATGAAAGATGTGAAAATGCTAAGTGTATTCAAGTTTGTCAATCAAACACTGATTGCGCTGAAGATTATCATTGCATTAACTGGAAGTGTATATCGAAGATTGAAAGTAAATGTCAAACGGATAATGAATGTGACGATCATTTGGGATGTCGAGCCGATCAAAGAGGACATACCGATTGTAGGGATATTTGCGAGAATGTTCTTTGCGGACGAAACGCCGGCTGTCGGGTACGCAATCACACACCAGTTTGCGAGTGTTTGCCCGGATTTACTGGCAATCCTAATGACAACAAGTTTGGATGTAAAGCAATTGAATGTATTGACAATCAGGACTGTAAGGCCAATCAGGTCTGTTCCAAATACAACTGTGTCGATCCGTGTCGTCAACAGAAAATCTGTGGTGAAAACGCCTTGTGTTCAGCGGAACAACACTCAGCCGTCTGTCGTTGTCTTGAGGGCTTCGAAGGCGATCCTTTGGTTGGATGTATTGCAACTAACTATTGCGCTAAAAATCCTTGCCATCGGTCAGCCATTTGTAAGAACAAAATTGGTGGCTATGAATGTGTTTGTCCGGCAGAGAAAAATATTGGAACACCTTATGGTGAGCCGGGCTGTCGCGGACCTAATGAATGTCCAAATGGTAATTCCGATTGTCCACCAAATGCTGTCTGTGAGCCTGACTTTACAGGAAATCTGATTTGTCAGAATCCATGCGATAGACCACAAACTTGTGGACCAAATGCTATTTGCAGAATTGAAAACAGACAGAGCGTGTGTTCGTGTCCCGAGGCTTTTGCTGGAGATCCACACGACCATAGAAGAGGTTGCGTACGAATACCCACCACTTGTATCACAGATAGAGAATGTACTTCTGGAATGGTTTGTGAATTAGGTCGATGTCGACCTCCATGTCATTCTGCCAAAGATTGCGCTCTTAAAGAAATTTGTTCCGAAAGTCGCTGTGTATTAGGCTGTTCTACTGATGAGGAATGTCTTTCGGGAGAAATCTGTTCAAACAGGAAATGTCAGTTCGGATGTCGTATAGATAACGATTGTCTGTACAAAGAGGCCTGTATTTTGAACAGCTGTAAGAACTTGTGCGATACGCCTACTTCTTGTGGAACCAATGCTATGTGTAATATGATATCCCATCAGCCGGTATGCAGCTGTCCGGTCGGCTTCTCGGGCGACGCAAAGCTTTCGTGTACTCGAGTAATGCGAATGTGTTTGTCAAACAATGACTGTCCTCACAATTATTTCTGTACTGAAGGCAAATGTAAACCCGAATGTGTTTCAGATAAAGACTGTGCTTTAGGAGAGAAATGCTTTGGAGGCTTCTGTGCTCTTCTCTGTCGACACGACAGCGAATGTCAATACAATGAGATCTGTAATCAAAACCGATGTCAAACTGGATGTCGATCTAATAGCCAATGTAGTGATCATCTTATATGTACAAGAAATCAATGTATGGATCCGTGCGAAGGAAGTGCCGCTTGTGGTCCAAACGCTTTATGCAATGTTGTCAATCACCGAATCACATGTAGTTGTCCGCCGATGTTTGTGGGCCGACCCACTGCTAATGTTGGTTGTATGAGGGAATCAATCTCCTGTATGTCAAACATTGATTGTCACACTTCCGGCCATTTCTGTGCAAACACCAGGTGTCGACCCACGTGTAGCGCTAACAAAGACTGTGCGGTCGATGAGAAGTGTATGAATGGCAGATGTCATATACATTGTACTAAAGACAGAGACTGTCCGTCCAGTGAAATATGTCTGCAAAACACTTGTAATGTTGGCTGTCGTTCCGATTCAGACTGTGCCTCATCTGAGACCTGTATCAACAATCTATGTATAGATCCATGTGCTTCGCCAACTGCTTGTGGCACAAATGCCATCTGCAGTGTCGGGCAACACGAGAAGATCTGTTCGTGTAAAGAAGGATCCATTGGTAATGCATATGTTGAATGCGTACGAATGACAACATCTTGTGGTCCACTCGACACGTGTCAACTCGGAAGCAGATGTGAAAACTCTGTCTGTCGGCTGCAATGCTCTTCAGATAACGAATGTTTTGACAATGAGAAATGCATAGACAGACTCTGCAGTATTATCTGCACCATTGATGATGTCTGTCCACAAGGCTTTGTCTGCGATGGTGGCAGATGTGTGTCTGGATGTCGATCAGATGCTGAATGTCCGTCAAGCGAGTCATGTATTAACCGAAAATGTATGAATGTATGCGCCAGTCCTACAGCCTGTGGAAGTGACGCCATATGTAATGGTGTGAATCATCAGCCATTCTGTTCGTGTCCAACAAGATATACGGGTAATCCAAAGATTGCTTGCAAACGAATGGATTGCGTGGTTGATGTTGATTGTGGATCGGGAAAGATATGTCAAAACTATAAATGCATTGCCGGCTGCAGATCTGATGGTGGATGTGCTGATGACCAGAGCTGTATAAGTCTTCAGTGTACTAATCCCTGTTTGTTTAGTGGTGTTTGCGGTGAGAATGCCGTCTGTAGAGCTAAGAATCATCAGCCGTTCTGTTCGTGTTCGCCACCATTTGAAGGCAATCCCGCTATTCGTTGCATTCTTCCGGCACAAGAAGCCATATCTTGTAAAACAGACTCTGACTGTTCAATCGATAAGTTCTGTATTCATCGACAATGTATTACACGATTCGAGTGCAGTGCAGATAAAGACTGTGCTGTCGGACACATCTGTGTGAAAGGCAAATGCTTTAGCGGTTGTCGACGGGATGAAGACTGCGCTCTTGATATGACATGCTTTTCACAACAATGTCAAAGTCCATGCAGTTTTAGAGGCGCGTGTGGTGTCAACGCAGAGTGCGTGCCATTCAATCATCGATCGAAGTGCACGTGTCCACCAAATTATACGGGAAATCCTGACACACAATGCTTAGAATTACCGACCTGTCGTCGTAATGAAGACTGTCCTATTGGTTATGTGTGTCAGAGCGGCAAATGTTCGGTAATATCGGGATGTGTTTCCGACAATGAGTGTCGTCCGTCAGAGATCTGTGAAAATAGTCGTTGCGTTGATGGCTGTCGAAGCAATAGTGACTGCGATTTTACCAAAGCTTGTATTAACAGATTATGTATCAATCCGTGCAATGTTAAGGTATGCGGCACTAACTCCCTGTGCATTGCCATCAATCACGACGGTATTTGTCGCTGTCCTGAGAGCTATACTGGAGACCCAACCATCTCGTGTCAAGTGGAACAGGAAGAATGTTATGTAGACACGGATTGTGGATCTGAGAAGATATGTGTCAGTAATCGCTGTTTAATAGGATGTCGCTCTGATATCAACTGTCCGTTTGATAAGTCTTGTAGCAACAGAAGATGTACTGATCCGTGTTCAGTACAAACGTCCTGTGGTTTTAATTCGCTTTGTAAGGCCATTAACCACAAGTCCGAGTGCTCGTGTCCGCCCAACTTTCAGGGAGATCCCAAAGTTCATTGTATTGAAAGGAAAACACCTGTCGATACATACGAGTGCGATGAAGATAGTCATTGTGGACCCGGAAAAGTATGCGAACAAAACTATTGTGTGTCACTCCAGAAGCAATGTTATAGCGATACCGCTTGTAATCCGGGAGAGATCTGCGATAATGGCAATTGTATTACTGGTTGTCGTCGAGATTCTGACTGTACCTTTGATAAGGCCTGTTATAACAGCAAATGCGTGAACCCATGTACTGTCCAAACGCCGTGCGGACAGAACGCCATTTGCCAACCAGTACTACACAGACCTCAATGTCGCTGTCCGTTCAACTTTGAAGGAAACCCTTACGACTACTGTAAAGCCATTACAAAACTACCGACTCATGAATGCACTGTTGATAAGGACTGCAATTTAGGCTATCTATGCGAACAAAATGTTTGCATAATTGGCTGTAAATTTAATGATAATTGTCAACAGGACAGGGCTTGTCTTCACAAACAATGCCTAAACCCATGCGATTATCCGGACTCTTGTGGTGCGAATGCCATTTGCTCTACAGTTGGTCACCGACCGAGATGTTCATGTCCTCCTGGTTTTACTGGTGACGCTAATATTCAGTGCACACCTGTTATAATACCGGTGTGTCTGCAGGACGGAGATTGCGGAACGGGACAGATATGCGAAAACGGAAAATGCATTGACGCGTGTCGTACAGATGACACGTGCTCTTACACAATGGCCTGTATTAATCAACGTTGTCAGGACCCGTGCAGTGTATTTGGCGCGTGCGGTCGTAACGCGTTATGTCAATCTGAGAATCATAGAGCAGTTTGTAACTGTCCTCCAGAGTTTAGTGGAGATCCCGGTGCGATCTGTGAACGTGAAGACTCTCATCAACTCTTGACTTGTGTTGGTGATCATGAGTGCGCTTTTGGTTACATATGTGAGTCGGATAGTTGTCTGGAAGGCTGTCGTAACGATGACCAGTGCATACCCGACCAGACTTGTTATAACAGAATTTGTAGGAATCCATGCGAATACCCGAACGCGTGTGGAATCAATGCCGACTGTTCTTCTAACGCTCACCGACCGGTCTGTTCCTGTCATTCGGGATTTATTGGTGACCCTCATGTTGAATGTCGACCACTTCAAGACGTTAAAGAATGTCAAACTGACAATGAATGCGGTAATCGATTGGTCTGCGAAAGCAATCGTTGTATTATAGGTTGTCGTAATAGTCAGAGCTGTGGTCTCGAAGAAACGTGTATTAATGGCATTTGTCAAAACCCGTGCAGTCTTTTTGGTGTTTGCGGTCGCAATGCTATCTGTAAACCATTCAATCATACGGCTCTCTGTTCGTGTCCTTCGGGACTTAAAGGAAATCCAAACGTTGTTTGTACTGAAGCTCCGCCACAATGTCTTAAAGATAGCGAATGTGTTTTGGGACAGATTTGTGAAAATACTCAGTGTATATCTGGATGTCGTCTCGACAATAACTGCCACGAAGACCGCGCTTGCATTCATGGCATTTGTCAAAATCCATGTCTATTACCGAACAGTTGTGGAGTCAATGCCAACTGTCAGCCATTTAATCATAGATCTCGTTGTGAATGTATTGTTAATTATAGAGGAAATCCATTCGTTAAATGCGAGCCAAGTATGAGATTTGAAATATATTTATTTAATTTTAACATTTTTAACGAATTTAACACTTATATCAGTTCCCGACGATTACTGTGAACAGGACGCTGCCTGTCCTTTGGGAAAGATATGTGAAAACAATCGATGCATCGGTTAGTTTAGCTATCAATTCGTTAGTTTACTTAATTTAAACAATTATTTTATCAATGAATCAGATGGCTGTAGAAATGACGCCAACTGTCGCTTCGAGGAATCATGTATTGCAAAGACGTGCCAAAATCCATGCAATTTGTTTGGCGCGTGCGGTGTCAACGCAGTTTGCAAACCATTAAATCACGACAGGATTTGCACGTGTATTCCCGATTCTACCGGTGATCCAAAAGTTTTATGCGAACGAATTCTACCCCCACCTGAATGTATATCTGACCCTCAATGTCCTCTCGAGCATATCTGCCAAAACCAACGATGCAGTTGTGAGTATTTCTCTCATAAAATCATATTGTATTTGATCTCAATATCATATAATAATTGTATTTATTATAATACAGATGGATGTCGATCATCGAGTCATTGTCCAACAGATAAGGCTTGTATTAAAAGCAAGTGTACGAATCCGTGCAGTCATAGTGGCGCGTGCGGTAAGGAAGCCATCTGTTCGGCTGCCAATCATGTGGCTGTCTGTAGCTGTCCGAGTGGTTATAGAGGTGATCCTGATGTTGAATGTAAAGGTTTGTTATAATTTCATAGCAATTTCATATAACTGTACGTCAAATATATATAATAATTATATTAATGACTGTAATTGTATTGTATATACAGAAATACCTCCCGAGTGTCGCAATGATGATGATTGTGGTCTCGAGAGAATTTGTTTGAAGCAGAAATGCATTGGTATTTATAATCATTTATTATTAATTTTGATGATTTGTTAGTTTAATATTATTATTATTTTGTTCAGTCGGGTGTCGAATGCATAACAACTGTCCCTTCGATAAGGCCTGTGTTAACGGTTTCTGTCAGAGTCCGTGCAGTATTGGAGGAATGTGTGGAGTAAATACCATTTGCAGAGCTGAGAAGCATGAGGCCCAATGCTCATGTCTGCCCGGATATACTGGTGACCCATTGAGACAATGTATTAAAGTATCGTTTGAATGTGAAGTCGACAAAGATTGTGGAAATGGATACGTTTGTGCCAATCAAGAGTGTAAAGATATTAATGAGTGTCTCAAAGAACGAGTGCCTTGTGGTCCCGGAGCAAGTTGTACTAATTTACCAGGATGGTTTAAATGTTCATGTCCTATGCCATTAGTTGGAGATGCTTACGGACCACTAGGATGCAGATCACCCCTTCCTGTTTGTACTCAAGACTCCGATTGTAAAACTGAACAAAAGTGTAATCCCGTCACTCAAGAATGTTACGGTTTGTGACAAATAAAAAAAAAGTTATTTATTATTTTGTAATTATTTATAATTATTATTTTTAATAGACATCTGTTCGCGACCCGGTGTGTGTGGTAAAGGAGCCATTTGTAAAGCCGTCAATTCAAAAGCTGACTGCTATTGTCCGTCCGGTTATAGAGGAAACCCAAATGTCGAGTGCTCTATTCGTATGTTAACCATTATATTATATTTATAATGTTATAACTTATATATATACCGGTATATACTGTATATTAACAAAAATGTATATTTAGGTGACTCCTGTACCAGTAATACTGACTGTCCGGGAAATTTGCACTGTTTGGGTGACTTCTGCAGTTGTCCGAAACCATTTCAACAGCTCTCCTCTTTTTGTATTTGTATGTATTATTATATACTGTATTAAAATTACTGTATGTTTACAACTAACTTGATTTCAAATCAATTAAATAGTGACGAGCGTTAACTGTTCTACAACTTCATTGTGTCCACAAAATCAAGAGTGTGTTTACAATCGGGGCAATGATATCACCGGATTCTGCATATGTCCGCGAGGTTTCGTTCTGACCACTGATGGATTCTGTAAAGATATCAATGAATGCGAACAACAAGCCTTTTCATGTGGTCCCGGAGCTCTCTGTACAAACACTATTGGCAACTTTAAGTGCAACTGTCCTCTTAGTAGTTCAGGCGATGCTTATGGTGAAGGATGTTTCGGTAAGTTTTATTATATTAAAATTGTAATACAGTATTAAATTTGTTAAATATCTAAAATATAAAAATACTTTAATTTTTTATCGATATTATTGAACAGCTGAAACACCACGACAAGAGTGTCTTCACGATTCTGACTGTCACGAAGATAAAGCTTGCATTGACTTCAGATGTTTGAGTATGTATTTTAATTAATATTTGTCTCTATAAAGTCTTGTAATATATATATATATTAATTGTTTATCTATTAGGTCCGTGTCTTGAGGACACTGAGTGCGGACAGAATGCCATTTGTTCAGTTGCTAACCACAGAAAAGAGTGTAAATGCAAACCATTGTATTTTGGAAATCCATATGAAATTTGTCGAAAACCAGTTGAATGTGTCTCAGATGGCAATTGTCCGGGAAATTTGCTTTGTTTACCCGACAACAAGTGTGGCTGTCCTCAAGATTTTGAAAGACAATTGGATTATTGTTCAAGTAATTATTAATTAAACAGTATTTAATATATAATATTCATTACCGTAATGTTATTTAATAAAATAATTTATAAACATTTACAGAGAAAAGCCAAAAATGTACGACAACTAACCCATGTCTCGCAAATCAGGAATGTATATATAGTGGAACGGGAAGTGGATTTTGTGTTTGTCCCCGAGGTTTTAGACTATCGCTGGATGGTCTCTGTGAAGGTATTAACTTTTAGATTATAATATATTTAAAATTAATATATTAATTATTTATTGTGTTTTATATAAAATTAGATATAAATGAGTGCATAGAAGAGCCACGAATAATATGCTCGAAGAATGCCACGTGTGTTAACCTCTTGGCTTCGTATGAATGCAAGTGTTTAGACCACTATGAAGGAGATCCATACAGAGACGGGTGTCGACTAATACCACCAATAATTAGGGGCTGTCGAGCAGATTCTGACTGTTCTCTCAATAAAAAATGTGACTTTTCTTTGGGAGAATGCTATGGTAAGCAATATTTCATTTGATTATAAGATTAATCTAACATAAAAATTTGCGTTCATTAGATCCATGTGCTGTTAGAGGACATCTAGAATATAAATGCGGACAAAATGCCATTTGTAGGACAGAGAACCATCAATCGGACTGTTATTGTCCTCCCGGACATGAAGGCAATCCCTTTAAATTATGTTTCAAGAAAATAGTTTGCGGTATTGACTATCACTGTCCCGGAAATCTTATTTGTTTGGACAGCAATACATGCGGTTGTCCGCAAAACTTCTATCGCGAAAATGATTACTGTTTTATCAAATCATCCAATTGTACGACAACTAATCCCTGTCCACTTAACGAAGAATGTGTTTATACCGGTAGTAGAAGTGGTTTCTGTGTCTGTCCTCACGGTTATGAGTTACATCCGAGCGGTGAATGTATTGATTTGAATGAATGCCAACACGTAACCTGCGGTTCCGGTGCTCTGTGTAATAATAAGCCGGGAGGTTATGAATGTAGTTGTCCGGTAGATACCATTGGCGACCCATATGTTAAGGGTTGTATACACATTGAGGGATGTCGTGCTGTTGATGACTGCGCCAATGATAGGGAATGTGATTTAGGAAGTAAACAGTGTATAAGTAAGTCTTTAGTTAAACTGTTTTAGTAAATAATTTATTAAAATATATTAATTGACAATTGATAGGTCCGTGTTATATATGTGGACCACATTCAGAGTGTACTGCACGCGACCATAAGGCCATTTGCACGTGTCCTAAGGGTCGTATTGGAGATGCCTATGATAAGAGTGTTGGCTGTTATGTAGAACCGGTCGAAATAGAGTCTCCGCGAACAATACCTCCCCCTTCGGAAATATTAGGTATGTATTTATATTATGATAATGTTTTTAATTTAGTAAATAAAACTAATTTATATAAATACTAATTTAAATGTTTTTCAATAGTTATGTGTTTGGCTGATGGAGTTCAAGTGTCAGTTCAATTGGACAGATTTGATGGAATTATATATGTCAAAGGTCACAGCCAAGACCCGCAATGTAAACGATTGGTGACCAGTGGTGAAGGAGATTCTATAGATTTCAAAGTCCTATTTGGTCACTGCGGGCTCATACATGTAGACGGAGAAGCGTCGTTTGTATTAATTATACAAAAACATCCAAAATTGGTAACTTTCAGAGCCCGTGCTTACCATATAAAATGCGTTTACAATACGGGAGAGAAGACTATAACATTAGGATTCAATGTCAGTATGATAACAACATCGGGAACTATTGCAAATACAGGTCCGCCACCCACTTGTATTATGTCGATATGTACTCTCGAGGGAAAAGAAATTAATAGTGCAGAGATCGGCGATGACTTACTATTGAAAGTTGACGTCCAACCAGACTTCATATACGGCGGTTATGCCCGAAGTTGTGTTGCAAAGACTATGGAAGACGACGGAGAGTTCCAGTATGAGGTGACCGATGCCAATGGATGTGCCACTGATCCCAGCATTTTTGGCAATTGGGAGTACGACCCGCACAAAAAGTCATTAATGGCCCGATTTAATGCGTTTAAGTTCCCGGCCAGTAATAATTTAAGATTTCAGTGCAATATTAGAGTTTGTTTTGGGTCATGTCCTCCTGTCAACTGTGATGGTGTGGACGCCTATGGTCGCCGTAGAAGACGTCAGATAAGTGATGAAGATTTAGTGCTTACCGATGCCTTTAAAGAAGGTGCTCTTCGGGAAGAAATTATGGTTCAATCAAATGCAATCTTAACATTTGAAAAGAGAGAGCCCACGCCATCACTTCCCGTACAAAGCGGCCCAAAAATTGAAGACATAGAGCACGTGTGTCTACCAAAATTAGGTCTTATAATATCAATGATAATAACAACTCTGTTAGCATTGGTAGCGGTTGCGGTTGCCATTTCATGTTGGCTAATGGCCTATCGGCGCAAACCTAAGCGCGCCGGACCACTGCCTCATCCGCCAGACTTTCCAAACCCATTGTATACAACACCAGAACCCATAGCAGAACCGTCACCTGACTATTACCCGACATCACATAATATGTGATCCATTGAGTCAATGGATTTTATAAAGAGATAATATGTGATACCAGTCTAAATCAAAGCCTAATTTATGAAGTGTTCATTCAATTAATTAATTTATCAATTTTTATCCATCAAATCATTTGTTTCATCAATTATTCACACATTCATCCATAAGAATCACCTCATCGTTGATATCTACCAACTCTTTCCTAACAATTTATAATATAAGCGGTTCTGGTTCTGTAAAAAATATTAATTAGTTTTTCAATGGTATAATTAAAATAAAAGATTTTGACCACTTTTATGGTAATCAAAGTGTGTGGCAGAGGATGTGCCAAATAATTGAATCCACACATCAATTGCATCGATAGCTCACAAATATTAGTATCATTTATATATTAATAATAATACCATAAAAGTGATCAAATTCGGGTGATCTTCACATCATTTTTCGGGATCAGTCTATTCCCTAATAAAAACCAAACCCTTAATTTAACTTAACTTATATAGTAATTAATTATTTAAATTATAACATAAATTACCGGTTAGTGTGATTTAATCAATTTAATGTGATTTATTGCTTGCTATTCATATATCATAAAAACTATTGTTAATTTTATTTTTTATTATTAAATAATTATTTAAATAAATAAAACATGTATTTTAAAGGCAGCTAAATATGATATTGAATAGCAAACAATGATTGAATGATAAAAATGTATTATTCAAGAGCTTATAAGTTATCACTTAAAAGCTCTTAAATTTATAACTGAAATAATAGTGAAATTCAAAGGCAGCTATTTTTGTAATGATTTTTATACTTTTAATTTAAATAAACATAATTTCTATTTAATAAATAAAATTATCTTTTATTAAAAATGATTGTTTTTTATTTACCACCAAATTAGACAGCAAACTAAAAAAAATGATTCAAATTTTGATTCTTGAAATAACAAAATTATAATCTAAGTTTTGAAATACTATTTATTATATTATTTTAATACTGTATGTAAAACAGATACCGTTTCACAAATGATAAATATCGTCAAACTTTTTTATTACAATTTTACAAATTTATTACAGTATAAAACTGCTGAATCCATGCTATTTTAATAATACAGTAATAATGTATTTTTGAAGTTAGTTTTGAAACATACTGTATACATGTAGTAAAATTTAAATTACCTTTAAGTGCTATGAATATATTTTTAGTTTTAAAGGCTTTTAACAAAATTAATAAATAAGATAATTGGATATATATATATATAATTATAACAATTTTAGGCTAATAATTACTAATACTGACTAATAATAATATTAAACTATAATAACTATAATAAATTTATTTGTACTATAATTTAGTTGTATGATTTGATTTTATAAAAGTTTATTTCATAAATTATAATAATAAATATTTTTTAAATTTTTTCTTATGACAATCCCTAATAAAGTTTAATGTAATAACAATTTAAAACAATAAATATCAACAAAAGTTTTGTTTTACTATCTTATCTATATTTTTGAGAAAAATTATGAAATATAAGTATAATTTCTATTTCTGCTATATTTCTTATTGTTAAATATAGTTTTAAAGTCGATAGAAATATATTTATTATATTTGCACGAAAAAACTACCGGTAATTGAATTTTATCAATTTTAATTATCATAAAAAATTAATTAATGCAATTATTTTACTAATAATAATCAACTACTTACTCATGGCTAAGATACCAATAATTTATATTTTTATACATTATATTATTTGTGATACATCTACAGTATATTAATTACTGAAGTAATTTAAAACAAAAGTTTTATTCAACTTTTCTCAATTTTTATATTAACTTTACTATAGACTATAATACTGTGGGTTTTTTTGTAATACAATGATTAGTTAAAATAAATAAAGTGCTATTATTTACAATTTGTCAAATAAATAACAACTGTATTAATATAATTTAATATACAGACAGTTAAGTCAAATGGGAAGTTATTACCGTTTAATCTAATAAATTGAAAATATATGCGCAAATATAGTGACCAAATAATAATAATATATAATTTATTGATATTTTTAGAAATATATTTTGTTGATTAAATCATATACTGTATTAAATACTAGTATATGCTTAACACTATCATAATGTGTACTTAAAAGTACAACAATTATCGCATTATTGATATTACAGTTGTGTTTGTATGAGTGTTGGGTAACTGTGGTGTCAATGAATTGTAGTGTTTGTATGCAAGCGATGATCGATTGTAATGTTTGGCAGCACTTGTCTGACAACACAAACAAATGAGTGCTTAATATGACTGACTCTCTAATACTATATTCATATCATATATGACTGACTGCTGTCACCAATAACTCTATGATTAAACCCATTGATCACTAATAATCACTTTTAGCCACAATTTGATGTATTGATTGAATGCATTAATATATCAATCAATGATATGTTAATTAAAAAGTTGTTTGTTTTGTTTGTTTTTATATAATAATAGCAAAAATGTTTTGACTTTTAATATAAAATGATTTTTTAGTTTAATTAATTGAAAACTAATTTATTTATTAATTATAATATCATATAATATAATGTTTTGTTTAAATGTCTGTCCGATTGTGTATTAATGGCATTCATAACAATCCAAAGACACGCAAACATATCACTCGACCACAAGGTATGTGTGTTTGACCACCAATTGGTGACAATTTTGTTGAACAACTGTTTAATTATAGAGCGATTCAAAGCACGCAATTAAGTACTCGATGGTAGAGACGAGTCCTCAAACACATACAATTGATTCACATAAAAGGTTGGTTTGCGACCACTTTTGGTGATTAAGATTTGTTAGATCCGATTGTTTTGTTTTTTTAGTGTCAATGAGTGCTACTTTGCAGTCCGAGGCGCAGCCATTATATTGCCTCACGAAGAATGCATTCATCTCTATAAAAGTCTTGCAAAAAATTCATCGACAGAAATACAGAAACACTTGCAGTCGATGTTTCTTCAGCTCAGACCTGACGACACACTTAAAATGGTATTAAAAGTTATACAATACATGTTATTGTGATTACAGTATATGATATGCAAAATAATATCGGATGAAATCTATGATTAATGTATAGGCTGTCAAATTGGAGTCAATTGGTCCCAATTGGACCCGTTATTTAATGATAGTCAGCAGTGGTGAAGAAAGCTGTTTGTTAGGCATCGATTACAAAACTGAGGCCACCATTGGATTAGTACTTCCCGTTTGGGCCAACACTCGTATCACTCTCGATGGAGACGGGTATGACTTGAGTGAAATTTGACAGACAAACACTCATTAATTATATATATATATATATCATATAAATCTTATTTAAAATATGTGTTAATATGTGTTAATATGTGTTAATATGTGTTAACTCAATTGAAACAATGTTATGATAAATGTAAATACTATGCAATGTTTTATAACTGGTTAATAAAGATGTCAGGGAAAGCTATTTAACTTAAAAAACAGTAAATTAACTTTAAATAGTTATTTCTAATAAAATCTACTCTAAAAGATAGTTTATATAACTTTTTGACGATTTTAAATAACTTTTGAAACAATTTTGTATATAATTTTTAAAAAGCATTTTATTTTATATATTATTGTTACAACTGTTTGTCAAACATAGACAAGTGACCAGAAATGGCAATTGAAAGCATGTGTCGGACATTAATTAGTATCATATAAATTAGTAATCAATGATTTGTCAAAAATGTTTGACTAATAAATATTACATTTATTTAACATACAATTTGACTCAAAGATATGACAAATTGTAATTAAAATTTTTCCATATTTATTTAAAGTGAAAATATTAGCTTTGAATAAACAGCTTATTAAAAAAATTATTTAATTATTATAATTATGTAAACTTTTTAGTATATTTATTTACCAATGAAGCACATTGTACTACAGTATAGGTATTGATTATTGTTAATGTGTTAAATCAGTAATTATTATAATAGCCTTGTTATAAATTGTATTTGAATAGTACACGTATTATAATTATTATGATTATTTTAATTCAACTAAAACTAAAAGTTTGCTTAAATTAAATATTTGTTTTTCGATCATAGATAGTATAGAACCTTAATATTGCAATTAATGATATATTTTTTTGATAAATTTGAAAAGTTTTTTTAAAACTGATTTTTGAGACAAATTTTGCATTAATTGAATAGAATTAGAAGTAATGTATTTGAATAACAAATATGAGATAACAATAAATACATTGAAATCTAATTGTGTTAATTATTGCAATAAACTTAATGATTAAATATATGAATGAATCTTAAAAAATATTTTGAATGATATACAATATGTTAAAATTTGTAACTTATATAATATAACTCAAATTTAACTTAATTTTAAAATTAGACATTTTTTATTTTATAATCTTAAATAATTTTTTATAACAATTTGACGATTGTTAAAAACATCAAAGTTAGTTAATAATTAATATATTCTATATATTTAGGTTAATGATTAACGATAACATTAAATTATTAAAAATACTATATTTTGTTATTGCTTTTTATGGTTTTGCAAATGATTGACATTTTTGCAAATTATTTCGTATTTTAGTGAATGCAACGTAACTATAAGCAAAACATTAAATTAAATGCATTGGATTTATATTATATATTTTATAATATTAATTGTATCAAAAGTAAAGCTAAATAATACAATTTTAATTACTCAATTCGTTTAAATAAAAAATGTATTAATTCAATGTATAGATATTGCTTAGTTTTGATAACAATCAAAAGCATATGTACTGTATTATACAGTCTGTATATCAATTTGCATATAAATTTGTATATCAATTTGTACAGTACTGTATATCAAACTTTTTTGTGTATAAAATTATTAAAATATTTTGCAAACATCAAAATCAGTTGTAAATCCATTAAAAGCAATAATCATTTTAATGTAACATTCAATTAAATGAAATGACATTTAAATCAAATGAAGTTATGATTATTTATATATTTATTGCCTCTTTTTATTAATTGAAACTAGAAATAAATTTGAAAATACTAAATTTATTTTTACATTATATTTAAACAGTGGTTTTAGTATAGCATCTAATGACAGTCATCACATTTTTAAACCTGTATCAGTTCAAGCCATGTGGTAATGTATTAATAAATAATTAATTATATTAATTACTATTATATTATATTAATATATATATATATATATATATTATAAAATCAAATAACAGGTCAGCTCTTCAAACCCTTCATAAAGTGAGTGCAAAGTCACGTCTAAATAATTATTTCAGTGGCGGATCCTCACATTCATGGGTGGCCTACTATACCAATAAAATTACATATAATAGATCGACTTATAATGAATGGTATATACTGTATATACAATATATGAATAATTTTTAATTAAAAGAACTGATTCAATGATTTTTTTCGTGTCAGGCATACAACTGATGATCTCTTAAACAAAAGGCCGCCGTCTCCAGACTTACGAACAAAGTTTGTATTTGAATTGATTAAACAAATGTTTATTAGTTGATAATTAAAAGCCAATTGTGTTTTGTTTGATTATATAATCAATTTTTATATGAATTAATGGTAACTTTGTTTTTATGATTAAAGACCCCCCGAACAGGTGGCAACTGAACAATCAATTCGTGCCAAACTTAAAGAAGTAATGATATCCGAGAATCTCGATGAAGTCACCTCTAAATATGTATTGATTTAGTATTTATTATATATTTATTTAATTAAATTTATAAAAATGTTATTTGAATTTAGATTCGAACCAAAATAGAGAAAGAATTGAAAAAAGATTTGAATTGTTTTAAGTCATTCATTGACGAAGAGATTCTTAAAATATTGGGTCAAATGGACGAGTCGTCAAAGATTTTTGATTATTTATATTTAGGTTCCGAATGGAATGCTTCTAATTATGAGGAACTTAAAGGAAAGGGGTATTTATATTAAATATAATTAACGGCTAATAATCATATCTAATGTCATATCTTATAACAACCAAAGTGTCGGTAAAATATTGAACGTTACCCGAGAAATAGATAACTTTTTTCCCGGAATGTTTGATTACTATAACATTCGTGTCTATGACGAAGACTCAACAGAAATGCTTAAATATTGGGACAAAACATTTAAATACATTAGAAAAGCAAAGTATGAGTTGTTTTTAGTAATTAATTTATATATATTTTTCTACTTATAATCATTGATTTAACTAAACCAGAGATGAAGGTTCAAAAGTATTGGTTCACTGCAAGAAAGGTATTTCAAGGTCTGCATCAGTGGTATTAGCGTTTGTAATGAAGGAAACGGGATGGAAGTTGGATGAGGCCTTCGAGTTCGTCAAAAACAAACGCAATTGTATTCGTCCCAACTCTGGATTTTTGAAACAATTGGAGATCTATGAGGGCATACTTGACGCTAGGTTTGTACTTATGTGGCTTACTCTACATTTATGCCATTAATAAATATATTCATTATTTATAGTAAGCAAAGACATAATAGCTTATGGCGTTCAAAATCTGAGACAAACTTAGTATCGAAAGATAATCTAAACAAAAGAAAGAGTAATGAAGAGTTAGCGAATACGAAGAATAGGATTAATATTCAATTAAATAGAAAGAATGAATGCAATAAAGAGAACTCTGATATCACAAACGTTCTTCAAGTTCCCAATTGTCCTGAAAGACCAAAGTCGTGGTCCGCTGAAGACAACGTATTTGGAGAATTAATTACAACTAATAAAAACTCGAATAATAAATCTAAGCGATCGCATGGCAGACACAGATTTGGAACCGATCCGTCGTGTTATAACATAATGGAGGCGAAGAAAATGGATTTTAATAGAAACGAAATGTCAGAATTACAAACATCTCAACGATTTTCTATAGTAAAGGACAGAATCACCGATTTTGAGTCTTTTCCAAACTCACAATCCGTTAATATAATCGATACGATTAAAGGGAACAATAGCTCTGGTCTGGTCTACAATCTAACCAATCAGTTTGAATCATCTCATTATAAGCATACCAAACAAAAAGAAGTAATGACTGATTTGTCAAATATTGAAAGCAATCTTAAAACAAGTCTGCATTTAAAACCTCCGATTCCTAGATATCAACAAAATATTGATAGATTTAATCATAGATTGGAATCACAAGAAAGTTGTGATAAATTAATAAGAAATGTGAAGACATGCGAACAAACGTTTGATTTATCCAAGTATTATATGAAAGAATATTCAACTGAATTACTTTCATCGGGAACTTCATTAACGCAAAACTTAAGTTCAAATTTAAAGAATATCAAAGACAATGCAATAAAGAGAACCAATTCGTACGACAGTATTCTTAATGAACTTTCATTATCATTGTTTGACAGTCACTGCCATAAGAGGCCACAAAACGAGTCTAAAGGACACAAACGAAGTGCTTCACTATTCACTCGTAATGACAACTGGACTACAATTGTAGAGAACGACAACTTGTGTTTTGATAAGAGCATAGAATCCAAGTCCAAGAGCTCGTATGAAAAGATCCGTCCAATAAGTCATAGCAAAAGTATGCCTTCAGTTATAGAAGCTGTCAATCAAGTGCTTTGTAGTACAAGTGTTGTCATGAATAGCCTTATAGAAAGTATACCCAATAGTAGTAAAAATCAAACAAATATCGAGTCATTTGCTATGGATTACGAACCCATTGAAAGTCGAGTTCAACCAAAATATAGCCAATCTTTCAATGAATCCTTACTTCATAACAGATATTCGTCAAAATGTGAGTCAAAAATATTCTCAAAAACAAGTTATCATTTGAACCGTACTTTAAAGACTGATTCGGAAGGAGTGGTTAAACGGTTGACTGAAAACTTTGAGGCAAAAGTCAAAGACAATAAGTGTAGTGATAAATGTGAATGTGATTTACACCATTCACAGAGCACTCCCTCATCGCCTAATTTTACCCGAAACGATAGACCCCGCGCTTCGACATTAAATGAAACAACTAATGAACCAAAAATGAAAACACAGCGCAAAACAAGTCTTGAATTTCCGTTCAAACGCATCAAATCTCAATCATTTGAAAGCAATAACAATCAAATGTTAGCTGAAGTCGGAACTAATCAATTGGCAAAGATTTCTAAAAATATAATCGAAATTCAAGAACAATGTGACGATTGCACCGGCAGTACATCACTGACCCATAAAGGCCCACAAAAGTTACAACAGGGAAGAACTCATCCGTTAACTAAACTAATGCATCAAAACTCGAAGTTAAAGACTTCGTTGTAATTCAAGAGTTATTAGTTAATTACAAATGTATTTAATTTAAAAAAAAAAAACACTTTTAAACTACTAGTCAATCAAATGGCGATTTTATTTACTAAACACTTATTTTAAATAAAAACAATATTATCTTTTAAATTATAATTAATATAATCTTTTAATTTATTAATAATATACAGTTATTGTATATTTTAATGACTAATTGAATGAGTGATGCAATGAATGGCAAGAATTGAATAACAGGTTAGATGTGTTTGTATTGGTTTGATGTCATTGAATAGGCGTTCAATAGATGTGACGAGTCTTACAATAATAATTTCAAACATTCAACCAAACCGTAAGTCAATAATAAAACATATTTGCAATTCATGTACTTTTACTCATTAACTAATTAAATGAATCAAATAATAAATAATTAAAATGCAATTAATTTTTAAAATTTAATAATATATTAATTAACTTTTTTTTATTTATAACGACATTAGAACTTAATTATTGAACCGAACCGTCAATTGTTTGTAATCTATTATTTGTTATCAATTTTAGTGAAAATACTTGATATAATTATTACTGTATTTTTATTACTGTATAAACTGTGATAATATTTGTCTATAACTTAAACTGAAATTTAATTTATAATTTTAAATATCAATTGAAAACATAATCGACATAAACATCACATTCATGTGAATGATGTCCAATAAAGCCGAAGAAGAAAAGGTTGAGATTTTTTTTGATGATTTGATTTATAAATTATAATAAATAATGAAATTGTTTGTAAATTACAGATACTGTTAGAGCCGTATAACTATTTGCTTCAATGTAGCGGAAAACAGGTGCGAACCAAACTGATCCAAGTAATGACAACTATTATCTTAACAATTATTGTGTCCAATACTTATCTGTACGGAACAAATGTAGATTATAGACAGCCAGTAGAAAATTATTTGTCCCAAACCCATCCCCACCCACCCAACCACTTCCTAACCTCACACACACCCCAAACTAACCTAACTAAATAATAATTAAGTAATAAAACTATCATTTAATATATGCATAAAAAACATTACTTTTTTTGCTGGCTGTCTATAATATACATTTAAGTCATCTGTACTAATGTTAATCCAAAACTCATATCTTTAAATAGGCATTCAATCACTGGTTTAATATACCATCGGATCAGTTGGTGATAATTAGTGATATCGTTGAAATGCTACACAACGCTAGTCTTCTGATTGACGATATTGAAGATAATTCATTACTTCGCAGAGGAATACCAGTGGCGCACAATATCTTTGGCATCCCATCGACAATCAATTCAGCCAATTATGTATATTTTCTTAGTCTAGAAAAAACTATTAAAGAGTTGCCCAACGAATTAGTTCCTAAAGCTGTTCTCATATTTACAGAACAGCTCTTAGAGCTTCATAGAGGACAGGGTTTGTGTTGTTTAGTTGAAGAGTGCAAACCTATTGATGAACTTATTGACAAATATTTCGTTTTAAAGGAATGGATATTCATTATAGGGATTCATATAAGTGTCCGAAAGAGGATGAATATATTGATATGATTAGGAAGAAAACCGGTGGTCTCTTTGGTTTAGGCGTCAAACTAATGCAACTCTTCAGTAATGATAACCGAGATTATAGTCAACTCATCTCTTATTTGGGAATTTATTTTCAAATAAGAGACGATTACGCAAATCTTAAGTCACTTCAGGTTTGATTAATAAGTCTGTTAATATTACCCGTAATACTAAGTCAAATGAATTAATTGATCCATTAGTACGAAGAAAACAAGAGTTATTGTGAAGACTTAACTGAAGGCAAATTTTCATTCCCTATCATTCATGGCATACAAACTCAACCCAAGGATTCAACTCTATTGAGTATTACTATAATTATAACTTTTATTTATTTTATTGCATTCAATAATTACCGTAATTATAAACATTATAATAACACCATTATTGTAATTCTCTAATATAAATACCGTGTCATTAGCTAATCATATTTGAAATACAGTATACATTATATGAATGTTTACTTTAAAACTCAGATATTCTTCGACAGCGAACCAAAAACGTTGAGCTCAAGAAATATGCGGTTCAGAAGTTAGAAGAGTTCGGATCTTTCATTCACACACTGAAAACATTAGAAGAAATCAATGGAAAAGCGAGGCATGAATTGGAAGCATTGGGTGGTAATCCACTTCTGTTACAATTATTGGATTTTCTTAAAATTATTTAAATCATATTATTTATGTTTTTCTAAATATTTAAATATATTGTCATAATTTTATTTTTATACTAAAAATTTAAATGGCATCAATAAAGATTAAATTATAAATATTTGTACATTAAAAATGTATTATTTTATCAATAATTAACTCTTATAACTCATCATTATCAACCACAGAATGAAAATAATTATGATATTAAAACTTAATTATAGAAAAAATACTAAAATAAAATACTTCAATATAAATAATAAATAAAGTTTGTATAAAACAAAAATAATACAATATAGTAATTGTGTAATAAATAAAATATTGTTACATACATTGTATTTTATCAAATGAATGAATTTAAATTAATTTATCTTATAATACTTTGAAAATAAACTAAACTACTATATTAATATTAAAATTAATCTATTATACTGTATATGTTTCAAATTAAGCAATAATGTGATTGAATGCTAATAGATATTGTTAAAATAATAATTTTTACAACTTTAAATACGCTATAATCTATACTAATATCTATATAAATTACCTGTATATCAAAATTATATTTTTGGATACATTTACAATAATGGTACTGTAAGCTAAATTTATAAATGTTATCATCAATATCAATACAGGTTATCAAAACACTAATGTAAATGTTTAAACCACTTTACAATTATAACCGTTTATAAGATAACGAATTTATAAATTCATCCATACATTCATTAATAAAAATACTGTTGAAAAACATTGGTTTCATTATTAATGGGAATCATTATAAAGGCTTACATTCCTCGAGAAAATTTAAGAGCCTGAATGTCCTTTAATTAGACAAATAAATTATAATTTAATTAAAAGTCTAAATTTGGATCAATTGGTCAATACCTGAACAATGAATTGTTTCAACTCATTATATGCCTCTTCAATCTCATTATTAACAATAACCAAATCAAATACACCGTTCATTTCTCCGAATTCCATCTCATCGGTGGCACGTCTCAGACGGTTTTGTATGGCCTCTTCAGTTTCTGTACCACGACTTCGCAAACGTTTTTCCTATTTTTTTGGAAAATGTTAATAAATTTCAAAAAATATTATTGCATTTTCTTGTTGTAATCAAATTACTGTAATAAATAATATAAATACCAATATATCCATATTTGGTGGTTTAATAAACACAAATCTTGGATTCAGATCAGTTTTCTTGAGATTCTTGACGCCTTCAATTTCGACATCTAATATACAAATTCTACCCGAATTTTGTACATCTTTGACGGCTTTTTTACTGAAAATATATCTCAAATTAATTATAATATAAACATAAAAATGTTATGACTGTTGTGATGGCAAACCTCGTGCCGTAATAGTTATTCGAGAAACGCGTGAATTCGAGAAACTCTTCCTTTTCTACACTTTTTTCAAACTCTTCGTGTGTTATGAAATGGTATTCTGTATTTGAATAAACATTTATTAAAACCATTAATTAGAAAAACAATTATTATAATAATATTTAATATAAATTGTATCAATGCATACATACCCCTACCATTTACTTCCGCCGCTCGGGGATGTCGTGTTGTGTCTGAAGTGGACATTCCATCAATTATTTTACATCAGTATATAATACTAATGATAATAAATCTTACGGGAAATACTGAATCCAAAGCAATCCTTGAACTCATCCATCAATTGTCTTAGAAGAGTACTTTTACCACTTCCTGAGGGTCCGGTTAACACCAAAGGACTCGGACCGATAGGTAACTGGGATGTCGACCAACAGATATTCAGACCTGATTTAGGTCGATGGTATGGAGTGGGATGTAAAACAGCCATTAAATTATTATATGATATATTCAATTATATATTTATATATATATAGTATATATATTATTTGTAAGTCAGAGCTTAATATCGTTGAACCAACAAATTTATTGCAGAGTTTGATACAAAATATGAGAAACGGATGACTAAAATACTTATAAATACAGTGTAAGTGATGGCATCAAAGCTATGTATAGATATTTGCCAACTTTTATCACACTATAAATAATTGTGTCGTTAGCTTCAACTTTATAGTCAGTGATAAAACAATCATCTATTGTGTCAACTATTCTGTCGATTACTTACTATTAAAACTACTTTCAATTTTTTAATCATTTCTATTCTAAATATATACTATATATATATATATATATATATATATATATATATATATGTATTAATAAAATGTTATTAATTTACTGATTAACTTACAGTAAGTAATAATTTAAAAATGATTATACAAAAATAACTACTGTTAGATATAATTATATAATTAGTACAATGCAATGTAGATGTGTAATTGCATATTACTTTAGTGTTTGCAATTAAAACGTTTATATAGTGTCATTTTATTTCATATTTACTAAATATTATTTAAAGTACAAATCTATTTATGACAAACAAATAAAGTATGATAAACATACTGTAGTTATAAATACTTTATAATATTAGTATCAACAGTTAAAGGACTTAACTTTTTAAAAATGTGAAAAAAATTATATAGTATATTATATTTAATTAAATATATGATTACATGTAAATTGTAATACAAGTTAATTATGAATCATAACTTTAGTGACACAAAATCAGGCACTAAATAGATTTAAATAGTTTTTTAAGATTAATTTCACTGTAATGGAGATGAATGATAATATTTAATTTAAAACTAAAATTTCTCGGGAAGTATAGTAAAGATAATATGAATATTTTAATAGATTTTATTCATAATAAATCCTTTAATTCTAACTTGCTAACATTTTTTAATAATTATTAAAAAATAATTTTATACTTATAAATGATAATAAAAATGGATAATTATATTATATACAGATTTAAAATACGTCTAATAGATTTAAACCAATGTTGCAAATTAAATATTTTTATTTAAATTCCATTCCAGAGTCAAGTTATTGTCAAAAAAACTATTGCCACCTATTTTGTCTCTGATTTTATCTTTATGATTTAATCATATAAAATGTCAATTTTGCATTTTCATTATCTAATTCAATTATTTCCCATAAGTTTATTACAATTATTCTCAATACATTCAATTTTATCATTTGTTTGTTATTAATAAAATAAATTATCAAAATTTATTTATTAATTTCTCAAAATATTTGTTAACAAAAATTATTTCCATAAATACTTTCATCTCCTTTATATAACTATAAGTCTATAAATAAGTGTTTATTTGGAAGCTTTTCAATCATTATTTAATGTAAATGTTATTTTTTAACTAAAATATGTAGACTTTAGAGGATTATCTTATTTATAACTTATAAAGAAAGTACACAAATAAGAAACAACAAGTTGTCAACAATAAGGAAAACAAATAAATATTAATTTCTAGAGTGCAGTGAAATTACATTTATATAAATTTACAATTATTGTAGAGTTGAATAAATGTAAGTTCATATCAATAATTGCTAAAACAATGTATATTTGCTATTCATTTAATAAATTTAACAACTAAATCGATACAAACAGTGAAAACTAATAAAATTATAAATAACTATAAATTAAAAACAGATATAAATACCTTTATCAGAGAGTGTATCGGTTCCAGAGTTGCCATTGAGGTAATGGGGTTTCTTGTTGTGGTATATACCACTTAAATTGGGTATTATCGACATTTCACCGCTATTTTATTAATAAATATGTAGTAATAATCTGCGATAAATGAAACTTATTTTACAAATTCATACAATTTTAGACAAAATTAAAGAATAGATGAAACCTGTTTAACAAAAATTTTTTCAATTCAATAATAGTTTAATAGTTTATATGAATTTCATTTATAGATAGAGTATAACAGTCTCTTTTATAACATTATTTAAAAACTTAATTACAGACAATTGGTTAACTAAATTGATTATTACATTATAAATAATATGATTTAATGAATGTATTTCACGAAATATTTATATCGATAAACGTTTAGTTAACTTGAATTTTTCATTGCCAATCAAATAATTAACAAAATGACACAATATTTGGCTAACTATTGAAACAATTAATGATCTCAAAATTGGTGATACTTTTAGATTAATATCTACTTTATTATTTATTAACTCATAATTATTAAATGACATTTGATAGGCATGAAAAATGAAATAATGATCAACAATCAATCAATTAATTAATCAATCGTTATTAATCATTATATCATTATAACTATTGTACAATATTTATTTAAATCTTAATGATCTCTATCACAAACTTTTAACACTTTAATTATAATATGTATTTATTTTTTAAGATTCCTTGAATTAACATCATTTTATTTGTTTAAATAAAATATAGAAAAAATTATTAGATTTTGAAATAAATAACTAAACTATTATAGTAATTATTTATTACACAACTATTTATTGCAATTTCAACAAAAATGATACCAGTACTGTATTATTATTTAGTATAATCAACAACAACAAAATTATAAGAATCTAATAATATCAATAATCAATAATAAATTAGTAATGAATCATTATATTATAAGCAGGGTTAGTAGGGTGTAGTAGAGGGTAAAGTATATGTATATAAAATATTGTTATTTATTAATAATTAGTAATTTTCGAAATCTTAATGAAGAATTTATAGAAAAAAATATTAAGAATTTTCGGGAATTTATAATAAAATATTATTTATTTCATTGGATTTAGATTTAAAAAGTTTAGCCTATATATAGAAAACATAATATTTTTGGTCATTTACCCCACACTATAACCCATAGAATCGAAACCCCTGTATAACACTAATTAATATACATATTAATGCTGTATCAGTAATAATATATATATTTTATAGATTTGTAAAAACAATATACTGTATCTCTTTTATATGCTATTTTAATTATTTATAATATTTAACTATCAATATTTATCTACAGTATATTAAAAATAAATATATTAAACTATTGAATATTAATAAAGTAATCACGATTTAATTATAATAATTTTAATGAAAATTTTAATTTATTTATTATGTACTATTTATTGTATTATTAATAATATTTATTGTTTCAAATTATATGACAAAAGTTAATATATTATGTATACAGTATTGTAAATTACAATTTGTAATCAATAATAAAACTTTTGATATCATTAATTAATACAATAGAAATTAAGATACAGTATATGAGTATTATTATATTATATACTTCAAGTGTACAATTGATACCATAAAATATCATATAAAACATATCATTTTAATAACATTGTATAAACTTAATGTTATCATTCAAATTATTTTATAAATATATTATTTGGTTTAGTTAAAAACTAAAAACTAAAAACTAAAAATGTTAAAATACTTTATCCAATATAGTACTGTATAACCATTTTTAAAAATAAGGTAAACGTAACATTAAATACGGGTAATTAAAATTACACGTATTATCTTATTTTATATTATTAGTAAATATATTTAAATTTAAATTTTAGATAAATGAATGCATAAAAACATTAACAATAGCATCATATCATAAAACATATTCATTAATAACTCAATACTAAATCATATAAATCCCGGTTTATATTGAATTTTAATTGAAATATTCATACAAATACTAAATATATTAAATAATTGAAATTTATATGAATGTAAAATAAATAATTAGACAAAAAGTAATACTTACTTATTATTATTAATTTGCCTTAAAATTGGAATCCAATAACTAATTAGTTATAATAACATAATTATCACCAAATGATCATCAGATCTATCATTGATTGTCTTATAATATAATATTAATTTTATTAACAAAATATTTAAGATTTAATTATTTTGTAAATTTATTTTATATTAATTACAAACATATTTGTATTGAATTGTATTGAAAACCATTACTTCCTGTATATCATATAGTGATGGCTTTCACGCAAATCATTAATATAGTGGTCATACAGTTGTCTCTCTTAATAAATATCTTACAATAAATTGTATTTATGCCTAAATTTTATTTATATTTGATTTATAGTTAATTTAATAAATAAAAACATTTATTTAATACAAGTATTGAAAACAAGTAATTTAGTTAATATTATTAATTTATTAATATTGTATTTATAAGCCTAAAGTATGGTATTAAATAATACTGTATTTATTTATGCGCACAGTTTGTGTCAAATTTTTTAAAAATTAATATTAATTTTTTGCTTTAAGTAAAACACAATTAATTAATATTAATCATAAAATTTAATAAAAATTAATGATTTTATATTTATATTTGTATTAAAAAATTCAATCATTTTTTAATATTGTATTCAATTTTATAAACAATAGTTTTGTTGATATAATAAAAGTCACGTAATATATGTTGAAATGTAAGCAATTGTTTGACGAAATGCCAAATAAGCCATAGATTTGATGACAAACTTAACACATCTTAAGTGAAGATATCTTCAAGTGATGGACTTTTTCAAGAGTGGATGGAATTCAGTTGTTGGATCAAATCCAGACACCAGTCAACCGACAGTTGCAGAAACAGTCTGTTTGACGACCAATTGATTGAATAATATAATAATATCATTGATTTTTAGGTCGAAAGACTTGTCGAAAGAGTCGAGTCGTCAACTCTTCTTGAGGACCGACGCGATGCCTGTCGAGCATTAAAGTCACTGTCGAAGACATATCGGCTTGAAGTCGGTGCACAAGCCATGGATGCGCTAACAAATGTCTTGCAAAACGATTCAACTGATACTGAAATAATGAGTTACGCCATCGATACTCTTAATTATGTCATTTCTGGATCAATGGATGATATACAAGACAATACTGTCAATGCAAGCAGTGGTGACTCATCACCTGATTTGGGCGTACAGTTCACTGAAATATTTATAAAACGTAAGCAAAATGTGTCGCTTCTGTTGGAACTATTGGCCGAATATGACTTCAAAGTCCGTTGGCCTACAGTTAAGCTATTGATTGGATTACTGAAGAATAAGTTACGCGACTGTCAGGACTGTATACTCGCTTATCCGATGGGTGTTTCCAGACTTATGGACTTATTGGCCGATAGTCGTGAAGTGATCCGAAACGACGCTTTACTACTTTTAGTGCATTTAACGAGAAGTAATGCAAACATCCAGAAGATTGTTGCCTTTGAAAATGCTTTCGACAAACTGCTTGAGATTGTTGCTCAAGAAGGATATAGTGATGGAGGTGTTGTTGTTGAAGACTGTTTAATAGTTTTGCAAAATCTTTTAAAACTGAATTCGTCGAATCAGAACTTCTTTAAAGAGGGTTCTTATATTCAACGATTGTTGCCATTCCTCGACATTCCTAATGCCAGTGTTTGGAGCGCACAGAAGGCTACAAATCTTTTGTTTATGCTTCGAGTGATGCGGACTCTTGTCTCACCTAATAATCCATTACAAGTGACCACTTCGTGCCAGAAAGTTATGCAACAGAGAGGACTTCTCGAGAAGTTATGTTTTATTTTGATGGCCAGCGGAATACCCGCTGATATTTTGACAGAAGTATTGCGTTAATTATTTTGTTAATAATTAAAACGGTTTTTATGTAATAATTTTATTAAATAATATTTTCAGACAATTAATGCCGTATCAGAAGTAATTCGTGGTAATCATACTAATCAGGAATACTTTAGTACAGTTAACGCTCCGACAGTTCCACCGAAACCAGCAATTGTTGTGTTATTGATGTCAATGGTTAACGAAAAACAACCGTTTGAATTGAGATGTGCTGTTCTCTATTGTTTTGAATGTTTTTTATATAAAAATGAATTGGGTCAGGCTCAGATTGTTCAAACATTATTACCATCATCTACTGAAGGTTATAATCAATTATTTTTGTTAAATTATTATAATTAGAAATAAGTTTATTTATCATTATTTAATATTATTTAGTGGTTGCCGTAACTGCTGGCCAATTGTTATGCGGTGGACTGTTTAGTCCCGATGGTCTATCAAATTGGTTTGTTTCTGTAGCATTAGGTCACGCATTAGTGGACAATACGACTCAAAAAGAACAACTTCTTAGAGTACAATTGGCTACAGAAGTGAGTTCGGCTCCGATTTCCCTATTAAAACATTGTTCGACTATTTTACAAACGGGTGGCAACTTTCAGAAGCGAATCAGTCTTCTAATGTTGTTGTGTACGTGGCTATCGCACTGTCCATTAGCCGTCTCTCACTTCTTAAGTATTCCTACAAACATACCATATCTGACATCACAAGTTGGTCTCGTAGAGGGCGATGACCTGGAGATCCTTATACAAGGAATTTGTGCTTTTCTTTTAGGAATTTGCATTCATTTTAATGACAACTCTGTTCCCAGTTTTACAAAGTATAAGTCATTTGTCATATTTTATAAATTGGTTATTAAATTGTTATATATTTTGATAATAGAGAAGACTTGTGTCAATTGATTGTTAAGCGAATTGGTTTAGAGATATTTTTGGATAAATTGGGATTCATTTCTAAGAGTGAAAGCTATAGTCAAGCCGTACAGAAACCACAACTTTCATATAAACGCACTGAAGATGTTATTTTTGATTATGAATTTTGTCGTCTTTTTAAATCACTGGAAGGTCTGATTCATAATTATTTTTACTAATAAATTAAATATAGTTTTGTAGGTCTTGTGATTAAATCATTACAATTAAAGTCAACTGATTTGACAAATGGTCCCGAATCTAATATGACTGTTGATGAACATCGACTCCTTAATCAGTATAAAGAAGTGATCCGAGAACAAGACCAGCAATTGACTGTAGTTCGTCGTGAGTTCGGTGCTCTTAAAGAAGAGCACAGCAGAGTATTATTACAATTACAGGAACAGTCATCACATATTCAACAGCTGAAGGATCAGAATTCACTATTAAAGGCACAAAAAACTGCTTCACATTCTAGTCTAAGTAATACAGCAATTAATTTGTGTACAAATGAATCCCAAATATTGGATATCAATCCTGAAAACAACAATAATTGTGAAGAACATAAACTTAAGATTGAAAACCTTATAAAGGATTTACAGGAGAGAGACAATACAATAGCAGCTCTTGTATGATATTATTTAAAAATCATTATAAGATTATACAATAAATTATAATTATTTTCAGAAAAACGATTTTTCAATCAAAGTACAAGAGTCTCAAGCATTTATCAGTCAAGAAATACAAACTGAAAGTCCGGCAAATAATGAAATTCTTTTAAATGAAAATAAAGAGTTACAAGAATTGGTGACAAAATTGAAGAGTGATTTGCAAATCAGTGAAAGTAACTCATCTGACAATGACATGACTATAGAAAGACAACAACTTGAATCTGAATTGGAAACGCTTCGTAAAGAACAAGAAGATCTACTGGTTTTGCTCACAGATCAAGACTCTAAGTTAGGACAATATAAGAAACGATTAAAAGAATTGGGAGAAACGGTATTTTACATTTTATTATCATTTTATTTATTCATAAAATTATATTACGAATTGCTGAGACGACAACAATGTAATAGAGGTTAATATTATAGTCCTATTCATTAACTAAGTTATCATATTTACAGCTTAGAGTCTATGCTTA
Source organism: Oppia nitens (assembly GCF_028296485.1). Classification (NCBI taxonomy): domain Eukaryota; kingdom Metazoa; phylum Arthropoda; class Arachnida; order Sarcoptiformes; family Oppiidae; genus Oppia; species Oppia nitens. The sequence continues at coordinate 76,327 of NW_026533203.1, read as the reverse complement.
CAGTCATTGTAAGCATTAAATATGATAACTTAGTTAATGAATAGGACTATAATATTAACCTCTATTACATTGTTGTCATCTCAGGATATTGTAAAAAAATTTTATATTTATATATAGTATAGTAAATATCTATTATTGGATTTGATTTTAGGTTGAAGACGACGATGATAACTATGATATCGACGATTTAGATATTAATTGAAATAAATACCATATTTTATCAAAACATTGTTTATATTATTATTTATAATAAAATCTATTATATTTAAATACCTTTATTATTTTATTTTAAATAAAACAATATTTTACAGTCGTTAGTAAGCATTTTTATAAATTTATAAATATTATTTTATTTAATTAATCTTCAATCACTAACTTTCAAGAAATTTGATAAATAATATTTGATATTATTTTATTATCTATTAATAGAAATATTAGATTATTATTACCTGTAAATAGTAATATATGATAAATGTATTGTACGTATAAGTGAACCATAGTCTATTGTAATTAATTTAGATTACATAGATTATATAATGTTTTGGTTTGGTTTTAACAGTTTAGATTACGGTTTCGGTTTTATTATCAAGGTTAATTTTGGTTACTATAATTTGTTGAAACTCCATTGAAAATAACAGTTTGGTTTCGGATTTAACAATTACCAGTAGATTATATTTCTATTGTTTCAAATTTATGGCTTATTTCTATTGATTCGATACCTGAAAATTGTGATTTATAATTGAGTGTACTTTACTATACTTACAATATTTTATATGTGTGATTGAAAATCTATTATTGATGATATTTTATGCATTAATATAGACAAATAACTAAATATTTATTATATTGCTTACAATTATAGGTTTACTATATTAATCTATAATTAAATTTAAATTCAATATAATTTTATATCATTATCGATATCATTATTATATTGAAGCGATCGATGCTAATTGTTTACAATAAAAGATATTGATTGAATGATTTGACATATGATATAAAAAATAAATGAATGCAAAGTTTCGTTGTCTAATCATTTATTATGTCTATTATACAATATTATACGATTTATTAGCATTTTGTATACATTGTTATTAGTTCACAATTGATTCATTTAGTTAACAAATACAATATTAGGAATTTACAATTTTAACTTAATTTTTAGTACACTTATAATTGATATTAACATTTTTATTATGTTATTAATAATTGTTTTTCACAAAATAACAATTACTGTAAACCATAAAATATTTTTAAATATATGATGAAATTTAATTTATTAATCAATAATTAACATATTCAACCCTGTTAATTAAATTCTATTAACATAATGTTTTAACATAATTAAAAACATTTTTTAAATAATAAACTTAAAATAATTTAAATATACAGTTGACAAATAAATAATTATAATTTAATTAATAAAATAATTTAATGGTCAAAACAACATGAAATATTTAATGTTAAATTCACTTTTAAAAATAATATATAAATAAAATAAAAATTAGTTTATAAAAAATAGCCAGTGAACGTTTTATTAGAATAATAATAATAATGACTACCCATTACAACAATAATATTTTTAAATAATATTATGTTAGTTGTTGGTCATCCTGAGTAACGATTAATTGTATTTATTGGAAGATTTAAATGAAATATATATTTAGTCTACAATTTCAATGAAAATGTATTTTATTTGACAATTACAGGCATTGTTCACAACCATAGTTTATAAATGAAATTCATTATTATATATATACGGTATATATATTAAAGACCAAAATGGGAAACATTCATAAAATATATCAATTAATTTAATGAAATCTTTTTCCTAAATATACTACAAATTTAATGTTTAATCCGTATATATAATTTGTAAAACTATTGCAAAATAAAACTAATTTAACAATGAGTTTAATAAATATATCTAATTAGTAGATAGATTAGTAAAATAATTTACAAAACTGATAAATAAATTATTAACATTTATAAATGTAAAATATTTTCTAAAAATACATATTAATTTACATTTAATAAATTATTCATATATATAATAATTTTACCTACAATTTAACATAATTTTTGCAATAGTTTTAACATATAGATAATGTATATTTTTAATTTTTATAATATTTTGCACAACATACTTATTTAAATATTTTTGATTATTGATATTTACAAATATAACAAATAAAATTATATAGAATTTTATGTATCTATCAATAAGGCCCATTAATAATATTAAACTTAAATATAATTTATTGTGTAATAAAGTTTAATAACTAAATATAATTTTTTTTATAGATGGCAATTTATAAATACTTATCTAATATAACAATAATAATAAAATTTATCAAACATAATATTACAATAATTATTAATAAATTTGTTAACAATTATATTATTGAAAAATTTTATTTTGTTTGATAGTATATAATTATGATTGCTAATTTATATATAACAAATTAGTTGATGTAATTTAAATATCTTTCTTTAAAAATGGTTAATAAGTTGTTTGATTGATTGGATTGATTGATCACAACCTTTTAGTTTAAAATATTTTTAAAAAACATTTTCACAACCATTAAATCACAACCTTTTTATATGTTATGTAATATAACTTATATTTATGGCAAAGGATTAATTTGCAAAATAAATTAAGTCTATTTTAAATGACTTGAAATATCTTTATGTATTATAATGTTTTGTATTTGTCATATAACTAATGGAGTTTTACTGTATATTTTAATACAGTGCATTAAATAATGTGTTATATATATGTATATTATATTTATGGCAAACATTATATCGATTCTGATATTTCTTAATAAATAAGTTTTGGTATACTTATTGCTTTTTTACATAATTGTTTGAAAAAATCAATCAATTTTTCATATCAATGATTCAGATTTGCCTATCAATGTAAAACTAATTGATTTTTTGTTTATTAAAACTAATGATTTTTTGTGACTAAAAATAATTGTTTTAAAAATTTGATATAATTGAGAATAATTTTAAATAAAAGTTAAAACAATATTTTTTCGACAATTATAGTGTCTTTAGTTGATATACTTAATGATAATGACTTACAGTTTGGTGACAATCACTTGTCCGGCACCTATAGATGTGAAGAGTCCATCAACAGGTTTGGCGTGAATCTCGTCGTAATGTTTGCCTTTAAGTGAATCTTTTCTATCATTTTCATTGCTTCTGAGTTTAGTGTTTTCATTGATGGTCTCATCTTCGGTGACCAGTCCCGGGTTGACGCGGCCATTGATTTCCGATGTTTGATAGAATAAGGCCTGATTGACATTCAGTATTGTCATCTCTTCGTGCGGCTCCTGAACCACAACAAAATCTTCGGGAATGTTGACAATACAGTGAAATATATCCCAATGTGGAGCCAATGTTTCGCTTTCAAACAACCATTTAAATAGTGCCGACACAGATAATAATGAGGTCAAACTCATTATCATTGCAAATGTCCGAAATGGGAACAATTGACCCAACTCTGGATCATAATATGGATATTTAATAACTACTGGCAATCCCATCATAGCTTCACCTCCCAGTGCTCTCAAGAAAAAGCCCACAAAATAAGCTGTAAGTGAGCCGTAAGTATTGCAATGATGCTTAAAGTGGACGACACAAACCAATTGTGGAAATAAAATGACATAAACTAAATCTGTTTTTATAATAATATGTTAGTTAATAGTAAAATATGTTAATATTAAAGCATAAATATAATACCTGATGAAAGATACCAAAGACCATATATAGATTTAACAGTGATGGCCATTGCAGTGGCCACACAACCGACAACAATGATAGCGACCCTCATTATCCAAATCACTTCATGTTCAGAGGCCTAAGTCATTAAAAAATCAGTTTTGGATTTAAATTTAAGCTGTAATTAACATACATTTTGTCTTATAATAAGTTTATAGATATTTCTGGCAAACATAGAACTGGCGCTCAATAATGAGGAATCAGATGAAGACATGACAGCAGCACTGACGGCACCCAAACCAAAGAAAGATACAAATGGTGGGGTCAGATATTGTAAGACCATTGGTAATACAAGTGCCTGATGATCCTGATCTAGCGGTAATTGGCCCTTAAAATCAGTCTCATTCCAGGCTATATAAATTGAAAATTAGTTATTATTATATATATCGATAATACCGGTAATTATTTAACTAAATTACCCGTCACTCTGGCAATGGCGCCGACAATCATGGGTGGAGCTGCCATTATGATACATCCAAATGCGGCCACATATGACAATATTTGTGCTTTAAATGCACTCTTAGAGGACAGTACTCTCTGAAAGTATACCTGCCATGGAATGCCTCCCAAAATTAATAGTAATCCACAATCAATATATTGTCCGAGCATTTTGTACTCTAAAATGCCAAACCAATCGTTGTGCTCCATAGACATACTGCCCACTGCCGGGTGATTAATACTGAATGGTATACATAACCACTATTTAAACAAAATATAATTATAATTATTAGATATATTGTGTAATTTATATAATTTGTTAAAACGTTTGACATACCAGTCCAATAAATATACAAAATAATTGTATGACATCAGTGTATGCAACAGAATAGAGACCACCGAATAGTGTATATATGAGTGCAATACACGCCGACAATATTATTGATGTATTGCTTTCCAAGTCTATTATGACACTAACAGTTGCGCCCAAAGCCGCCAATATAGCCGCCGACCAGAATATTTCACCACAAAGTGCGGGCAAAAACAATAAGCCTCCCATTCGGGAACCAAATGTGTCCTGAAAAGGGTCTAACATTGTTACGTATCCCTCTTTTCTCATTTTATTGGCGAAGAAAATCCCACCTAATTTTGTCATTATATTTATTATATAAACTATATATTATCACTCAAAATATATGTTTATTATAGAAACCTAAGGCAAGACTTAGAGCGTATCCAAAGGGCGCCTGACACCAGATTATCCCTGAAGTGTATATCACTTCTGCCGTCCCATTGATATATCCACCCCCAACCCATGTTGCTATTTATTTAACAATACAATAACATTAAATATAATATGTAAATACAGTACATTAAAAATTTATATACCAGTCATAGTAAAGATGCCAACAAATATGCCGATATTTCTGCCGGCTAACATGACTTCCTCCTGTTCAAACTCATCTCCCTGTCCATCTTCATGTGTCTTTTTCTTACGCCCGGCCCATATGCCAACCAAAAGGATCATTATATAAAATATGATGACTGATAAAACACCCGCAATGTTTATTGTCATCTTTTATCAGATTGTCATTCAATACTGTAAAATAAATGTAATTTTTAACTCATATATTAATATATTAAATATAATATATTTTAAAAGTTATAAATATTATTAATAAATTAATACTATTTTTAATTTTTCTAAAATAAATATTAAGCACATTTTAAAAGCAATTATTAAATAAATAAATCTTTAAATTACCTTAATTTATAATAAAAATTATCTTAATTTTTCATATACAATGCTATAATTTATAGTCATATTGAATATTTTAATGTAAATTATATACAAAATTATATTTTATATGTAATAAAGCTATAAAATTATAACTGAAACAATTATAAATAATTATTTTTAACACAATTAAAGATTGTTTAAATTAATTTGTAATTTATTTGATTTAAAAATCGATTAATAGTAATAAAAGAAATGAAAAATAGTAATAATAAGACATTTTGGTTGAGGAGTCGATTCACTGATTCTGTCGATTCTCTATATTCTGTATATTCTTATATATTGTGTATATTCTGTACATTCCGTGAACTTTTGTATTCCTACCGATTCTGTAGACTCTGGAGTCGAGTGTCAGATGTGACGTATGTGTCGGTCATCGACAGAGAGAGAGAGAGAGAGAGAGAGAGAGAGAGAGAGAGAGAGAGAGAGAGAGAGAGAGAGAGAGAGAGAGAGAGAGAGAGAGAGTGGTTGCTATGGATATTGATTTCCGAAAAGTGTTGTCTTAACTGACGATTCATTCAAACCATCACTTCATTCACGTGTTATCCAAAAGATCAATAATTTTTACTATTTCTTCAGTTAACACATTTATACACATTTACACACATTTACACACTTTTATAGACTTTTATAACACAACAACACATTCACATTAAGTACTCAATAGTCAAACATTTGTCATTTAGTGTATAGTTTGATAATACAATCGCTTTTAGTATAGTTTTTGTCAAATCATATTATATAAGATAATAATATAATTTAATAATTAAAAAATGTTGAAAAAAATGTTTACTAAATGTGATGCCTCTTCATTAGCTTATATTCGTATAGTTGTCGGTTTGTATTGTTATTTATTTCATACATTTCATTATTGATATAAAATATTCAATCTTATGTTTTTGTATTTTTTATTTATAAATAAAAATAAGATTTTCAAATAATTTCAAATTTAATTTATTAAAATTATTTAATATATTATTATTAGTAATTTTTAGAAAGTTTAGAAAGTTAAATATAACAAAAATGTTTTCATAAAATTATAGTTTAAAGATTTTATGTAAATATATTAAGTTAGTATAATTGATTATCATAAAATTTTGTAAAAATTATATGTATATAAATTTATTACAGTATATCTTAATTCTTTATAAAATATTTAAAATATTTTTAATTGTTAAATGTGTTAATATAATGCTAATTATTACAGTATTGTAAGCAGGATAACGTATAAGTTATAGTTATAAGTTATAGTCAGCTATTATTCAATATATTATTTTATTTGATTTCAACTTTAACTCATTCATTCAAAATTATTAAATAGTAACTGTTGTTTGGCTATAACACAAACACATACATATATATATTATACTTTATAAATTTTTATAAACTCTATATCAGTGATCACAATTAAGTGTTATCATGATAACTTTGTGATACATATATAACATCACTAATTTAACAGATATTTAATAGTAATTTTCATAATTTATACAAACAATGAGTAAGTTAAACAAACACTCATTTAATATGTACTAGGTTATTTGTACAATTTTGTTTTATAAAGTTTAATTTTGATCACTGCTTTTGATACAGTAGATAGCAGGGTTGGAAAAATACAAGGTTTTGAATTTTGATTTTGTATAAAACAGTAAAATACAATGTACTGCATATATTATACAAATTTTAAAACTATATATATTATGTTAAAAAATTACTTAAAAATATAATTGCTAGAAAATGAATTACAGGGTTTCACTATTCTATTTCAATGTATTTCAAAACTATTTCATAAGTAAACATATTTATTTCACCCTGAACAAATATATTTCAATAGTGAACGTATCTATTATTATTATAATCGTTTCTAAGTTATAAAAATAAAATAATTTAAAATAAAAAATGAAATTCAATAAAAAACCAGTTGAGAATGCTAGAAAGCATTTCCACACGAATTCCTAATCATAATTAAAAATTAAATTCAGTATGATAAAATAAAATCAACTATAGTTATGTAGAGTATCAAAAGATTTAGTATGACAAAATAAACAACTATAGTCATGTGGGGTATCAAATGATTCAGTATTACAAAATAAACTACTATTTTCCTAAAAAATAAACTTAAAAACGAAAAAACTAAAAAATCAATATTCAAAAAAAATCAAAAAAAAATTCAAAAAAAAATTCAAAATTTTTTAAATTAATTTTTGGACACCATTTTCTTCAATTTCCTAAAAAATAAACTAAAATAAGAAAAAAAAACAAAAAAAAATCAAAAAAAATTGTAGCGGATAGTGGATTCGAACCTATGTCCTCGTGGGACAGACAGACCGACAGACAGACAGACAGACAGACAGACAGACAGACAGACAGACAGACAGACAGACAGACAGACTTATAGAATGCATATACGTATTCCTTTCAGGAATTCGTGATAATATTAAATCTATATTTATTATAAAACATGATTTACTTTGTTTATATCAATGCTTTTAGCACTAAGTGGCGCTAAAAATTTGTTGTAAGCCAAATTGGTCATGTATTTTACATTGTATTATACTGTATAATAATATTTGTATTATACAAACATTTTGTCTCTGCCAACAACTGATAGATTTAAAATTTATGTTTAATAATAAAATATTTGAATCGGTGTAAAATTTTCTTTGAATACGAAATAAATATAATGATTATATAATTGATATTTTAATTAAAATTAATGACAATCAAATTCAATATTATAAATATCAATGAAAAAATGATAAAATATTATATACAGTGTAAAGAATACAAAATATAATTATGAATTATCACTTTAACCTTATGTTTTTTATTTTACATTATTTTAGTTATTTTTTGTTAACGAATAGTTTGTTATAATTTTATATTATATCAATTTTAGTATATATTTTTCGAGTTTAACCAAATTAAATGTTTTGTTATAATTAAATGACATTCTTTTATTTACTTCTAATAAAAATCTAATAATATAATGTTTCAGCTAATACTATAAATATTTATTTTTCTATAACTTATAATAAAAATATGTTTCAACTAATATTTATAATATAAATGATATATATATTGCAATCAATTTTCTTTTATCAATGTAATAAATTACTTATAAATGCAATTTAGGTATTTTATTACTAATCGATTTGGTATATGAAAGAGGTTTATCTCGCGCTGAGTTAATATGGGGTAACCCTAATGAATGTCGGTTCCCATTGTTTGATGGCCTTAAAGTACTTCCGTTAAGAGCTATGTTTGCTGTCTATACTCTTATGTTTATTGGTATTCAAATTATACAATTATAAATCATATCGATAATAGTTATCTATTTATTGTTTCATTTATATAGGAGTCGTGGGAATAATATTAGGCTATAAATATAAGATGAGTTGTTTTATTTATATAATAAATTATTGGTATTTGTTTTTGTTGGATAAAAGCCGATGGAATAATCATTCATATCTTTTTGGTCTTTTGGTTACATTACTGTCCATTTGTGACGCTAACTGTCAATGGTTTACATTTAAAGCCTAATTGTGTTTTATATTTCAACTATATATTAATTTCATTATTATATTTAACATTATAGGTCTTTGGATAGGTTTTTAAATAAACAAATGGATAATAGGGTTGCTTTTTGGCAATATTTTCTTATAAAAAGTCAAATATTTTTTGTTTATTTTATGGCCGGCATAAAAAAGTTTGACACCGATTGGCTAAATGGATACTCAATGAATTATCTATCGGAGCACTGGGTGTTTAGACCATTTAGGTTTATATTTTTGTTTGTTTGCTATTTATATTACATAATTACAATTTAAGATTTAAAAAAATTATTGTTATTTATTAATAGATTGATACTATCAAATGAATCAATAGATTATTATGTCATACATTTGGGAGGATTTCTATTTGATCTAACCATTGGTTTCTTTCTAATTTGTTCCTATACTCAGTCCATTGCATATATATTTTGCTTGATTTTCAATTTAATGAATTCCCGACTTTTTTCTATTGGTTGTAAAATATTATTAAAGACATTTCATTTACAGTTTATATAATATATTTTTTTTTTAATTTAAAATTAATTTTAAGGTATGTTTCCATATATGATGATTGCTGTGATGCCAGTGTTTAGTGCTTACGATTGGCCTAAAAATATGATTCAATTAATATGTAATAAGAAGTCTAATAAAATTGAATCAAATTGTAAATCTATAAAGAGATACAATTCTGATAAACAAAATAAGTTTTCATCAAAACATAGACTGACTTTTGTCTTTGTAATCATTTATATAATAAGTCAGTTATTATTACCAAATTCCCATTGGATTACAAAAGGATATAACACATGGACTAATGGGTTGTATGGCTATTCATGGGATATGATGGTTCATAATTGGAAACACATTCACACCACTATTACTGTTGTCGATAAATCAATGAATAAGTTTTATTTGAATCCTCAGGTTTGTTCACTTATATAAGTAAATGTTAATTATTTTAATTTAAAGCTATAGCTATAGTTCATTATAATTTAGTTATATTTTATTAATTTAAGTTTATGCCCATTACTTTACTACTCAATATTATGAATTTTACATAAATCTTATTTTTATCTAACAGTTTCTACTTTTTTTTGTCCCAAAAGTTAATATTTTGGACAAAATATTAGTAATTCAATGACTATATAATGAGTTGATCAAAATGTTGTATTTGCGATAACACTAATAAAAATTATTTTTGTTAAACTTTATAGATAATTATTATCATTTTACTCCCGGAAAATCGGGAGTAAAAAAATGACAAAATCGAGAAATTAAATTTTTGATTATTTGCTATAATACTGATAGTCAATAGTTTATTTATCACAAATTTGGTTATATTTAATGAAAAATACATTATTTTTAAATTTTAGTTTATTATTTAATTATAAAAATAAATTCAACTTAGATTTTAAACTACAATTTACCCATTGTTATGTAGAAATACATTAATTATTTTAATACATTAACAGTTGATGAAAAAATCAGGTATTTTTATATATTTTAAAGTTGAAAAAAGTAAAGCAGTTTTTTAATACTAATCCTATAGTTTTTTTTTATAATACTCGTACTGAAACTCGTTTACAATTTATTAAATAAAGAATCTGTAAAAATATAAATATTTCAGATTAATCTATAAATATTTGTCAATCAATAAATACTAACAAACCTTATTTAACTGATACTTGTTTTTTAAGTTTTATTTTTAATTTAATTAGATTTAATTATTATACAATCAATTTCAAATCTCGATAATATTAATGAAATTACATAAAATTGTTTAATTATTAAATTTACAAAATAAAAATTAACTAACTTTATAATAATTAATATTTCATAATTTTGATAATCAAATGTGTTAGTCGTGGACACAAAGCATGCGATGGTCACATCACTCAGATATGGTTAAGCAGTACGTTATGTGTGCACATAAAAGATTGGTTAATGAGTTTAACATAACTGATCCGTCAATTTTTGTCGACACCTGGATATCACTAAATGGACGATTCGCTCAACGGGTTTATGACCCCAGAGTAGACTTAGTGAAAGCTGAGTGGACACCATTTAAAAGACCCGATTGGGTTTTACCGATACTTTCATATTTGGCTGATTGGAGACAAAAGCTTAAACAATATGAATATGAATTATATAAAGACAACAATCAGACGGCCGTCATCTTTATGGCTGATTTTCCAGGTTTTTATATTTACCTAAATTAATGTATTATCTATTTTTAATATTTTTTTTATTAAACTTTATAGGAATGACACTTAATTATTACATGGGATCTGAATTTAATAACACATCACTAGTTGTCCTAAAGGGTTGGCTTAAGCATCAAATTGTGGGTCAATCGACTCGGATTATGAGTACCGGTGACCAAATGGTATTACCTGTCAATTGTTACCACAAACTGACACCAATTAAGTCTGAAACGTCCGCTTATATGTTTATTTATGTCAATTCAAGTCTGTCGTTCATTAATCATATTACCAGTCAAAGTCACAATCAAAATCATAGTACAAAAAATACTAATAATGAATCTGAAAATATCAGTCACAATCCATGGTTTCAAAGGTATACAAATATTATATATTTTCATATAAATGAATTAATTAACTAATAATATATTCAATAGTTTACAAAACATGTGGTCCGGAATAACATATATTTTTGAAACAATTATGAAAATAATTGATAAACTTTTTTTAACACTATATAAGCGTTGCTTTATTTGTCTAAATATGAATGAATTATGAAGTTTTAACTGTAAAAGTCATACGAAATAGTAATTAAATTACAGTTCAATTCAAATTTTGACAGTAATATCAGTTAAGCATATCATAAATCGGTGCAAAAATTGTTATTCAATAAACGGCTAATTATTATTTAAATTATTTATCGGTACATATTATGTTAATGTATGTATGTTTTAAGTAAAAATGAAAGTTAAAAATAAATGAAATGCCATTATTTGATTAAATGAATATTTAGTGGCAAAGGACTCAATTTAATGGTCAGAAAACTTAAGTCGGTTTCTGTCCGGTGGCGCCTTTCTTGCCGATCAACGACTTGTGGATGTGTGGTATGACACCACCGCCAGCAATGGTCGCTTTGATCAACGAATCCAACTCTTCGTCACCACGAATGGCAAGTTGTAAGTGACGGGGAGTTATGCGCTTCACTTTCAAGTCTTTGCTGGCATTTCCCGCCAACTCCAACACCTTTTAACAAACAACTTCATTGTTAATAACAAAGCAAAAAACAGTTAAATGGATTAGTTTGTCATTACCTCAGCAGTCAGATACTCGAGAATAGCCGCCGAATAGACAGCAGCGGTGGCACCAACGCGACCGTGAGATGTCGTACGGTTCTTGAGATGGCGATGAATACGACCCACTGGGAACTGTTTAAACAATTAAATTAACAAATTTATGGTCATTAAGAAACAATAAGACAATTATCAACTGATAATACCTGTAGTCCTGCGCGAGCAGATCGGCTAACGGCCTTAGCCTTGGCTTTTCCCGAGTCTTTTCCCGCTTTTCCGCCGGCCTTTCAATATAACAGTCATTGTATTACTTATACATTACTATTCATACAATACTATAACATTGAATGCAGTCATTGAATGCTACTTTCAATCACTCATTTGGGTATCAAATATGTCAAACATATTGACAAATGTATTCAAAATCATTCATTTATGTCATTAAATAGTTAATTGCAATCAATAGACACAACAATACATACCATTAGTGCTTCAAAATAGTGATTCAAATTGTGATTCAAATCGTCAATTAAGTCAACTCACAGCCAAAGCGCCTAAAATGAAACTGAAAGGGGATTGTCGTCACTAAATACAAGTGCTGTATACCAGTGCTCAACGTTCATACACTACACTACACTCACTATATTGATGACAACTCCGGGAACAGCCGTCAACACACAAGGCATACATAAGCCATACATAAGGCATACCTAAGCACTCATTGGCCAAACATTTGCGCCAATAATGCATTGCTTGGGCTTTCAAAGTGAGCGCTCAGTTGACTTCCAATCAGTTATGAGAAGCACTGAAACCAATAACACCATTGGCTTACACTTTGGTCACCTTAAACACCGACCCGTGTCCGGGCATTATGTGGTCACACATCGATAGCATCACTTGGCGGTGATGTCGCTGTTTGGCCACATCCTGACTGCCGGCAGATATCCAAATGGATTCATCTGTCAGATCATTTTGACACTCAAATAGATCACCACATAAGCCAACGGTTCCCAGTTTATCGACATTATGTACGACTAGACTTATACTGTCCATTGTATGTCCCGGAGTGGCAACGATCTGCATATCTCTTGATAATTGAATGCAATGACTGTCTTGAAATGGCGTCAGTTGGTAGACATCTTCTCGATAGACGTGATCCCCGACATAATGTTGACATTTGGTAAAGAGGTTGAGATTACCGATGTGGTCGACGTGAGTGTGACTGCAGACCAACGCATTGATGTCATCGCAATTGATGCCAAAAGTGGCCAACTTGTCGATCATGTATTGTCTGTCCCATGGACTCAATGTATCGAAAACAACATTCATTTGGTTATCATTTGATCGGATCAGTACTGAAGTTGCGTTTGCGGCCATTGTGTCTGCGGTTAGCCATCGGCTGTAACCCTCTTTGATAACATCAATACGATTAGACATTACTTAATAGTTAAATGATTTGACTATAATTATTGCACTAAACTATTGCCTATAATATGAATACTAAACATAAAAATGACAACAAATTATCATAAATAATGCAAACATTTATTTTGATTATCAAATGCTATATTAATACTATATGTTATTATTTCATCAAAATATTAATAGCTATCAATCATTACTATTATATTAAATATTAGTATATATTATAATCAGTTGAAATTTATATCATAATCAATGACAACTTTATTAAGTTTATTACTTAAATATGTTTTTTATTGACAAATTACATTATTTTTTTATTATTTTAATTTATCAAATGTGAGTTAATTGTTATATAAATTAACATTATCACTCAAATTGACATTAGTTTAAATCAATTATTGCCTTAACATTATTTTAAGTGGTTTATTAAAAATTAATAATAAGTATTTGTTTAGGTAATGGACAGCTTTTATAATTAAGTTAATATAAAAGTAATTGAGCACAAAGTAAGATCATATTATCAATAATATCATAAATTATTGCTATATTAAGTAAATCACATTTTTAATAATACAGTACATATTAATAATAAATGTGTGATTATGCATATTATTAGTTAAAAGTGTTTTATTTTTTATCACAATATTTGAATATTTTTATAAATATTGCAAATTATTATCACTCGATAAGGCTTAGGCTTAATGTGCATTAAATGCAAGTTTTTAAAACTTCCACAAAAACTGAATTTTAATTACTGAAGACACGATCGGATGTCTAAATTAAAATGTTTTTCTTATTTGATTAAATTTTTTCTACTATTAATAACAATTAATTTTTTACCTTTCATTTAATCAATAATCCTTACATTTCGTTAATTCAGTTTTTTAAGAGTTTTGATTAAAATTTAAAAACTATGTGAAACCAATACTTATATAATATCTATAATTGATTTAATATATTATGTGATTGTTTTAATTTAGTGATCGATACATATTTTCCAATTGGACGCCGAAATAATTTCTGATTTCAAGTCTCTGTAATACAAATATAATATATTTATTAGATTAAGTCTGAAATTTTATACAATAATTACTATATTTAATAAATTTATATCAATATTATAATAATTACTTTTGATTTGAGAGTTGGTGTTAATAATCCGTTATCAATAGTAAAGGCTTCGTAATGAATGTATATATCCTTTGGTTGTTCAAAGGAAAGCAAACCTTCTTTATTACCCAAAGATATTAAGTCATTCATAATAACTTTCTTGACGTCCTATTGTTTGAAAATAATTATTAAAATTTTAATCTTATAAATACCCGTAATTGCAATAATTCATACTGTATTTTGACATAAATCTCTTAGAGTGCCTCTTATATTGTTTTTACGGCACCAGAGGTTTAGTATATCAACTTCAGGTACAATAACAGCCACTAAACACGACTTTAAGCTTTCGCCGTAAATAAAGATCTGAGCGATGAATTGACTTTTGCTGTAAACGGTTTCAATCTTTTCGGGTGCGATATACTCTCCTTGAGATAACTTAAAGATATGTTTCTTGCGGTCAATTATCTTAAGCGTACCATTCTTTCAATTATATAAACAGTCATTTTTATATTTACTTTTATTTAAATGACAATACATACCGGTAGCCACTGTCCAATATCACCTGTCTTTAACCAACCATCTTTGGTTAACACTTTGGATGACTTGTCTGTGTCTTTAAAATAGCCATCGAAAACAATAGGTCCGCGAACACAGATCTCTCCTTTGCCTTTGTTAGCGTTGTATTCCATTTCGGGTACACTTTCTAATCTTATTTCACAACAAGGAAGAGGTGGACCAACATGTCCTGTGTTGACATCAATTGAAATATATTTACTAAATTAAATCATTTAATTGATTAAATGTCATAACAAACCAGTTTTACTGTCTCCAGGAATTGTTAAACTGCAGGGACAGACACACTCTAAATATAATTAAAAATAAATTTAGAATATAAATAATTAACCATGGTCAAACAACATTTCTAACTGACCAGTTTGTCCATATCCCTCAACAATCTATAAAAAAAAATTGAAAAATATTTAATAATAGACAAATAAAGTAATAAATGTACAATAAATGTATAATAAATGTACAATAAATGTATAATAGATGTATACATACGATACAACCTAAAGCACATCTCATAAATTGGAGTACATTTGGTGGCAGAGGTGCGGCTCCGCAAACAATTAACCGCATTTTACCCCCCAATCCCTCCCGAATGCGTTTGAAAACTAATTTATCCCAAAATCCATTGTTACGAACGATTCTCTTCTCTATTTCTGATTGTTTGCTTGCAATGGCTTTCTTAAGCATCCATTCCTTGAGTTTGTTTCCCTTTATATTTTCATAGCATTTGTCATAAATTCTGGACAGTAATCGCGGAACCACTAAATTATATACATATTATTATTATTATTTTGTAATTTAAATTAATTGCAATGACTAGATATATATATATATATATATATATTATTAAACTTTATAAGTTTGAATATTTATAAATACCAGCCATTATAGTTGGTTTGACTATTTTCATGTCATCCGATAATGTTTTGATATCACCGCTAAAATAAGCAGTTTTACCGCCGACCATGAATACAGCGGCCTATTGATGGTTAGATTGCATTAATAATATTGTGATCATTTGAAATCAAGTCATACCTCACAACATCTTTCAAACATATGAGCCAATGGTAGAAATGATAGCAATGTATCTGTTTTACAAGTAGCCGATGGACCCTATTTTTAAATATTTTATAAACATTTAATTATTTAATATAACTGAGATCACAATAAATTTGTTTTATTTTCAAATATTAACATATTATACCATTTGGTAAAGTACGGCACATATGTTTACAATTACACTTTTGTGACTTAACATAACTCCTATAATTAATAAAAATATTTTTTAATTTAACAAAATTAAGTTCTTATTCTTATTAAATTATATATTAATTATTAATATATAATATAATTAAATTATATAAAATATACAATTATAATAATAAATATAATAACTTCAAATAATTAATCTAAAATATATGTGACTTTAAATACCTTTTGGTAGATCAGTTGTCCCACTTGTATAACAAACAAGTGCTAAATCTTCAGGTTTTGGTGACTTTTAATGATAATATGTATGTATTAAAAAGCATATTAAATTAATGTAGATTTATATAAATTAATATTTATTTTAATTAAATTATTGTAACTTATAAATTACCAAACTTTCAATTGGATTGTTTTCTCCTAAAAGTTCAACCTCTTTGATTGTAAACACTTTAATAAAAATAATTGAATCAATATTTTATAATTGTATGGTTAGTGAAAAATAATGTTTTCTTAAAACCTTTAATCCCATAGTTGATTGCTTTCAAAATGTCAAAATTAATTGATCAATATATTAGTTATATTATATAAGTTAAAATAATTTGTGTAAATAAATACCTTTACTTTTATAACTTTGCGGAATATCATTAATAATGACAATGTATTGAAGAGAAGGCATATTATTTGCTTGACTTAATAAGGCCTGAAAACGGTCTTCTTTATCACAAACAACACAACAAATTTCAGCTGATTTTTAAGAAAAATCAATAATAAATATGAATCAAATGATAAACTATTAATGAATGGATAAAACCTTTATTAATAATAAAACGACAGGCATTTGGTCCTAATGTGTCGTAAAGAGGAATAACAACACACGACTGGCTATAAGATCCATATTCAGTGATGACATAATCGACACAATTTGTAGCATAAATGCCAACACAAGTATTTTGTCCGCCTTTTAGACCCATTTTAATGAGTCCGTCACCAAAATGTTTGACTCGTGTCAATACTTGAGCATAAGTTAACCACTCGACGGTGTTATTAGTCTTATTGATTGATCCCAAACAGTTGCCATCAACTAACATAAATAACATTTAGACTTTAATTTTATTATCTAATTAATATACAGACCGGTCTCTTTGGATCCGTTAGACAAAACATTATCTAAAGTGAATACACCATCAAACAGATGTGTCAGGAAATCATTTTTATCGTAAATTTTGGATCTTTTCACTAAAGAATTTCTCTATATATAAATGACATTTTATTATTGTGTCAAACATATCATTAAACAATTAATATATAAATAAATTATTGAATATGACATTACATATACTAAATAGTGAATACAATAAATGAATATTTTGCATATTTTCAGTAAAAATAATTTATATTTAGGATATCTTTCTAATCTAATAAAATTAATTAATTTTAAAATATATTTTATTTTTTGCATAAACTTATATTTTTTGTTTAATAATTTATTATTTAAAAATACTATCTAAATATAACAAATAAATTAATACATTTAAACTGTAAAATTAAGTACAAAAATACTTAATTTTGTTTAGTTATAAACGTAATTAAGTTTAATATACTATAATTATTTAATAAATACTTATTTGTTTTAATGTTTAGTTATATCAAATTATGGTTATAATTATATAAGATAAAAAATTGTCAAAATTAATTTAGCATTATATTACTTATTTTTGTATATATTATTTGATAAAAAGTTCAAATTTTTTGTATTTAGTTTGAAAGTATAGATTACTTACATCACTCGCAACCGACTGTTCCTCAAAATTAATGCCTTCACCTATAGGTTGAGGCTTTCGAAATGCCATTACTTTGATTATAACAATTGCCGAACCAATAAAACCAATGAACAATCCTATTACTAGACTATAGCAATCACTTTCCATGGAAGTGGTTGTTATCACATTTCATTTTTTAAACTATAAATATAATATATAATTAATATAAAATTTAAATTTCAGTATTTACTTAATATAAATGATAATTATTCTTAATTTTGTATATATATATATCAGGGTTAATGTTTTCAATTCTAAGTGAGATCTAGGGTGGGATTAATTGGAAAAAATATTGAAAATTTTTGTGAGTATTTGATAGAGGTATAAATCTTTATTGAATTTTAAACGATAATTTTTCAATAATTTGTTATATTTAATAATAAAAATTCACTATATAATTAATAAAAATATATAAAATTTAACTAAATTAGAATTAATAAAATATATAGCCGGTAGTAACAAATATTATAAGTAAAATAATATAAATATCATATTTATGATGATATATATATATATATATATATATATATATATATATATATATATATATATATATAGTATACTATTACTTATACTAGTATTATTTATTTTATTATCTTATTTTCAATTATTGCAAAACACACTTTTTAGTTATGAATAGAAATAAAATTATGTTTATCTATTTTAAATAAACAATTAATTAATTTATAAACTTTTAGTTAGATATTTTTATTAGAATTAATGTTTTTATTTTACTTAATATTCATTTATATTTTATATATAGTGCAGTAATACTATATATATATATATCGCATTAAAAAATGCGACCAAATAAAAACAATTAAAATAAAATAATGAATTAAATAAGTTAAAAATAACACAAAATATGTATTTTCCAATTGATTTGTAATGTATTAACTAATAGTACAAAAAAGTTAAATAATAACAACTGATCACAAAATTATTACCGTAGAAATAGCTATAAAATATAGTACTTTTAAGGTTAGATCATATTAATTGGTCCTAATTGACATCAATTGCTAACACAAAAAAATAATTTTTAATAAATTCAGTCATTGAAAAGTTATTTAGATTTAGTTTAACAATAATATATCGTTCAATAGTATTAAAATTATTTTCATTATAAATAATGTAAATTTACATATTATGAACTAATATAAACATTGTTGATTTTTATAGCTTTTTTAGCTTTAAAAATCAATAAAATATCAAATTAATACTTGACTTAAAAAATAAAAAATTATTGATTACCTGAGATAAAATATTTATAAGAAATAATTCAATTATAATTAAACTTATAATATTAAAAACTTATAAATGAATATATATATATTAAAGATATAAATTTTGATGTACTACTGTATATTCAGATTAATTTATAAACAACGACATAAAATTACACAATTAATAACAAAATAATTTTAATTTAATAAATTGAAGTCAATTAAATTAAATTTCCAAAATATAATATTTTGTTTTTTTGTTGTTGTTAATCATATGATGATTGTAATTATAATTAAATTCAAATTAAACTAACTTTTATGAAAATAATTTTCTTCGGATAAGTTTTATCTAAAATAATATATTTAAAGATATACTTTGATAATAATTCGTAAATATTTACTTAAGAATGATATACAATATTTTCATTATTAACATATCTATTATTTGGAAAATAAGTTAAACCTATATTAATAATTAATAATATATTATTATTAATAAGATAACATTTATTTTTACATTTTAAAATTTTTATGATAGTAAAAATAAAATAATTTTTACCAGTATAATTATTTAAATCTAAAATAGTATAATTTTTCAAAATCTAGGTTAATTAATATATTTTTAGTTACAAAAATTTAACTTAAAAAAATTACTGTATTTAATATTAAAGTTACCTTTTATTGTTGAGTTGTTATAATGAATATTAAAAGCTTAAACAACCTATTATTATTATTAGTATCTTAAATGATTACTAATATATTACATATAAATAAATCTAAAAATTAACAATAATTAATAGTTGACTTTTAAATATATAAATTAATATACAATATGGTGTGATTACATAACGAAGAAAAATGTGGGCAAATAATGTCTATAAATAAATTTGATATTTAAAAACCAATGGAAAGCATGAATTGAGAAAATCAATGAATGATCAGAGGATGAGAGCATATTTGGCAAACTATTGCTTAATTGCAACCATTGATCGATCGGTGCATGTCTTCTATCACTTTTAAATACCGGCTTCAGGTATATCATAATTTTTAATGTATTTTTATTATTATATTATGTTATTATAACATAACTTTTATTATGCAAAATTATATTAATTGTACTTAAATGACTAATCATTGGTAAATCAATAAATGTTTGAAAATTTTATAAATAGAGAGAAACATTAAAAATTTGCAAAATCAATAGATAGGTCAGTGCTTAGAATATTACATTTTGAATGTATAATAACATTATGAAAATATATATTCATTATTTATATTAATTATAAAAACATTAACTTAGCTTATAAATAACAATTATTATTGAACTTTATATATAAACATTTTTAATAATCATAATTACAAGAATATGGTATATTAATATTGTAGGTTAAATTTTATTTAAAAATTATATTAAAATTGTTTTTTTAAATTAATTAAAAATATATATAAAAGTTATTCTGATTAAAACAATATGAGCTATAGTATTAACTTTATTTTTAAATAAACTGATTTAAAAATTAAATATTGTTTTAATTTAAAATACTAATACATCACTTGAAATATATAAACCACTTTTTGGAACCATTTTATATCGATTGACCAAAAATTATAAGTTATATAACATTAAACAAAATTATGAACAATTGTGCTCTCATTTACAAATTTGTTTGTTTTCAAGATATAATAAATAAAATTATTGCTAATGTTTAAAAAGTTAGACAATTGATAATTATACATTTTTCTAATAACAATTATACGACAAAAAAGTTTTTTTTAATAATATAAATTGTTAAATTAAAAAAATTCAATTTGCTATATATTAATAAAAATGCTAATAAATTTACTTAAAATATAAATTAGTCTTAATATTTAATTATTGTATTTACAATTAGTTGTTATGCTTAAGAATTTTATATTAATTAGTGTTAAAATATTTAAATAAAATATTTAATACAATTGATAGTAAAAATTGACATTTTTTTGCTAAAATGTATTATATAATTGAATTATTGCGTAAAAGTATTGATTGTATAGATTGTGTGTATTATACCGGTATATGTGTAGTGTATGTGTAGTGTATGTGTAATACTGTATGTATTGTAAGTACTGTTATATGTGAGCACTGAATGACTATTAACTGAGTGTTTGAGTGAATGATGTGTTTGTGTTTGAAAGGGTGTGACTAACAGTCAGTGACAGTGATTGACACTAAAACTCAATTGATATCAACACCTGATTGAAGACAACAATTGTAGGACCAAATGGCTGGACGTTTACCGGCCATTGTCATCGACAACGGCACCGGGTTTGACATATAATTGAATGATTTGGACACCAATTAATGTAATGATGATTGTGTTGTCATCACAGATACACCAAACTTGGTTACGCCGGTAATCGTGAGCCACAATTTATAATCCCGTCGGCCATTGCAGTCAAAGAATCACCGAATGTTGGCGATCAGGCCTCAAGACGTTTGGCCAGAGGTATAGATGATCTGGACTTTTATATCGGTGACGAAGCGCTTGAAAATCAATCGGCATATACTGTCAAAGTTGGTTGACATTCATTCATAAGTTTTATCAATTTATCATTAATTATATTATTTAATAGTATCCTATAAGACATGGTATTGTTGAGGACTGGGATCTAATGGAGCGATATTGGGAACAATGTATATTTAAGTACTTAAGAGCCGAACCTGAAGATCACTACTTCTTGTTGACGGAACCGCCACTCAATACGCCAGAGAACAGGGAATATACGGCGGAAATAATGTTTGAGTCTTTCAACGTTCCCGGTCTTTACATCGCTGTTCAGGCAGTGCTGGCTTTGGCCGCGTCGTGGACTTCACGACAGGTCGGCGAACGAACGCTTACTGGAATTGTGATCGATTCGGGCGATGGCGTCACCCATTGTATTCCCGTAGCCGAAGGTTATGTCATTGGGAGTTGTATTAAACATATTCCTATTGCCGGACGAAATATAACTTATTTTATTCAAAATCTATTGAGAGAGCGTGAGATGGGTATACCTCCCACTCAATCATTAGAGACGGCAAAAGCTATTAAAGAGAGATTCTGTTACGTCTGTCCCGACATTGCAAAAGAGTTTGAAAAGTACGATAAGAATCCAAGCAAATGGATTAAGAAGTTTTCCGCCAAGAATGCCATAACTAAGCAACCATTTGAAGTAGACGTCGGATTTGAACGTTTCTTAGGTCCCGAAGTTTTCTTTAACCCCGAGATTTCAAACCCTGACTTTGTTACACCACTTTCGGAAACAGTTGACACTTGCATACAAAACTGTCCAATCGATGTGAGACGTCCTCTCTATAAGGTATACATTTTGTGGAAAATATCGGTTAATTTTTTAATTGAATTCTAAATTATTTTTATTTAACAGAATATTGTACTCTCGGGTGGTTCGACAATGTTTAGAGATTTTGACCGTAGATTACAACGAGATATACAGCGAATGGTCAGCGGAAGACTTAAACTAAGTTATTCATTAAGTCAGGGAAGACTGAATCCCAAACCAATAGAAGTTCAAGTGGTATCCCATCACATGCAACGTTACGCCGTATGGTTTGGTGGCTCAATGTTGGCCTCCACTCCTGAGTTTTATCCGGTTTGTCACACGAAAGCACAATATGAAGAATATGGACCCAGTATTTGCCGACACAATCCTGTTTTTGGGGCAATGACTTGAGTGACACACCATTTGGCACTCAATTGATATATAAGTTAATGAAATCACTTTAAATGTCAATTAATAATAAATTTTAATTTTTTATTTGATTAATAAACTATTATTAATAATAATTATATTTAATTGACTTTTGTTGAGACGTAATGTATGAATGAATTGAGTTTTGTTGACATTCAGTGATGTTATGATTGATGTTATGATTGAATGTCTGATTTGACACTAATTTAATGTCCAATTGAATGGTTATATGAGTTGTTACTAATCAATGAACTGATCCAAAGAGTCACAAGTGATGGCAGACATACAGACAGATGATGTCGAACCAAAAGCGGTGAAAGCAATGGTCGACAGGGAGAAGGAAACAGTGACAACTAATGAACGTCTTGTAGCACAAAGGGATCAACTGTTACTTCAGGAGAGAGAAATCGTGACATTAAGACAAGACATGGAGAATATGAGACAAACACTACAGACAATGGAGACGGAGACCACTCATGAAAGGCAACGATTGCGCAAAGAACTGCTATCTTATGTGGAAAAGTGTCGACAATTAGAGGATAATAAGCGAGAACTGGAAGAAAACGTTGCGCTATATAAGGAACAGAACAGAATTCTTCATCTTAAGTATCAGTCATTGGAAGCCAAAAATCTTGAACTCGAAGAAGACCTGAAACGCGCTGACAAACAGAACGACAGCATTGAAGTGATCCGAAAGGATAATCAAAATCTCAAGACTCAAGTGTTGATGTTGTCTGAACTCTATCAGGGATTGAAAGACAGGTTCGCTGTCGTCAACAAAAACGCATCAATGGATGAAATGTTTGCCATTGAATCTGAGATCAGAAATAAAGAACTTAAAGGTTAACAACAAGTCTATCACTTGAGTTATCTCTTTATTTATCAATTGTTTGTTTATAAAATAGATTTAAAACTAAAATTAGAGACTACTATACATCAGATGGAAGTCTATAAACTTAAGAGTACTGAGAGTGAGAGCCAAATGTCCAAAAAGGATACCATAATTGCAGAACAAAAGCAAACCATTGAATCTAATAAAATAATTCATAAAAAGCAATTACAGGTCTTTATTATAATAAAATTAAAATACTTTATTTTATTCATTTTTGAATTGTATCTTAGATTGAAAATCAAAGAATCGAGGCTTTAAAGAAAGTGATCCAACAGTTGGAACAACATATCCTTAGTCTTTACGGCCAATTGGGACTCAAAGAGCATGAAGAGAGGCTCAGAGAAAGTAAATATGCAATTGTTATAAAAGTTTTACTATTTTGACTAATTTTATGAATTATTTTTAAAAAATAGAACTTGAAATTAGTGAAGAACTAGCATTGGATCAAACAATTAACTCAATAGATATTAATCAAACAAATAATGGCAGTAATAATGATAACCATTTGTATACGAATGGCAATTATAAACGATAATACAGTATATTATTTATATTTATACAGTTTAACTGTAATTTAGTTTTTGTTTGATTTTAAATGAATTATTTTAAATCTACCGTAATGTCAATATTTAATTTATTTTAAAAGTTTAATTACTTTATAGATAAAAGTGAAACTTACCGTAAGTGTAACTATTATCGTATAATAAAAATGTTGAATATATTGATATAGATTAACATTTAACTGGTTTTTACTTTCAATAAAACAAATGTAAGTGAATTACAGCTATTAATGATTACCGGTATATAGTAAAGTAATTTACGGTAAAAGTTTTTTTTAAATAAATGGTTTAATATATGTTTTATATTATGCTTAAAACAGTTTAAATATGTAAATAAGTTTTTGTAATTTTTCATTTTAAAAGCACTAAAATAAATATTTATAACAAATGCTTCTTAAAAAATATATTATATAAATATTTTGATTATAATTCCCATTTGTTTATACTTTTCTTGTTTCCATACAATAAGTCTGGAAATATTAATTGAAAAATAGATAGCAATTAATCCAATGGTTCCCAAAGACATTCCTGTTGTTTAATTTTCTTACATTAATCTTCTCTAATAATTCTGAATCTGAAGTAAATATTAAACAGATATGACTTTCTGTTAAAACTAAATTAAAACTAAATTAAAACTAAATTAAAACTAAATTAAAACTCAGTTACGATAAGTACTCATTTCAAGACTTTCATAATTACTTAAAGTTTAAATAATTTTTATAATGATTTTATAAATTTAAGAATTATAGCATTTTCATAACAATATCCAATACTTACTGAATATAATACATGTCTAACAGTTATAATACAGTATAAAGTTATGTACTGTACAGTAGATACAGTGCTGTAAATTATAATGATTGCCACAAATTGATGTCAATATATGCAATGATTGCCACAAATTGTGGTCAATATATGCAATGATTGCCACAAATTGTGGTCAATATATGCAATGATTGCCACAAATTGTGGTCAATATATGTAATGATTGCCACAAATTGTGGTCAATATATGCAATGATTGCCACAAATTGTGGTCAATATATGTAATGATTGCCAGATTGGATCAAAAGTAGAGAAAATTAATTTCTAAATAAAAATTTGATAACAAATTTATGACTAGTTTTAAATAACACATTGAATGCCATCTATTGATTGACTAAAATTGGTGTACAATTGAGGACATGTTGTCAATGATGTTAAACGTGGATTCAATTGCATCACATAATAGTTTGTTTGATTGATTGATCAAAACATACGGTATTAACACAACTCTATTGATATAACTTTGTGTTAATTATATGTTGAGTCCATTATTACCACAACTTTTACGACTGACTCGTCTGTCAAAGCATTTACTCAAAGGTTTGACTAATTGTTTGTAAAGATTTGTACACAAAGTAGTCGTTTAAACGGATATTCAATTGACAATTGACCACAAATTGCAGCTAATCTTCAAAATAAAGCCATTTTAAGGACAATGAGTGAAACAAATGACCAAAAGATAAGCAAAAATGAGTTAAAGAGGAGAATGAAAGAGCAGAAGAAACTGCAAGAAAAACAACAAAAAGAAGAAATGAAGAAACAGATGACCAATGAATCGATGGATAATACCGGCAAGACTTTGGCAAAGAAACAAAACGACGAAGAATTAGATGAAAATGAATATTTTGTTATCAGATCCAAAGCAATCAATGAACTGAAGGGATCGGGAGGACAACCATATCCTCATAAGTTCAATGTGACCACCAGTTTAACCAATTTTATTCATAAATATGAACATTTGAAACCCGAAGAGATTATAAAAACAGATGAGTTATCTGTCGCCGGAAGAGTTCACGCAAAACGAGAGTCCGGACAGAGACTTATATTTTATGATTTGAGAGGAGAAGGCGTGAAAATTCAGGTGATGGCAAACGCAAGACAATATGAAAGTGAAGAACTATTTCTTAAAGATAATGATAATATTAAAAGAGGTGACATAATTGGATGTATTGGTTGGCCGGGAAAGACTAAAAAAGGAGAATTAAGTATAATTCCCAAAAAGATTGAACTCCTGACCCCTTGTCTTCATCAGGTGCCTCACTTGCACTTTGGTCTTAAAGACAAAGAGAAACGATTTCGACAAAGATATTTGGATCTTATATTGAATGAAACGGTTCGCCAAAAGTTTCACAGAAGGGCTAAAATCATAAAATATATGAGAGATTTCTTCGACGGCTTAGGTTTCCTTGAAGTGGAGACACCGATGATGAATATGATTGCTGGCGGAGCCACTGCTAAACCTTTTATAACTCATCACAACGACTTGAATATGGATTTATATATGAGAATAGCACCGGAATTATATCTTAAGATGTTAGTCGTCGGAGGCATTGATCGCGTCTATGAAATCGGTCGTCAATTTCGTAACGAAGGCATTGATTTGACTCACAATCCGGAGTTTACGACCTGTGAGTTCTATATGGCTTACGCTGACTATAATGATCTTATGGTAATCGTTGAGACAATGCTATCGGGTCTGGTTCTCCATTTATTTGGTAAATATGAAGTCACATATCATCCCGAAGGTCCTGACGGTCCACCGGTTGTCATCAATTTCATGCCTCCTTTCAAAAGAGTTCAAATGATTCCCGAGTTGGAGCAAAAACTTGACGTCACTTTTCCCGACGCAACACTATTGGACAGTGAAGAGGGAAATAAGTTCCTATCAGATCTTTGTATTAAACATGAAGTCGAATGCCCGCCGCCGCGAACCAGTGCTAGACTTCTGGACAAATTGGTCGGAGATTTTCTCGAAGTTAATTGTATTGATCCGACTTTCATTACGGAACACCCGACTATAATGAGTCCGTTATCTAAATGGCATCGTTCGAAACAAGGACTCACCGAAAGGTTTGAATTGTTTGTTTCGCGTAAAGAAGTGGTTAACGGATATACAGAATTAAACGACCCGTTCATTCAGCGACAACGCTTCGAACAACAGGCGGCGGCCAAAGCTGCCGGCGATGACGAGGCGCACCCTATCGATGAAATCTTTTGTAATGCTCTCGAATATGGATTGCCGCCCACCGGTGGCGTAGGAGTGGGTATCGATCGGTTGGCTATGTTTTTAACTGATTCTAATAACATAAAAGAAGTACTGTTTTTCCCGGCCATGAAACCCGATGAACCGAAAAAGAGTGACCAAACAGATGACAATGAAACGGTAGCTAACGGTTCATAAAATGAATGTTTGTTAGGCTTTAATTCGACTTTAATTATGATTTGATATTTAATAAAATCTTTTTTATATTTATTTTAAACTAAATCCAATCCAAAAGCATTTATATCCAATCGTTTATAAATGAAAGTCAAATCGTTTTTTGAATAAAATATTTTTCAAACCAAATAATACTAACACTAATTGATACTAAATTTAATTATAAAAGTATGAAAACATATGACTAATTGGTGGCCTGTGTTTGGTTGTCCTGTTGTTGCAATTTCTTCATCATATCTTCGTCTTGAAGTGAAAGAGTGGTTAACTTTTTGCCGATCTTCTCATGAATGTCCAAATACTTGGCGACACACCTATCGATGCAAACGGACTCTCCTTTATTGAGTTCAGAGTCCCTATACTTCGGAGGAATACATTTGCGATGACACGCGCGGGTCATCCGGTTATACATATCGGACATCATTTCAATCTCCAAATCGGCCACTAATTGCATTTTGGACGCATCTAACGTAAGGCCAGCTCCCGGCGGACCACTCATTGTCGATGTTTAACAATACAAACAATTTATGAATAAATGCAATTAATTGTCTCTTTTTGATCTTTCTTTGTCTTTTAGTTGTTGTCTAATCTGTTCCCTAATTCTCATAGCATTTAACTTATTATTGTTGACATAATCTTTGGCCGCAAAAAAAGCCGAAACACCGATCGTTGCAAATATAAACCTAAAGACACAACAAATCATTAAACAGTATTACTATTGAAATGATAATCCAAGTGATGATTATTTACCACGAAATGACAACCTTCTGGTGATTACCAAACTTCATATGATTTACAATAAATACAAACAATAACTCTTATGAAATGATAATCATTGGACACAAACACATGTCATCTCTGATGCAACCAAACGCTCATACATTCATTACGTTACACTTTAACGACAGTTGACTGTATTGTAGACATCAAGTGTGCCACCAATTGATCACTTATTTTGTATATTATTCATATTAAATGATTATTTAGTTAACTAAAGTAATTTTTATTTTCAAATTTTTTTATTTTTTTATTAAATAACAATTTTATGAATGCTTACAACTATTATAAATATGACAACTGTTTATTTATAATAATTATAATATAATAATTGTTACTTTAAAAGTTTAAATATACAGTATTTATATTAATCTAATTTTTTATTACAATTTAATAATAATTATAAATTTGAAACACTAAATGACTAAATACTGTATTATAATGATTATATAATTTTATATAATTTCATTAAAATATAAATAGAAAATCATTTTCTAATATTCAATTAAATAAAACAATCATATATTGTTAACGAGAGTAAAATTAACAAAAGTATTAACAATTATTAGGGTAATTAAAAAATATAGTAAATTATTATAAAATTTATATTACCGCTAAATAATATTTTTAACTTTTATAAAAACAATAAATAAATAATAATAAAATTTAAATAAATAACCCATAAGTAGCATAAATACTACTTTTAATAAATTGTAAAATTCATTGTTAATTCGTCCTCAATTATTAGTCTTTAAATTATAAACAATATATCATATGATACATGCAGTATATTAAATGTAAATAAATAAATAATTATAATTTAACAATTAATAAAATAATAATAAAATAATAATCACTCAAATACTGTTATGTATAAAGAGTGCCACATTTCAATTGAATTGTTATTAAACAGTATTACCGTATATTTAAAAAAAATGATTTTTAAGAACAGAATTTAAATATATAATGAAAATATTATATAAATTTTCAATAAATAATTAATCAATAATTGAATCTACTTTTATACTTCAAAAAATTAATGTAACATTTTCTAGATAAATGTTACACACTTTTTGCTAAATTTATTTACCGTAATGTTAAATATATCGGTAATATTATATGAGGTCAAAGGGTAATTTTAAATTTATCTATTTTATACTATTTGTATAATTAAATCGGATATCACATAAGGCACTGACTCTTGTATTGGAAAACTTGTATTAATTATTAGTTATAATATTATAAGTTAATTATGAAAAACAAATTAAAATAAACTATAAAATACAATAATAAATGAAAGGCAAACCATTTGATGAATAACTTTCTTTGGATTTTTTCATCGACTTGTATAACATTATATCACATCTACATTAATATTACGAAAAGTTTTTCTGATTATTAATAATTTGCTAAACAATTCATACTTTGATGAAAACTATAGGACTTTTAGATTATTTTAAAGATAATTCATTTAAAATCAATTATCATTTTATAATCTCTAACTAATTTTATACTAATGGTTGGGTTCTAATGATTATTTTGATAAGTTTAGATACATTTAATTATTTTG
Source organism: Oppia nitens (assembly GCF_028296485.1). NCBI lineage: Eukaryota > Metazoa > Arthropoda > Arachnida > Sarcoptiformes > Oppiidae > Oppia > Oppia nitens. Next base: position 45,835 of record NW_026533203.1, on the reverse strand, counting down.
ATTCATTTTACCCAATAATCACAACAATCACAACCATTATTGCGGAACATTAAGAAAATCAGTTGATTTTCTATAGATTGAGTTTTTAATTAACTCAGGGCTTGTAGTGGTCGGTGAACTACAGGTCATACCAATTGAATTACGGCTAACTTTGCTAAGAATACTCTCGAGTGAAGAAGATCTTCGTGATATGTTTGCTGACTGTTTCGATAAAGCATTCAATTGGCAGACGACTAACGGATCGGAATAACGACGACCTAAATTGGAATCGGATTTCGAGGAGACAATCATTGCATCCAATTTTTGAGTCATTTGTGTTATGTCTGAATGAGTTCTTCTCATAAAACACTCGTTTGTCGTCACATTTGGCTCTTCAACGGTACGAACGCCGATCTCTTCCAAGACTTGTTTCATTTTGCGTACGTAATCCATATGTCCCGTCACCTATAAGTATGCAAAATAGCAAAACAATTATTTATAAAAATAAAATACAATAAATTTAAATACTATTTATCACTAACAATATGGCTGAGGTCAACGTTTGTCATTTTTCGGTCGTTCCAATCAATGGCCTGAAGTCCTGCTATTCTTAAAGTTGCCGAAGAAGTTCTGTATAAAAACTTTAAGAGCCAATCTCCTCGACAATAACCATTAATTATTCTTCCGCTAACAATACGTCCAAATGCTTTCCATTGATCACATGACGCTGGAACTGGTGCTCCCAATAACACCACGTCCTCAATGATACCTTCACAACCTTTTCTTTGAGCCATTTCTTGTAAACAATAGTAAACAACTCGAGCGCCTAAACTAAACCCAATTAAAGTAACCGGACGTCTTCCCTGTTGTCTTGCAATCAATATTTCAGCCAAATGTTTGCCTACTTCTGCAGATCTTCTAATGCATACACCCCATGGATTATCAATAGCACCCGACACAGTTACCAATGTTGCTGGCCATGCAATAGCAGCTATAAGTCCACTTAAAATAGTGTATTTTAGAGCTTCCTGTGCAGCCATACTAACGGCAAAACTAAGAAAATAATCCATAGCTCGTCCTAATTCTAGTAAATATGCCGATTCATATCGTATGCAATACTGTTCCCTAGAATTCAATAATGAAAGCCACGGCTCTTTAAATGCTTGGGCACCTTCTTGTGATACCCAACCAGATATTGCAATCGTAAGATGTAATTCTCGACCAGCAGTTAATGTGTCGAAAGCAAATTCTTCAATATCTCCCACTCTTTTTTTCATTTTATAACCCGTAAGCCCAGCACCGGCCACACCAAACAATGAACCGATTACTGCTATTCCAGCTGACGAACCCAATACAGCAGCACCGGCTGTACCTATTATAGCACCAGCACCGGCAGCTACAAATGGTGCGGCCAAACCACCAGTTAATCCTATAACATAATTTATAATTAAGTTATAAAATAGTAGTAAATTAATATATCAAATTATTAAACATACCAATGATAGCACCGCCACCAACACTGGCCAAACCAATCATAACATATCTCTTAATTTTTTTATTTCGTTCCCTTTTTCGCTTTATTTTAATTTCTTCATCATTTTGTTGAGGAATGTATTCGGAAAGCATTTCAATGACTGATTCTTCGTAGAGTTCGACAATAGGTATGGGAACTCCTAATAGTTGAGAGATATGCAAAATCAAAACCCGAAGTCGTGCGTCATATACGCCTAATTAAAATAATTATTTTGTAAATATATTAAAAGCAAATTTATTTAATATACTAATAAATACTAATAATATTTAATAATATCAATATATTTGTAAACAAATCTAATACCTCTTTTAATCCATCCTTTATTGAAGCATTAAATTAACAAAATATTTCAAACATTTTATTTTGAAAAAATAAAAACTATAAATACCTTCTTTGACGGCAAACATAACCAACTCTTCAACGACTCGGACACAGGAAGACTTGAAATTAGACTCTTCTTTGATGAGCGCAATGAAAGCACTGACATCTCCTCCTTCTCCATCCATCAGAGCTTTCATCGCATTTTGAACTTGTGATGGAAGTGCTAAATGTCTTATCAATTCAGACATAGTTGTCTCACAAAATGATCTGTTTGTAGACCAATAAAATCATTAATAATTGATATAAAATAAATAATAAAAGATTGTGTGACCAACCGATCCCATTGATAGGGAAACAAGTGATGGAAAGACATGGCACAGACACCACATATTGAATATATGGCCGCTTCGGACACACATTCATTCAATGGTAGACTGTCTGTCGTCGATGATAATGACGTGTAACCTATTATAACAACAATTTAGTCATTAACTCTGTGACCAAATACAGTGACAAACCCAATGATGAGGCCGACGATGCCGTCATTTGATCGTCAATTTCATTTGTGGCCATTAATTATTGGGACCAAAGTTGTGATAATAAACAAAGTAATCAAAACTTAATTGGCTATCATTTGAATCAAAAGTAATGAAATTATAAAATGTGAATATATTTCAACTATAAATTGCAAACATTTTTATTATAAATGACTACAAAAGTTATATATATTTAACAAATCAAACATTAATTTTATGGCAAAACATAAACAAAAAACAATTCAAACAAAATATAAAAACAATTATTAAACAAAACATTTATTTGATTGCATTGAATGTAAACTCAATAATAATAATAATAATAATACAAAATAGTAAATGTATTAATACTATTAATACTGTATATATCATATTAGAGTATAAAAATAATATCACTTACAGTCTCACACTTAACCCAAACCGCTTCAACTATTTCTATAGAATCTAATGTTTTATAAACAAAAAATAATCAAATTATTTAATACTATTAAGTTTATTAATTAGTTAAATAATAAAAATAATTCATTAATTTTATTTTTATAAAATTTAATTAAAAAATAAATAATTAAATTAATTTTAGCTAAAATATTCAATCAATGGTAAGAATGGGTTATATTATTTGATATTCACATCTATTTTATCAAATAAATGACGCAATTATTGAATATTATATTAAATTTGTTAATAAATATTGTTTAGTAAACAACGTAACCATTTATTAAGCAGTTTATAGACATAAAGTCAATAATTGATTGATATTATAGTAAGCGTAACATAATATGTGAGCGATTCATGAAGTGATGAATTGGCGGTCAATCCAGTGATTGATTGATTGAATCAATTGTTTAGTATTTTTCATATCATTTAATAACCAATTGATTACTAAATTACAGACCAATTGGTGACAAACTATCGCTCAGACATGTCTTCGAGTGTCAGATCCACTAAAAGTTCACGAAATACAGCCATCTTTACGTACGACTCGACACAAAGTCAAACGACAGACCATCGGACCAGACATGAGACCAATGATGAAGACATGGATCGATTGGTCAGCGATTGTGTTAAATATATGCTTATTATGGACAACAAGAAGACTGCCATCAAAAGATCGGATATCGTTAAAGCCATTGTTCGCAAAGGACAGACAGAGCCTAAAGGACAGGCATTTAAAGGATTGATTGACAAAGTATGTGATTATTGGCTAAAGATATGATTTGTTTAGTGATTAATCAATTGATTGGATCTGACAATAGGTTCGCTTACGTTTAGATCAAGTATTTGGTATACAATTAGTTGATTGTCCCGACAAAACAAATGAATACATTTTGGTCAACAAAATGAATAACAAAGAGATTGAATGTAGAAGTGATGTCCAAATGTACAGAACAAGTGTTTTGTCATTAGTATTGTCTGTGATCTTCATGAATGGCCAGTCGTGTGCCGAACACATAATGTGGAACTTTTTGGCCAAACTTGGCTTTGATGTCAATTCAAAGTCTCAGTTACTGTCAATCAATGGTTAGATTTAATAATAATTATTGTTTTATTTAAGTCGTATACAGTTTTATATTATAGATATTATAATGTTTATTAAAAACAGATGAACCGTCAAATAATGTGACAATAAAGAAGATGATGACAGAGCAATGGGTGCGTCAATTGTATTTAAAGTACGATCGCATGGATGGAAGTGATCCGATCACTCATGAGTTTCGGTGGGGAGTCAGAGCTGAACATGAGTTTAAAGAGATAGATATTCTTCAGTTTGTTTGCAATATCTATAACGATAGCTCAAAACCAGAAGATTGGAGATCACAGTATGATAAGTGTCAACAACACAATGATTTAGATAATGAGATACATATTATCACTGATTAACTATATATTAACATTATTACAGTTGGGTATTGACATCAATATTGAATACAAGTAAGGAATATCACTTACCATATACTGTATGTTATATACAATAAAATATATAAAAACTGTATTTAATTCAAAATTTGACTTTCATTCAAATTATAATTACAATAATACAAAGCTAATTATTTATTTATTTTTTTTGCTAATGCTATTGCGTAACACTTAAAAAATGCATTTATTAATTAATATCAACATAAGTTTGTAAATATGATTTTATTATAAATGTTATAAAAATGCATGAAAGTTTATATGCTTTTTTATTTAAAAAAGTTTCTTGGATATAATTATAATTATTAAATAATTTATATTATATTTTAAATAACAAAAATCTAATAAAAGTGATAAATGAAAGATTGGATAAAATGCCATTACTTTACCACAAGTGTCGAGACTTTTATTGTTGAAAATTATTTTATTTTTGTTGTTGTTTACTATAGAAATCTCACTTCATTTTTCAAATATATTATAATTTTTATAGTTTTTATTGAGTAGTTTAATGAATAGTGAAAATAATTAAAGATTTGTTGCAAAAGTGGGCACACCTTCCTATTTCATACATATCGTGCTTTCAATGATTTTAATAAATTTATTAAATGCAAAGACTGGCACTTCTGGACACCAAAAACTGAAAGTTAATGAAACTATTTTTTAATGATTGATAGGTTTTCCAACATTTAAACATTTGTCAAATATTTTACAGAAGTTTTTTATATTATACGATAAAATGTGTTTATAAATGATGCGAAAATTATTTTTATTTGAAATAAATTTCAATTTTCAATATGAAGAATATAACAAAAAAATTGATGAATAATGCCATTTAAGAAACATATCCTTTTGGGTAAAATCGTGAATTTTTGCTCATAAAAGTGCTCACAAACACACACACACACATACACATACACATACACATACACACATATATATATATATATATATATATATATATATATAACACATACACATACATACAGGCTGTCAATCGTTTATTTAAGAGACTTATAAACAATCTTATATGAGAAGAGGTTCAACAAGTTTTCTATTTATTTATTCATTTAATTTTATTGAAAAATGAAATTTATATTACATTTATAATATATATAAATATCTAAAATATATATTTTCTTTTTATTATAAATATTCATAAATAATTTTAAAAACAAATTGAGAACCAAAACCATTATTTCTGATAATAGTTATTAAAGTTATTTTAAAGTTCACATATTTATATATTACTAAAAAATTATTATATATTAAAATATAATTTATATATATTTTTGGCACAGAATCTAAAGTTCGCTAAACAAATGTCATGTGAAATGTTAAATATAAAAGTAATTAATTATTTAAGATATTTGTTTCTACCATTGGTTGAGATGACATAGTTTTGATCGACATATATGTCGAGTGCATTGTCTTTCCAATTGTTAGCAATTCTTGGATGTGAACCATAATTCCAGTGACAATCGGACTCGTATTCGGTTAAAGAGTGCAATGAGTTGGTAGAGATCAGTCGGTTTTGATTAGTTTTCTTTCGTTGCTTTTTATGACTATTAGTGTGTGTGTGCTGTCGGGACAGTGCGGACAGGCTTTGGTGAGATTTTGTAAGCTCTGTATTATCGCCAATACTTTGTGAATGTCTGGCCATTGAATACGATCTGTTTGATTGTCCGTCAGCTATGGACCGATGTTTCATATAGGGGTTAGTTGTCTGATAGCAGTTCGATACATGAGAACGTGTTTCATCTAACCCTAAACTATTTGGAGAGTTAATGGCAGTGCTGTCCATGTGATACATACGAGCTCTGGGTATACTACGAGTGCTATATACAGATACCGTTTCCCACTCGTGCTCTGATTTTGTTAATGGAGTAGTAGTTTTGGTTGATTTATTGCTTCGATGGTAACAACAGCTGAATATAAAGACAGCAAAGATAACAAATATACAAACAGATGCCGAAACTATTATAACTATTTTATCCAAATCACTGATTCGCTGAACATCTCGTCTTAGTTCCCGACACTGACTCAGAGGAATGTTATTTAGTTTATTATACGAGTGATCTTCTAAACTGATAATACAGACAACAATGCATTCATTTGATGGTATCTGTGGTGTCTTATATCTTCGTTGATGAGATGGCATAAGTGGTCCTTTCTTGAAGTCTCGACTGCCAAAGAAACGATAGACCACTTGATAGCCAGCGTTGTTGGACTTAATGGGTTCCCATTCAATGTTAATAGAGTTGTTATGAAAGAAGGCGTCAATAACTTTGATACTATCGCTGCCAAACATTGCACGACTTAATGGCGATTTTTTCACATTTTCTGAACTTCTGGAAAGAGGCGTTAATGTTGTTGTCATCGGTGGTGTTGAATCCATCAATTCATATATGGATCCATTGGAGCCATCATTAGTATGAGTTGAATGAACCTTCAATAAAGAAGACGCCGATAATAAAGAAGATTCGTCAGCACTGTTGTGGTCTGAGCTTTGAGATTGTGGTGCTATAGTAGTGGTGGTAGTAGTAGTTGTTGTAGTAGTAGTTGTCGATATATGGGATGGCATCTGATCCCCTGCTGACTGTTTCTCAACGATTACCTCATTTTCATTGCAAATTAGTTCCGATTGGTTTATATGAAGAAAACTTTTTCGCCTCAAACTATCAGGTTTTGCACAGAACTGTGGGTTTCTCTCACGACTGGTCACCTGTAGGTTGTGATCACCAATCCATTGGGCGATCCATTTCATCCTACAATCGCAGTCAAGATGTTTACCTAAATTTTCAGTAACAAAAGGGCGTCTAAATTAGCATTTATCTCAAATTTTAATGCATTTTAAAAATAATTTAAACCTTTTATATTTCATTCATTTTACAAACACTTCTGTATTTATTTATTTATTTATTAGATTCAGTTATATAACGTAATAATAGGTAAAGCCGTTTACAATACACTATACAAATGCCTGATAAATACATTTAATGTTTTCCTCATTAACTCATTAAAACAATTTAGTAAAAGTTTGCGTTCAGATTATTATCAAATAAAAACATTAATCAAACAAATCTTATTTAACCTCAACTTCTCAAACCATATCAAGTCTTATGTCACGAATGTTTCAAACAAAAGAAAAATTCATTAATTTTTTTATTATATTTTTTCATTTTCTCTCACTCTTTACAAACATATTAAATAAGAGACAATTGCATTAAAAATACGTTAAAAGAGAAAACTAATTAATTGAAAAAACAAACAATAAATTAAATATGAGATACTTTTTATCACATATACAGTAAAAGAGTAATTATGTTAATATTAAATATTATTATTATTATTTTAAATCACGTTTACTGGTCTCTTAACCTTAAGTTTATACAAACCGTTAAGTCTAACGGATAATTGTTTTTTGTTTGTTTGGTTTTCCTATTAAAATAATATTTAATATAATAAGATGTGTCGCCTAAAACTATATATTTAATACAATTTATATATAATTTATATGATATGTGTAATCAATTTTCCTAAAGAATTTCTAAATCTTTATATTATATAAATAAAAATTTATGACAAAACCATTAATTTGTTTTTATATTATTTGTTTGATTAAGTAGTTTATGTAAATCTAAAATACTGTATTTACTGTACTTTATAATAGGTTTTACCGTATATGAGTTATATATCAATAATACTGTATAACTACAGTAACTAAAATACAGTATTTCTCATTTACTTTTGTTAAATAAATTGTAAAATCCTTTGAACTCAACAATTGATTGAGAAAACAGTTGAGTTTAAAAAAAAGTACATAACGTTTGTTTTGACATAACATATAGATTACGGCATTATTTTGATTAATAGATTTACTAACTGTTTTGTATGGCTAAATATAAATTATATTTTATAATATATTCTTTACAGTAAACTAATATGTTTTTAGTATACATAAGCCCTTACCACCAATGCTGAGGCCTCTCAAAGTACTGTTCAAGTGTTGAAAGGCTTGGAAGGGAATGGTATTTAATGGATTGCCGTCCAGAGCTAATAACGTTAATAGAGTATTGTCACGAAACGCCCAAATCGGTATCTCCTGTATGTTATTAAAGCCTAAATCCAATACCTATTGCATGAGATAATATGAATAATCATTACTATTATATAAATGAAAAAAAAGTTTCAACAAATTAGTCGATTTCTAGCTATACTTATAGCTAATGTTAGAGTATTGCTTAACATTAAACAATTTAAATAATATTTATTTTTTGTGTTCAAAAGTTTGAAAAGTTTATGAAAAAGCGATTATGAATGAGTGTATGTATGAGTGTATGTATGAGTGTATGTATGAGTGATTGGAGAGAAAGTACTTACACGAAGTCCTGTTAGCTGTGATATAGCCTGAGAGGGGAAGTCATCCAATAAATTGTTTAATAACGACAACGAACTTAACGAGTCATTAATGCCAACGAAGGCCCGGTCGTGGAGGCGAGCAATTTGGTTGCGCTCGAGATTGATGGCCGTCAATGAATCCATACTTTTAAATACATCACCACTTATGTCATTCAATCGGTTCTGAGCCAAGTCTAAGAAAGCCAAAGACGACAGATTCCGAATAGCCGTCGGAATTGACATCAAATTTGTTGCCTTTAGGTTGAGATTCTTGAGCGTCGACTCCAAACCATTGAAAGCTCCTTCACTTATAGTGATGTTGTTGTCCGACAATTTAATTGTATTCAATTGCATGTTTGCAAATGAATTGTCTTCAATTAAACTCAATTTATTGTTAGACAAGTCAAGGGATTTAAGTGCACGAAGTGATTGAATTTGCAAATGAGGTAATTGTTTGATAAAAGTGTTTTGAATGCTTAATGTTATCAGTTTATCCTCTAATCCACTGAATGCGTCAATTGCTATATTTTCAAGTTTGCTGTTAGATATCTGTAAATTGAGAACATCCAGGTTCTTGAATACACCTCCAGGAATGGTAGTCATTGTCGAGTTGTTTATATACAACATATCAATTGGTATTTTCTGTACTGACAGATGTATGGCAGTCATGAGTTGAGTGAAGTTAACGGGACTGCACTGTATTGACAATCTTTGTACGTTATTATAGCCACAGATGCAATCTGAGTGGAGGTCTATGTGTTGAGCCGATCGAGACCACGGGCACTGACCACTTACATACCCAACCAGTTGTATCACAAACATCAACACACTTACATAAAACATTACTATTACTTTTTCACCCATTATTTTAATTATTATTTAATAATCAATGCATTGCCTGAAAGAAATTAAAAGTAAAAGTATTTTATAAAAGAAATCTCATTCAAGTAATTCATGAATTTAGTAACAAATAAAAGGTTAATTGCATTTATACAATAATTATATTATAATAATAATACTTATTAAAACAAACATTTACTTCATTAAATGCTAATATTAATGTATGATAATTTAATTTGTGTAATAACTTATTTTTCTAATATATAATTATTTATGATTCATAATGTTAATGAATATGTATTTTAAACAAAGTGTTTTTTATCCATCAACTAATTAAGCAAACATTGTATTATATGTTAAATTTTTAAATAATTTCATTAAAATTTTTATTAAATAGTCTAGTAATAAATTTTATAACTATTAAAGCTCACTTAACATTCCCTAAAAGGCTAGCATTTGTCAGTAAATTAAAATATAATGGTTTATGAGATTATCATATTTAATAAATTTATAGTTCACATTACATAAAAACGGCAAAATTATATTAAAATAAAAGATTGCACTGAAATGTTAAGCAAAAAATATAACGTTTGCAGACATTATAGGAAATAACTTCCCTGAGAGTGACTAACTTAATGGTCATTTGATTTATACACTCAAATAATTTTTTATAAAAAAAATAATAATTCTGTATTTATTATATTTCATGTATGAGCTTATTATTAAAGAATTATTATAATAATTTAGATGCATTATTTTAAAAATTAATCAAAAATAATAATAATAATAACTAAAAACTAAGTTATATCTAAATTATATCCCAAAATATTTTACTGATGTTAACATTAGATTAAACCTCAAGAAAAATTTAATGAATGTCATATTAGGTAAAACTCAATTATTTTGTTGAAATTACAGTTTTTATATTAAAAGTAATTTTTGAGACAATATCACAATATATATATAAATATATGAATTTTATTTAAGATTTATACAGGTTTCATACAATTTAAGAGGACTTAATAAAAAAAATAGTTTGACTTTTTAAAATAAAAAATATAGTGATATCACTGTTGATTACAAGAATAACAGTAAAAATGTCAAATGATAGCAGCGATGGTGTGATTGTCATCAGAGGATGTATTTACAGGAAGTTTTACATTATATGATAAGCTCTTTGTCTCACTTTTCAAAATATTATATACAGTAAGTTATTTATAAAAGCATTGAATTGAATTGAATTGAAGTGAATGTGTTTGTAATAGTGACGGCACTAAAAGCCTCTGAACATCCAGTTTAAGACTTTTACCAAATTATAGCCTTAAGTCACACCACTATTGGTAAGCGATTGATGTGATCATAGATCAGGAAGACTACCAACAAATATCTCATCTTATAATAGCATTAATAATAAAAGCAAAGCAATTGTTGTTATGTCAGTGTTTTCATTGTAATCACGATTCACTTTTTACACGAAATTGCTAAACAAATTATAAGCAATTTGTTTATATAAAATCAATTGTATAAACATATTTGCATTGATTAACAATCATTTTAAATATATCTTATTTTCAACTCAAATCATAGATTTAATTAAAGATATCGATATAAAAGAATTTTTGTTTAAATTTGATTTATTCAAAAAATTTAGTTTCAAAACATGCGGGACAACTAAATGGATAAAAAACTATTTTTAAATTACTCTAAAAATACACGTATAGTAAACACTCCAACAAAAATAATTCTTAAAATTGAAATAGTAATTAACTTAATGACAAATTACTTTATATAAAATGAGATTTACATAAATTATACAATTAATATATATTTATAACATTACTTTTCTTTATACATTGAATTACCTATACTATTGATTAATTGTAAAGGAAATTTTTTCATAAAAGTTTAATGAGGAAAATGAAAAAATTTATTTGATTTATCGTATATTAATAATTTAATGAAAACTCATTTTCTTATGTTTATTAATGAACAAAAATATAAATTAATTTAAATAGTACAAACGTAAATAATTTTAATTAATATAATTTATTTACTATATAAAAATTTATATTACTCATCTTAATATAAATATTTGCAAATATAAAAACAAATTTAAAGGTCGACTAAAAAGTTATGGTAATATTGAAAGTTGGGAAATATAAAAAAAAAATTTTCTGATAAAATCAACAATATTTATCATCCAAACAATTGGTATTTTAAAAATAACAAAACATGTGACACATCGATGAACATGAAGTCAATAAAAGGCAATACAATAGATTGAAAAGCTTTTTTCAAAAAGTATTGTATTTATTGTACTTTTCCTGATTTCTATAAAAACTCAATGAATCCCATTGTTATGGCAAACAATACATCAATATTTATTATATAATTAGGAATCTATATTTAAATATAAATTTATCAATTTATGAGAAGTACACTAAAATTGTTTGCTGGCATTCATTGAATTTATAATCCACTAAATTGATGGCAACTTTCTCGTCTCAAATTCATAACATGCAAACTATACTAAAGCCTAGACTTAGAGATAATAACTAAGAAATATGTGATTATTATGTTAATAATATTGTTTCTCATTTGCAGACATTTAGAACATTGATTTACTTAAAAACAATTTCTAAACTATTAGGTATATACTGATATTAAAATTTAAAAAATAAATTGAATGTCAATCATTATGTTTTTATAGGTTGCGTGATTGCACTAATTATTTGGTATAGTCTATATTCTAATAATTTTTAGTTATTTTAAATTAATAACATTTTAATAAAATGCTAACAAATTAACAATTGACGGTATTATATGATATGATAACAATACATTATAAAAGTAATAAATAGCTATAACTTATAATATTGATGTGAAAATTTATAATTTGAGGTGTCTTTTGTAATAATGGTTTAAATGAAAAAAGATATCTATTATAAAAATAACAACAAAAAATAAATCAATGTTTGTTATCACTAAATCATAGCATTCATTAAATGATATTTGAGAGACAAATGGATTTTCACACAATAAACGATATCAACAATAAATCGTTTGTAAGTTTTGCTATTTTTCTCACTAATGATGTTTAAAAGCATTCATTTTTGTTAAATATCTAAATATATAGAAAATTATGAGTAAATAGAGATAAAAGTGAAGTGATATAACTTTGTAACGACTTTTGGCATAAATTTATGCGGATATTAACCCCAAATGCATTATATCATTACTATATTGAATGGATGTCTCTCTCTCTCTCTCTCTCTCTCTTCTCTCACTTTTTATAACACCAAAGATAAGTCAACTATTGCTTTGAACCGATCGTATAATTTCAACACATTTACTGTTTCTTTGAAGAAAAAAACATTACTTTAATTGTCGGGTCGGCTCTATCTTTGCCAATGGTTTCGGGCTTTTATCGTAAAACAACTAAAAGTATTCATAATTTGCATTACTTTGTTTGATGTAAATAGAAAATTGTATTTTTTGCAAAATAAATATAAAGTATAGTATTATTATTAATATATGTAATAATTTCTAATTACTATTTTCACTATAAAAGATAAAATAAAAATTATTATTCAATACAAATCTTAATCGTTTGTGATTTTTATCAAAAATATTTTAATGTTTGCTAATTATTAGTGACAAACACTGACTGAGAGGGCCTTTAAAAATCACGGAGAGAAGCAACAGGTGTTCAATATTTAAACAACCAGTCCTTGAACTATATTATTAAATATTCGTATCTATAGTCATATATTTAGAGCTAAACTTTTGTTGTTAACTATTTGTTTGCAATTTATTGCTAAAGAAATGAAAATTTCTGCGATTGAATAACAATTGTATGCATTGTTCGGCAAAAATATTTAACAATAAAATCTTGTTTTGTCTCTCAATTGACCGCACCTTATCTTTGATGTGATTTTTTTAGTTATGTATAGCACTTGCTTTTAGTTTTTATTTGTATAAGAAGAGAGAGAGAGAGAGAGAGAGAGAGAGAGAGAGAGAGAGAGAGAAAGTATTGGCAATACTGTATTGGAGTGGCTTTACATTCATTCATAATTGCTTTCTATAAATACATATCATAATCATAATTTCAATTTTATTTTTGTACACTATATTTATATATAGCTATTATATAAGTTGATGTTTGATTACATAACAGCATGTTTTGTATTCAAACCAAACGATAATTGTAATCAAACACATTATAAGTAAAGAATTTTCATTAAACAAATATTTATGAGAATTTAAATTTATTTTCAGACAATCATAAAATATAAAAAATAATAAGAAAATTGTTTATATTTATATAATATACAGTAAAAACACATAATATATAATAAAGCGGATCCAACAAAAATATTTAGAAAAATGGTTTATTTCATTTTCACGCATTTATGTAAAGATTTATATATATTAATATATAAAAAATAATTATTTTAAAAATCTGGTTATCTAAAAAATTGCTAAAATAATTAGACTCCGTATCTGATTTAAAAAATATAATAACATTTAAAAATAATTTTTAAAATATATATTAAATACTATTTTTATAACTTATACAATATACTTTTAAATACTTTTTAATCGTTACTAACATATTTATTAATAAAAATTAATAATATTAAATAAAATTAAAATTAATTAACACGTAGATTAAACAACTATAAAATATAAAAATATTTCATATATAAATAATAATTGATATAAATTGAAATAAAATTTTATCTTTTTTGTATTATTAATTTGGTTATATAAAACTAATCTAATGTAAGCTAATGTTTATTTAAATATAAATTAATAATTCATAGATAATGAATATGAAACGATGATTTTAAATATATATCTATATATTTACTACTTTAAGCCAAAATTTGATTAATAAAACAAATATAAAAAGCACAACAAAAAAGCAATAATAAGAAAATAAAAATTTAAGCAAATGCCAAAAAGTGAAATTGATTTACAGTATATATAATACATAAAGTGTATTAAATAATTGAAAATAAGTCTAAATATAACTTGTATTACTAAACGCCTTTAACGATGGCAATGATATAAAAGTTTACTTTCACTATTACTTCTATATCACTGTTTATAAATAGTTTAAAATAAAATAAAAAATATAAAGCATACCATTAAATCACATGCGTCTATATTGTGTTGATTTCATTTACAAACTAAATTAAAATATATATTTAATTTAATAATTATTGATTTTTAAGTCAATTAAACACATAAAACAACAAATTAAATCATGTGAAAAATTATTATCAAAACATATGTATGTTTTATAAAGCATTTGCACAAAAGTCAAAACTATAAGACAGTAAGCATTATAGTTATAAAATAAATCTGTGGTTTAAAAGTTAACTTTTGGTTCACAAGAGATAGTACATCGAAAAAGCATTGAATACAACAATTGATGGGAAGGAAAGCCTGAACGACAACTTCAGGCAATCCAACGATAGGAAGGGTCGATGAAACCTGTTTTAGGGGATATCGGGGCTGTTGTGCACTGGTTTTACTTTTAAAGCAATGTCATGGCATGTCTTATATTATATAACTATAGGTATATACAGTATATAAATAGTTTTTTAAATAACGCGATGACCGTAACTCTCATCGAGTTTTACTATTATATAAAAATTTTATTTACAAATACTCTATATATATATACTGTATATACCGGTATATAAATGATTAAATTTAAACAATTCATCCAAATTTTTGGCAATCTTTATAATTTTGTTATATATAAATCTAAACTTAAATATTATTACTAAATTAATTAAAATATTTGTATTACTATCAGTTATCTTAAATTATATCTAAGTATACATAAAGACATAATGTATAAAGATTATGAACATACTGTACATTTCATGCTTATTATATAAATGTCTATTTTTATAATTAAATTCAATGTCTTTAAAGATGAACTTTTCAGTATAAAACTGATTTTATGATACAAAAAATAATTTATAAAATATAATTGTATAAATGTGAATTTATAATTTTCTTGAATTAATTGCAAATTAATAAATATAACGTATATTTAATATAAAATTAATTAAATGTTTACAAATAAAGTATATTAAAATAATAAAACTATATATTTGTAGTTAAACTCAATAGTTGACACATTTGTTGCGATTATTTATAGCATCTGATGGCTCCTCTCATCCAACACTTCCTTATATATTCAGACAACTTTTAAAACTTTATTATTATTTCAACGATTGCGAGCTTTAAGACCAAAAGATAAACACATTATAATATATTCAAATAGTTGAACCAGATTTTTCCAAAATTAAAATTGTTATGTAATAAAAAAATGAAATTTATATATTTTGTTAAATATCAAATCAAATCAATTAAATTCAAATGAATGGGAATTTTAAAAAACGAAATTTATAAATTGTACAAAATATTTATAAGAATAAAAAATTATCCAATAATAATATAATACTGTATTACTACTGTTTACATACTAAAATTTAAAATGCTAATCTATAAATATTATTATTATAATAATATAATAATAATTTTATTAATTTTATGAAATAAAAAAATTATAATAAAGTTAAGTAACAGTTATTCTATCATTATTTATATTAATATATATATATATTTAGATTAGATTAAAATAATATTTATTAAAAAACATTTGATTAATAAATGATTAATATTTTGAAAATCAGATTAATTTTAAAATATAAATTAATTGTTTTATTAGTGGATTAATTAATAGATTGATAAAATTTAATGAAATTAATGTCACCAAAAACCCTGTAAACCTATTTTTAATTATATTCTATATATTCAGTGAATTGGATGAATACCAAAATAGTGATGTAAATCGTCCCAAAAAATTCATGAATTTGCTGATCAATACTTGTGTCTGTTTGAGACACAATTGCAGTGACACTCAAACAAATACTTTACTTTATTTTTATATCACTTATAGTTTTAAGTCTTCAAAATAAAGTTATCTCTTATGAACAGTGTTTTGATACCTCAAAAATATTATTGTATCTAAAATATGTAATTTAATAATTATAAATATAATGTATAATTTAAATCAATAATAGTTTTAATGGAAAAAACTAATCAAGAGATAAATTTAGTTGAAATAATTGATGAAAGAGTATTACAAAATACGGTAAGTTTTGTAAATCATTCAAATTAAATCTTCTATAAAAATAAAAATATTTAGTATTAATTAATAGTAATAATATTAAATAATTGAAATTTACAAAAAAAACTATTAAGATATATAATTAGAATTATAATTAAAATATTTTTAAAATTAACAAATTGTATAAAATAGTAAATGGTATTTTAAAATACATAACAGTATCAACAAAAAATAATAATATAAAATACTGTAAATAATGGAAAATTTATACATACATTAAAAATAGTTTATTTAAATAACTAATATTTAAATTTTTAAATCAAAAGTCCGACCGAAATGCAAACGAACGAACCGACGACCGAATTGCTTCGGGAGCTGACAGTCGGGAATTGGAAGCCATTAAACAACCAAATTTCGTCAGACCATTGACAGCTCAAGTGGTCAGTGAAGGACAAGATGTCAGCTTTGAAGCACAAATCACACCTATAAATGACCCGACGGTCACCATTGAGTGGTTATATAACGGACAGCCATTAAAATGTGGTAAATATTAGTTATTAAAATTAATATCTAAATATAATTAATGTTAAAAAATAAATTAAATATTATTTCGATAATTAGGCTCAAGAATAACTACTTATTACAGTTTAGGACACATTTCGTTAAACATATCACATGTGAAACAAATAGATAAAGGAATTTATACACTAAAAGTCAATAATTCAATTGGAGAAGCACTTAGTACTGCATCTCTTAATATTAAAAGTAATAATCATTTATAGAAATAAATTATAATATTAATAAAATTAACTAAAATTTATTATAAAATATGATATTTCTATTCAGATCCGACAAAAAAGAGAAGTGAAGAAGAAATCTACGAAAAAATGGATCAAAAGAAACGATCAAAAACTGAATTCATTGATCGAGACTTAGAACCAAAACAAATGCCAACATTTCTAACGCATATCAGAGACCAGATTAATGTAAACGAAGGAAATGTTGTGATGTTTGAGGCATATTTGGAACCATTGGGAGACTCGACAATGAAAGTCAAATGGCTTAAAGATAACAAACAATTGGGCGCCAGTTCTAGAATCACTACTTTCTTTGATTTTGGATATATTTCTTTGACAATCAAAGATATAATAAAAGCTGATGAAGGGATATACGTCTGTTTAGCAGAAAATAGTTATGGATTCGCTAAAAGTATAGCAAAATTAACAATTAGTAAAGAAATACAAGAAAGTGATTTGAATTACAACCAAAATATTTCATATAAAAAATATTCAGAAAATAATTACTATTTTGACGATAAATCAAATGAGAAAATCAAATCAAATGACTTCGAACAGCAATGTATTGATTTTAACAAACAATTTGAGCAAATGATTGAAATTAAAAAACAATCAAATATTAGAAATATAATATCACCACAACTTATGACAACACGTCCTGTATTTACGAAAACATTTAAAAAACTGGAAATCTTTAGAGAGGGTCAGTCGGCACATCTCGAGTGCAGACTTGAACCCATTAATGACCCGACAATGACTGTCGAATGGTTCCTAAATGGAGTTCCCCTCAAAACTGGACACCGATTTAATTTAACCAATGATTTTGGATATATAGCTCTCGATATACTGTATGTATATCCAGAAGATACGGGCACTTATATGTGTCGGGCAGTCAATGCTATGGGAGAAGCAGTTATTACCAGTTCAATACAAGTTGAGCCTCGAAAAGTTATTGATACGGATCCGATACTTGAGCAAAGTTTGCAACAAATTGTTGAACTCGAGAGACCACATGTCAGACACAGATTATCGCCACCATTGGAGACAACTCGTCCTGTATTTACAAAGACATTGAAAAATTTGGAAAACCTTAGAGAGGGTCAGTCGGCACATCTCGAGTGCAGACTTGAACCCATTAATGACCCGACAATGACTGTCGAATGGTTCCTAAATGGAGTTCCCCTCAAAACTGGACACCGATTTAATTTAACCAATGATTTTGGATATATAGCTCTCGATATACTGTATGTATATCCAGAAGATACGGGCACTTATATGTGTCGGGCAGTCAATGCTATGGGAGAAGCAGTTATTACCAGTTCAATACAAGTTGAGCCTCGAAAAGTTATTGATACGGATCCGATACTTGAGCAAAGTTTGCAACAAATTGTTGAACTCGAGAGACCACATGTCAGACACAGATTATCGCCACCATTGGAGACAACTCGTCCTGTATTTACAAAGACATTGAAAAATTTGGAAAACCTTAGAGAGGGTCAGTCGGCACATCTCGAGTGCAGACTTGAACCCATTAATGACCCGACAATGACTGTCGAATGGTTCCTAAATGGAGTTCCCCTCAAAACTGGACACCGATTTAATTTAACCAATGATTTTGGATATATAGCTCTCGATATACTGTATGTATATCCAGAAGATACGGGCACTTATATGTGTCGGGCAGTCAATGCTATGGGAGAAGCAGTTATTACCAGTTCAATACAAGTTGAGCCTCGAAAAGTTATTGATACGGATCCGATACTTGAGCAAAGTTTGCAACAAATTGTTGAACTCGAGAGACCACATGTCAGACACAGATTATCGCCACCATTGGAGACAACTCGTCCTGTATTTACAAAGACATTGAAAAATTTGGAAAACCTTAGAGAGGGTCAGTCGGCACATCTCGAGTGCAGACTTGAACCCATTAATGACCCGACAATGACTGTCGAATGGTTCCTAAATGGAGTTCCCCTCAAAACTGGACACCGATTTAATTTAACCAATGATTTTGGATATATAGCTCTCGATATACTGTATGTATATCCAGAAGATACGGGCACTTATATGTGTCGGGCAGTCAATGCTATGGGAGAAGCAGTTATTACCAGTTCAATACAAGTTGAGCCTCGAAAAGTTATTGATACGGATCCGATACTTGAGCAAAGTTTGCAACAAATTGTTGAACTCGAGAGACCACATGTCAGACACAGATTATCGCCACCATTGGAGACAACTCGTCCTGTATTTACAAAGACATTGAAAAATTTGGAAAACCTTAGAGAGGGTCAGTCGGCACATCTCGAGTGCAGACTTGAACCCATTAATGACCCGACAATGACTGTCGAATGGTTCCTAAATGGAGTTCCCCTCAAAACTGGACACCGATTTAATTTAACCAATGATTTTGGATATATAGCTCTCGATATACTGTATGTATATCCAGAAGATACGGGCACTTATATGTGTCGGGCAGTCAATGCTATGGGAGAAGCAGTTATTACCAGTTCAATACAAGTTGAGCCTCGAAAAGTTATTGATACGGATCCGATACTTGAGCAAAGTTTGCAACAAATTGTTGAACTCGAGAGACCACATGTCAGACACAGATTATCGCCACCATTGGAGACAACTCGTCCTGTATTTACAAAGACATTGAAAAATTTGGAAAACCTTAGAGAGGGTCAGTCGGCACATCTCGAGTGCAGACTTGAACCCATTAATGACCCGACAATGACTGTCGAATGGTTCCTAAATGGAGTTCCCCTCAAAACTGGACACCGATTTAATTTAACCAATGATTTTGGATATATAGCTCTCGATATACTGTATGTATATCCAGAAGATACGGGCACTTATATGTGTCGGGCAGTCAATGCTATGGGAGAAGCAGTTATTACCAGTTCAATACAAGTTGAGCCTCGAAAAGTTATTGATACGGATCCGATACTTGAGCAAAGTTTGCAACAAATTGTTGAACTCGAGAGACCACATGTCAGACACAGATTATCGCCACCATTGGAGACAACTCGTCCTGTATTTACAAAGACATTGAAAAATTTGGAAAACCTTAGAGAGGGTCAGTCGGCACATCTCGAGTGCAGACTTGAACCCATTAATGACCCGACAATGACTGTCGAATGGTTCCTAAATGGAGTTCCCCTCAAAACTGGACACCGATTTAATTTAACCAATGATTTTGGATATATAGCTCTCGATATACTGTATGTATATCCAGAAGATACGGGCACTTATATGTGTCGGGCAGTCAATGCTATGGGAGAAGCAGTTATTACCAGTTCAATACAAGTTGAGCCTCGAAAAGTTATTGATACGGATCCGATACTTGAGCAAAGTTTGCAACAAATTGTTGAACTCGAGAGACCACATGTCAGACACAGATTATCGCCACCATTGGAGACAACTCGTCCTGTATTTACAAAGACATTGAAAAATTTGGAAAACCTTAGAGAGGGTCAGTCGGCACATCTCGAGTGCAGACTTGAACCCATTAATGACCCGACAATGACTGTCGAATGGTTCCTAAATGGAGTTCCCCTCAAAACTGGACACCGATTTAATTTAACCAATGATTTTGGATATATAGCTCTCGATATACTGTATGTATATCCAGAAGATACGGGCACTTATATGTGTCGGGCAGTCAATGCTATGGGAGAAGCAGTTATTACCAGTTCAATACAAGTTGAGCCTCGAAAAGTTATTGATACGGATCCGATACTTGAGCAAAGTTTGCAACAAATTGTTGAACTCGAGAGACCACATGTCAGACACAGATTATCGCCACCATTGGAGACAACTCGTCCTGTATTTACAAAGACATTGAAAAATTTGGAAAACCTTAGAGAGGGTCAGTCGGCACATCTCGAGTGCAGACTTGAACCCATTAATGACCCGACAATGACTGTCGAATGGTTCCTAAATGGAGTTCCCCTCAAAACTGGACACCGATTTAATTTAACCAATGATTTTGGATATATAGCTCTCGATATACTGTATGTATATCCAGAAGATACGGGCACTTATATGTGTCGGGCAGTCAATGCTATGGGAGAAGCAGTTATTACCAGTTCAATACAAGTTGAGCCTCGAAAAGTTATTGATACGGATCCGATACTTGAGCAAAGTTTGCAACAAATTGTTGAACTCGAGAGACCACATGTCAGACACAGATTATCGCCACCATTGGAGACAACTCGTCCTGTATTTACAAAGACATTGAAAAATTTGGAAAACCTTAGAGAGGGTCAGTCGGCACATCTCGAGTGCAGACTTGAACCCATTAATGACCCGACAATGACTGTCGAATGGTTCCTAAATGGAGTTCCCCTCAAAACTGGACACCGATTTAATTTAACCAATGATTTTGGATATATAGCTCTCGATATACTGTATGTATATCCAGAAGATACGGGCACTTATATGTGTCGGGCAGTCAATGCTATGGGAGAAGCAGTTATTACCAGTTCAATACAAGTTGAGCCTCGAAAAGTTATTGATACGGATCCGATACTTGAGCAAAGTTTGCAACAAATTGTTGAACTCGAGAGACCACATGTCAGACACAGATTATCGCCACCATTGGAGACAACTCGTCCTGTATTTACAAAGACATTGAAAAATTTGGAAAACCTTAGAGAGGGTCAGTCGGCACATCTCGAGTGCAGACTTGAACCCATTAATGACCCGACAATGACTGTCGAATGGTTCCTAAATGGAGTTCCCCTCAAAACTGGACACCGATTTAATTTAACCAATGATTTTGGATATATAGCTCTCGATATACTGTATGTATATCCAGAAGATACGGGCACTTATATGTGTCGGGCAGTCAATGCTATGGGAGAAGCAGTTATTACCAGTTCAATACAAGTTGAGCCTCGAAAAGTTATTGATACGGATCCGATACTTGAGCAAAGTTTGCAACAAATTGTTGAACTCGAGAGACCACATGTCAGACACAGATTATCGCCACCATTGGAGACAACTCGTCCTGTATTTACAAA
The DNA here is from genome assembly GCF_028296485.1 of Oppia nitens. NCBI lineage: Eukaryota > Metazoa > Arthropoda > Arachnida > Sarcoptiformes > Oppiidae > Oppia > Oppia nitens. The sequence goes on along the minus strand of NW_026533203.1, from coordinate 23,333 downwards.
GACATTGAAAAATTTGGAAAACCTTAGAGAGGGTCAGTCGGCACATCTCGAGTGCAGACTTGAACCCATTAATGACCCGACAATGACTGTCGAATGGTTCCTAAATGGAGTTCCCCTCAAAACTGGACACCGATTTAATTTAACCAATGATTTTGGATATATAGCTCTCGATATACTGTATGTATATCCAGAAGATACGGGCACTTATATGTGTCGGGCAGTCAATGCTATGGGAGAAGCAGTTATTACCAGTTCAATACAAGTTGAGCCTCGAAAAGTTATTGATACGGATCCGATACTTGAGCAAAGTTTGCAACAAATTGTTGAACTCGAGAGACCACATGTCAGACACAGATTATCGCCACCATTGGAGACAACTCGTCCTGTATTTACAAAGACATTGAAAAATTTGGAAAACCTTAGAGAGGGTCAGTCGGCACATCTCGAGTGCAGACTTGAACCCATTAATGACCCGACAATGACTGTCGAATGGTTCCTAAATGGAGTTCCCCTCAAAACTGGACACCGATTTAATTTAACCAATGATTTTGGATATATAGCTCTCGATATACTGTATGTATATCCAGAAGATACGGGCACTTATATGTGTCGGGCAGTCAATGCTATGGGAGAAGCAGTTATTACCAGTTCAATACAAGTTGAGCCTCGAAAAGTTATTGATACGGATCCGATACTTGAGCAAAGTTTGCAACAAATTGTTGAACTCGAGAGACCACATGTCAGACACAGATTATCGCCACCATTGGAGACAACTCGTCCTGTATTTACAAAGACATTGAAAAATTTGGAAAACCTTAGAGAGGGTCAGTCGGCACATCTCGAGTGCAGACTTGAACCCATTAATGACCCGACAATGACTGTCGAATGGTTCCTAAATGGAGTTCCCCTCAAAACTGGACACCGATTTAATTTAACCAATGATTTTGGATATATAGCTCTCGATATACTGTATGTATATCCAGAAGATACGGGCACTTATATGTGTCGGGCAGTCAATGCTATGGGAGAAGCAGTTATTACCAGTTCAATACAAGTTGAGCCTCGAAAAGTTATTGATACGGATCCGATACTTGAGCAAAGTTTGCAACAAATTGTTGAACTCGAGAGACCACATGTCAGACACAGATTATCGCCACCATTGGAGACAACTCGTCCTGTATTTACAAAGACATTGAAAAATTTGGAAAACCTTAGAGAGGGTCAGTCGGCACATCTCGAGTGCAGACTTGAACCCATTAATGACCCGACAATGACTGTCGAATGGTTCCTAAATGGAGTTCCCCTCAAAACTGGACACCGATTTAATTTAACCAATGATTTTGGATATATAGCTCTCGATATACTGTATGTATATCCAGAAGATACGGGCACTTATATGTGTCGGGCAGTCAATGCTATGGGAGAAGCAGTTATTACCAGTTCAATACAAGTTGAGCCTCGAAAAGTTATTGATACGGATCCGATACTTGAGCAAAGTTTGCAACAAATTGTTGAACTCGAGAGACCACATGTCAGACACAGATTATCGCCACCATTGGAGACAACTCGTCCTGTATTTACAAAGACATTGAAAAATTTGGAAAACCTTAGAGAGGGTCAGTCGGCACATCTCGAGTGCAGACTTGAACCCATTAATGACCCGACAATGACTGTCGAATGGTTCCTAAATGGAGTTCCCCTCAAAACTGGACACCGATTTAATTTAACCAATGATTTTGGATATATAGCTCTCGATATACTGTATGTATATCCAGAAGATACGGGCACTTATATGTGTCGGGCAGTCAATGCTATGGGAGAAGCAGTTATTACCAGTTCAATACAAGTTGAGCCTCGAAAAGTTATTGATACGGATCCGATACTTGAGCAAAGTTTGCAACAAATTGTTGAACTCGAGAGACCACATGTCAGACACAGATTATCGCCACCATTGGAGACAACTCGTCCTGTATTTACAAAGACATTGAAAAATTTGGAAAACCTTAGAGAGGGTCAGTCGGCACATCTCGAGTGCAGACTTGAACCCATTAATGACCCGACAATGACTGTCGAATGGTTCCTAAATGGAGTTCCCCTCAAAACTGGACACCGATTTAATTTAACCAATGATTTTGGATATATAGCTCTCGATATACTGTATGTATATCCAGAAGATACGGGCACTTATATGTGTCGGGCAGTCAATGCTATGGGAGAAGCAGTTATTACCAGTTCAATACAAGTTGAGCCTCGAAAAGTTATTGATACGGATCCGATACTTGAGCAAAGTTTGCAACAAATTGTTGAACTCGAGAGACCACATGTCAGACACAGATTATCGCCACCATTGGAGACAACTCGTCCTGTATTTACAAAGACATTGAAAAATTTGGAAAACCTTAGAGAGGGTCAGTCGGCACATCTCGAGTGCAGACTTGAACCCATTAATGACCCGACAATGACTGTCGAATGGTTCCTAAATGGAGTTCCCCTCAAAACTGGACACCGATTTAATTTAACCAATGATTTTGGATATATAGCTCTCGATATACTGTATGTATATCCAGAAGATACGGGCACTTATATGTGTCGGGCAGTCAATGCTATGGGAGAAGCAGTTATTACCAGTTCAATACAAGTTGAGCCTCGAAAAGTTATTGATACGGATCCGATACTTGAGCAAAGTTTGCAACAAATTGTTGAACTCGAGAGACCACATGTCAGACACAGATTATCGCCACCATTGGAGACAACTCGTCCTGTATTTACAAAGACATTGAAAAATTTGGAAAACCTTAGAGAGGGTCAGTCGGCACATCTCGAGTGCAGACTTGAACCCATTAATGACCCGACAATGACTGTCGAATGGTTCCTAAATGGAGTTCCCCTCAAAACTGGACACCGATTTAATTTAACCAATGATTTTGGATATATAGCTCTCGATATACTGTATGTATATCCAGAAGATACGGGCACTTATATGTGTCGGGCAGTCAATGCTATGGGAGAAGCAGTTATTACCAGTTCAATACAAGTTGAGCCTCGAAAAGTTATTGATACGGATCCGATACTTGAGCAAAGTTTGCAACAAATTGTTGAACTCGAGAGACCACATGTCAGACACAGATTATCGCCACCATTGGAGACAACTCGTCCTGTATTTACAAAGACATTGAAAAATTTGGAAAACCTTAGAGAGGGTCAGTCGGCACATCTCGAGTGCAGACTTGAACCCATTAATGACCCGACAATGACTGTCGAATGGTTCCTAAATGGAGTTCCCCTCAAAACTGGACACCGATTTAATTTAACCAATGATTTTGGATATATAGCTCTCGATATACTATATGTATATCCAGAAGATACGGGCACTTATATGTGTCGGGCAGTCAATGCTATGGGAGAAGCAGTTATTACCAGTTCAATACAAGTTGAGCCTCGAAAAGTTATTGATACGGATCCGATACTTGAGCAAAGTTTGCAACAAATTGTTGAACTCGAGAGACCACATGTCAGACACAGATTATCGCCACCATTGGAGACAACTCGTCCTGTATTTACAAAGACATTGAAAAATTTGGAAAACCTTAGAGAGGGTCAGTCGGCACATCTCGAGTGCAGACTTGAACCCATTAATGACCCGACAATGACTGTCGAATGGTTCCTAAATGGAGTTCCCCTCAAAACTGGACACCGATTTAATTTAACCAATGATTTTGGATATATAGCTCTCGATATACTGTATGTATATCCAGAAGATACGGGCACTTATATGTGTCGGGCAGTCAATGCTTTTGGTTCAGTCGATTCATTCTGTATTATAACAGTCAGAGGAGAGTATTCTATTCATGACTTTAGAATCTCAAGTGTTTCTCCTGTTATGAGACAATCGATTCAAACGCATGAAACCAATGAATCCGAAGAAATCATTGATATTTTGGATTTTACAAAACCACGTGACGTCACATCTATTCTTGATATTAAATCTTCTCCTCATTTGTTAAAAAAACCAAAACCTGAACCAAAACTTAGTGTTAATAAGATATTTGCAAAATTTGATTCAAACAAATCTGATACAAAACAATCAGTTGTTGAAACAAAAGATCAAACTTTTATTGAAATCAGTTCCCGTAAAATGAAATTAAAATCTAAACCATTAATTTCATCGACAGATATAAACTTTACTCAACAATCAATAAGTTCTGAAGATATTATACAAAGTGATGAAAACAAATTTGATGATAATTTCGAGTTTAATAAAGAAAATATTAAACAATTGGAAACAACACAAGAAGTTACTGAAAAACCATATCATATGAGTTCTCGTAAATTAAAAATTATCACAAAAGCTAAACCAATAAATACAACTTCAGAACAGGAAATACTTAACGAAAAATTAGTTAATACTTTAACAAAATTGGATGAAACAAATCAAATGAAATCTAATAAACATTTGTTAGATTTTGCGGATCAAACCTCAAAAACAATTGTATTATCTGAAGACACAGCAAAAGCTTCGACATCTCATGATTTACCCTTTGATATAAACAAACGCAAAATGATTGTCATTACAAAATCAAAACCGTCTGAAAAAGAAATGGATTTAATTGAAGAAAACTTAATACAAACAGCATTAACATCACAACAGTTGCATCCAAAAGATATTAATGAAGAAGTTTATGATTTGACTGATAATATTGAGTCACAAAAAATTATTGTCAAATCAAAGCATTTCAGTAAAATTGAAGACAAAACATCATTTACTTCATTAGATGATAAACAAAATATTTTGCACACAATTGAGACAAATGATAACGAAATTTCATCTCAACAGCCAATTGTTGTAAACACGCGAAGAATTATTATTAAAAAATCAATTCCACAATCAATGACTAAAATGGAGACAAAAATGGAAAGTATTGTTCAGGAAATAGTAGAACAAACGGAACAACAAAATGATTTACAAGAAGTGGATTCTACAAGAAGTCAATTACCAAAAATAACAATAATATCCAAACATATGACAAATTTAAATGAAGGCGATTCGGCACACATTGTGGCAACTCTTTGGCCATTAAGCGACCTTTCAATGGCTATTGAATGGCATTTCAATGGCGAACCATTGATGGCGAGCAACAGAATCAATACAATATACTCTTGCGGTCACATTATTCTTGAGATATTTAATGTCAGTTTACAAGACTCTGGTATTTATACGTGTATTGCAAGTAATCAATCAGGAAGTGATCGCATAGATGTCCGCTTAGAGATTGACAACAAAAACATTAATTTATTGGAAAACATGAATATTATTAAATATAAATCTCAACAAACAGTTGATATAAATAATTTTAAGGTTAATTATTAATTTAAATCATAATTTAAATTGTAAATTATAATAAATAATAAATTGCATTATAAATATAAAAATAAAATTTTAAAAATAATACTGAAATTTATAATTTATATTTAGGAAACAAATACAACAAAAGATGGACAAGAAATTAGTAATGCAATTAAATTTGACAAAATGGCGGATAAAATAGGTAATAATTAATAAAAAAATCTAAAAATTTAATATTATTGGCTGAAACTTTTATAGAAAATTATTATTTATAAAAATTTTATAATTATAGCCATTAGAGGGATTAAAAGTGATAGCATTGGAAAAAATTCTATAAAAGGTGAAAAAATGTGTGACAAATAAAGTTAAAAGCTTTACTAAATAAATAATATTAACGCTATTGTATGCAATAAAGCGCGCAATTAATAATTTGTATTTCAGATAAAATAAAATGTAAGTATTATAAAATTTTGAGCTATAAATGGGCTAAAATGCAATATTATAAATGAAAAATAATGGAAATAAAAAATAAATAGAAAAAAATAAAGTGCCAGTGGATAGTAATGGAGAAAAAATAATAATAAAAGTAAAACAAAGAGAAACAAATAAAGATAAAAGAAAACTATCTGAGACTACATTAGTTGAAGAACAGATTGAAATAACTGATCGAAAGCCATCAGTAATAACACTTCCAGATAAAAGTACCAATCAATTGGTGGACATGACTACTGAAGAAATAAGTCAAATTCCTGTCGATAGTAGTAAACAAAAAATTAAAATTAAATCAAAACAAAGACCAACAACTGATGATGAAATAAAATCATCTGAGACTACATTAGTTGAAGAAAAGATTGAAATAATTGATCGAAAGCCGTCTGTGACAACACTTCCAGATAAAAGTACCGATCAATTGGTGGACATGACTACTGAAGAAATAAGTCAAATTCCTGTCGATAGTAGTAAACAAAAAATTAAAATTAAATCAAAACAAAAACCAACATCTGATGATGAAATAAAATCATCTGAGACTACATTAGTTGAAGAAAAGATTGAAATAATTGATCGAAAGCCGTCTGTGACAACACTTCCAGATAAAAGTACCGATCAATTGGTGGACATGACTACTGAAGAAATAAGACAAATTCCTGTCGATAGTAGTAAACAAAAAATTAAAATTAAATCAAAACAAAGACCAACAACTGATGATGAAATAAAATCATCTGAGACTACATTAGTTGAAGAAAAGATTGAAATAACTGATCGAAAGCCGTCTGTGACAACACTTCCAGATAAAAGTACCGATCAATTGGTGGACATGACTACTGAAGAAATAAGTCAAATTCCTGTCGATAGTAGTAAACAAAAAATTAAAATTAAATCAAAACAAAGACCAACAACTGATGATGAAATAAAATCATCTGAGACTACATTAGTTGAAGAAAAGATTGAAATAACTGATCGAAAGCCGTCAGTGACAACACTTCCAGATAAAAGTACCGATCAATTGGTGGACATGACTACTGAAGAAATAAGTCAAATTCCTGTCGATAGTAGTAAACAAAAAATTAAAATTAAATCAAAACAAAGACCAACAACTGATGATGAAATAAAATCATCTGAGACTACATTAGTTGAAGAAAAGATTGAAATAACTGATCGAAAGCCGTCAGTGACAACACTTCCAGATAAAAGTACCGATCAATTGGTGGACATGACTACTGAAGAAATAAGTCAAATTCCTGTCGATAGTAGTAAACAAAAAATTAAAATTAAATCAAAACAAAGACCAACAACTGATGATGAAATAAAATCATCTGAGACTACATTAGTTGAAGAAAAGATTGAAATAATTGATCGAAAGCCGTCTGTGACAACACTTCCAGATAAAAGTACCGATCAATTGGTGGACATGACTACTGAAGAAATAAGTCAAATTCCTGTCGATAGTAGTAAACAAAAAATTAAAATTAAATCAAAACAAAGACCAACAACTGATGATGAAATAAAATCATCTGAGACTACATTAGTTGAAGAAAAGATTGAAATAACTGATCGAAAGCCGTCAGTGACAACACTTCCAGATAAAAGTACCGATCAATTGGTGGACAAATCTGAAGAAATAAGTCAAATTCCTGTCGATAGTAGTAAACAAAAAATTAAAATTAAATCAAAACAAAGACCAACAACTGATGATGAAATAAAATCATCTGAGACTACATTAGTTGAAGAAAAGATTGAAATAACTGATCGAAAGCCGTCAGTGACAACACTTCCAGATAAAAGTACCGATCAATTGGTGGACAAATCTGAAGAAATAAGTCAAATTCCTGTCGATAGTAGTAAACAAAAAATTAAAATTAAATCAAAACAAAGACCAACAACTGATGATGAAATAAAATCATCTGAGACTACATTAGTTGAAGAAAAGATTGAAATAACTGATCGAAAGCCGTCAGTGACAACACTTCCAGATAAAAGTACCGATCAATTGGTGGACATGACTACTGAAGAAATAAGTCAAATTCCTGTCGATAGTAGTAAACAAAAAATTAAAATTAAATCAAAACAAAGACCAACAATTGATGATGAAATAAAATCATCTGAGACTACATTAGTTGAAGAAAAGATTGAAATAACTGATCGAAAGCCGTCAGTGACAACACTTCCAGATAAAAGTACCGATCAATTGGTGGACATGACTACTGAAGAAATAAGTCAAATTCCTGTCGATAGTAGTAAACAAAAAATTAAAATTAAATCAAAACAAAGACCAACAACTGATGATGAAATAAAATTATCTGAGACTACATTAGTTGAAGAAAAGATTGAAATAATTGATCGAAAGCCGTCTGTGACAACACTTCCAGATAAAAGTACTGATCAATTGGTGACCATGACTACTGAAGAAATAAGTCAAATTCCTGTCGATAGTAGTAAACAAAAAATTAAAATTAAATCAAAACAAAGACCAACAACTGATGATGAAATAAAATCATCTGAGACTACATTAGTTGAAGAAAAGATTGAAATAACTGATCGAAAGCCGTCAGTGACAACACTTCCAGATAAAAGTACCGATCAATTGGTGGACAAATCTGAAGAAATAAGTCAAATTCCTGTCGATAGTAGTAAACAAAAAATTAAAATTAAATCAAAACAAAGACCAACAACTGATGATGAAATAAAATCATCTGAGACTACATTAGTTGAAGAAAAGATTGAAATAACTGATCGAAAGCCGTCAGTGACAACACTTCCAGATAAAAGTACCGATCAATTGGTGGACATGACTACTGAAGAAATAAGTCAAATTCCTGTCGATAGTAGTAAACAAAAAATTAAAATTAAATCAAAACAAAGACCAACAATTGATGATGAAATAAAATCATCTGAGACTACATTAGTTGAAGAAAAGATTGAAATAACTGATCGAAAGCCGTCAGTGACAACACTTCCAGATAAAAGTACCGATCAATTGGTGGACATGACTACTGAAGAAATAAGTCAAATTCCTGTCGATAGTAGTAAACAAAAAATTAAAATTAAATCAAAACAAAGACCAACAATTGATGATGAAATAAAATCATCTGAGACTACATTAGTTGAAGAAAAGATTGAAATAACTGATCGAAAGCCGTCAGTGACAACACTTCCAGATAAAAGTACCGATCAATTGGTGGACATGACTACTGAAGAAATAAGTCAAATTCCTGTCGATAGTAGTAAACAAAAAATTAAAATTAAATCAAAACAAAGACCAACAACTGATGATGAAATAAAATTATCTGAGACTACATTAGTTGAAGAAAAGATTGAAATAATTGATCGAAAGCCGTCTGTGACAACACTTCCAGATAAAAGTACCGATCAATTGGTGGACAAATCTGAAGAAATAAGTCAAATTCCTGTCGATAGTAGTAAACAAAAAATTAAAATTAAATCAAAACAAAGACCAACAACTGATGATGAAATAAAATTATCTGAGACTACATTAGTTGAAGAAAAGATTGAAATAATTGATCGAAAGCCGTCTGTGACAACACTTCCAGATAAAAGTACCGATCAATTGGTGGACAAATCTGAAGAAATAAGTCAAATTCCTGTCGATAGTAGTAAACAAAAAATTAAAATTAAATCAAAACAAAGACCAACAACTGATGATGAAATAAAATCATCTGAGACTACATTAGTTGAAGAAAAGATTGAAATAACTGATCGAAAGCCGTCAGTGACAACACTTCCAGATAAAAGTACCGATCAATTGGTGGACATGACTACTGAAGAAATAAGTCAAATTCCTGTCGATAGTAGTAAACAAAAAATTAAAATTAAATCAAAACAAAGACCAACAATTGATGATGAAATAAAATCATCTGAGACTACATTAGTTGAAGAAAAGATTGAAATAACTGATCGAAAGCCGTCAGTGACAACACTTCCAGATAAAAGTACCGATCAATTGGTGGACATGACTACTGAAGAAATAAGTCAAATTCCTGTCGATAGTAGTAAACAAAAAATTAAAATTAAATCAAAACAAAGACCAACAACTGATGATGAAATAAAATTATCTGAGACTACATTAGTTGAAGAAAAGATTGAAATAACTGATCGAAAGCCGTCAGTGACAACACTTCCAGATAAAAGTACCGATCAATTGGTGGACATGACTACTGAAGAAATAAGTCAAATTCCTGTCGATAGTAGTAAACAAAAAATTAAAATTAAATCAAAACAAAGACCAACAACTGATGATGAAATAAAATCATCTGAGACTACATTAGTTGAAGAAAAGATTGAAATAACTGATCGAAAGCCGTCAGTGACAACACTTCCAGATAAAAGTACAGATCAATTGGTGGACAAATCTGAAGAAATAAGTCAAATTCCTGTCGATAGTAGTAAACAAAAAATTAAAATTAAATCAAAACAAAGACCAACAACTGATGATGAAATAAAATCATCTGAGACTACATTAGTTGAAGAAAAGATTGAAATAACTGATCGAAAGCCGTCAGTGACAACACTTCCAGATAAAAGTACCGATCAATTGGTGGACATGACTACTGAAGAAATAAGTCAAATTCCTGTCGATAGTAGTAATCATAAAATTAAAATTAAATCAAAACAAAGACCAACATCTGATGATGAAATAAAATCATCTGAGACTACATTAGTTGAAGAAAAGATTGAAATAACTGATCGAAAGCCGTCTGTGACAACACTTCCAGATAAAAGTACTGATCAATTGGTGACCATGACTACTGAAGAAATAAGTCAAATTCCTGTCGATAGTAGTAAACAAAAAATTAAAATTAAATCAAAACAAAGACCAACATCTGATGATGAAATAAAATCATCTGAGACTACATTAGTTGAAGAAAAGATTGAAATAATTGATCGAATGCCGTCAGTGACAACACTTCCAGATAAAAGTACCGATCAATTGGTGGACATGACTACTGAAGAAATAAGTCAAATTCCTGTCGATAGTAGTAATCATAAAATTAAAATTAAATCAAAACAAAGACCAACATCTGATGATGAAATAAAATCATCTGAGACTACATTAGTTGAAGAAAAGATTGAAATAACTGATCGAAAGCCGTCAGTGACAACACTTCCAGATAAAAGTACCGATCAATTGGTGGACAAATCTGAAGAAATAAGTCAAATTCCTGTCGATAGTAGTAAACAAAAAATTAAAATTAAATCAAAACAAAGACCAACATCTGATGATGAAATAAAATCATCTGAGACTACATTAGTTGAAGAAAAGATTGAAATAATTGATCGAAAGCCGTCTGTGACAACACTTCCAGATAAAAGTACCGATCAATTGGTGGACAAATCTGAAGAAAATATTGAAATATCTGCTAAAAAACAAAAATCTAAAACAAATCAGGATAAAAAAGGTAATTTTTAATTGTTTATTTATCGCCAAATAAAAGTTGTAAGTATTTATTTTTATAAATTAAAAACATTTAAATTATAAATATTACTATAACAAAAGCAAAAATAGATAAGATAAAAACTGCAGTGGTTACTATCACTGAAATTAAACCATCAGATATAGTTGACATCAAATCAACTGATACATCGGAAGATATACCAATTGTTTCTGATATGAGTGTTGATATGTCTACACAAAAGAAAAAAATTAAATCAAAGACAAAAACTCCTGTTGAAGACACAAATGTTATACAGAAACAATCTGATGATATCGAAGAAGTAGTCACTATCACTGAAATTAGACCATCAGATATAGTTGACATCGAAACAATTGATACATCTGAAGATATACCAATTGTATCTGATATGAGTATTGATATGTCTACCCAAAAGAAAAAGATTAAATCAAAGACAAAATCTCCTGTTGAAGACACAACTGTTATACCGAAACAATCTGATGATATCGAAGAAGTAGTCACTATCACTGAAATTAGACCATCAGATATAGTTGACACCAAAACAATTGATACATCGGAAGATATACCAATTGTTTCTGATATTACTGTTGATATGTCTACACAAAAGAAAAAGATTATATCAAAAACAAAAACTCCTGTTGAAGACACAACTGTAATACCGAAACAATCTGATGATATCGAAGAAGTAGTTACTATCACTGAAATTAGACCATCAGATATAGTTGACACCAAAACAATTGATACATCGGAAGATATACCAATTGTTTCTGATATTACTGTTGATATGTCTACACAAAAGAAAAAGATTAAATTAAAGACAAAAACTCCTGTTGAAGACACAACTGTAATACCGAAACAATCTGATGATATCGAAGAAGTAGTCACTATCACTGAAATTAGACCATCAGATATAGTTGACATCGAAACAATTGATACATCGGAAGATAAACCAATTGTTACTGATATCACAGTTGATAAGAGTATTCAGAAGAAAAAGATTAAATCAAAGACAAAAATTCCTGTTGAAGACACAACTGTTATACCGAAACAATCTGATGATATCGAAGAAGTAGTCACTATCACTGAAATTAGACCATCAGATATAGTTGACACCAAAACAATTGATACATCGGAAGATATACCAATTGTTTCTGATATTACTGTTGATATGTCTACACAAAAGAAAAAGATTATATCAAAAACAAAAACTCCTGTTGAAGACACAACTGTAATACCGAAACAATCTGATGATATCGAAGAAGTAGTCACTATCACTGAAATTAGACCATCAGATATAGTTGACACCAAAACAATTGATACATCGGAAGATATACCAATTGTTTCTGTTATGAGTGTTGATATGTCTACACAAAAGAAAAAGATTAAATTAAAGACAAAAACTCCTGTTGAAGACACAACTGTTATACCGAAACAATCTGATGATATCGAAGAAGTAGTCACTATCACTGAAATTAGACCATCAGATATAGTTGACACCAAAACAATTGATACATCGGAAGATATACCAATTGTTTCTGATATAAGTGTTGATATGTCTACAGAAAAGAAAAAGATTAAATCAAAGACAAAAACTCCTGTTGAAGACACAACTGTTATACCGAAACAATCTGATGATAACGAAGAAGTAGTTACTATCACTGAAATTAGACCATCAGATATAGTTGACATCGAAACAATTGATACATCGGAAGATAAACCAATTGTTACTGATATCACAGTTGATAAGAGTATTCAGAAGAAAAAGATTAAATCAAAGACAAAAACTCCTGTTGAAGACACAACTGTTATACCGAAACAATCTGATGATATCGAAGAAGTAGTCACTATCACTGAAATTAGACCATCAGATATAGTTGACACCAAAACAATTGATACATCGGMAGATATACCAATTGTTTCTGTTATGAGTGTTGATATGTCTACACAAAAGAAAAAGATTAAATTAAAGACAAAAACTCCTGTTGAAGACACAACTGTTATACCGAAACAATCTGATGATATCGAAGAAGTAGTCACTATCACTGAAATTAGACCATCAGATATAGTTGACACCAAAACAATTGATACATCGGAAGATAAACCAGTTGTTTCTGATATGAGTGTTGATATGTCTACACAAAAGAAAAAGATTAAATCAAAGACAAAAACTCCTGTTGAAGACACAACTGTTATACCGAAACAATCTGATGATATCGAAGAAGTAGTCACTATCACTGAAATTAGACCATCAGATATAGTTGACACCAAAACAATTGATAAATCGGAAGATATGCCAATTGTTTCTGATATTACTGTTGATATGTCTACACAAAAGAAAAAGATTAAATTAAAGACAAAAACTCCTGTTGAAGACACAACTGTTATACCGAAACAATCTGATGATATCGAAGAAGTAGTCACTATCACTGAAATTAGACCATCAGATATAGTTGACACCAAAACAATTGATACATCGGCAGATATACCAATTGTTTCTGTTATGAGTGTTGATATGTCTACACAAAAGAAAAAGATTAAATTAAAGACAAAAACTCCTGTTGAAGACACAACTGTTATACCGAAACAATCTGATGATATCGAAGAAGTAGTCACTATCACTGAAATTAGACCATCAGATATAGTTGACACCAAAACAATTGATACATCGGAAGATATACCAATTGTTTCTGATATTACTGTTGATATGTCTACACAAAAGAAAAAGATTAAATCAAAGACAAAAACTCCTGTTGAAGACACAACTGTTATACCGAAACAATCTGATGATATCGAAGAAGTAGTCACTATCACTGAAATTAGACCATCAGATATAGTTGACACCAAAACAATTGATACATCGGAAGATATACCAATTGTTTCTGATATTACTGTTGATATGTCTACACAAAAGAAAAAGATTAAATCAAAGACAAAAACTCCTGTTGAAGACACAACTGTTATACCGAAACAATCTGATGATATCGAAGAAGTAGTCACTATCACTGAAATTAGACCATCAGATATAGTTGACATCGAAACAATTGATACATCGGAAGATAAACCAATTGTTACTGATATCACAGTTGATAAGAGTATTCAGAAGAAAAAGATTAAATCAAAGACAAAAACTCCTGTTGAAGACACAACTGTTATACCGAAACAATCTGATGATATCGAAGAAGTAGTCACTATCACTGAAATTAGACCATCAGATATAGTTGACACCAAAACAATTGATACATCGGAAGATATACCAATTGTTTCTGATATTACTGTTGATATGTCTACACAAAAGAAAAAGATTAAATCAAAGACAAAAACTCCTGTTGAAGACACAACTGTTATACCGAAACAATCTGATGATATCGAAGAAGTAGTCACTATCACTGAAATTAGACCATCAGATATAGTTGACACCAAAACAATTGATACATCGGAAGATATACCAATTGTTTCTGATATGAGTGTTGATATGTCTACACAAAAGAAAAAGATTAAATCAAAGACAAAAACTCCTGTTGAAGACACAACTGTTATACCGAAACAATCTGATGATATCGAAGAAGTAGTCACTATCACTGAAATTAGACCATCAGATATAGTTGACACCAAATCAATTGATACATCGGAAGATATACCAATTGTTTCTGATATAAGTGTTGATATGTCTACACAAAAGAAAAAGATTAAATCAAAGACAAAAACTCCTGTTGAAGACACAACTGTTATACCGAAACAATCTGATGATATCGAAGAAGTAGTCACTATCACTGAAATTAGACCATCAGATATAGTTGACATCGAAACAATTGATACATCGGAAGATAAACCAATTGTTACTGATATCACAGTTGATAAGAGTATTCAGAAGAAAAAGATTAAATCAAAGACAAAAACTCCTGTTGAAGACACAACTGTTATACCGAAACAATCTGATGATATCGAAGAAGTAGTCACTATCACTGAAATTAGACCATCAGATATAGTTGACACCAAAWCAATTGATACATCGGAAGATATACCAATTGTTTCTGATATAAGTGTTGATATGTCTACACAAAAGAAAAAGATTAAATCAAAGACAAAAACTCCTGTTGAAGACACAACTGTTATACCGAAACAATCTGATGATATCGAAGAAGTAGTCACTATCACTGAAATTAGACCATCAGATATAGTTGACACCAAAACAATTGATACATCGGAAGATATACCARTTGTTTCTGATATGAGTGTTGATATGTCTACACAAAAGAAAAAGATTAAATCAAAGACAAAAACTCCTGTTGAAGACACAACTGTTATACCGAAACAATCTGATGATATCGAAGAAGTAGTCACTATCACTGAAATTAGACCATCAGATATAGTTGACACCAAATCAATTGATACATCGGAAGATATACCAATTGTTTCTGATATTACTGTTGATATGTCTACACAAAAGAAAAAGATTAAATCAAAGACAAAAACTCCTGTTGAAGACACAACTGTTATACCGAAACAATCTGATGATATCGAAGAAGTAGTCACTATCACTGAAATTAGACCATCAGATATAGTTGACATCGAAACAATTGATACATCGGAAGATAAACCAATTGTTACTGATATCACAGTTGATAAGAGTATTCAGAAGAAAAAGATTAAATCAAAGACAAAAACTCCTGTTGAAGACACAACTGTTATACCGAAACAATCTGATGATATCGAAGAAGTAGTCACTATCACTGAAATTAGACCATCAGATATAGTTGACACCAAAACAATTGATACATCGGAAGATATACCAATTGTTTCTGATATTACTGTTGATATGTCTACACAAAAGAAAAAGATTAAATCAAAGACAAAAACTCCTGTTGAAGACACAACTGTTATACCGAAACAATCTGATGATATCGAAGAAGTAGTCACTATCACTGAAATTAGACCATCAGATATAGTTGACACCAAAACAATTGATACATCGGAAGATATACCAATTGTTTCTGATATGAGTGTTGATATGTCTACACAAAAGAAAAAGATTAAATCAAAGACAAAAACTCCTGTTGAAGACACAACTGTTATACCGAAACAATCTGATGATATCGAAGAAGTAGTCACTATCACTGAAATTAGACCATCAGATATAGTTGACACCAAATCAATTGATACATCGGAAGATATACCAATTGTTTCTGATATAAGTGTTGATATGTCTACACAAAAGAAAAAGATTAAATCAAAGACAAAAACTCCTGTTGAAGACACAACTGTTATACCGAAACAATCTGATGATATCGAAGAAGTAGTCACTATCACTGAAATTAGACCATCAGATATAGTTGACATCGAAACAATTGATACATCGGAAGATAAACCAATTGTTACTGATATCACAGTTGATAAGAGTATTCAGAAGAAAAAGATTAAATCAAAGACAAAAACTCCTGTTGAAGACACAACTGTTATACCGAAACAATCTGATGATATCGAAGAAGTAGTCACTATCACTGAAATTAGACCATCAGATATAGTTGACACCAAAACAATTGATACATCGGAAGATATACCAATTGTTTCTGATATGAGTGTTGATATGTCTACACAAAAGAAAAAGATTAAATCAAAGACAAAAACTCCTGTTGAAGACACAACTGTTATACCGAAACAATCTGATGATATCGAAGAAGTAGTCACTATCACTGAAATTAGACCATCAGATATAGTTGACACCAAAACAATTGATACATCGGAAGATATACCAATTGTTTCWGATATGAGTGTTGATATGTCTACACAAAAGAAAAAGATTAAATCAAAGACAAAAACTCCTGTTGAAGACACAACTGTTATACCGAAACAATCTGATGATATCGAAGAAGTAGTCACTATCACTGAAATTAGACCATCAGATATAGTTGACACCAAAACAATTGATACATCGGAAGATATACCAATTGTTTCTGATATTAGTGTTGATATGTCTACACAAAAGAAAAAGATTAAATCAAAGACAAAAACTCCTGTTGAAGACACAACTGTTATACCGAAACAATCTGATGATATCGAAGAAGTAGTCACTATCACTGAAATTAGACCATCAGATATAGTTGACACCAAAACAATTGATACATCGGAAGATATAACCAATTGTTTCTGATATCACTGTTGATATGTCTACACAAAAGAAAAAGATTAAATCAAAGACAAAAACTCCTGTTGAAGACACAACTGTTATACCGAAACAATCTGATGATATCGAAGAAGTAGTCACTATCACTGAAATTAGACCATCAGATATAGTTGACACCAAAACAATTGATACATCGGAAGATATACCAATTGTTTCTGATATCAGTGTTGATATGTCTACACAAAAGAAAAAGATTAAATCAAAGACAAAAACTCCTGTTGAAGACACAACTGTTATACCGAAACAATCTGATGATATCGAAGAAGTAGTCACTATCACTGAAATTAGACCATCAGATATAGTTGACACCAAAACAATTGATACATCGGAAGATATACCAATTGTTTCTGATATTACTGTTGATATGTCTACACAAAAGAAAAAGATTAAATCAAAGACAAAAACTCCTGTTGAAGACACAACTGTTATACCGAAACAATCTGATGATATCGAAGAAGTAGTCACTATCACTGAAATTAGACCATCAGATATAGTTGACACCAAAACAATTGATACATCGGAAGATATACCAATTGTTTCTGATATCAGAGTGTTGATATGTCTACACAAAAGAAAAAGATTAAATCAAAGACAAAAACTCCTGTTGAAGACACAACTGTTATACCGAAACAATCTGATGATATCGAAGAAGTAGTCACTATCACTGAAATTAGACCATCAGATATAGTTGACACCAAAACAATTGATACATCGGAAGATATACCAATTGTTTCTGATATTACTGTTGATATGTCTACACAAAAGAAAAAGATTAAATCAAAGACAAAAACTCCTGTTGAAGACACAACTGTTATACCGAAACAATCTGATGATATCGAAGAAGTAGTCACTATCACTGAAATTAGACCATCAGATATAGTTGACACCAAAACAATTGATACATCGGAAGATATACCAATTGTTTCTGATATGAGTGTTGATATGTCTACACAAAAGAAAAAGATTAAATCAAAGACAAAAACTCCTGTTGAAGACACAACTGTTATACCGAAACAATCTGATGATATCGAAGAAGTAGTCACTATCACTGAAATTAGACCATCAGATATAGTTGACACCAAAACAATTGATACATCGGAAGATATACCAATTGTTTCTGATATTACTGTTGATATGTCTACACAAAAGAAAAAGATTAAATCAAAGACAAAAACTCCTGTTGAAGACACAACTGTTATACCGAAACAATCTGATGATATCGAAGAAGTAGTCACTATCACTGAAATTAGACCATCAGATATAGTTGACATCGAAACAATTGATACATCGGAAGATAAACCAATTGTTACTGATATCAGAGTTGATAAGAGTATTCAGAAGAAAAAGATTAAATCAAAGACAAAAACTCCTGTTGAAGACACAACTGTTATACCGAAACAATCTGATGATATCGAAGAAGTAGTCACTATCACTGAAATTAGACCATCAGATATAGTTGACACCAAAACAATTGATACATCGGAAGATATAACCAATTGTTTCTGATATTACTGTTGATATGTCTACACAAAAGAAAAAGATTAAATCAAAGACAAAAACTCCTGTTGAAGACACAACTGTTATACCGAAACAATCTGATGATATCGAAGAAGTAGTCACTATCACTGAAATTAGACCATCAGATATAGTTGACACCAAAACAATTGATACATCGGAAGATATACCAATTGTTTCTGATATGAGTGTTGATATGTCTACACAAAAGAAAAAGATTAAATCAAAGACAAAAACTCCTGTTGAAGACACAACTGTTATACCGAAACAATCTGATGATATCGAAGAAGTAGTCACTATCACTGAAATTAGACCATCAGATATAGTTGACACCAAAACAATTGATACATCGGAAGATATACCAATTGTTTCTGATATTACTGTTGATATGTCTACACAAAAGAAAAAGATTAAATCAAARACAAAAACTCCTGTTGAAGACACAACTGTTATACCGAAACAATCTGATGATATCGAAGAAGTAGTCACTATCACTGAAATTAGACCATCAGATATAGTTGACATCGAAACAATTGATACATCGGAAGATAAACCAATTGTTACTGATATCAGAGTTGATAAGAGTATTCAGAAGAAAAAGATTAAATCAAAGACAAAAACTCCTGTTGAAGACACAACTGTTATACCGAAACAATCTGATGATATCGAAGAAGTAGTCACTATCACTGAAATTAGACCATCAGATATAGTTGACACCAAAACAATTGATACATCGGAAGATATACCAATTGTTTCAGATATGAGTGTTGATATGTCTACACAAAAGAAAAAGATTAAATCAAAGACAAAAACTCCTGTTGAAGACACAACTGTTATACCGAAACAATCTGATGATATCGAAGAAGTAGTYACTATCACTGAAATTAGACCATCAGATATAGTTGACACCAAAACAATTGATAAATCGGAAGATATGCCAATTGTTTCTGATATTACTGTTGATATGTCTACACAAAAGAAAAAGATTAAATTAAAGACAAAAACTCCTGTTGAAGACACAACTGTTATACCGAAACAATCTGATGATATCGAAGAAGTAGTCACTATCACTGAAATTAGACCATCAGATATAGTTGACACCAAAACAATTGATACATCGGAAGATAAACCAATTGTTACTGATATCAGAGTTGATAAGAGTATTCAGAAGAAAAAGATTAAATCAAAGACAAAAACTCCTGTTGAAGTCACAACTGTTATACCGAAACAATCTGATGATATCGAAGAAGTAGTCACTATCACTGAAATTAGACCATCAGATATAGTTGACACCAAATCAATTGATACATCGGAAGATATACCAATTGTTTCTGATATTACTGTTGATATGTCTACACAAAAGAAAAAGATTAAATCAAAGACAAAAACTCCTGTTGAAGACACAACTGTTATACCGAAACAATCTGATGATATCGAAGAAGTAGTCACTATCACTGAAATTAGACCATCAGATATAGTTGACACCAAAACAATTGATACATCGGMAGATATACCAATTGTTTCTGTTATGAGTGTTGATATGTCTACACAAAAGAAAAAGATTAAATCAAAGACAAAAACTCCTGTTGAAGACACAACTGTTATACCGAAACAATCTGATGATATCGAAGAAGTAGTCACTATCACTGAAATTAGACCATCAGATATAGTTGACACCAAAACAATTGATACATCGGAAGATATACCAATTGTTTCTGATATAAGTGTTGATATGTCTACACAAAAGAAAAAGATTAAATCAAAGACAAAAACTCCTGTTGAAGACACAACTGTTATACCGAAACAATCTGATGATATCGAAGAAGTAGTCACTATCACTGAAATTAGACCATCAGATATAGTTGACACCAAAACAATTGATACATCGGAAGATATACCAATTGTTTCTGATATCAGTGTTGATATGTCTACACAAAAGAAAAAGATTAAATCAAAGACAAAAACTCCTGTTGAAGACACAACTGTTATACCGAAACAATCTGATGATATCGAAGAAGTAGTCACTATCACTGAAATTAGACCATCAGATATAGTTGACACCAAAACAATTGATACATCGGAAGATATACCAATTGTTTCTGATATTACTGTTGATATGTCTACACAAAAGAAAAAGATTAAATCAAAGACAAAAACTCCTGTTGAAGACACAACTGTTATACCGAAACAATCTGATGATATCGAAGAAGTAGTCACTATCACTGAAATTAGACCATCAGATATAGTTGACACCAAAACAATTGATACATCGGAAGATATACCAATTGTTTCTGATATGAGTGTTGATATGTCTACACAAAAGAAAAAGATTAAATCAAAGACAAAAACTCCTGTTGAAGACACAACTGTTATACCGAAACAATCTGATGATATCGAAGAAGTAGTCACTATCACTGAAATTAGACCATCAGATATAGTTGACACCAAAACAATTGATACATCGGAAGATATACCAATTGTTTCTGATATTACTGTTGATATGTCTACACAAAAGAAAAAGATTAAATCAAAGACAAAAACTCCTGTTGAAGACACAACTGTTATACCGAAACAATCTGATGATATCGAAGAAGTAGTCACTATCACTGAAATTAGACCATCAGATATAGTTGACATCGAAACAATTGATACATCGGAAGATAAACCAATTGTTACTGATATCAGAGTTGATAAGAGTATTCAGAAGAAAAAGATTAAATCAAAGACAAAAACTCCTGTTGAAGACACAACTGTTATACCGAAACAATCTGATGATATCGAAGAAGTAGTCACTATCACTGAAATTAGACCATCAGATATAGTTGACACCAAATCAATTGATACATCGGAAGATATACCAATTGTTTCTGATATTACTGTTGATATGTCTATACAAAAGAAAAAGATTAAATCAAAAACAAAAACTCCTGTTGAAGACACAACTGTTATACCGAAACAATCTGATGATATCGAAGAAGTAGTCACTATTACTGAAATTAGACCATCAGATATAGTTGACACCAAAACAATTGATACATCGGAAGATATACCAGTTGTTTCTGATATGAGTGTTGATATGTCTACACAAAAGAAAAAGATTAAATCAAAAACAAAAACTCCTGTTGAAGACACAACTGTWATACCGAAACAATCTGATGATATCGAAGAAGTAGTCACTATCACTGAAATTAGACCATCAGATATAGTTGACATCGAAACAATTGATACATCGGAAGATAAACCAATTGTTACTGATATCASAGTTGATAAGAGTATTCAGAAGAAAAAGATTAAATCAAAGACAAAAACTCCTGTTGAAGACACAACTGTTATACCGAAACAATCTGATGATATCGAAGAAGTAGTCACTATCACTGAAATTAGACCATCAGATATAGTTGACACCAAAACAATTGATACATCGGAAGATATACCAATTGTTTCTGATATTACTGTTGATATGTCTACACAAAAGAAAAAGATTAAATCAAAGACAAAAACTCCTGTTGAAGACACAACTGTTATACCGAAACAATCTGATGATATCGAAGAAGTAGTCACTATCACTGAAATTAGACCATCAGATATAGTTGACACCAAAACAATTGATACATCGGAAGATATACCAATTGTTTCTGATATGAGTGTTGATATGTCTACACAAAAGAAAAAGATTAAATCAAAGACAAAAACTCCTGTTGAAGACACAACTGTTATACCGAAACAATCTGATGATATCGAAGAAGTAGTCACTATCACTGAAATTAGACCATCAGATATAGTTGACACCAAAACAATTGATACATCGGAAGATATACCAATTGTTTCTGATATTACTGTTGATATGTCTACACAAAAGAAAAAGATTAAATCAAAGACAAAAACTCCTGTTGAAGACACAACTGTTATACCGAAACAATCTGATGATATCGAAGAAGTAGTCACTATCACTGAAATTAGACCATCAGATATAGTTGACATCGAAACAATTGATACATCGGAAGATAAACCAATTGTTACTGATATCAGAGTTGATAAGAGTATTCAGAAGAAAAAGATTAAATCAAAGACAAAAACTCCTGTTGAAGACACAACTGTTATACCGAAACAATCTGATGATATCGAAGAAGTAGTCACTATCACTGAAATTAGACCATCAGATATAGTTGACACCAAAACAATTGATACATCGGAAGATATAACCAATTGTTTCTGATATTACTGTTGATATGTCTACACAAAAGAAAAAGATTAAATCAAAGACAAAAACTCCTGTTGAAGACACAACTGTTATACCGAAACAATCTGATGATATCGAAGAAGTAGTCACTATCACTGAAATTAGACCATCAGATATAGTTGA